>NC_057883.1:22786863-23386863 GCF_019740435.1 Gambusia affinis
GAAAAGACAGACAGTTATAAAGTATTTAGTTTCTGTTGGTTTTCAGACGCGCTCCACCAAGACGTTGCCACTACGAACCTCTTCCTGTCAGAGTCAGAAGTAACCTCATCCAGTTCGTTCCGCAGGAAAGTAAGTCCACCGTCAACCCGGACACAACCGAGCTTTTCCTTTCTGCCTTTCATATGGTTTCCTGGCATCTGCTGTGTTTGTCATCAGCTTTGATTGGGGTTGAGTTGCCAGCTGAAAACACGTCTGAAGCCGAACCCACCAGGACCTACGACTGGCTTCTGGACCTCCTGGATCGTCTGAGTGAAACAGGACAAGTACAGACCACCCCAGCTCCGATCAGAACCACCAGGTCACCCCAGAGTCCAAAGAGGAAAGGCCGCGGTCGGAAGGGGAAAGGCAGATCCAGAAGCACCTCTGAGCTTCACAACGGAGTGGTGAGACTGGTCAGGGATGAATTCCTGCATGGAGACCGTGGACGGGTGGAGATCTACGTTCACGGGGAGTGGGGCACCGTGTGTGATGACCTGTGGTCCATGGAGAACGCCCAGGTGGTCTGCAGACAGCTGGGATTCAAGTACGCCCTGAAAGCAGCCAGGAATGCTGAGTTTGGAGAAGGAAAGGGACTGCGGATTCTCCTGGATGATGTTAATTGCAATGGCACAGAGTTCAACCTGTTGAACTGCTCACATGCTGGAGTGGGGATCCATAACTGTGCCCACTACGAAGACGCTGGAGTGATCTGTGGAAACTCAAAACCCCCTGCAGAAGCCTAGAAGTTGGCAGCAGAAATAGACAGATGCTTCAAACTTAATGCTAAAATCAGGAAACCCTGAAACACAACAGATCCTCAAGGCTCATTAGAGGGAAGAAATTCTTATCAAGTCATGATAAAATGCTTTGAATTGTCAGATTGCAGCTTGTTCAGCAGAATAAGTTCATATCAAGTCATCTTGAGGTTTTAGATAGAATATATGGATTCAGTTCATTTTTTTCTTTTACTTTATTGAACGTTCCAAATTATAATAAAAATTACAACAATGCAACAACAATAAACGTTCAAAGCAGTGGGTTGAAGTGTGAACTTATTAAAAGCCACTTCCTCTCCAGCAGCATCACAAAATGATCTCATCTTGTTTATATTATGAAAGTACAACTTCATTCTACATCCTGATTAATGCAACACATTCAGTGATCATAGTATCAGTATTCAGCTCTAATAGTATCAACTATGAAATATTAATGTTGACGACAACAATGATGTAGCTTCATAATACATCAAGACAGTTTTTTTATAAACTCCTAGATGATTAGGTGATTAATCACAGGTGCACTGATTCAGTCAGCAGGCAGGTAGTTAAAGCCTCTAGACAAGATCTAGTGGATGAAGAGGGAAGCGGCAGGCGACAAAAACCCCCTCAAAGAACCAACCGATTCCCAACACCTGCAGCAGAACATCAGCTGGTTGCCTGTTGCTGGTTGCCTGTTGCAGGGCGCCGTTGCTCTACAGGAAGATCTCAAAGGAGAGCAGCAGTACACAAACACCTCTGTAGGTTTTAAAGTCACAGTTTGGTGTGTTTTCAGCACTTCATTCAATTAAAAATAAATGTATGGTTTTTACTTTGCTCAGCCGTAAACAAAGAATCTTATTGAATTTGTGAAACTAATTTAATTTAATATTTTTAGGCTGTAGAACCTGAAGTTGAAGGAACGGACTAGAGATGGTGGTATTGTTTCTACTGGATGAGGTCAGATAAACAGTTTTCCAGTGGTTCTGTTGGATCATCTATCAGTGCTGATGCTTAAACACTTTCTCTGTTATCTCATTTTATATCCAACATTTTTTTGGCACCCACACACTTTTCAAATTATTCAGCTCATTAAGGAAATCACGGCTATGACTTTTGATATTAATACTTTACACTTATTACAATATTCAGCTTTTGCTCAACTGAAATCTACTAAAAATCTCAACAGCTCGGAAAAACTGAGCTAAACTGAGTTCTCTTTGAAAGCTAACTACTTTACATGCCGATCCCTGAGGAAATATCTACCAAATTCCTCTTGAAGTGTGCAGCAAACCTCTGGAGTAACTTTTCAGAAACAAAGCCGTAGAGAAAAGCTCTACCTGTCAGGAAAATTGCGGTGTTTGCCAAGAATTTATATCCTTTTAAAATATTTTTGCAAATTTCTCACATTCTTGCAACTTTTTTTTACAGTTGACTTCAAATTCTTCAGCAAATCTCAGCAAAAACTTTCAGCTTGAAGCATTCACAACTTTTTTGCAGGAAAAACAAATTTTCTACAGATTGTCTTACAAGTTAATTCTGCACAAACTTTATTGTCATCTAGAAACTCTACAACCCTGGACATATAAAACAAACTAAGAATAAGAGATGGGTTAGAAGAATATAAACCGAAGGATATGAGCTCCGTTATACACACGCTGGAGTTTCATGGTTTATATTTTCATATATTATAGATTCATGTATAAAAATATTTTTACATTTCCTTGTTTCCTTTAAAATAGAATAATTTTATTGTTTCCAGTTTTTAATTTTCATCTGAAACCAATTCTCTAATAATCACAACAAAATGTTCATATAATCATAATTAACTGAAGATGATGACGTAGCTTCATCACACTGTCAGGACCAGCGGTTACTTTTGCTGACGATTGAGCAGCAGGGGGCGCTGTTGCAGAAGGATTTACCAATAATTACTTTAGTTCTTGGTAGAAGGTGTTAGCATTCAGGATGTTTAACAGAAGTTAAGGAAACAAGCAGCTCCACTGATGAAACAGAGGATTGGACTCCGGAGCCACTGGACAGTGAAACACACCGTCCGTCGTTCACCGTTTAACCGACAGCCGTTGGCAGCTCGCAGCGTATCGGCTCCATAGCTCAGTGGTTAGAGCACTGGTCTTGTAAACCAGGGGTCGCGAGTTCGATCCTCGCTGGGGCCTGGACTTCTCCTTTCCTTTTGTTTTTTTTTCTGCATCACACAATATAAGATTAATATTTTGAACACCCGGTACCCATTATCTGTAAACAGTAATTTATTATTATTCGGGTTTCCAAAATCTGTGTACGCTCTGGGCTATTTTACGGCCAATAAAAATAAATCTATGACACCTTGAAAGAAGACTACAATCAAAATAAAGAATATATAACTGAAAGTGAGTATGTATTTATAAGTACTATTTTTTTATAAAAATTATGATTTTTGGATCTAAACAGTATTCTTATAAATAATCTATGTTGCTACACAAATTCAAAGTTGCCTCGTAAATTGTAGGTTGGTTTCTAACAAAAAGAAACTAATCAGTTTCCTTCAGTCACTTCTGCTTCCTAACACTAGATGTCAGCATTGCACTTGTTGACTGAGTGTAGGCTTGCAGTCTCACACGTTCAAACCGAAATAAACCCTTGTTCAGCTTCCAAATATCAAATTAACATCAACAGCTGCCTCCTTGCAGTGGAGGACAGGTGTTTACAGCGCAGGCCATTTCCGCTAAACACGTTCTTGTGTTTCTCCGCTAAACAAGAAAGTGGAGGGCCCTGCTGACCCCTGACTGCCACAAAAGGAGTTTTGTAGCTCTGAAGGCTATAAGTTCAGTCTGAAGACCTATAAGACTGAACTTATAGCTCTTTCACACTCACAGCATTTTGCACCAGAGTCACAGTCACCCATTGATACACAACAAGGGATTAAAGCTGAAATTGAACCTACAACCTCTCAATCACAAGACAACCGCTCGACCTGCAGAGCCACAGAGACCGGTAAGCTTCATAGCATCAACCGTTAGCTGTTGGGTAAGATGTAAAATCGTTTCTCACCAGTGGTTTCCACCAGGCGTCCACTCAGGGGAAATGTGATCTATGCTGGAAGAAATGGATGCAGAGTTTGGAAAGTGTTGCAGACATGAAAGACACTTCCTTTCATTTTTCATGAAACTGTTCAGGGATGCAATACGTCATTTTTCATTCACACACCTTCTGATCTGTAGCTTCACTCCAGTCTGCTCTGCAAAATTTCATTCCTCAACGCAGCAATAAAACACCTTCCTAGTTTTCAGAAGTGTGTGACTAACAGATCCTTGGCAGGAAGACATGATGGAAAATGAAACCCCCCCTGTTGGTTCTGAAAATTAAACTCAGATGTTTCTTGTTTTGATTGTGGCGGCAGATCTCAGGTTTGTTCATGTCACTTAAACCGGTCAGAAAACAAAGATAACGCCATGGAGTGATTTGTGGTGATTACTGTTTACTGCTGGTCTCTCTGATCCGCTCCGTCCTCAGAGTCTCCAGCTGTGAGTCTGCAAAGAAAAACAGGAGCTGTTTCTGTCGCTGCCTTCGTCCTCAGGCCTCCCTCACAGCCAAATGTTTGCTTCTCATTAAGTTTCAGCAACAGCTGGATTTCCTGACATCATGTTGCCCTGCTGACCCCTGACAGCCATAAAGTCAGATAAACACAGTAACAGAGATGAAGGTGAAAGGTCGGGCGGACTGGTGTCTCTGCAGCCAGGTTGTTCTGGATGAAGGCAACGCTTTCAGAAAAACAAAGTAAATGAGACTTAGACAGCCTGGGACACTACGGAGGGTCAAGAGGTCAGCCTCTTCGGATGAAGATGTTTCTGCTGGCAGAGTCAAGCTTGTTCAGTGAGGTTTGTGAAAGCTTTATGCTCTGAGGTTAAAGGTCATGTACCACATTTAAATCAACAGGAAAAGGTTTTTCTTAATAATCAAACCAACAGAACATTGTCTTAGTTTAATTGAAAATATTTCCAATCGTTGTTCTGCTGACTCTTGGGGAACCTTAAGAATAGGGAGAAGAACCAGGAAGTGACCCGGTTCAGCTCATTCTGAGCCCGTTCTGTTAGATCTGGTAGAGTTTATCCTGAGGATCCCGGTAGCTTCATATGGACTGGAACTACTAACACTTCAAAAACCAGTAAAAACAATTTTACATCTATTCTGAAACACACAGCATGATGCAGAATCTAGAATGTTTCTGCATCTGCATTTAGTGATGCGATGGCGCTCTGGTCTGCTTGGTTGGACCAGACGGCCCAACTGGTCATTCACCAGTTCAGCTGGAATAAAATCCAGTTTCTTCGTCTGCCACTTGAGCCTAGAGGTCAGGATGTCCTGCAGATGATCAAACCTGTTCAATTCCACATTTTAATACAAACTGTGGATTTGGACCCAAACTGACACTGAGGTCTCTGAGCTCGTTGCCGTGGCAACCATGTCCCCCTGATCAGGAACTGAATTAAATTGAACTGAACTGAATTAAATGAACTGTGAAGTAGGAAACAGACGCGCCGCGTTGTTCCTCCCGGAGCCGTTCTGGTTCTGTGGCTCGGTCGGTTTCTGTGAATCGGCGCTCGGGTTCTTTCTGGGGTTTGTGATGAATGTCTCTGAACGCTGCGCTCCTCTCAAACGTTTGGATTGGCTGTCAGGGAGGACAGACTGCTGAATTCACAGTTTCTGCTTTAAATCTTTCCTTCACATCTGCTGCTTTTGCAGTTGTCTTGGGTGTGCTGTCTATCATTTCTTGTTTCTGGGCTGAAATAAACTGCACGAAGTGTTTAAAGACGCCCTGGGTCCCTGCTGATGATCTCTGCAGCTGGACTTTTGGCCCCTCAGGCATTACTGTGAAACAACTAAATCACTTCCCACATGTTATTTTAGCCTCTGCAGGTCGGACTTCTCGGCTTTAAGCGGTTCTCTCTGCGATGCAAAGGGAGGAAAGACATTTAGAAAAAGAAAACAAGATTAGTTGATAAAACATGAATCTCTGAACAGACTTGGAGAAATAAAAAAAGTCACATTTTGATTCGAACCTGAAAGCTTTGATATGTTTGACGATTTTACAGTAAACTGTAAACAATTGAAATGTAATTGCACACCTACTGGTGTAAGCAAGAGTGAGTAAAATAATTACAACACGACTGTAACCATGGAGACGTTTTCATGTGACGAGAAATCTTCCTCCTGAGATAAACCTCTGGCCATCATAATTCATCTGAACGCCTGCAGCAGCTGAAGCTCCCGGATCTGACCGGAGTCCGGCTCCCTCCAGATACTTGGACTCCAGATCCGGTTCTTTCCGTTCTGATCTGGTTCCCCTGGTCATCCAAAAGGCCACGATGTAGAGCGGAAGTGAGAATTGGGAGTATTGAACTGAGCGGCTAAAATTGTTTTTCCGAGTTGATTTTGTCAGTTTATTCATGGTTTCTACTTGCTGGAATCGAGCTGATTTGTCTGTGAAGGCAGCACAGCTGGCTGGGGCTCATAGACGGCGGGATTTATTTGAAACAGAAACCGACCTGTAGCTCCTCCTGCCTGGAGTGTGGATCAAATTACCGACTTTCTCTGAATTCACACCACATGATTCATGTCACTGTGTCATAAACAGCCTTAAAAACGTACAGAAAACGAGACGTTAATCTTTTTTTTTTCCCACACAAGCTAGGCTACATGACGGAGTGGCACTGTTTCCATGGTTACTGATGGTGGTAAGACGCTACCTTCTCCATAATGCGATATTTGATATCTTTCTAATCATACTTACTTATAAATTACAGGGATTGTAAAAAATTATAATCCATATTACCTTCTCTTCTACCCATTTTCAACCCTACAGACTCCAAATCAATTATTTTATATGGAATACCTTCCTCAATCAGAGAAAGACTCCCAGCCACATTTCCGTATTTTCTATCTTATCTCACTGCAATATATCCAGATACTGAGTCCAAAAAAGGCTTCAGCCAAGTTTCCTGTACACTGATTATTTCAGGTTTTACTCTCTGCTCATAAATAAACTGTTTAAAATCTTGACCAATCCTTTGTAAGATTAAAATTATTCTTGACTTGCTTGACTACATATTTCTCCCCCAATATCTTCCCATCTAATATTCTTCAAATCTAATCAATGCCATGCTGCCTTAATAATCTAAATCCTTTCCATCTTTGATTTTATATCTGAGGTTGCATTTATTGCTCCTGCAATTAAAGTAGCCATTTTCTTTTTGTCCTCTTCTATTTTCCTTTCAACCATTTCCATAACCTTCTGGATTACTTGTTGTTCTCCTGTCAAAGATTTTCCATGTTGTTTCTCTTTTCCAACCATTTTACATGCTTCTGCATATGTTACTTTCTGCATAACTTTTGTTTTCTGTATCATTGTTTGCCGTTTCATCACTTCACATCCCCAAAAAGCGACACTATGCTCTCCTCCACAGCTACAGCACTTTGGTTTAACTCCAACTCCACATTTTCCATATTCATGGTCTCCAGACCTTCTTATCTTATCAAACCACAGAAAACCTCCATTGGCACTTCTTTTGTTTCAAACTCCACCCTTTCAGCCTTCGTTCTCCTTTTACTTCCCTGTTTCTTTCTTTAAAATTCCCAACTAAATCTTTCATATTTACAAAAGGCAGTCCTGTAATAATTCATTTTCTTCCATTATTTATTTTTTCACCCAGTCTAACTGTTCTAACTTTGACTTTTCACACCCACCCAAGTTTCTTCGCCTTTTCCACCTGAACTTCTGAATTACATCCAATCAGAAGATTTCCGTCTCTCAGTATTTTAGCATGTTTAATTTCTCCTTTAAGAGCTTTTGTTAACTTAAGTGGATTAATCTTCTTCTCCTTCATCAAATCTTACTGTAACATTCATAGTTGGATTTTTTTATTCTTCTGCTCTTTCCCCAATGCCTTGACTATGAGTGTCTTCTGTACTTTCCTCGCTTCTCTTTTTCCTCTTTCTTTCAGCAGCTTGCTCCTTCTTACCACCTTTCTCCACCTTTCCCGCTCTTTTTCTTCATTTTGACCACCCGCCTCTTCCTCGTCAGTACAATCCACACCATTCCAGTCACTTCCATTGTTGCCATGTTCTGAGTTAAGTCGCATTTATCATCTATCTCTATCCTCTGGTGAAATTCCTCCATGTTTTCTTCTTCTTTCTCGAGCACACACCGTTGGATCCACATTGACGGGCTGCTTCAACCTGACCTCTCCAAAGCCGTCATCAGAACATACCGAGCGTTTTCTATTGCACTGAGTTTTTTATTTTTTGATTACAAGTTTATTTATTTTTCTCTGATTATTATTATTATTTTGTATACTTTAAGAGTTCATTTGAGTTAGAAGTAATTGCTTATTTATTCTTTGGACTTCCTGTGGGCGGAGCCTGTGGCTTTAAAAGCGGGGCTCTGTGGTTAGAGTCCTGAGAAATCACGCTGAAGGTGATGGACTCTTACACTGAAGGTCCTGCTGATTTTAACCTGCCTTGAACGTCCTTTGTATGTATTCTGCACTGTATTCAAAATAATAACTTTTTTCAACCTTTCTAGCTTCACTCTGGAAAATGAGGCGCTAACATTTACAAATGACATTGAAATAAAATCCAGTCCAGCATCTTTGGACGGGTTTGAGGCGATTCCTCTGGAACCTGTTGGAGGAAAAATATCCCAACCTCAGAAGATGTGGTTTTAACGTAACGGAGCTCCGTGGTTCGTCCTGTCAGTCTGACAGACAGGATGAGGAGGCGCCATGTCAGGAAGACGAAGTGGAACCTGCAGGATCTTCTACTGATCATCCCTCTGTCTGGACACAGGACCAGTATCACCAGTTTAAAAGCTAAAATGAATGGTTATAAGCCAGACCTGGGAAACTGCGATGCTCTCCACGCCATGACGTTCAGAGTCTCATGACATCTGGAGGTGAGAATATTACCAACCAGAAGGCCGAGGGAAACGACTCCATTTTGTCGCTTCGCCAAGAAATTCATCAGCACAGAAACGCCAAAGCACAAAGAAACAAATGTGTGTTTACTTGTAAAATAATAATAATAATAATAATAATAATAATAATAATAATAATAATAATAATAATAATAATAATAATAATAATAATAATAATAATAATGATGATGACATTTTACAGTTACCATAATATGGTTCCTGTTCAGCCGCTTTATGATACGAATGTCATCGATAGTAAATGTTCCCTGGATAATAAATACACACACACACACACACACACACACGCACACACAGCTGCTCAGGTCCGATGGTTTCAGGTTTGGTCGGGTCGTTCTGTCTCTCGGAACTGGCCTTCAGTACTCCCGGGCCTCTCTGAGCTCCGTCCGGAACGCCGGTTCGGCCGGGTTCTGCGGGCAGCTCAGCCCGTTGTTGGGCGGCCTGGCTGAGTGGAACCGGCTCCAGTCTCCTTTGCACAGGATCCAGGGCAGGACGTCCACCTGGTAATGCAGCTCTGGGGAGAACTCGGCGCCGATCAGGTCCGGCGCTCCGGCGCCTTTGCCGCGTGTGATCAGCCTCATCCGGTCGTCGTAGCAACAGTGCTGGGCCCCCAGCGTCGGGCTGTCGTAGGACAGCATGGAGCGGACGCAGAACCGGGCCGAAGGCTTGTAGACGTCCAGCCGTTCTTTGGGTCCGCTGGCATCTCTCCAGCGGTACGTCCTGCGCAGCCCGCGGTCCGGGATGCTGATGGCGCCGTAGACGACCTCGGAGGGGTAGGAGCAGGGGCAGGAGGGCAGCTGGGTGAGCACCTGGTGGAGGTACTTCTGGAGGAACTCGTTCTTGCAGCTCAGCCACTTTTCACAGCTGTCCACACCTGAGTGGGAGACATCACAGTTAGCCTGGTCGGGGTTTCAGCTGCACTCAGGAACCTGGAGGGAGTCGCAGAAAAACGTTGTTTAAACATTTTTCAGCCACTTCAGCCAATCAATGAGAAGAACTAAAATGGAGCAAAAAGGGAGAAATTGAGGCCAACGCCTGACTTTCAAAATAAATAGAATATTTGTTGGAGTAATCAGTCCGTAGATCTGAAAACATCACATTTAGAGCCGGCCCAAGGAAGATGCAAACTAAGCAGCTGTTTAAGGCCCCTCAGAGTTTCAGGCCCCAGAAATGCTAACATTTTAACACAGACCATAAATCTAGAATTGTAACTCTGTTTGCGAATGTAATGCTGTTAAATTTGATGTAATAGTTTGAGCATAGATAAATGAAAATATTTGAAGTTGTTTAATTCAAACATGGAGGACAAGAGGCACGTATAAAAGTTACACGACTCAGAGAATCCAGTGACAGACCTACTCTAAACCAGTCTGAGGTTCATGAGTCTCCTGATGTGACATGGGAAAAAAACGATCATTTTCTGCAGCTGCTGTATGTCACCAATAAACCTGAGACTGGAGCTGGAAGGGGAGGGTTCAGCATGAGGGTGAAACAAAACAAATACATACTGGAGTCGGTGTTGTTGAACTGGTGGAGCGACGTCGCCTCGGACTCTGACACCACGGCGCCTAAGAGACGAAGACGGACAGAAACGTGACTGACGGCAACCATGAAGCGTCGCCTCTAATCAGGAGAAGATCTGAGGCTGTGGAGACAGATTTATCCCCAGTGGACCAGAAACTGGTTTGTGTCTTACTGGAACAGCTCTGCAGGTCACATGTGCGTGATTCTGTTGCTGTGCAGCCGTAGCCGCAGGGCCGCGTCCGTTTTTGAGATCCAGGTCCGCAGGTGGTGCTGCATGGGGCCCAGCCGCTCCACTCTTCATTCTCTGAAAACAAATGGATGGGCGGTGAAAACCTGAAGCAGAGGCCGGCCGTTTGAAGCTCACGTCGTAAATTCCTCCCTCAGTTGGGGAGCAATTAAGGAGAAAGGAGCCGGCAGAGCGAGACCGGAGAGCTGGATGTTTCTCTGCTTGCCGGGTTATTTGCTCTCCTTACTCAATTGGTCCTGCAGGAATAAATCACAGCTGATTTCTGTTCCAGCTGCAGTTAATCTGCAGGTCAAGGACCGGCCGCTCCAGGCTTCATGGGACAACTCGCTGCTGTCTCACCCCGCCTGCCTTCATTTTCATTGATTTATTTGTGTTTTAAAGATGAGACCTTGTGGTGGATCGAGGGGAGAAGCATTTGAAACGTCTCACCAAAGCTATCTTTGGTCTCCCCCTCTTCGCTCCAGCCGTCTGCTCCCACTCCGCCCAGCACAGCCTCCGCCGGGTCGTAGCCGTAGTCCTCTGGCCCGGTTCCTGCCAGCCCGCTCTCCCAGAATAGCGGCCAAAACAGCTTCCTGCTCATCCACTCCGACGGCGACACGGACCAATCGCTCCGCTGGTTCTCCTTGGCCAGGTCCATCTCCACCTCAGTCTGGGAGTCCTCCATCACCTCAATGGTCACCTGGAAGAAGAAACATCCTGGATGTGCTAGCAGTACTAGATGCTAATCAGCTCCATCTATTCTAACAGTTTAACCAACAATCAATTGGGAAAACCCTTTAAATATTTCAAGTCAAAGGTCACCTGAACAAACAGGAAAAGGTGTTTTCAGATTTCATTCATTCAAATTCCTCTCCTGGGACAGAACCAGCTGTCCCTCCAGGAACAAGCAGCTGCTGAAGGTTGCAGTTATTCACCTCAACCAGACTTTGATTAGGTCACTTCAAAGCAACCATTCAGAATCAGCCTTAATGGCCAGAAAAGATAAATATCTAAACTTTACAGGAGGAAACTTGTCCTGCTCACTGTAACACAAATGATTGTGCCAACAGTCTTCTGGGAAACCTGACTCAGCCATTCTCTCCAGAACTCGACGTCTCACTGCGCTGTGGAGTTAAATCCATCTGGTGACTGCTGTGATATGAAATCTCTCAAGATGCAGAGCCTGGTAGAGCGCTTTCCACCTGCACCGACCCAGCTAGCTGCACCGGCTAACTCCACCAGGTAGCGCCACCTAAGGTCCATCTGACGATTAAAGCTCCATCCTTGGACCTCAGTGGGTCTCCACCCTGAATGCAGGCTACACCACACCTCCGTGTTTTTCACGGTGAAACCTCGGAGGTGCTGAAACCTCCTCAAGTCGTCTGTGTCCTGCTGCTCGGCTTGTTTCTGGCCAGACAGAACAACAGACTTCTGTCTTCGCCAGGAACTCTGTGACCGGCGCCGCCTCCATGTTTTCAGCAGCTTCAACCGTCCAGAGAGCCAGAACTGATCTGAAGTCAGATCGTTTGTTGCATTTGAGATTTTTCTACAGTTTACAGACAGAAGAGGTCAGGATGGGACAGATTCCTCTGGCGGACATGTTGGTGTAATCTCAGCGTGGAGGAGGGCCATGCAGGCGGCTGCAGGTTAGTTTACACGAAGATCAGACTCCACTTGAATGAAAGAGGCTTGTTGTTCACTGCAGGAAGAGATGCACTGATATCGAGTCGGAGAACACCGAGTCACCTCCAGCTGATCAGGATCTACATAAAACACACCAGTTCCTCTGACCTCCAGTAAAGGTTGGGTGTTTCTTCCTGCCGGGGTTCGGGTCCAGCTCCGTCTGGTGCCGCCGGGTCTCTACGGCTCAGAAGCCAGAACCTTTCCAAAGCAGAGAACAAGCAGACGCTCTTACCTGGATGTTGGGATTCTGGGAGCCCAAATAAGCGTTGGCCAGATCAGGGAAGTTCCTCAGATCCAGGATGAAGGCTCCAGGCTCCTCCCCCTCGGGTGCAGCTGATGGGTGGAGGTCCTGCTGCTGGGGCCAGCGGCGTGTGGGAGTGGAAGAAGATGGAAGAGGAAGCGTCTGCAGCAGGTTTTCCTGCTGAAGACGTTCCAGGTTGGGATGATCCGGTTGCTCTTCGGCTCTCATCTGCAAAATAGAGACGAAGGTTCAGCTGGACCGACGGCAGCGGCTGAAACAACAAAGGATCTTCTGGACACATGGGGTTGTTGGAGGAACTTTCTCTGCCGGTCCTGAAGGAACTGAAGTTCTGGATTCAGCGCTGACCCAATCAGAGTTTTGACAGAGCAGAAACATTTCCTGGACTCAGGATGTGCTGCAAGATCCTGAGCTGCTCTGGCTAGGGTTCTGGTCCTGCGATCCGGCGGCCCGTCTCCCGGGTCGAGTTTCTGTATTTTTAGCTAAACGGTTAAAGCCGAGCAGCTCCAGGCATGTTGGGGGAGGGGCTTCACTTCCTCTAAGCGTCAGCTGGAGGCTTCGAGTTTCTGAGCCGAACTCTGCATTTCACCTCTTGCAGCTGGGTCAAAATGGTTTGGGTCCAAGTTCCAGATCAGAACCAGAGGCTCGTCAATTTAGCGAACACAGAGCGTCTTCAACCAGCAACCTGAGCTAGCAGCTAGCGGGGTGTTCCCCAGGGTTCCAGACTCGGCCCCCTGAGAAGTTCACCAAAATAAAATCTGTTTCTGTGTTTTAGAGCAGATTTGTCATTCAGATCTTGTGGGTCAGGAGAACCTCCTCAGCTGTCCTGTTCTCATCACTGATGGTGGTGAGCTACCAGATAGTAGCCACAGTTACCATAGTTACCCAGGACACAACGGCAGACAGAGCAGGGATCAAACCGGCAACCTGGACGGATGACCTTGGACCTGAAGCAGCATCCCTGGACAGTAAGGTGTTTCCACAGTCAGCACCAAGGGAGGACAGCGCCACCCTCAGGTGGATGATGGGATTGCCTCACGCCTGGTCCAGATCAGCTGTTCTAGAGACTCTGAAATACATTCTTTTAAGATTGGAACAAAATCTGGAGAATTTAGAAACTGATTCAAAGAATGTGTGAAAAAAACATGAGAAACGATAAAAAATGTTTGATTTCAGCATCAATCCATTGTTCTGATAGTTTTATTGACTCCAGGTGAACCAAACATTTTCATTCCCATGTTGCTGAGCCTTCTTTACTCTCGTCAATTAACCAAATTGTTTCTACTGGTTGTTTTTAATTCACCAACTGGTAAATACTGGTTGTCGATGTCTTCCACCTCCAGAAAGTGGCTCTGCAGGCTCAGGGCCTCGGGGCGCCGCTCTGCAGGGGGCGCCAAAGCAATTATGGATATATTATGGTCTGATATTAAGAGAAAATAGCATTCCAACCTCAAGTGATGAATTTTTAATACATTTTTAAACGTGCATTCTTAACACTTGTAATTGGCTGAAAGCTGTTAAATGATGAGCAGAACCAGCGTTCAGTTGACTGGACCCCTCTGACCCGGTAGCAGTGATTCCTACTGAAAAGACTCGGAACCAGACGAACCCGTTGGGTTTATTTCAGAGTTTCACAGCAGAACCTCTGAGGCTGCTGCTCGTTTATCATTTAACTTTTACTTTGAAGGATCAGCTGCTAACATGTCATTAAAAGAAAAGTTCAAGTCTATTTTTTTTTTTTTAATAAGTCATGTCATATTTACACACATTTCAACCTGGAGGTTCCGCTTTGCATTCAGAACCGAACGATCAGCGGAAATCTGGACCGCGGAAAGGTTCGGAAATTGGACCCCAGAGGTCATTCTCGCTCTGAATGACCAGAAGGTTCCGCTGAGCTGAAGGTTTACCTGAGGACTGGACTCCGTGTTCCGGTTCGTGGGAAGCCCACAGCTGGTCTCTGCTGCCAGGATCAGCAGCCACACACGCAGCGCGTCTCTCGGGTTCATACTTCCCAAAGTTCTGCTCCGAGCTTTCCCCGGTACCGAACCCGGTCCCGGTTCTTCAGCCTAGGACTGAGGTGTCTGTCCCATCGTGGAAAAGGATCCACGCGTGAACGTGATGCCCATTATCTTTCTGGATCCGAACTTTCACATTTCAGCAGCAGACCCTTCCGAACCGGTTCGGGTGTTTAAACTGAGTTCCTCCGCGGGGTTCAGCTCAGCGTGTTTAAAAACAGAACCGCCCAGAACCACACAGGACACAACCCACTCTGCTCGAGCCCGAACCAAAAGATCACGTGGGTTTGTTTGTTTTGACGTCATAGCTGAAACGACAGGGTGGTCTTCTTCTTCTTCTTCTTCTGATGATGATGATGATGATGATGATGATGATGATGATGATGATGATGATGATGATGATGATGGTATCAGAACCATAGTGAGATCAGCTCAACAGAACTTTTTAATTTAATTTAATTTTCTTCATGTTCAAGTTGTTTTGCTTTATTTTGTTTTAAAAATATTTAGAAATAATTTCTGTTTAAAAAAAATCTGCAGTTTTGTGTAAATAAATGTTTAGAAATTAAAATTTTGTTTTCTGATTTCATAAATTTCTTTTGAGAAAAGTTTTTCTTCCAGGTTTTTGTTAGTTCTGCTGCACTACAGGTCAGAAACGGGTCCAGAACCACAAGTGGGAAAGGTTCTGATCCAGGGCCCCTCTGCGCGTCGTCATCAGCCACATCCTGTGGAGCTTGGGGTCAAAGGTGAAAGGATTTCCAGATGTCGGGTCTGTTTCTGGTTCCGACGCACGTTGGATTCTAATTCAGAACACGTGTCTCTGAGTCTGAGTAACGGGTCAGAACTGGAGACATGATGACTGGACCAAAGTTCTGGACGAGTATTGACAACGGTTTATGGGCCTTTGCTGAAGCGTTGTCCCATCAGAACCGAAACGCCGTGCAGTCAGAACCGAATGGGTCCAGGAGGGTTCACTGGTACTGAGCCACAGCCAGGTCCAAACCTGGGTGCTGATGTCATCCGATCACAGGCCCTGATGGTGCCGATTGATCGATTGATCAGGTTTATTTCAGCAACACGGCGCTTCAAACTGAGTTACATCATAGAAACACAAAAAGACCAAATGGTATTGGACCGGGTGGTGTAGAACTGGGTGGTGTAGAACCCGATGGTGTAGAACCCAGTGGTGTAGAACCCAGTGGTGTAGAACCCAGTGGTGTAGAACTGGGTGTAGAACCAGGTATAGAACCAGTGGTATAGAAGTGGGTGGTGTAGAACCCGGTGGTGTAGAACCAGTGGTGTAGAACTGGATGGTGTAGAACCAGTGGTGTAGAACTGGGTGGTGTAGAACCCAGTGGTGTAGAACTGGGTGGTGTAGAACCCAGTGGTGAAGAACTGGGTGGTGTAGAACCCAGTGGTGAAGAACTGGGTGGTGTAGAACCAGTGGTGTAGAACCCAGTGGTGTACAACTGGGTGGTGTAGAACCCAGTGGTGAAGAACTGGGTGGTGTAGAACCCAGTGGTGAAGAACTGGGTGGTGTAGAACCCAGTGGTGTAGAACCAGTGGTGTAGAACCCAGTGGTGAAGAACTGGGTGGTGTAGAACCGGGCCTTCTTAGTCAATATCTATATGCTCCCACTAGCTCACGTTAGAACAGGAAAGTCCTTCCTGTGGTCAGTAGCCGTCTGACAGTCTGGAGTAAAGTTGCCTCCAGAGGAAACGAGTCGTCCTGTTAGACGTTTCATCTTCAGTGAAATAAGGAGCAGAGCTCCAGCGATGGAAATGAAGGCAGCATGCATAATGTGGAGTGAGTCAGGCCTGAAGCTTGTTATCCTGTGAAAAATAAACCGCGCCGTGTCTTTGTTAAAGCTTCTGCTTCCTGTTTGCAGGTCATTAAATCCAACCAGGTTCAAAACAAAGTTCTTAGACGCTTCCAGGTTTTATATCTGGAGGTTTGATGGCTAAAGCACCCGACTCCGTCCTTTAGTTGTTTCCAATTACTAGCATGGCTGCTGGACACAACACGATGTTCAGGCTGCTCTAAATATTCAGCACACAGCCCGACCCGGAAGTGACCCACGAGCAGAAACATGCTGTTAAGGTGGTTCTGCAGAAACGTTTACTGATATAAATATGTTTTTATATATTTTTATTGATTTATGGTAAAAACATTTGAAGAACTGAACAGGATTCAGCGGGTCGGCCCGTCCTCAATGGTTCCGTTGTATTGGGATGGTGAATTTCCCAGTGTCCTACTGGGCTGCAATCAGGGACGTTACTTTTACCATTATGTTCTTTTTTAAAAAAGAACATAATGGACCAACATTGAGGGCGGAGATCATGGTGGTGGAGAAAAGGTCATGCTGTCAGTGTCTTTAGCGTTGAGCATGCTGAGGTGAGGAATGTTGGCTCGTTGCTGTGGCGTTAGCATGAAGGCAACAAAAACATTTTCAACACGTCCAAAAACCGGAGGAGAGTTTAGCCTTAAAAACAACCAACCCGATCCAGAGAGAAGGTTGAGCTCCGTTTGGTTCTGGTCGTACCAAGTCAACGTTACACGTTGCAGACTCTCCATGTCGGATTCTCATCTGAAGCCGGACTCCATATTTCCCTAACCCTTACTGGTTATCAGTCTGAAGACGTCCAGACTAGAGTTTTGTTCCTCTGTATTTGCTGAGAGGAGATGAAACGTGTTTGCACTGCAGCTGAGTAACGATGTTCATTACCCGGCAGGGCGGGTCAGGGCGGTTGGGGGGTGGAGGCAGGTAGACGCTGCAGCAACTCCACTCTGATTGAAGTAGACTCTAACGAGCTCCAGCGGTCGTCAGGCTGTTGCTCTGTGGAGGGAGCTACCCCCCCACCTCCCCGGGATCAGCAGACATATAAGCGGGACGCTGCAGGCTCTGCAGTCCGGTCCAGTTCAGGTTGTTCTGCTGCCAGTCTACCGGTGGAAACTCTGCGGTTTTGGTTCTGAGCAGCAGGTAAGCATGGTTTCTTCTGGATCAGAATCTGAACCAGACCCTCCCGGTTCTGATTTTAATTTGGTTAGTTTGACTTTCTGAAAGCACCAAGTTCTGGTTCTGGATTTCTAACCTGGGTTCTGGTCCCTTAAGATTCTGGTGTTTGGATGTTCTGATCAAAAACATGCAACAAAACTCAAGTTTTTAGTTTAATTTTAATATATATATGTATCTATATACGTATAGATATATATTTTTTCATTTTTCTGTAAAATTCTTGAAACTAAATCACCTTGGAAAAGGACGCAGTCCTGCTGGGCCGCGGTGCGACTGAAGGGGGTGCTGTTCCTCAGATCTTCAAGATGAAATTAAAGAAAATGTTTGATGAACCTGGACATTATATCCACCGACCCGGGTCACACCTAGAAATTGTTTTATGGATAAAGACCTGGACCAGCTGGATCCACTGGGAATACTGGAATTAATCTAATGACATGTTGTGGCCAGATTAGCTCAGCTGTCTCAGGAGGTTTCCTTGTGTTCCAGGATGTCAGAACTTTTTCCAGTGTCTCGTCTGTCCTTCCTGCTCATCTGGCTTCTGGTCCTTTCTTCCTCAGCGTTCCCTCAGCCTCGTCTTCCTCTCAGGTGAGCTCAACGTCAGGTTGAATCTTTTTAAAACTTGTTTATCCCGTTTCGTCGCTCCAAGGTTTCATCTTTGTGATTCCAGAAATCCTGAAGATCCGCAGGAAGCGAAGCGGGACGACTGGGATGTCCTGTTCCCGTCCATCTCCCTCCATGACTGGAACATCCAGATGCTGTCGGCGCCGGCGGACAGCAAGGCCGGTCTGATGGGGGACACCTGGCTGTTCGCACCGGAGCGTCCGGAGGCCAGGTAGCGAAGCCAGATTCTAACCCAAACTGTTTAAAACTTCTAGATGAAGCGTTTCTATGTACCGACCTGATCAGCAGCTTCTGGTCACTTCCCTGCCGTCAAACTTCCAGAAGATAAAATGATGGAAATCGACCCAAAAAAGACTTTTTCTAGTTCGATTCAATAAATACCGTAGATGGAGCAGCAGGGGGCGCCAGCATGAGAATCAGACCATCAGTCATCCTCAGAAGAGCCGCTTAATGTAGACAGAACAACTGAACCCAGATGCAGATGAATGAGTAGAACCGAGCCGGTTTCTGTTCATCCCACATTATTGTTTCTCCTAAATCTCCGTTTGTCGAGTTTCAAAGTTTTACGTTTAAAGGTTTAAAAATTCAGTTTTATTAGATTTTTTTCCAGCTTCTTGCAGGTCTGGGTTGTTTCTGTGCTGCCCCCTGGTGTTCAGGAAGCGCTTACCAGTTTCTACCAGTCTGGGTTGGGTCCAAACAGAATATGGTGACCAGACGTCCTCTTTTTTCCGGACATGTCCTACTTTTCAGACCTAAAAAAATGTCCGAGGGGATTTTCAAAATCGTCCGGGATTTTGGTCAACTGCCTCAAAACTGCCGATTCTACCCCCCCTACAAAATGAGGAAATTCTCAGCAGGGTGAATATTTAAACTGACGACAGATATTGAGTTTTTCCACCAATAAAACAGTAAGTCATGATAGCAGCTCACCGCGGCTGCGCAGTGTCCGTCTCTAGGCAACCGTCACGTTCGGCGTCGGTCCGTAGCGTTCTGGGGTCCTTTAGCTCCCGTGAGCTTATTTCCTGTGTTTTATTTTGGCCATTATTGTTAAACTTAGTGTAATACGGGACGCTCATTTAACGACCAAATATGGGACGATTCCGTATTTTACAGGACGGGTGGCGATACCTATTCAGGGGTGCTGAGAAGGTTCTTTAGCATCGCTGTTTGGTGACAGGGGTGCTAAACGGTGATGCCCTGTTTGGCATCATCCCTAAAACAGGGCTAGAATCGCCACTGACTCATAACGAGCGGATCTCACCGGAACAGAAGTACTTTAAAATAGTGCGTAGTATCCGGCCACACTTTGTCTTCTAACCTGCATGCATCTCATTCACTGATGTCAATTTGGAAGCATAACTTATTTTACCACAGCAACATAACAGCTAATGTTAAAACAGCAAGACAAGGCAGGTAACCATGGCAACTGGCTTTTTTGTTGCAGTCTGGTCGCGCTCATCTGGCATGTTTACAAATGGTCCGTCTACATGAAACATCAGGTGGAGCATTACACACTTTGTTAGTGTAAATTACACTAAAAGTGTGTAATGCTCCACTTATGAAAGTAAATCTGTTTTGGCTGACACTGCTGGACAGGACAAAACGTCCAGAATGTCCCTAATTGTCCATGTCGTCTCCAGCGTCTGGCCGGCGCAGTGGGCGTCAGAAGGGACCCGGATGGTGAAGAGGAACATGGTGGTGGCGGACGACACCGCCTTCAGGGAGAAGAGCAAACTCCTCACCTCCATGGAGAGACAGAAGTGGCTCAACTCCTACATGCAAAAGCTGCTGGTGGTGAACTCCTGATGTCACCTGGGGCCGTTTGTTGCGTGTTGTGGACGGCGGTTGTTGGTGTGGAGGAGATGACGTCAATAAAGACTGCAAATGTGCTGATGAAAGCTGGTCTGCGGCTCGTGATAAACAGATAAACGCTTTATTTCTGCTCTACAGCACGTAGAAGTTTTTTATCTGGACGGATCCAAAGTTACAGCACCAGAACTGCGGTTCTCTGTGGATCCAGAGCTGGACCGTCTTAAGTTCTGGCCGCAGCCTCCCAGGTGAAAAAAGATTTTTGGCATCATGTTCTTTTATTCTCCGTGTTTCTGCTGAGAATTTCGTAGCTCTAGTTTGACCCCTGGTGGTCGGCTTCTAGTATCGACACATTTAGTCTTCTTGCTAATTTTCCATCCCAAACTTTTCCAGAGGTTGATCAGGTTGAGTTCAACGGTCAGTTTGGAGCTCAGACATTCGGTCCACATCAGGACGTTCCACAGGTTCTGGTTCTGACTCCATCAGAAAATAAAACCTCAATTTTTGAGACATGTAAACAAAACATTCAGATATTCTAACATTCATTCCTCCCCAGATGAAATATTTCAATATTTATTTCTGTTCACAACATTCAGAACCTCCATCCACCAAACTTTTTCCTTCCACTCAGCTTTCCACTCTAGTCGTAGAGTTTCCCAGAACCGAACATTTCTGGAGTAAAGTCCTGTCTTCCATTTAGAATCACTTCAAAATGGATGCAGTTCAGTTCTCATGGTGATCGCCATGGCACCAGAAGACCAGTTGACGTAGCGATACGTTGAGGTTTCTGACCAGCAGAGGAACCGGTTCTGATCCGAACGCCGCTCCACTCTCCATCAACACCAATAGCTCCTCCCCTACAGCGGGACGAAGACCTGCCGCCGCAGACCCCGCATCAGCAGCCGCAGTCGCTTCCTGTTGGCCAGACGCCTTGCCGCTCTGTGCCGCAGTAGCAGCCGCTCCGCCTGCAGGAGGCGCGCTAAAGCCGGGGGGGCTGCAGGCGGCCCTCGGGACCCCGCCTGCAGCCGGGGACGCCACACCTGACAGACGGAGGGAACAGAGAGGACAGGAGACCTGCAAGCTGGATCGTCCTCTGACCTCTGACCCCGGAGACTCTCAGTTTCCTGGAGAGGAGGAAAAGTTTTTTCCATGATTCCAGTTAATAAAGGAATAAAGTATTCACACCATGATAACTAATTTTCTAACATGACTGAGGATGACCTTTAACCTCAGCAGCATGAGCGACCCGTTAATCACCAGGTCAGTTCGGCCTGCAGCCACCAGGGGGGGCTCTGGCTGCTTTTCTACACTTTAATTATTAGGAGAAAATAAGATAAATCCTGATTTAATTAATTCGTTTATGTATTTATTTCGAACATGATTGTTATATAGAATCATGCACAAGAACAAGCTGAAGACTATTTTTGTACCACAGTAATCTTAACATGCTCGAAATGGATGAAGAAACTCATACCTCTGAAGAATGTTAAATATGGCAAAATCAGAGAGTTAAATGGAAAATGAAGGGATTTATTATTCGGAACATGTCTAGCTTTAGCCAGGATCAATTTGCTTCTACTTAGTTTATTCTGTAAATGTTTAATATGAGATTTCCAACTGATTCTGTCATCTATTATTAAACAGAGACTTATTAACATAAACCCTTTCTAGAGGTTTAAGGTGAGCCTAACCTTGACCCTTGACACAGGCAGCAGTTAAGCCCATTAATGGCAGCATTTAAAGCAACAGGCAGTAAAGGTGGCAGGACAGACTAGGACATATTGTCCATGTCTGTCCGTGTCATATCAACGTTGAGCTGCGGAGTCGGATCTTCTGAGGGTCAGCTGATATGAGAGATCACACATTCTGTCAGCTAATGTGTGATCTCTCAGGTTTTGAAAATGGGCTGACAATCGGCCAACAACTCTAAGATCCTGTAGTGTGCGCTGGACATTACAAGATCTTGTAATGTCCAAATGACCCTCAGCGGAGTTGAGCCTTTTTCATTCAGTGTCATCAACAGAAAGAGAAAAAGGGCGGAAGAACCGATAAAGCTGATAAATTAAAATCAGGTCAATAGTTTTAATTTATTGTGTGATTAATTGATTCATTGTTTATCGCAACAGGCCTCCACTTCCTGCCTGCTTCCTGCTGTCTGGAAGGTTCTAGTTGTGTTGGTTTGTAACGAGATGATGACCAGATTTCTACAGCAGAAACTGCAGGGGCTGAAAACTGGGTGTCAACACTTTAACGCTGTGTACCTGCGTGATGGGCAACCTCATCAGCACCTGCTCCAGCTGGGCCAGCCCCTGGTTGCCATGGTGACACATCCCCAGCCCCTGGAAGGATGTGGCGGCGTGGGGACCGGTGTGACGGCGGTCTGCCACGCTGTCCTGCAGAGACACAGGCCCGATGAGTTGAGCAGCAGAACCCGGGTTCTGGTACCAGTAACAAGTGGAACCAACCCACCATCCAGGTCCAGAAGATGTCCTCGACCCGTCTCCAACTCAGGTACGCCTCCAGGATATCACAGAGCTGCTGGACGCACACGCTGTCCTGCAACAGGAAGAAGAAGGAGACTGGAGTCCAACTTCCTGTCTGCTTCTTACCCAGAACCAGAACCAGCCGACAAGAAAGAAGGTGCAACAATCACCACAGACACCAACCATCCGACCCACATCAGTTCAGGTACCAACGGTTCTGATGAGGTGACCAGGAAGCCAGCAGCAGCGCTCTGGCTCCTAACCCAGTTCTAACCGCTCCAGCCAGAACCGCTGGGCGGTGACGGCGCTCCGACCGCTCAGAGGAAACCAGGCGCCTCCTGGGGAAGGAACCCTAATCACACCACGGTGGCGTGATTAGGGTTCTCACCCCCACAGAACCAGTTTTAGCCTCTATTCATGGATTTTGACCCAAACCACGGAGGAGACTCTGACAGAACCAGAGCAGACTTCTATGGTTCCCAAGCAGCAGAACCAGAAGCAGGTACAAACACACAGCTTTGACACAGGAACATTATTTCCTTCTTTTAGTTTATCACCGGGCTGAAATTACACTTTAGATCAGCGGAGCTCAAGTCCAGTCCTGGAGAATTTCCATCCTGCAACTCTCAGATGCTTCCCTGCTCCAACACCCGGATCAAATGGATGACTTTTTACCAGGCCTGTTCAGAGCTGACCCCGGTCTGCTGGAGTAAGGAAGCATCTAAAAGTTGCAGGCCAGTGGCTCTTTAGGCCTGGACTTGAGCCCTCCTGCTTTAGATGCTTTAAACAAACCTCTGTCAGCGCCGCAGAGCTTTGGCCAGCAGGGGGAGCGGGAGAGCAAACCTGGCTGGTGGAAAGTACCTGAGGAAGAAATAGTGAAGTTATAGCTCACCTGTTGTTCAAGGCTACTAATTGATTTTCTGACTAATATTCAGCTGCCTCTCCATCATGGCGACAGCAGTTTCCTGCTCCACCCGCCTCGCCTGCTGGTGTTGGTCAGACGGCCCAACAGGGGGCGCCGGTGCACGGCCGTTGTGGCTACTATCTAGAGTGGGAATTATGTGCTTTGCTAGTGCGATCCGACAGAAGTTATTGTTACCTCCTGTCCAGTGGCGAATGATTGGAGAATAATTGGCATTTGAACACATCATGTGGATACTATGGATTAATGGACACAGCACAGCCTGAAGCAGTCGCCCAATAAGCTTCACTGTGTCCTCTGAGTGGGCGGGGCTTAAGTGATGTCATCAAACAACTATACACAGAGGGACAGCGCCCCCAGAGGACAAGTGTCTCCTTACGTCGTGCAGCGCTCGCGTCTGTCCTCCCGCGGTGGACAGCAGCGTCCGTCCCTGGTGTCTCAGACGTCCCATCAGCCATTGCAGTGTCCTCAGCGAGACGCTGTCCGGCCCGGTGGCTTCTAAAGTTTTGGTTCCGGTCGTTGCCGGGCTGGTGTCCAACAGCATGCGGTCCAGCTCGGCGGCCCGAGCCGCCAGCAGCTTCTCCAGAATTCCCTGGGCCAGCAGCCAGCCCAGCGCCAGCAGCGGGTCGGAACTGGGCCCACCCGAAGTCCAGTCGCCATGGTAACCGCTCTGCCAAAGGCCCGCCGCCACCAGCTCCCTGCTCCCTGAAGGGAAACAGAATTGGGTCAGGGCCGGTGCAAACGGACTTCCAGTTACATCCGAGACACGACCCAGTTTTGACCTGGTTCTGACTCGGTTTTGACCCAGTTCTGACCTTGCAATAAGGATGAAGAGCAGACTGACCTCCCGTCGGCTGGCAGATGGTCTTAGAGGAAATGACCCCTGACCTCTGAAGGATGTTGGAGAGCAGCAGCAAGAAGGAATCCTGCAGGAAAACAAGCAGCAGGTCCAGTTAATAGAACCAGTCAAAGCCCGTTGGTATGAAGAGAGCAGTCAGTGTAATATCCCAGTATTACTATTATTGTTATTAATTATTATTATTATTACTACCAATAATTCTAAATGGAGATCAGCAAAAATGTCTTCATCTTGACTGGAAAAGTTTAGACACTTATTGTTTTTATAAACCAGTTTTGAACATTTTTATTAAGCATGAAGGAAATTTGAAGCAGATACACATAAAGAGCTGCTGGTGTTCCTGCAGCATGCCAGGAGGAGGCAGAGGAGATCGATTATTTATCAGAGATTATCTGTCTTATGTTAGGATGTAGCGAACGTTTTAATATGTAAAATATTTTGTTTTGTTTAAGCTACATGCTGCAGCTCTCAGCAGTTGCTCGGTGTGAGAGTTCACTGTTTTGAGGTTCAACGGCTCCGTCTGAAATATCACCACCAGTAGCGGCGGTCCAACAGCGGGAGCAGAACCAGCGTCTGACTCTGCAGCTCCAAGACTTGAATTATTGTTTGGGTTATTTTTTTAGCTTTCTGACAGTCATGCTAATCCAGGTGAATGTTGGTAGCTGTGCTACAAACGTCTTTTTTCTTCTGATTGAGCCTCGGTGTAGCCAAACTCCATTTAGTGCTCGTTTTTCCATAGCAACATGCAAACATTCCCATTCACTTTGAGCATTAAAGTTTCTCACCACGTCACTTAGGATTTGTTGCTGCGCGCCTGGGCAGTGAGAAGGAAAGAGGAGACCAGCTGCAGGCTGACAAGTGGGATGACTACTGATGCAGATGAAGGAACTTAGATTTTGAAATGAAATAACTTTCTGAAATTTTAACTTAAAGTCATCACCTTGGTTTAGTGTTTGTCTGAACAGTTTCCTGTTTTGCATTGATTGCTTGCCATACGTAAATGTTGGCACTTTAGTGCTTCCACAGTTTCTAGGCTTCAGATTATTTACAATGTTTATCTTTTACTGTCTTCATGGCGCTGCAATAAACACGTGCCTGTATTATTAGTAGGCACCAGCTGAACCGAGCGAAACCACAAAACAAAACCGTGTTGAGCCCACCTCGGGTCCTCCTCCAAACTTGGCCCGTCGGAAAGCCTCCGGCGCGGGGACAGGATCCACACCGAGCCCCGCCAGCAGCCGGCAGAGAGCTCCGATCACCCGCCTCACTTCCACACTCCCAGCCGCCTTGCTGCGCTGCATTTCGGCCTCGGAATCCACGGAAACACGGTGCCGGACCCACAGACACTACCGAACCACGGACACTACCCGCTCCGCGGAGCATCAGAATCGTTTCGCGTTCAGAATTCCTTCCTGATTTCTATTGGCAGTTGGCAAAAACCTTAAAGTATCATTACCGCCACCTAGTGGTATGGAGTGTGATACATATTTCTCTCTCTCTCTCTCTCTCTCTCTCTCTCTCTCTCTCTCTCTCTGATTTCAACCAGCAGAGGGCGCAGTTCTCCACTTCTCCCGGGTTTCCCTGCAGTGGCCTGATGAGACGGTCTGGGGCAGAGGTGGAGATCCACCGCCACAAAATAAAAACCACAGAGCAGAACCAGAGGACCTGAGAGGTCTGGGAGGTTCTGGGATTCCATATTTATAACAACAACAACAACAACAACAACAACAACAACAACAACAACAACAATAATAATAATAATAATAATAATAATAATAATAATAATAATAATAATAATAATAATAATAATAACACTTATTATTATTAATAATAATAACACTTATTATTATTATTATTATTGTTGTTGTTGTTGTTATCGTATTATTACCGTATTATTAGCCCTATTTATTAGCTTTATCATTAACAGACTTATCTCCCTTGTTATTAGCCCTATAAATTAGTATTATTATCCATATTATAAGCTTTGTTTATTAGCATTATTATTAGCTTCGTTATCATTAATTAACCTTATGATCAGCATTATTACTATTAGCATTAAGTGGATGCTAACATGAACTGAATCTGGCCATGATTTGAACTCACAACCTTCTCAGCAACATGCAGCCCTCAGCTAACAACCTGAGCGGCAGCAGAACCGGTACCAGACATGGACCAGAACCAGAACCATATTCCAATATTGGGGAGCTAGTTCTAGTTCGGTATCGGTCCAGAGCTGGATCGGGTCAGAGTTCTGAGACCCTCGTATTAAGAACATCTTCAGTCTTTCAGAACCAGACCCCTCTGAGGCCTAAACCTGGACCAAAAGCAGAGCTTTGGTTCCATCAGGCCTGAGACGGGCCGGACCAAAACATAAAAATGGTTATGTAACGTCCCACCCGGGTTCCTGCCAGATTCTGGTCCTTTAGTAGATCCACTGCCGGTTCTGCTGGCGCACACAGGGGCCGCTGGACCCAGTTCTGGTGGTAATGGACTCCAGACCAGTGAGGACCCGACGATCAACCAGTATCACCTGGAATCATGATTAACATGATGCACACTAACGCAACATGTTGTGTTTTAGTAGGACAGGAAGCCAATCCAGAACCAGTCTTGACTGGTGATAACTGGGTGATCCGGCCCAGTAAACCAGCAGAACCCCGCGGCGCCGCGGGAACTGGCTCACAGATAAAGTATTCATCATGGCAGCTTGTCTCTCGCTCTGGCCTCATTCACAGCGCTCCAATTAATCAGCCTGAAATAGACGGACAGACCTACATCCCCCCACAGACCGTCTAACACTCCGGTGGCAGCAGGGGCCAGCAGAGAGTCGGTCCGGTTCTGGTCCAGAGCTTCCAGCATGAAAATAAACGGTGATGCCAGATCTTCATGGAGTCACTAGTTTTCCTCTGTGTCGTAAAACAGCCATTATTGTGGTGTTGGTGAGTTTCTGACATATTTCTTACCAGGCTACAGTTAAACTGACGGTGTCAGATAATTCGCAATGTGTGAAACGCTTCAGCGCCCTAAACAGCTGATGATTCGGGCTCTAGTTAGCGAACATGGGACTAGTCCAAATACCCTTTCAAAGATCTTCCTTTCAGAGCAGGTTTTATTAGTCCTCGACATTTCTGGCTGTGTTGCCATGGTTTCACCTGTTTTTCCTTCAGGAAGGCTCGTCGTTTTGTCTTCTCTCCAGTATTAAGAGTAAACATGCTTGGTAGATGTTTACATTACCAGCTAAAAAACCCCCACAATTTAGCAACATCACTAATTCTAAAATTCTTTGACTTTCTGTCGTGGAAAATTTTAAAGCATTTCAAGAAACCTTTAGAAAAACTATATTGAAATGTGTTGCTGTTGGGACTAAGTAATACAAATTTGAAAGATGAGGTGCAAATTACAACACAGATTGTGCTCCAATTTTCTGCTGAAGCTAACCACAGCAGCTAACTACAGCTGTTAACGCTACTAGTGGTGAAGTTAGCAATTAGCTTTAAGACTTGGAAGATTTTTATCAAAATTTTCATAGCCTAATTTCTTAGAATTGATAAATTAAAACAAGAAAAGAATTGCATGCTAACTGTGCTAATGCTTAGTTAGCCTTACTTTTAGAGCAACCAATGCTGCAAGTGTAAGTTGCAAATACAACTAAACCGGACATTTAGCTGCTTGGTTTCAATTAAAATATGATGAAGAAGTGAAAGAGACAACCAGGCAGAAGAAAGTTCATTCTTTATTTGAACATTAATGCGTTCCAACTAATTGTGGAAAAATGGCACACAGAAAAAAACGATTTTCACATAATTCTTATTTGTGTCCCCTTGAAAATGCATCCAGGGTCTGGACTGTTCATCACCACAAAGCTTCAACAGTGATCAGCAAAATTGTACAAAAACATTCAGTAGAATGTGATTGGCCGTTTGTCCAAAGTCTGTCACAGTGAAACTAGATGTCTTACCACAGTTTATTGATTCATCCGCTCATCTGACTGGAGCGCTCTAAGGTTCATACAGATTACATGAAGAAATTAAAAGCAAGTTATCAAATCGCCCGCTGATTCCCAAATGTCTGAGACCTTGTAGAGGATCTACAAGGTGGGTTCTACATGAAGGGTTCTATACAGGAACTTTTAAAACATTTAGTCCTGATTCATAAATAACAGTTTGGATTTTAGGAAATCCAAGACTTTCAAGTTTATAGTTGGGATTAGTTGCAGCGGATTATTGATCAGTGACATCCAGGACTGCACTTTGGCATAATAACAAGACTTTTGGGTAAAAATCAGACCTATTTGGACTAATTTTACTGATCAAATGAGAAACAGCTGAACTGCTGTGTACTGGCATCTCAGCTGCTTTAAACGTGAAACTCTTCTTCTGTGGTATAACAGTATATGTGCCATGCAGCGTGAAGCCCAGGGTCAGCAAATAGAAATTAATGAAGAATGCTTTTTTTTCTTTCTTTTTGGACATTAAGAAGCTAAAATCATTGGCAGAGAGCTTTAATTAGCGTCCTGAAGCAGCTTTATCCGACCCACAACAAGAACCGGAGTTTTCTGGAAATTCCAGTTTTTGTTGCACTTACTCCCAGCAGTTCCACTTCCACACAACTAAAGGATGTTTATCCGCCTCTAGCAGACTCCACCAGCTGTTGACAAGTGGATGAATTGTGAGCCACATGGCTTTCCATACATCCCACAGGCTGCATGGTGCATCTGTAGTTTACTGGCAGCTCTAAAACATCCCGTACTGTCGATTAAATGCAAACAGGCACAACTTTACAGAACAAACATCGTCATATTTCAGAGCTGGCAAGTAAAACATATAAATAAATGAAAGCAGATGATTAATTTGAACACCATGTATGGAAGCTAACGCAGCACTGTCTGGTTCAGTAGTCGCATAGTTTTCTTGATGATGGGGGTCTTTGATTGAATTTGCAGCTAATATTTAACCTCCTTCACTGCAAAGATCTGCTCTGCAGTGAAGGTGAGGAGCGCTGCAGTATTAAACAGAAAGGGAGGACAGATGACTGGAAGCCTGGATTTAAGGAGAAGGAATGAAGCTAAAGCTGAAGGAAGAGGACACAGCACCAGCTGAGCCACACGCCCCGATGGCTGGAGCAGCGACTCAATGGCTAAGGCCAGGTGTTGTTTGTTAGCATGAAGTTTTGTCATCATGTGAGTCATCTATCAGCACAAAACATCTGAAGTCTGCAGATCGTGTTCAATAGGGTGAAGGTTAGGGGTGATCAGCAACTGCTTTCTCCAGTTGCTGACGACCAACATGATCATGTTGTTCCATGATCATTAGCTGCGTCTGCAGCTTGCTATTTCTCTGTGTGTGAGCTAAATGAAGAAGAGAATCACTGACAGCCACTGCTGTCAGACTGTTTCAGCTTCTCTTTCAACCCGCACATGAACTGGAGCAGCATTAGCCTTCAGTGACTCTTTGGAGCCACGCTTCTTATTGTTGAGAGGAAACTAATCGGCAACGGACTGGAGGCGCATTGGCAGAGCGACAAGCTGCAGCTAAAGCTTCATGAACCAAACATGCGCTCATTATGTGGAGAAAGTGGGACTTGCACAATCACTGCCTGGCTCACTCATGGCGGTTGTTGGGGAGAATGGAGTACTGGAGGAAGAATGCTGGTCAGAACTGGAGCAGCCCTTACATCATTAAGCAGCTTTTAAACCCTTCACAGCGTGACGATTTATTAAGTCTCTGGACTGCTACCTGGATGAATCACCAGACACTGATACCCGACTTCGCTGCTCCAAATAAAACGCCATTAGTCTCTTTTTCTGTTCAAGCTTTTTACATTCAGTCAGAGAAAATTGAGACTTTTGTTTCCATTTGCTGTCGAAACAGGAACTATGCTAATCTCACCCTGAGCAGCAACTCACCAGGCAACACCACCAGAACCTTCATAAGTCATGTTTCTGTTTCATTTTCACTGCTAGAGGACTTCCTGATTTCTGTCCAATCAGAACCCAGAGAGCAAAGACACGCCCACTAATTGGTTCTGTAGAAACTGAACCTGTTTGTTCATGTTTGGACCACGGAAGGTTCTGATTCTCGCTGTTTAAGACTGGCTGGCAGGTATCACCATGGCAACCATTGACCCAGCAGTTTCTGTGGTTCATCAGTTTCTTCTTTGGAATACGAGTCCCAAAGCTTTGACCTCAGCCGTCTGACCCAAAGTGTCAGCAGAAGGAAACAGAACCACCTCCAGGTCATCCCAGAAGCTTCCTGATTTCTCCCATAGAACCAGTTTGGACCCATTGTCCTGCTGGAGAACCAACATCTCCAGCAGGACATGTTGGTTCTGCTGGAACCAACATGTCCTGCTGGACATCCAGTCCACTCTGCTGGTCCAGTTCAGCACTGCAGGGACTCCCAGTTAGACCTTCGATCAGAGGGGCCGGATGAGGTGACACATCTACCCGTTGAACTGGTGATGCTGGAATCTAGAAATGAACGGACTTTCTCTGGTTCTGCTCAGTTCTGACCATGTTTAAGAACCAATCTTGTTTGCTGCAGGCTAGGGTTAGCCTAGCGACCAGCCGCTCTCACTCATGAACTTTGAGCCTCCAGCACTGCATCTGAAAGGTTTGGCTGGGTGTATGTATATATGTGAGCCTCTGTGGATCAGAGAAAAGCTGGATGCATTCGGAACCGGGTCTGGACTAATGTGAACCATGACAGAAGCAGATGAGTTTAACTCTGTATTATTATTGATATAATGCCTAACTTGCAGAAGGCTTATGTAACAAAAGCTGTGAAAACATGAAAATGGACCGGACTGAGCCACATCCAGAACCGTTTCTATCAGAATCCGGCTGCATTCTGCTAAATATGGCCGCAGATAAACAGCAGAAAGCGGTTTGCTCCATGACAACATTCATTATCTGAGTCTAGAAGAAGAAGAAACATCCTCTGCGCACAATCATTACAGCTATATATACGTATATTTATCTATATCTCAAAGATCAAAATATATTATTGAAACACTATTAAATACTGTAAAGTGGAATATGATTATAAAAGACACAGTCAACATGAGAAGCAGAGTAAAGAGGATCGGTATCGCCCCGGAAGTTGTTTGGGTTTCCATTCATTCACCAGAACTGAGTCCAAACAACCTTTAAGAAAAGAAATTAAGATAAATGTTCTCACCCTGTTGTCCCAGAACCGGGCCAGAACCGAGTCCACTATCTATACATGAGAATCTGTGGGCTAGTCTAAGGAAAAGCAACAACTCTAATGCAGCTTGTACAAGGCTGGAGAAGGCAACCGCAGCAACAGCAACAAGATCAGCCGGTACTTTCTACCTGTCAGGAATCACCCTGACGACGATGAGGATGGAGACGAAGACGATGAGGAGGAAGGGGAGAGTCGGTGTCTGTCCCCTCCTCCGGTTTCTGGGAGTTGTAGCGGGTCCTTCTCCTTCCTGCTTCCGGTGCAGACGGACCTCTGGGCTGGTTTGAACTGCCAGGTCACCTTCTTGGTGGACTGCTGCTCTGAAGACGTCTCTGTCTTCGCTGTTGGAGACTCGGGCCGAGTTTCTGTCTCTGCAGGGCTGCCGGGGAGTTTCCCGGACCTCCCACAGCCGTGTCTGTCCGGCTCTGTGAACAGCTCTCCCAGAACCTCAGGCTCGGCCGCTTCTCCGAACACGTCCCAGTCTGACCCGGCGGGGGCTCTCCGGGACCGGCCGGCAGACCTGGAGGAGCGACTGGGATCGGAGTCAGACAGGTCCGAGTCCCAGTCGCTGTCCCCGGCCACTGAGCCGCATCCCAGAACCGAGACATCAACTGGACCAGAACCAGAACTCTCAGAATCCGAGTCCCTGGAAGGATTCAGAAAAAAGAATCAAAGAAACTTTTTCCATGGATGGATGGATGTTCAGATGGATGATGGTTGGATGGATGTTCAGATGGATGATGGTTGGATGGATGTTCAGATGGATGATGGTTGGATGGATGTTCAGATGGATGATGGTTGGATGGATGTTCAGATGGATGATGGTTGGATGGATGTTTAGATGGATGTTCAGATGGATGATGGTTGGATGGATGTTCAGATGGATGTGGTTGGATGCCTCTACCTACTTGCCACCGTACGGTGCAGTTCCAGCGGGGCCCAGCAGGAGGCATGCCGGAGCAGCCAGGTAGACGAAGCTGTCGGTGCAGAGGAAGTCTCCCTCCTCTGGTTTCTGAGGAGCAATGGCGGCCATCTTGGGGTCTGTGGTGGGTCGCTCAGCTTCGGTGCTTCCTGCTTGTTTCTGGATGGTGTGCTGCTTTGCATCATGGGTAGAAATCTCTTTAAGTCTGGCGGCTTCACCTTTGGGCGGAGGTCTTGCAGACACGGCGAGGTAGACGAAGCTGTCTGATTGGACGAAGGGATCCACATCCCCGCAGTCCAGGCCTGAGCTTCTCAGCGGCTTCTGGTACGGATCTAGAAGGTGTTTGATTTGTTGCTTGGAAGGAGAAAGGGGAAGGGGCGGATCCATCCCCATCACGGTTACTTTCTTCCTAGGCGGCGCTTCCTGCCTCTGGGGGGCAGTGAACGAGGCCTTTATGTCAGGTTGCTCTGCTGGAGGGTCGTCCTGATCCACGCCGGCGTCTCCGCACCCTGAGTCGTCACCGCCACCGTGTCCGTCCACGTCTTCGTAGGACGGTGTGTTGAGCAGTGAAGGGTAGCACCACTGAAGCTCGGAGCTCTCCTCCCTTCCCCACTCCTTCAAGCCTCCATCATCCATATCTTTCTCTAGCGAAGTGTTGCTGCTGCCCAGTTCAGAGTCGCTGATTGGCTGGTCGCTATCAGAGCCGCCATCCTCCTGGCTCTGATTGGATAAGGAGAGAAAGACGCCACTGGAGTCAGACTCCAGCGTCAGGTTGGAGTCCGGAGAGCTGTCCTCCTTATAGGAGCTGGAGAGAAAACACAAAGCAGTCGATGAGTCCACTGGGCCGACAGAAAAGTACCAACCTACTTAGTGAGGCAAAGGCCATGCTTTCATCTTGGCGATGTCATGCTCAGGTAGAAAGATAACTGATCAGCAGCACCTGGTAGAGTGGCTTTGACATGTGTCTGCCTTCATTAGCCACTTGTAGCGCGCTTATCAGGAGGCTGATTGCCACCAAGCCCATTTTTCAGGCAGTCCTTCCCCAACCGCTGCAGATTCAACCACTTTCCTCTGACTTTCCTATGTGTGTATCAGTCCACCTGCTTCTGACACCTGTTCATATTCTTCATTTTGTTCTGGATAAACGTTCCCAGAACAATATGAACCATGCTTCTGACTGCCCATTCAAGCAACAGGCAGGCTGACTCATCTAAGCTCTTCCTGCAGGGTTAAGAAGGGATTTTTACAGACATCCCATCATTTCAAAGTCGCTTATTGTGGCATTGAAATTAACTTCAGTGTTATTTCCTCATTTTGCCAAATGAACAGAAACGCTGCAGATACAGCAAATCAGGAACTTCCTGTCAAGTATCTAATCAGAAGGGTGATATCTCCTGGAACCAGAACTTTACTGGACCCAAAACTTCTCTACTAGACCCTAACAGTCTGCAGCATAACCAGACGTCATGTCCACCCTGGGACATGTCCACGTCCCAGGAGCTGCGGGCCTGGCACATTGGTGGATGTTGTTGTTTACTGTCCAAACAGGAAAACACTGAAAACCTGTTTTTGTCATAACTGAAGCATCTTCAATATTAGTCTGAGAAGAATACTTTTTGAAGAACACTGTTAGAACCTTTCAGCTAAATTTGTGGTGTGCCTCAAGGCGCCATGTTTAGCTTCCTTATGTTTCTGTATTTTTCAGTGTGAGAAATCAATATTCCAGAATTCTAATTACAACAGATGCAAAACAATGCAAGATGAAAACATTTGCGAAAAAATATTTCCGACAGAGTACCTGACAAAAACAATCTTTGTTCAGAAATTACCTTGGTCCAGCAGTGGTGGTGCTGGCAGATTTAGTTGACCAGTCACTAGTTGACCTGTCGGTGTCGGTTGGCGTCATCGCATTCAGCTCCAGACTGACCTGGGATCTGCTGCTAACGCCTGATAGCACAAGCAAGCAGGAGACACATGAGAACCAGACAGCTCAGGGTTCACCTGATGGGTTTCATTAGAACCCTGACCAAATGACTGGATGGACGGACGGATGGACGGACAGACGGATGGATGGTCATGACTCCTCCTTCAACTTGTTCCCCTCAGCCTTTTCCCTGGTACAGTGACCTGGTTGATGCAATGCGCCATGCGGCCACGTCGCTCACCTGGGCGGTCTGTGCTGGGACCCCCACCAGCCATGGCGCCCTGTGGCTGCAGCCTCAGGCACCCGTCTACACACTGTCACATTAATTATTTGACTTTTCTTGGGATGGGCTGAACTGTCATTGTCCTTTTGTACAATGACAACAAAAATTGATTGATTGTAGTAGGGCTGAATCGATTCATTGAATGATTCGAGTTTCTCGAAATGTATCCTCTGAGCCTCTGAGCTTCGTTAAACTATGTTTGATTATTTAGCGCACCGTTTTCTGGCCATGTCATTATTTGCGTTGCACAGCGCTCTCACTTCTCCCTCTCAGTTGTTGACAGAAGCAAAGTGCTAGCTGAATAACGTCCAATTTTCAAGTTCGGCCCGTGGGGATTTTATTGATTGATTATAACGCCCGGGTTTTCATCGGTTTTGGGGGACCAATAAGCATCCTTAAAATGACTGGCACGATGCCTGGAGTACAGCAGCCTTTCTCCGAACGGCAGGAAGAGCTGCAGGTGTATTTATACAGGTGAGCAGATAGACTGAACACGGCGGGCAGCTGAGTAGTTGATGCTTACAGTGTAAGTGTAACTTTACAGACGAACCACACAATAAATTTCATATCATCCCGGTAGCAATAAATGGGTGGCGGAGCGCATCGTGGCGATACATGGCTGGTTGACGAGTTTCTGTGAAAGAGTCAAATCCCGTCGCTAATATTGACTGAAAAGCTATAGATGTTTGGGCAAGGCGAGAGTTTATGTGTTAAACTGACTGGAGATTAATAGATAAACGAAAAGCTGGATCAATGACATTTTTATAAGCGTATTTGTGAGCCTGCCTCTTTATTGATAACTTGAAGATAATTTCAGATTTTTATTTAACTTTTCTTCAGGTTAACTTAGAAAGTGAGCTGTTATTCTTACAGGTTAATTTCTAAACTACAGAAAATTAACTTTGAAGCTCAAATATGAAAAATTGGACTGATATTGATATCTGATACTGCTGTGATACTAGATTTACCAATATTTTATTTTATAATTGTTTTTTATCCTATTACTCGATCAATCATAACCGATCAGCAGATAGGTTCCGGTTCTGCCAGATAACAGCAGCATAACATTGTTCTCTGCTTTTCAAAATAAACTTTCAGAAACCTGAGGCTATCTGTGCTGTGATGACATATCCTAGCAAACTGGCAGGAAAAACAATGTTATTGTTGCTACGGCAACATGATGTTGATCCAAAAAGTCACCATGGTTAATTATGCATCATTTGGATTGGGGGTGTAAGCAGTTAGAGCAAGATACTTTATCAATACACAATTTATTTCAGTGGAGGATGAAAAACTCCCAAAAGTGACAGAGAGGTTGAATGTAGAAATAAAGGACAGAAACTGTTTAATATAGAAATACTGAACTTTTTCTCCAACATGGTTGCAGAGTACAGTGTGACTGAATGTATCTGATCCATGTAGTTGAACAGCAATGTCATAAAAGCCTCACATGTCCAGTTTAAACTGAGGCAGAAAATGCTGAAAATCATCATTTTACAAATGATGTCAGTTTATTTATTTAGTCAATAGCAAAATGTATTTAAAAAACATTAGCTCATGTGATATATTGCTATTTGACTTATCATGATGAAGAAGCAACTTTTGCATAAAAAAAATCAAATGATCAGATCTGTCTCTTCAGACTGTTGCTGACCTATAGTTGCTGACGTAACTTGTAATCAGGTTGATATATTTTATTTAATTTGGCTGTATGATGATTACATTAGTATTAATTGATTCAACACCTTTTTTTTCCACCAGGGGGTCTTTTTGTGGGCTCCTTATATGATAGTAGGCTGACAGGAAAGGGGGAAAGAGAGGGGGGAAGACAAGCGGCAAATGTCAGCTGCGTTGAGGACTCAAGGCCTCCAAATGTGGGTTGCGCTATCCCCTAGGCCACCACAGCATGCCCCACGATTCAACACCTTTTAATTACACAAATGTTCTTATGTCTCCAGGCTCTGCGTGAGATAGAGTAGCAAACATCTTTGGTCAGGTTGATTAATCAATCCCAGGTCAATTAGTATCTGCATCTATCCATTCAATCATTGTCTATAGCCCCTTTTCAGGGTAGCAGGGTATCTGGGGGAGATGGTACTAAGATGTTAGTACCATCTGGGGATGGGGGATGGTATCACTGGCCCGGGGAACATTCCTCACCATTCCTCACCATCTTGGCCAGAATGGCATAGAGGGAGTCATTCCTTCCTACTGTTACCTCATGCTTTCTCAGGAGGAATTGCTGAGTCAATTGATTGTGCTTTCTTACATTGAGAACCTTTTACCACCTGCCACTAATAATCTGCTGAATTTGATTGTTTTATAACTACAATTTCATGGATCTGTATGAGATATGAGGTTAAGGCTTCCACATACTGAGGCGTGCTTCACTCTAAGAAAGATCTGCGGTATTAGTAGCGGAGTCAATGTGGATTCAAGGCTGACACAAGGTATTTATTTATGACCGTGGACGTGTCCCAGTGTCGGTGGGAAATGGTGTTCACTTTGAACCGTTTAATATGCAACACTGAGATAAGTTTGAGGGTTGGCACAACTAGTCAAAGGATGGACAGCATCTAAGGCTGCAGCTCTGTCCAGTGGCTGCCCTGGTGGAGAAGAAGTGTCTAAGTGCCCAGCTAGCTCACCAAGCATCCATTTGAATTGTAGGTAATGAAGGAATTCGTCAAGCAAAATCTAGGTAATCAGTACTCTTCACTATGGAATCTCAACCGTGTGAAGGCAACATCTGCAGAGTCTGCGTATCTGACAAAATTTGCTCGGTAAGCCCAAGAATGTGGGAGCCTTTAGTCTTGCAAAGTGCATTGAGATGACAAACCGAAATGAAGGTAAACCTTGAGTGGATCTTCTGGCTAAATGAAGGCTAAACAGGACAGATTATATCAAATGTAGGAAGACTGAACTCAACCATAGATATGTTACATCTGCGGTACCTGTGTGAAGGGCAGCTTTGTCTCTTTGTGGCCCGGGATGTGTTTGGTACATGTCTCCTCGTTCCTTTCCTGGTTCCAGCAGTGATTGGTACACATCCCTTTGGGGCTGCGACAGATCCAGGTGTTCCAGGTCTGAGTCCAACTCCCGGGCCCTCCTCTCCAACTCTGTCAGGCTGAGCTCTGAGGCTGCTGAGGAGGGAGGATGAGAGCCCCCAAAGCCGATGGGTGGCCTGAGGAGAGGCCATCGCTGCAGGGAGCCTAAAGGGGAATCTGGATCTCCTACTTCTTCTCCACCTGCTTCCCCTTTTTCCCAGTCATTATCCCAAAGAGTGTTAACCATGTCAAGAACCGCATCCCAACCCTCCTCCCCTCCTTCCTCTCCAAGAGTTACTCCTTGTTGGCCATCCACCTCCAGTTTCTCTGTGTGTAGTTTTGCTACTACCTCCTCTTTTGGACCAACTTTAATTTTTATCCCTCGATCCTCCACTTGTTCAGGCTTTACTTCAAGATCCATCTTTTTTTCCTCTTCCTTGTTTTTAGCAACATCTGTTTGGAGATTTTCTTCCATGTTTATCTTTGCTTTATCTTGTTTGGTTTCCTCTACAACTATATTCTCATTCTTCAGGGTTTCTTCTCTCTTCTCTTCCTTTCCTTTCTTTTCCTCTTTCTCTGCCTTGTCCCTACTCTCTCCCCCTTGTTTCTCCCGACTTCTAGACCTCCTGGGTTCCTCTTGCTCTCTGCAGACTCTCCAGTGCTCCAAGTTCTGCTCCCTGAGGGATGCTCGGCCTACCAAACCGCTCCCCTGTCCGGGCTCTGGGTGAGCAGCTTCCCTCAGTGAGCATCGCCCTACAATAGGGTTTGTCAGATTTGATAATGGATTCTCTGAACCATGCCGTAGGTGTGGATGCCTCTTCTCCAGGGCTGACAAGACAGAAGGGAGTGGGGGGAGGATAGGAAGATTGTGGAGGGCCCCTCCCTGGCGGACAGTCCTCTTTCGGACTATGATTCTGCGAGGCCAGGTGGACTCGATGTCCTCAGGTGGTCCAGCTGATTCAAAGTCTTCCAGCTGTTTGCTTTCTCGGGGGCTCAGTACTCCCGGACGCAGCCCAGTGGCTGTGCCTGGTCGAGACCTGGAGCAGGACTTGGATGATTTGGACTTGGATCTTGAGCTTTTCCCAGAATGACGTGACTTGGGTTTACCAGAATCCTCAGGCTTTCGCTCTACTTGTTCTGCAGAAGCAGCTTCAGGTTTATCTGCTGCCACGGACCTTACCTGAAGTTCACCTGTACTTTCAGCTTGATTGGCAGTTTCACTCTCTTTTACTTCACCATGACTGACCCTAGTTTCTGCTTCGGGCTTAGAAACAAGAGCAATCTTAGCATCAGCTTTAGCTTTTACACTGGATTCAGATGTCAAATCAACATTAGACTGTGATTCAGGTTCAACCTCTGTTCCAACTTTGTTCTCTGCCTGTTGGAAGTGTCCTATACCCCCAGAATCAAACTCTGGCTTGGTTTCAGGAACAGGAGCCGCTTCAACCTGAACTTTGTCTGCAGGACCAACAATCTTCTCAGCGACATTCATGCCTGAGTGTTCAGGTAAACACTCTTGTCTACTTGTAGCTCCACCAGTTTTGGTGGAGGTCCCTCTCTGTCCCTCCTTATTCTCTGTCCCTGACTGCACTTTTCCCTCCAAATCCCGACCTCCTGGTCGAGTTTTCACCTGAGAGCCCATCCTCTTTTCAGGTAGGTTCTTCACACTGGATCTGGACCCGTCGTCATATTTGTTCCAGCTTTCGGCTCGATGGTGCTCCTGATTTAACGCTCTCATTTCCACCTCAGACATGTTTCCCATTAAGACTTCGCTGACTAATCTGGGCCCACAGCCAGATTTACCGTCCACCAACACTAAACTAACACTCCCACTGTCACACCTAGGCGGCATTCCTCCACCAACCCCTTCCGGGCCGACCTTTGACCCAGCTCGGCTCCTGCCCACTGCTCCAGTACCCATCCTGGGAGCGCCACTAGGGGAGGGGGAGGGGGAAGGCTGGGGGAGCAGCAGAGGAGTTGTGTCCAAGCCGTGTTCAGACTCTATAAACACAGAGTCTCTGTCAGAGCGTAGAGGACCTGGTCGGCCATAACCAAATGTCCCGAAAGTGGATGTCTCCCTTCTCTCCCTCTCTCGGGCTCTCTCCCTCTCCAGCCTGCCCCTCTCCCTCTCTCTCTCCCACTCGCGCTGGGCCCAACCTCGCTCCATCTCTCGCTCCCGCTCCCTCTCCCAGTCCCTGTCGCGCTCGCTGCGGCCCCATCCACCACCTCGCTCACCCAGGTCTTGCTCCAGGTCATGGGCAGACAGTTGGACCAGTGCAGTCCTGTAGGGGGACCTTCTGAGCTCCTGGGGTGGGGACAGCCTCAGGCTCTGGGTTTGGGAGTAATGCCTGGGCTGCATCACATGGGGAGGAGAACAGCGCAGGCTCTGGCTCTGACTGGGACGAGGTTTGGCTGGGGAGAAGAACACTGGAGTGTGGTATCCTGAGGAGAGAGGCGATCCGGAGAAGGGTGAGATGAGAGGGGAGGTTAGAGAGGAGGACTGCCCCTGTCCCTGGTAGTGGCCTGGATTCAGGTAGCTGCCTCCCCCACGCTGTATCAACTCCACTGGAGGAATCTCCACACACTCCAAGGGTTTAGAAGATGACATTGCTTTCCAGGAATGCCGGCTCTCTCTGCTCTTTGTGCTGTCTCCATAGTGAGGGTGGTGGTGAGGGTGGTGCTTCTTTGATGAGGAAGACACTCCTGGAGCAGAAAAGGAGGACACAGAGGGAGAGACGGATCGATTGAAATGTCCCGGAGAGTGGCATCCGTCTATGTCCTCCGCTCCCAACTTGAGGGAATCGTAGATGGCTCGCTCATCCAGGCGGCGAACAAAGGAAGGGTTTGGAGTTAAGGAGCGTGGCTGTGGATCAAACATGTCTGACCTGCTGACTCTCAGGGAGCCGCTGGTGGAGTAGCTGAAGCTCCCGTCTCCCCCTCCGTCCCGCCTCACCGACCCCCCGGAGTGGTGGTGATGGCTGTCAATCTGCTGATTGATGCACATGGTGTCATAAATGGATCGCTGAGGGATGTAGCCGTCGCCATAACCCCCTTCCATCCCAACGTCCCGCCCTCCCACTCCCCCATCCCCAAGTCCATGTTTCTCCAGGCAGCAGGAGCTCTTCCTGAAACACCCAGGGCGGCTGAGAGGCTTGCCCATGATTGGTACAGGGGGTTGGTGGGAGGCACGTCTAAAGCTTGAAGAGTGAATTGTGAAGTCTTTAATTAACAAAATAAGAGTAGAACTGCCTTTCAAACCACTACTGACTGTCCAGGATGTGCAGCTTCAATCTCTAGAAAGACCATAAAAGCAGGAATGAAAGCCCCTTTTAGAAAATCCTTCTTGTTCTCCAGTGAAGAACTAAGAAATATTCCTGTTGTTTTCATGAGAAGTCAAGAGACTCTAAGTTTGGAGACATCCTTCTGTCAAAGGCTCCAGGACATGAGGACACTACAAACGACCTGAAGTCCAAACACAATCCTACATTGAGAAATATTCCAATCAGATTCCAAAAGGTTGAAAACAGTTTTTCATTTCCACTGGAAAGCTCATCTTCTCTTCCACTTTACTCACATTGTGACAGAATTTGTATTTATTCTGTTTCTGTATTGTTCCGTTTGCCTGATTAGAGCCAGTTAAATGTCTTTCCAGCAAAACTTTGGTCTGTCAGCCTCAGAGCCACAGAAAGAGGGAGAAGAAACGACGAAGGATGGGATCCAGTCAGACCTGCTCCTCTCATTCTGCTGCTGTTTGATGATTAACGTCTCCTGCATGAGGAAGAAACAAAGCAGAGAAACATTATGGATGCCCTCCTAAAAATCTGCTTTCACACATGAAAATAGTCTTCAGATGCTAATCCTGCTTGTGGAGCAACTTCCTACCAAATAAGCTGCTTTTCTACAGAACAACATGTCCTATTGATCGCAGAATTAGACTCACTAAAGTTAGATCAGCTTAAAATGAATAAGCCTGATGACATCAACCCATTATTCACTCATTAAAGCCGAGAAATGGAGCTCTTTGTGCTTTAAAGCTCCAGGGTAACTTACCCTCAGGGGAAGGAGTTGACTTGATGGAAAGAGATCCCAAACTAACCAAGCCTCACTCAGTTTTTAGATCAGATCTCAGATTTATTTGATTGGGTGGTAAATACTGATCAAATCATTATTCTGGGGGATTTTCACATGCATGTTGACTCTGAGGGTGATAGATTAAATGTAGCTTTTGAAGCTAGCTTTGACTCGATTGGCTTCATTTGGAGAATTCACTTTAGACGTGCTGACATTTGGCATGAAGAAATAGCAGAAGTTCCCCATAACCCTGCTGTCTGGCCAGTTTTATTAACCTTTCATTTCATTTTCACTGAGCATTCCAAGCTTGAGAGAAAATGTCATTATCAGATTTTTATCAGACAAAGCTTTAAAAACCTTCAAGGAATCTCCTGCATGTTTTGTTTCCTCTGAATCTCAGGGAGTAATTTAATCTTTAGTCCTTCTCTAACTGATGTTCATAGTGTTACTTCCTCATTGAGTCTAAAAAGATCATTATCCATAGGAGGTTGGCTCCTTGGTTTAGTTCTGAACTGGGATTAAATTATCCTCCAGTAACAAAGTAAAGACCCTCTGAGTTATTTTAACCAGGAAATGTCATTTTATCCCAGCTTGTTCTACAAGTTCGCCCTTTAATCTCTGGGATATTGCCTAAATTATAAACAAGATGATAATCCATAATCTAATCCATGAATCTGTTCCTTCAGGCTGAACTCTTCACTATCAGGAAGTTAAAATCCTTCATCTGATCCAAAACGCTGCAGCAGAGTTCTGATAGGAAACAGAACCAGATCCGGTTCTGCTGTTTAGATTCACAGCACGCTGATAATCCAGAATATAATTTCACATAGAAAACCTCAATTTCCAGATCCATCAGAGACCCGATTGGTCCAGAGGTTCCAACCAGAACCATTTGGTACCAGGCTGCAGGTTTTGTTTGTTCTGACGTTCAGAAGCTGGTCTGCGTTCTGATTAGCTGGTTCCTTCCTGAGGTGTCGGCTGCCATGATGCTGCCACCACCTGATGCTTCTGCTGTTAATGTTTTACTGTCATGAACATCAGAAATAATCCAACTTCATCAGGTTCTTCTTCTGCTTTGTCATTTCTGACCTGCAGTGGGTCGTGGCTGCTGGTACTCAGCCCGGTTCTGGCTCTGGTTCTGTTAACAGGGAGTTTTTCCTCTCCACTGTCGCCACGTGCATGCTCAGCATGGGGGATTGCTATAAAGTCAACGACATGATGCCAGCGCCTCCTGCTGGTCAGAGGAGTGGTGCTGAACTAATTGATCTTTCTGAACTGATTAACTGGAACCAATCAGAACCTGATTGAACTGAGATGATTTTCCTTCAGATGATATTAGCTGTGAAGTTGCGCTTCTGAAATAAACTGTACATCTACCAAATGACTAAAGCTCCATAATCCCAGCAGCTGAACAACTAAACATCGCATCGCAACATTCGTGTCTCTGGACAGCAGCGCTAAATTTAGACGTCCTGCTGATTCCTGTGGGGAACTTTGAGGAAGTTAGAGGAACACCTACAGCCGCGTTCACACACTGACAGAGCTGTGTGTGTGGGCGTGCGTGCGTGTGTGTGTGTGTGTGTGGGTGAAGTTGGATTAAGCCTGATGACATAGTTTCCAATGGAAGCTGCTTGGATCCCGGAGCGGGAGCTGGAATGACGGATGATTCCCTCTGATGACATCAGAATCTGAGAGGAGGAAAGTTGGATGAAGTCGCTCAGAAGCAGTAGAATCACGATCGCCTTAAAACGGAAACCATTTCAAATGATTCATTTTGTTGCGGATTCAGAAGAGTCCATCTGTGTTAAAGGAGCCTATTGATAGCAGAGAGCGTCTCCTGCTGCCGCCGCCACCTGCCGAGCCCCCCCCCTCTGCCCCACATTGATTAAAGAGTCTGAACCTTGCCGTTGCCGTCGCCGTCGTCATCGTCGTCTCGGCCGCTGAAGCCGTCTGTGAATCCGGCTCTCTGCTCTCGTCTTCAGCATCTTCTGCTCCTCTGCTGCATCCTCTTCGTCTTCCTCCTCTTGCTCCTCTTCCTCCGCCGTCGCTCTGTTTTTCTGGCGCTCCTCTCCCTCCCTCTCTGCTGTGAATCATGCCTTCTGTCAGAGGAAGCTTTTTTCTTTCTCTTTTTTTGACAAGCGCTCTCTGCCAACCAACACACCGACGCAAACCCTCCTCCTCCTGCTCTCCCTTCCAGTTTTTATTTACCTCCCTTCAGCCTCCCTCCATCGCTCCTCTCTTCCTCTCCTTCTCTCTGCCTCCTATTTGAAGCTTTAAGGGCTTTAAAGGCTCCAGATCCACAAAATTCCCTCTTTCCATCTCCATCTGTTCTTTCTCTGTCTCCCTTCCTTACCCTTTATTCACCCACATTTCTATTTTCTGATCCAATTTACATCTATCTATCTATCTATCTATCTATCTATCTATCTATCTATCTATCTATCTATCTATCTATCTATCTATCTATCTATCTATCTATCTATCTATCTATCTATCTATCTATCTATCTATCTATCTATCTATCTATCTATCTATCTATCTATCCATCCTTTGCTCAGTCTCCCACACACTCTTCCTCTGCAGCTCTCTCCATCCTCTCGTACCTCTCGGTTTGCCCTCTCCCTCCCACTCTTCACCTCGGCGTTAATGCAACACGCATCGCTGTGGAGGCGGCAGCAGCAGAGTTACAGCAAAGAAAGAGCAACAATGGATCCTCACATGTTGAGCAGAGCCGTTTAAAAGCGTCGTGATCTCTCTGTCCTTTCCTTACCTGTGTGGTCAGTACACTGATGGCTCACCTGCAAAGTCTCATTGGAGGAGGAACACCGCCAGCTAGCAGCTAGCGGCTAGCAGGAGCAGCTGAGATTGGTCACAGTAACACTCTTTATCCTCCAGAAACCACAGAATGAAGAAGAGACTTCAACGAATGAACAGCAACTAAAACTCTTTGACAGAACCAAATTTAACCATTTAAACATCCACCACAACTTTGAAGAACTCTGATGGGACTTAAAACTGACTACATGAATCCAAAACAAAACCAATCTGAGTTCATTCAGAAACAATCAAACTCGCCGTTTCTAAAACCAATCAGACACTGCAAACACAAAGTGGCATGCTAGCTTACCAGGTTAGCTTACCAGACTCTCTGCTCCAGTTCTGGACTGGTTCCAGTGTGACATAAAGAACTGGGATTTCTTTTTTCAATAGGAAACGTCCCATCAAAGCGACAGAAATCACATGTTTGTCATATAAATATATATATATACTCCCACTGGCTCAGGACACAACAGAAACAAGAGCAGTTACCATGTTACCATGACGACACAGATGATACACAGCTCTACATTATGTTGAGCTTTAAGGATGACCACAAAGCTTTGACCTTTGTTGACCTTTGACTCGTCCAATAACTGAACAGATGCTGAGAACAGATAAATGGGTGGATGAGATAAAATTTTCTGAACAGAAGCTGAAATTATTAAAGAGGTACGATATAGAGTTATAGATCTAGAGTAATAAATCTAGAGTTACAGATTTAAAGTCAACGCACAGTTTCAGTTCTTCCAGCTGGAAGCTAGAGATCATGTTGACCTCTGACCTGAATCTACAGAGCCACAGAGAGATGGTTCTAAAGTCTGCGTGTTTCCATCTGCTGGTTTGGAGCCAATCAAAGCTAATTCCATCAGATGTTAGCGCAACATGGATGTGCTAAACAGGAAATAGAGGTTCAAGTTAGCTTGGCGCAGAGAGGGCCCCCTGCTGGAGTTTTGGAGTCTGACTTTTCTCATGCTTCTGGTAAGGCACAGATCCACCAGTCAGAACTTGCTCAGCTGATGTGTTTCCATCTCTCTTTTAACTGTTTTTTCTAGCGTGGCTTAGCTTAGCCTATTTTAGCTTAGCTTGGCTTACCTTAGCCTCGCCTATTTTAGCTTGGCTTAGCCTACCTTACCTTGAATCTTAACTGATTTACTCTTCATATCTTTGATTTTCCTTATATTAGCCTACCTGACCACAACTCACCTCTGCTTGTCTTATTTTAGTTTGATTTATCCTGCCCTAGCTTCCCTCACCTTAGCTTAGCTTAGCTTAGCTTATAGGGCGTTATCTTTTGTAGTTTACCTTACATTAGTGATGTTACGTGATGAGCCGAGGCTTCGAGGCGTGTGTCGAGTAATGGAGGGGGCTTTTCCGTGAAGCGCGTATCGAGGCTTGCTTCATTTGGGGGAGGAGCCGAAAACGATGACGTCCGAGGCCTCGCTGCCCGGCTGTACCACGTGACTGCTTCGGGAAATGGCTCAGATTTTGTCGCGCGGTTTGACAGCTTTATAAACCCCACAGGCTCCATTCAAAATGTGGGTTGTTGTAGGCGAGTTGCGGTCAGTTGAGAGAGTGGATAGAGTTTTGATAGTTTGGATAGTGGTTATTTAGTTTGAGACAGTTAGTTTGGTGTTTGGAGAGTTTAGGAGAGAGATAGATAGATAGATAGGAGATTTAGGAGCACAAAGAGAGGATAGGAGTAGGATGGAGCCAGCGAGAGGTAAGGTGAACTGAACATTTGCAGATGCATTAGGTTTGCTTATGAGGAACTGTATTTTTCACTGTTTCTTATTTTCTGTAAAGGTGAGGTGTTTATTGTGCACCAAGGAGTTGGGGTACAATAATAACACCTCATCCATGCTAAGACACTACCGTGCCTTGCATGAGAATAGGGAGGAAACTGGAGCTTCACCCAGCCAAGGTATTTCATTACTATATAGTATATACTATACTATAATCATCGGTCACTGTACCCCAATCTGTACAAACTTGCACTTATTTATTTATGCACCCCGGCATTATCTGTGCCATGTGAGCGTGTCTTTTCAAAGGCTGGAGAAGTAGTGTCAAAAAAGAGAAATCGTTTGAAACCTAAAACTGTGGAGAAATTGTTGTTTCTTAATCAAAATGAATGAAATCATCCAAGTTACACAAGCATTAGCCTATTCACTACCCCCTCCCTCGTTCCACAAGCACTTTCACTGTCCTCTGCCTGATTAAGCTCATGCCATTTTTCTAGAGTCACAGAAAAACATTATTACACAACATGCCATATCACATTACACTACTATTTTGGGAATAATTACACACAGAGAATACATTCAAACAATATTTTATTGTTCAAACAATATTTTATTGTACACATATGTACACCTTTTGTGAAGTCATTCCCAAGACCCATAATAGACAAAAATTCAATGCTTTCCTTATATTAGCCTACCTGACCACAACTCACCTCTGCTTGTCTTATTTTAGTTTGATTTATCCTGCCCTAGCTTCCCTCAGCTTAGCTTAGCTTAGCTTAGCTTAGCTTAGCTTAGCTTAGCTTATAGGGCGTTATCTTTTGTAGTTTACCTTACATTAATTATCGTGTTCTGACTCATGTCCTACCTTATGTTAGTTCCCTTACCAGTGTACTGTCCCTCGCCCCTCTCTCTTCCCTCACACCTGCAGCCCGTTAGCCAATCAGAATAATTTTTTTCTTCTGGCTTTCCTCCTGTTTGGTTCCTCCATCACAATTCACTTTGTACCAGCTTCCTGTTGTTCCTGCTTTTTGTGTTTTGATGCTTTATTGTAAGTTTCTGTTGTCATTCTTACTCTATTCCTTTGCATTTGATTCCAACCATAAGCTCAACAAAACTTGATGCTTAGCTCGCCTTATTTTAAGCTAGTCAGACCTATTTTAGTTTCTTATCTTAGTTTTTCTCATCTTTGTTTTTTGGTTTCTGTTCTGTTACCATTGAGTTGCTCTTCAAGACGTAACTTAGTATGGCTCCTCTGACCAAGTTTTGCCTTTCAAACAAGCCTCTTCTGCGTTTGTGGAATTTTGTCATTGATTTTATTCATTTTTAATCAAGTTTTTTAACGTTGTGCTTTGACTGTTATTCACCACAATTATATGTATGTAGCACTTTAACAAAAAATGCATTGGGAATTACATTTATTATTATTATTATTATTATTATTATTATTATTATTATTATTATTATTATTTTTGTTTTGAATCGAACCCAGGGTGTACCTAATATAGAGGACGGTAAACGTCCAGGTGTGGAGGCTGGAAAAGGTGAAGGAGACGAGAACTGGACCGGATCATGAGGAACTTCAGTTTCTCTGTCCACCAGACAGTTGGTTTGTGTCCTGCCTCCCTCTAGTGGCGACTAGCTGCCACTGACACCTGTCTGAGGTCACTCTCACGCCTGGCTGTCATGTTTCGCCGAGCAGAACTACTGAGAGTCCACAGGCAAAGAGACGTTCACACAGGAAGCAGCTGCACAGTCTCTACCCTTGGCTGCTCTATGACTGCACTAGAGAGAGTGTGTGTGGGCGTGTGTGTGAGAGAGGGGAGAGGGGAGGGGGTGAGGTGTATGAACATGCAAAGTCCTACAGCTGTCACTATGGCAACATTTCTTGCTGTTTGTCCTACTCAGTGTGTGAAGCTAGCTTTGGCTGCGTCCTGAGGCAGGGAGTCCTGCTAACAGCGTCGTTTGCGTTGACTCTGTGTAACTGTGAGCAGAGAAACCTCCGGTGAGAAGAGATCTTACAGAGAGAGGAAGACGAAGCAGGAGCTGTGAGTTTGTGAGGAGGAGCGCTGGAAGAGTGCGAGGCCTGCAGAGTCAAAGTTACACATTCCTCAGTCTGGAAGGAGACATCTGGAAAACTTTAACCTCAAAGAGGCGGGGGGAGGAGAGAATGGGTTTCAGCTAGAGACATTATGATTTAAAGGTACAGCGACCTAAAATTACACCAGGACTCTGGTCTGACTGAAGCTTCAATCTGATTGAAGCTTCAGCCTGATTGAAGCTTTGGTCTGACTGAAGCTTCAATCAGACCAAAGCTTCAGTCTGATCAAAGCTTCAGTCTGATTGAAGCTTTGGTCTTACATTGGCTCAACAATGTAACGGGACTCAATAAAAACATTACAGGCACATCGTTTAAAAGAAAAAAAAAAACAAAACAAAACAAACAAAAAGAAAAAAAAACAGACAACCCTCTGATTGAAGCTTCTGATCAAAGCTTCAATCAGAACAAAGCTTCAATCTGATCGAAGCTTCAGTCTGATTGAAGCTTTGGAGCAGAGAGAATGCTTAGAGAGAAAGAAGCCAGAGTCGGTGGGAGGAAGTCTGACCAAAGTGTTTGGCCTCTTCCTTTCTCATGTTGAGTTCAGGAAGTTGACGCAGAGTGAGGGAGGGTTGAAGCAGACTAACGTTTTCCTGCTGCCTCGCTGTTTTTTCCTTTTTCAGCCCAGTTGAGGAACAGGAAGGGAACCGGAGGCGGAGCTTCCCATGGAGCCAAGAGACACGGAGCCATCGACTCGCCGGACTCTAAAAGCTTGATGGAGGCCAGCGGAGTTCCCCAGGACGCAGGGTGAGTTCCTGAGGTGGCCGTGGAGGAGGCTGAGGGGGTCAGAGGGCAGGTTTTGCTATGAACCGGGGAGGGGGTGCTCCGGATCCCGTGGCAGCAGGAACAGATGTGATGACTCAGCGTCTCCATGTGGATCAGCAGCGGGTCAGGAACATTCTGCTGCCTCTTGTAACTTCAGAACTCCTGAAACATTTCCATCAGACATTCAGAAACTTCAACAGAGACCCACATCTGCACCAGAATTCAATCCGTCCGGTTTGTTCCATAATCTGATCTACAGAAGGAAAAGCTCCCTAATCTACATTTATTCCAGGAATAAATTTCTTTCATGGTTTCATCAAAGCCATGAAAGCTTCTCAATCCTGGAGATTGAGTCTGATCGCAGCGCCGGATCCGGTCTGGATCCAGTTCTGCTGTCCAGCAGGTGATTAGTAGAACTGTATTCATCTGAGATGGGAGCCTGTTAGGGGGTCCGGTTTGTCAGAACCGCCTCCTGTTGGTAACTTTAAATTTTCCAGATGTTCATTTCTGGACTTCCTTCATGTATTTTTTTAAAGTGAAAAATGTTTTGAACATCCATCCATCCATCATCCATTCATCATCCATCCGTCCATCATCCATCCATCATCCATCCATCCATCCATCCATCATCCATCCGTCCATCATCCATCCATCCATCATCCATTCATCATCCAACCATCCATCATCCATCCATCATCCATTCATCATCCATCCATCCATTATCCAACCATCCGTCCAACATCCAACCATCCATCCATCATCCATCCATCATCCATCCATCATCCATCCGTCCATCCATCCGTCCATCCATCCATCCATCATCCATCCGTCCATCATCCATCCATCATCCATCCGTCCATCCATCCATCCATCCATCATCCATCCATCATCCATCCATCATCCATCCGTCCATCCATCCATCCATCATCCATCCGTCCATCCATCCATCCATCATCCATCCGTCCATCATCCATCCATCATCCATCCGTCCATCCATCCATTCATCATCCATCCATCCATCATCCCACCATCCGTCCAACATCCAACCATCCATCCATCATCCATCCGTCCATCATCCAACCATCCATCCATCATCCATCCGTCCATCATCCATCCATCATCCATCCATCCATCCATCATCCATCCGTCCATCCATCCATTCATCATCCATCCGTCCATCATCCATCCATCCATCATCCAACCATCCATCATCCATCCATCATCCATCATCCATCCATCCATAATCCAACCATCCGTCCAACATCCAACCATCCATCCATCATCCATCCATCTGTTCATCCATCCATCCATCCGTCCATCCATCCATCCATCATCCATCCGTCCATCATCCATCCATCATCCATCCGTCCATCCATCCATCATCCAACCGTCCATCCAACCAACCAACATCCATCCGTCCATCATCCATCCATCATCCATCCATCATCCATCCATTATCCAACCATCCGTCCAACATCCAACCATCCATCCATCATCCATCCATCATCCATCCATCATCCATCCATCCATCCATCCATCCATCATCCATCCGTCCATCCATCCATCCATCCATCCATCCATCCATCATCCATCCATCATCCATCCATCCATCCATCATCCATTCATCCATCCATCCATCATCCATCCGTCCATCCATCCATCCATCATCCATCCGTCCATCCATCCATCCATCATTCATCCATCATCCATCATCCATCCATCCATCATCCATCCATCCATCATCCCACCATCCGTCCAACATCCAACCATCCATCCATCATCCATCCGTCCATCATCCATCCATCATCCATCCATCCATCATCCATCCGTCCATCCATCCATTCATCATCCATCCATCCATCATCCCACCATCCGTCCAACATCCAACCATCCGTCCATCCATCCATTCATCATCCATCCGTCCATCATCCATCCATCCATCATCCATTCATCATCCAACCATCCATCATCCATCCATCATCCATTCATCATCCATCCATCCATTATCCAACCATCCGTCCAACATCCAACCATCCATCCATCATCCATCCATCATCCATCCATCATCCATCCGTCCATCCATCCATCCATCATCCATCCGTCCATCCATCCATCCATCATCCATCCGTCCATCATCCATCCATCATCCATCCATCCATCCATCCATCCATCCATCATCCATCCATCATCCATCCGTCCATCCATCCATCCATCATCCATCCGTCCATCCATCCATCCATCATCCATCCGTCCATCATCCATCCATCATCCATCCGTCCATCCATCCATTCATCATCCATCCATCCATCATCCCACCATCCGTCCAACATCCAACCATCCATCCATCATCCATCCGTCCATCATCCAACCATCCGTCCATCCATCCATTCATCATCTGTCCGTCCATCCATCCATTCATCATCCATCTCTCATCCATCCACCATCCATCATCCAACCATTCATCCATCATCCATCCAGGTCAGTTACTGATTACCAGACTTCCTGTTCCCATGATGCATCAGTCGTTGACCCACAGCATCACTCCTCCTGGATCAGGAGCTCCAGAAGAGGAGGGCTCAGTGATGAAGAGCATCTCTGTTAGGTCAAGGTTCATCACGTGTTTCTTCTTCTTTGCAGCCACAGCGGCCCCCTCAGCCGTTCATCCTGCTCTTCCTCACTCCCCCCCCCCAGGCCGGGCCGGCCCCCGCCCCCGCCCCTCCTTTCGAGACCCTCCCAGCTCCCAGCGCCCCTCTTTCCTCCTCTTCCTCATCCTATCTCTCCTATCATCCTCTCCTCCTCTCCTCCCCGCGACCCGACCTCTGACCCTACCGTAGCCCCTCCCTCCAGTCCGTTTCTGCTCAGCTCTTTGGACCGGCTGCTGGGGAGCGTCTCAGTGTGGCAACTCAGAGGCCTGAGTCCGGACACCGCCTCCAGATTCCTGGAGAACCAGCCAGCAGGGGTAAAACTTTAATTGTTCCCTCTCTGATGTTCCCCTGATGTTCTGCAGACGTTCCCTCTAACGTTCCCCTGATGTTCTGCAGACGTTCCCTCTAACGTTCCCCTGATGTTCTGCAGACGTTCCCTCTAACGTTCCCCTGATGTTCTGCAGACGTTCCCTCTAACGTTCCCCTGATGTTCTGCAGACGTTCCTCTAACGAACGTTCCCTGATGTTCTGCAGACGTTCCCTCTAACGTTCCCCTGATGTTCTGCAGACGTTCCCTCTAACGTTCCCCTGATGTTCTGCAGACGTTCCCTCTAACGTTCCCCTGATGTTCTGCAGACGTTCCCTCTAACGTTCCCCTGATGTTCTGCAGACGTTCCCTCTAATGTTCCCCTGATGTTCTGCAGACGTTCCTGGCTCACACTGCAGCAGATCGGGTCACCATGATCTCGGTCCGGCTGCCCGATGAAGGCGGTGCTCCGGCGGTACGCGGTGTGGCGGTCCAACAGCATCACACCTGTACGGGTCACATGATATCTGCACAGAACAAAGCCGATTTTTTATCATGCGGAGCAAGAACTGTGCTGATGTAACGTCTACCTGATCCTGTTCTCAGTTGTTCACCTGGAGGGATCCTCGCTGCTCTTTGATGACGTCTTCAAGCTGATCTCCTTCTACTGCACCAGCAGGTAAAACACACACACACACACACACACACAGGGAAGCTAAGCTAAGGCATGCTATGCTTAAGCCTATCACAATAAACAAATCAATTGCTTGATTTATTGTTTTTCTTTTTTCTCGTTCTTTTTACCAAAAACTGAAGGATAAAAGTCTTCAACCTGGTGTTTTGGTCTCAACTCAGTCTTTTTTTGAAAGATAATTTTGCTTACACAAACTTAATAATTAATTTTATTTCTAGTTTCTGTTGTTGTCTTTATTTGTTTTGGATATTTCAAATGTCTTCCAGTTCAGGTGTTTAAATGTTCAAAAAAATTTAAAGTTTATTGATCCTTGAGAATCTGTTCTTACATTTTTATGTCGTTATTACTATTATATATCAAAACAACAACAGCTATGGCAATTAATCATCCAGCAAAATTTGTTATCATGACAGACCTAGCTATGCTAGTCTATGCTAAAGGAAGCTATGCCACTCTAAGCTAAAGGAAGCTATGCCACTCTAAGCTAAAGGAAGCTATGCCAGTCTATGCTAAAGGAAGCTATGCTAGTCTAAGCTAAAGGAAGCTATGCTAGTCTAAGCTAAAGGAAGCTATGTCAGTCTAAGCTGAAGGAAGCTATGCCAGTCTAAGCGAAAGGAAGCTATGCCACTCTAAGCTAAAGGAAGCTATGCTAGTCTAAGCTAAAGGAAGCTATGCCACTCTAAGCTAAAGGAAGCTATGCCAGTCTAAACTGAAGGAAGCTATGCTAGTCTAAGCTAAAGGAAGCTATGCCAGTCTAAGCTAAAGGAAGCTATGCCAGTCTAAGCTAAAGGAAGCTATGCCAGTCTAAGCTAAAGGAAGCTATGCCACTCTAAGCTAAAGGAAGCTATGCTACTCTAAGCTAAAGGAAGCTATGCTAGTCTAAGCTAAAGGAAGCTATGCCACTCTAAGCTAAAGGAAGCTATGCCACTCTAAGCTAAAGGAAGCTATGCCAGTCTATGCTAAAGGAAGCTATGCCAGTCTAAGCTAAAGGAAGCTATGCTAGTCTAAGCTAAAGGAAGCTATGCTAGCCTAAGCTAAAGGAAGCTATGGTAGTCTAAGCTAAAGGAAGCTATGCTAGTCTATGCTAAAGGAAGCTATGCCACTCTAAGCTAAAGGAAGCTATGCTACTCTAAGCTAAAGGAAGCTATGCCACTCTAAGCTAAAGGAAGCTATGCCACTCTAAGCTAAAGGAAGCTATGCCAGTCTATGCTAAAGGAAGCTATGCCACTCTAAGCTAAAGGAAGCTATGCCACTCTAAGCTAAAGGAAGCTATGCCACTCTAAGCTAAAGGAAGCTATGCCAGTCTATGCTAAAGGAAGCTATGCCAGTCTAAGCTAAAGGAAGCTATGCTAGTCTAAGCTAAAGGAAGCTATGCTAGTCTAAGCTAAAGGAAGCTATGCTAGTCTATGCTAAAGGAAGCTATGCCAGTCTATGCTAAAGGAAGCTGATATAAAGCTGATATATTTTTGTTGTCAATATATTTTTTATGACCTGCTTCCTAAACAAATTAGAAATGTTGGCTGATCTTGTAGGTATTTCCTCTTTCACTATAATTAGTAAAACTATAATTAATAATTAATGTGTAAAACTGTTGAACAGCTGAAAAGGGAAATGCTCGGCATTTCCCTTTTTGTACTTTTTAAAGTTAAAATGTGGATCCATAATAGTGTAAAGCTATTCTAATCCAGTTTTGATTTTTATGAACTTGATCCTCCAATCAGAGACATTCTTGCGATGCCATTGAAGTTACCTCTGTCTGTTGCCGTGGCAACCAGGGAAGAGGACCTGGAGGTCCTTTCTGCTTTGGGTAAAGGTAAAGAAACCCGTCTGCTTCACTTCATTGTCTCTGAGGCTTTAAACAATTCCTGAATGCTTGTGCTGCAGATTTCTGGATGTCTGACCTGAACCAGAGGCCTCAGAACCCGGACCGGACCGATCAGCCCAACGCCTACCTGTATGTCAACCCAGTGCCTGTGGAGGGGCCCAGCTCAGAAAGAAAATCCTCCGTCTCCAAACCAGAGTCCTTCCTCAGTGAAGCAGTTACCCCCTCCCTGCAGAATGGAGAAATGTCAAAGAAATCAACTCCACAGGTCAAAGTTCCCAAACGGCCGCCCCCCCGACCCCCCATCCTGACTTCAGGCCTTCTCTCCTCTCCTCTCTCACCTCCAGCTACATCTTCTGGTACTCCAGAATCTGACAGAAAAGAGGAAGAAAGAGTAGTGAGTGAGAAAGAAGGGAGGAAGTCAACATCGCCTCCACCGCCGAGACCTACCGCCCCCCAGCTGCCCCAGGGGGCAACACCTCCCGCCCCCCAGCTGCCCCAGGGGGCAGCACCTCCTGTCCCCCAGCTGCCCCAGGGGGCAGCACCTCCTGTCCCCCAGCTGCCCCAAGGGGCAGCATTTCCTGTCCCCCAGCTGCCCCAGGGAGCACCATTTCCTGTCCCCCAGCTGCCCCAGGGAGCACCTCCTGTCCCCCAGCTGCCCCAGGGGGCAGCACCTCCTGCCCCTCTTCAGTGTACCTCAGGATGCCAGCTGTCAGCCAAGGAAGACGGACAGAATCTTGTAAAGAACACTGAGGGAGAAAAGAGGAAGGAGAAATGGGGAAGTAGGGCAGGTCTGCTGGGCGAGGAGGCTGAACAGGAGGAGGCTGTGAAAAGGAAAGCGCCGGAGGAACAGGAGCTGAAGCTGTTGAAGGAGGACATGCTAAAGACCAACTCCTCATCTTGTCTGGCGATAAAGAAGCCTTCTCGCCCGGTCCCGCCTCCAAGGACTAAGCCCACCTTCGCCAACTCAGCTGGGAGCTCCAACAAGGCAGCTGGAGGACCAACCGATCAGAGGGCAGGGATGAAAGCTCCCCCTCCCTCACCGCCTCAGCGCCCAGATGTGTCCCTGTACTCGCCACAGGGGGGTGCTGCTCTGGCAGCTGACCTCGATTCCTGCTCAACCAGCAGCACTGAGGAAGAGGGAGAGGTTAACCAGGAGCAAGATGCAAACCCCAGGTAGGTCTGGGGGGGAGTAAGAGCCGGTTGGGTGCTTAAATCCTCCCAGTCGAGTTTCCGTCTGCTGGCCTGTTCTGTGTCTCAACATGACAAATAATGACAGTATTGAGGAAAGTCAATCTGCTGATGCATTTTGTCGTTTTCCTGCTTTGAAGTTTGTGTTTACTGGAGATCTACGGTGTGAAATCCAGTGTCCATCATGACTGCGTACATGACTCTTCCAGCACGTTGTTGTCATATTTTGGTAGAAATGTGTGATGAGGATAAGTTGTTCTGGGACTCAGTGTATAACTTTTCATAAACCCGCTGCCTGGTGAGGAACGGCGCCAGCACAGGGGCAGGTTCAGTGATGGTCGTGGCGGTAAAGTTGAGTTCCAGTTGTTTTGGTTGTGTAGCAGTGAAGTAGCTGTACCATGGCTGGCATGTAAGGTGATGCATTGTTGTGTTCCCATGGCAACACAGAAGACTGGAGACTGTAGGGCTTGAAAACAGGGGTGCCCAACTCCGTCACCCAGGCAGATTTGGGCAAGTGAAGGTCTTGCTGTGTTTTCCATCCAGGGCTCCTGCAGACAGAAGCTGCACCAAAGCAGCCGTCAGGAGAACCCCGACCATCATGTTGGACCGAGCCCGCCTCCGCCTCTCTACCGTCCTTACTGGACTCATCCACCATGACGGCCGCCTCACCAAGCGCATCATTGAGTTGGCCAGAGACCCTGTTAGCTACTTTGGTAACCTGGTGAGTATGGTGAGGGGTCTGTGACCTTCATCGGCCCAGTAACTACCTGAATCTCCTTCGCTCTGTGTTCAGGTCAAGGACCACAGAGCTTTCACCCTGGAGACAATGTCCAAGCATACGACATCCACAGAGCTTCTGCAGGAGATCAGACAGATGATGACCCAGCTGAAGAGTTACCTCCTGCAGAGCACAGAGCTGCAGGCTCTGCTGGAGCCTCAGCATCAGTACACACAAGACAAGCTGGGTAACTTTGACCTCTGGCAGCTGTCAAAGCCACTGAGAGAACTGCGGCCTCTCTGTCATTTCCTGTAGTATCATGATACTGAAATATGCTTCCTGTGACTAACTAGATCATAGGCTTCTTGTGTTCAGTTTAATTTCCATAGAAGAAGTCAGTTTGTTTTAATTCTATTGCATTGTGGGAACTTGCAGTTAAAGAAGAGGTAGTTGGCTTTTTAACAAAACGACAATTACTGCAGTTTGTTATACACGTCTCATTAAAGAAAGTGTAGAACAAGAGACATGAGCTCTAGGAATAATAACTGGTGTCGTCTGCAGCAGCTTGTAGGGAGTGAGGTCTATCTAGAGAGTGAATACTTTCTGTGCTGGGAGTGAATACTTTCTGTGCTGGGCAGAGACTCTGGTGGAAGCGGCTCTGTGTAAGAGCGTCCTGAAGCCGCTGAAGGAGCCGATCTACCGGAGCCTGGAGAGGCTGCACGCCGAGAGCCGGAGGCAGATGGAGCAGAACCAGGTGGGACCAAGTATTCACACCCCCACTGAGCCTGTGCAAAGTATTTACACCCTCAAGTCACCTGCCCCCTGTCCCTCTGTCTGTCCCTGGGCCCCTGACCCCCAGGCCATGGTCCTGGCCAGCACCACCACGGCGTTGGGGATCTGCACCTCCGTCCCGGAGGCGGCAGCAATGGAGCGGATCAGCCTGAAGCTCCGCAAGCTGCACCAGGAATATTCACCCCAGAGGAAGATCCAGCTGCTGCTGAAGGCCTGCAGGCTCATCTACCACTCCATGTCCGTCAGCTGCCCAGGTCAGAACCTCGGGTCAGAACCACAAGCTCAGTGTTTAGATCACCCCAAAAGCAGATTAGCAGTGTTGGGTCCAAACCGGTTCCATGATTCAGAACCAGAGTCTTGAATCAGGGAGCACCTAAATCCTTTTGGACCGGACCGTCCTCTAACGTCCCATCTGTCCAGGGCGGGCCCACGGCGCCGACGACTTCCTGCCTGTGATGATGTACGTCCTGGCCCGGTCCAACATGGCCGCCCTGCAGCTGGACGTGGAATACATGATGGAGCTGATGGACCCGGCGCTCACCCAGGGCGAAGGTAGGGCAGGGGATAGTTAGTGCACCCTGAGTTCTGTCTTTCCTCCTGACTAAATGGAGCAGCGGTTCTGAGCGATGAGGTTCCGTTTGGAAAGTTTGTCAAAAATTAACAACAATAATTTAGAATTTGGTTGATTGGCAGAAAATGGTGGTTAATTTTCACCATGTTATTCATCTTTTATAATTGTCCCGGTTTATAACTATATTTAGTTTGATATTAATTCAATATTCAGAGCCCAGAGCTAAATATTTAGCTAATGTCCAAATTCATTTGCCAATAACAGCACATGGACCGCCAAAATAAAAGCTGGCTTTTATGAAATGCTTAATAAATTCCAGCTTATGAATCGCTTGGTGGTGACCTTTGACCCTGAATTTGACCCTAAGCCAGTGGTGAGGCGCCTCCAGGTCCAGGTCTTCCCAACTGAACTCTGTGGTTTGGGCGAGGTCTTGGTCCTCAGTGACATCATTTCCTGTCCTTGTGTCTCAGGTTCCTACTACCTGACCACCACCTACGGCGCGCTGGAGCACATCAAGACGTTTGACCAGCAGAGGTCAGCGACACGGCAGCTGAGCAGAGAGGTCCAGGACTCCATCCACCGCTGGGAGAGGCGGCGCACCCTCAACCAGGAGCGGAGTGGCCACGACTCTGTTCGGGTACAAAGGCTTTATAGGGGAACCAGGTGAACCAGGTGAACCAGGGGAACCAGGGGAACCAGGGGAACCAGGTGAACCAGGGGAACCAAGGGAACCTGGTGAACCAAGGGAACCAGGTGAACCAAGGGAACCAGGGGAACCAAGGGAACCAGGTGAACCAAGGGAACCAGGTGAACCAAGGGAACCAGGTGAACCAAGGGAACCAGGTGAACCAGGGGAACCAGGTGAACCAGGGGAACCAAGGGAACCTGGTGAACCAAGGGAACCAGGGGAACCAGGGGAACCAGGGGAACCAGGTGAACCAGGGGAACCTGGTGAACCAAGGGAACCAGGGGAACCAGGGGAACCAGGTGAACCAGGGGAACCTGGTGAACCAAGGGAACCAGGTGAACCAAGGGAACCAGGGGAACCAAGGGAACCAGGGGAACCAGGTGAACCAGGGGAACCTGGTGAACCAAGGGAACCAGGTGAACCAAGGGAACCAGGGGAACCAGGTGAACCAGGGGAACCAGGTGAACCAAGGGAACCAGGTGACCCAGGTGAACCAGGTGAACCAAGGGAACCAGGTGACCCAGGTGAGCTGCCTGACGTTGAAACGCTGTGGTTGTTCCTCTGCAGGACTTCCTGACTGTGTTTTGTCCTGAGATCGGCGTCAACCCGAAAACTCTGGGCGTCCTCCCAACGACGAGCATCCAAGAGCTGACCGAGCAATGCGCCGCGCGCTTTGAGCAAGGTACCGGTCTGCTTCTAGCTCCCACATGTGACATCACTTCCTGTTCCCCATCAAGGTCGAAAGTACAGCTGTGACGTGGAAAATCTTACTGACTAGTGGAAACCTTATCAAATCAAATGGACCATCAGAGTCTGGAGGTTCTGGAGGTTCTGACCTGTCCTCTCTGTCTCCCAGCTGGTTTCACGCTGAGTGTCTTTGTGGATGGAGTCCTGCAGCCCGTCGCTCCTACAGACCGGGCCCTGAGCGTCAAGAACCGCTGCCAGCCCGGAGCCTACTGCTTCCTCTACCACCTCCCCGACCAACCCAGCACCCTCCAGGTCCGACCCGACCGACCAGAACCCCCACAGGTCCGGTCCTGTCCCTCTGCCCCGCCTCCTCCGCCGCCTGGTGAGGACCTCCAAATTGTCAGTCCTGGGAAACCGGAGGAGGAGGAAGCCCTGATTGACCTTTAACCCCTGAAGCATCCGAGGCAGAGCGTTGCCATGGTAACTGCATGACAGAGCAGGAATGTATTTTGGCCTCAGAGCTGAAGCTGAGGAGAACCTGGAGAACCGAATCTGGACCAGACGGGTCAGAACTGATGATGATGATGATGATGATGGTGATGGTTAAGGACCAAAGAAATGTGATCAATACATTTTATCATCATAGAAATCCTTACCATTACCATAGTAATAATTCCTATGACGATGGAAATCCTTACCATGGATTAGGATTGATGATGTTGATCACCACCACCATCATCATCATCATCACCATCATCACCCAGGGTTTCCTCCAGTGTATTTTAGGTCTGGCGGCCCGCCATGCTTTACGAGCCCCACCGCCAGGCTAAGCCTTTCTTGTTTATGTTTTTTGGAAAATATAAATAAAAAACTTTTCTTTTTTGCAAATGTCTCTGTTGCTCTGAGCGTTTCACTGGCGGAGCAGAATTATTTCTAAAAGATATGTTTATAGAAGATAGCTTTATAGTTTATGCATTTAAAGCCGGATCAATCACACTGCTGGCGGTGCAGCAGCTGGAGGCCTTAAGTTACTTTAGCACAGATCCCGCGCTCCTCCTTTCACTCAAACTGGACACAGGCTGACCTGCAGAGATATTTACATCAACCCCTTGTGAGGAATTATGTTTCTTTCCAGAGGTTTTGATCAAGGTAGGAGTTTAAACCCACCGTGTTAGCTCTGGTTGTGCAGCTCTATGCAGGAATAACTTGTAGTGGCTTTCAGAGGAGCAGTGAGAATGATTTATTATATGGGGCGTTTCCATTTCAACATGCTGCCCAGCGTGTGGCGCTGTCCTCCCTGTAAAGTTCATGTCTGTGTTCCCAATTGGTCGGAGTGTTAGGGGTTAACGAACCAGCGCTAAACTCATGATGCAGGTTCAGCCAGTGAGGAGCTTTCACGCTCATCACATTATTTTTCCAGTTACATGAAGCATTAGGCCATATCAAAGGCTTTGTCCACTTCTGAAAAACTCGCCCATAAACTGAACCAACCAAAACAGTTTCTGTGACTCTTATTAAAAACTCAACAGACAGAAATGTTAGAGCTGCTAAAACCACATTAGCAACATTGAACTAAATCTCTCGTTTGTTGCTCATCTCTGTGGATTTAACTCATCCTGCAGGGCCGGTCCAAGGCTGCATGAGGCCTGGAGCAGAATCTGACGTAGAGGCCCCTCTTGCTGCTAAGTTCCAACAGGAACCACAATGTTCTGACCCTCACAGTTTAAGACGCCACTTTTTCTGACAGAGATCCTGCTATGGCGGAAATCACCATAGCAACCAGTGACTCAATCATCCCAGTTTAAAGTGTCCACCGTCGCTATTGGTCCGATTATGAAAGGAGGCGGGTCTTGGCAGCAGTGATCCGGTCCACACAATAAATATTAATAGAAATAATCACTTAAAAATAGTTACTCAAAATAAATTTATTACAACACAATTGATTGGAAAAATAAAACCACAAATTAACAGTTAAATTCATTAAGTGCTAAATTAATTACAATAATAAATTTCAAATGCATTTTATTTTATGCATTAATGGCTCATTAAATGTATGTCTGGTTCATTAAATTGCTAGCAGCTCAGTTGTGGAGCAGCATCACCTGCTAACGATTGGTTTAGTTAGATGAAAAACTAAACTAGCTGTTTAGCTTTTCGTCTAATAATCTAGTGTTACTAATGATTGCAGCATTTTATTTCATAGCTAAACCTACTGAAGTCCAACATTTTGTCCCACAGAATTCAGATTCTCTACATTTCTAGTGCCACTGTTTGAGGTGCTGCCAAAACCACAGAATTCATTTTATCAATAATTGAATGAATTATTGGTTAATCTATTAATAACTGCATGAGCCAAACAACAATGTGAATTCTGATTCCACACATTGTGATGAAGCTTCAGGCACTGAAGGATTTAGTGACGATCTGTGTGGGAGCAAGTCAGAGATCAATATTCAGATGGACCGTTTCGCCCTGGGTTTCGCCTGGCAGGTTTTGGGTTCTCAGGTGTGGAACCTCACGCCGACAGAGAGCCGCCGATCCACGCGGCCACCATCTGAGCCACTTCCTGCCCCGCATCCAGGACGAAGGCGTGCCGAATGCCTCGCTCACACAGCCGGATGTCTCCGTGCGGGAAGTCCCTCCTCATGTCCTGGAAGTAGCTGACCGGACACCAGTGGTCCGTGGCTCCATAATAGAAAATGAGCTGAAACAGAACCAGGCAGAACTTGGAGGTTCTGATGGAAGCGGTGAGGCGATTCTGGCCCAGACGGTCGGGTTCTTACCCTGTCCAGGTACTTCTGGATGGTAACGTTGTCTCTTTCCTGAACCATCCTCATTTCCTGGCCGCCCAGGTACATGGAGTTTACTGCAACCAGAACCAGAACCATTAAGGCGAGAACTGTGAAGCGGCAGGAGAACGTTCATCATGTCGGAGTTTCAAAGCATCAAACCTTCAGCAAAAATCACTGAATCTCACGTACTTCAGCCTGGTCTCTGGAGGAAATACTGGAGCTCAGCTCAGTAATTCCTGAGCAGAGGCGACCCTAGCCTGTTTGGTGCCCTGGGCGACCCACCTTCCCGGAGCCCCCTTGCCTCCCCCAGGGTGACGAGGGGTTTGTATCGTGGGTGTTGGTGGTGTGAAGGTCATCGGTCTCATCCAGTTTCTTTTTATTTTATAAAATCTTATTTTATACAAACATTTCCCTGTTACTAATTTCTATCCTTCAGTCTCTAATAAATGAAACATGAGGGCTTTAAAATATGCAGACATCCCAATGTCTTCAAATAAATGTATTCATAACATCCAAATCAACTCAGACCGAACTCAATATCAACAATTTACTAAACTATAATGTTTAAAGACTTCAGTCTTGCTTTTACTCTTTCACGCTGGGCATAAACAAAATAATTTGCAAACCTTAATTAATTAACCTTAAATATATTAACATGCTTTGCAAAATACTTCTTAGCACTTATTTCTTTGCAATTGGTTATCACACTGAATAAACCACATAGCTTCACAAACGTTTGCTATGTGGAACAGATTAACATGGCTGCCTGCCTTCAAGACAATACACAGGGCAAAGCTGGCCCATCTCTACCGGCTTCCCTCACAAAATGCCGCCCTGGGCAGTTGCCCACATAGACCGAACACGCAGACGCTTCATTGAGCTGGTCGGCCATTGCTGCCATACGTCAGCAATGGCCTATTGAATGGGCCACATTCAATAGGCCCATATTGAATGTGGCCTATGTAGTAAATGGACCGAACTTCATAAAGTGCCGTTTTACAAAGTATTTTAAGTTAATACCCGTCATTGACACATTCTCTCTAACACACACTAATATATTCGGTAATAAAATAAATGACAAAAGACAAAAAAGACTGGTCAGGATGCCTCCTTAATATTAAAATTGATGAACAGACAGTTTATCAAAAAGTGTTGAATAAAACACTTTTACTGTGTTTTATTAAAGTACATATTTACATGATTCCATAATTTAATAAAAACGTTTCAAGGTATCAAGAAAATTTTTTATTTCCTTTTATTTTTTGACATTTTATTGTAACGACAATAAACTGTGATATTGGCAGAACCCACCTGTACAATCTCCGGAGAACAACTGCAGCACCGGCCGCAACACGCAGGGGTCCAGTGCCGGCACGCCGCGCAGTACCAGGCGGACCAGCAGGGTGGCGACGCGCTGCGGTAGCAGCGACAGCAGGAAGAGCGGCAGGTAGGCCAGGTAGCGCAGCTGGCACAGCATCGGGGTCATGACCTTTCCCTGCGGGCTCTGGGCCATCCGCTCGATGGTGGGGAACAGCAGCACGGCCTTCAGGACCTGCAGGAGAACAAGACGGGTCAGCGCCACCCGGACCGGACCTGGTTCTGGTTCCGCTTCTGGTTCCGGACCTCCAGCTCGGGGCTCCTCCTCATCATCTCCAGGATCATGTAGCAGCCGATGGAGTGGCCCACCAGAACCAACCGGGTTCCTCTGGGGACCCGGTCCCGGATGAAAGCCAGCTTGTGTTGGATCTGTCCGTCCAGTCCAAAAACGTCCCGTCGTGCCGCCGCCGCGCCATCTGGACCGCAAGCACACATAACTGTGAGAACCGGGTCCAACCCACTTCTGTTGCTAGAATCGGACCTACCTTCAACAAGGTCCATGGCGTCCGGAGGAGTGCAGTGGCCGCCGTGGCTCACCGCCCAGACGGGCCTTCCCAGCATGCCGTGCAACGTCCGCATGAAGCTCTCATAGAAGCCCACGACCCCTGGGTTTCCTGTGGGAACAGGAAGTACCGTGTCAGAGGGACAGGAAGTACCAGATCAGAGGGACAGGAAGTACCAGATCAGAGGAACAGGAAGTACAGAGTAAGGGGGACAGGAAGTACCGGATCAGGGGAACAGGAAGTACAGGATCAGCGGGACAGGAAGTACCGGATCAACTGATCTGGAACCTCAGCAGGAAGTTCTAACCCACCTGGGATCAGGAGCAGCAGCACTTCTTCTCTTGACAGCTGAGAGGAACCGACTTTCAGAACCTCGGTGGCTGCTCCGCTGCAGAAGAAAAACTCTGACTGGGTCTCCATCCTGGGCCTGCCGGAACCTGAACCTCCCGTTAGTCAGGTGTTCTGATCGGTCGGAACTCTTTAAGTCTCCGCTTTCAAACGGACGTTGTCCTCTTTGGACCGGATCCTCTGCAGAACCTGATCATGTTATTGATTCATTTATTGAATCCAGACAGGTTCTGCGGGAGGTTCTGGGCGGGTATGGACTCCCGGGTCAACCAGGAGACTTTGGACCAGACAGAAATGATGGAGTTAAAGATTCGCCTTATTCCAGCAGATTATTGAATGAACCTTTGCGCTGATGTTATCAGCTTTTATTCCTCTGTGAACTCTGGATGATTCCTGCACAAGAATCGGATCTTTTCCTGAAACTGATCCAGTATGTTCTCCTCAGTTGCGGTTCTGATTTTGCTATAAAACAATAACCCCTCAATAAATAATACAGAAATAAGAAATTAAAGCGGCGAAACTGTCCCTGAACGAATCACCATGTCAAACAGCACCAACCCAGACGTTTTCCCGGTTCTGGAGGAAACCCGGAGTTTGGACCGGTACACCCGGAGTCTGCTCAGCCAATCTTGTAGAGCTTACCAGATAAACACGGTCAAACGAGCTGGTCATCGATCATGATCGAGCAGAGCTCTTCTTCCGGTCTGGTCATACTACTGCTCTCTGATTGGCTACCTAAGGTTGCTGCGTTTGAGGCGCATCTGAGACTCGGAATTTCTGCCGGCAGAACAAAAAGTGCCGAAGTCAGAAGATTCTGGATTTGATCGTGTAATTCAGGGGTGGGCACTCCTGGTTCTCGAGGCTCGGTGACCTGCAACTCTTAGATGTCTCCCTGGTCCAACATCCAACAGCTGAATCACCTCCCAAGTGCAGTCAGGTTCTCCAGAGTCCTGCTAATGACCTCATTATTTGACTCAGGCGTGTTGAGGTAGAGATACATCTAAAAGTTGCAGGACACTGGCCCTCGAGGACCAGGAGTGCCCACCCCTGTTAAATTGATGTCAGACTAGCAGAAAATCCTGCTGATGGTCACGTGTTTCCCACAAGCCTGACGTTTCCATCGATCACTGAAAGGCCCGCGAAGGTTTCTGAAAGAAGAGCGAGAAATCAAATGCGCCCCCTGCTGGTAAAGAGCTAAAAAATAAAATAAAATCTTAGGATGCCGGTGTAACACCGGTTTGGTTCTGGTTCGGTTTCCCATATTGTGTTCTGAACCTGGACCGGTCATTTTATTACTCGCCACAAGCCCAAACAGTTTTGGAGAGAAATAACAGTTGGAGCTTTACTGAATGATGACGCACAGTCTACGTCATCAGCATGGTTGTGTAGTATGAGACTGACAGTGGTCCGTCCTGCCCCTTTCTGTTTGCTGCAGCGAGGTGGACACTTTAACCAGAACTAAGGTGAAGCATTTCCCACCCAGAACCTTCCACCCAGCAGGGGGCGCTATAAGTTTTCTCATCTTTATGACAGTGAAGTGTGGGACTGGAAAAATTTTTAAAAACCTGCAGAAAAATGTAGAGCTGTGAATACTTTTGTAAGGAACTACTCATTGTTCATTAAAGGTCCATTAAATCGACCCTAAAATGCATAAATTACAAGCCTAAAAACGGATTCATACAGAAACTCATCTCGATGATTACTGGACTGTACAGTGTTAGAAGCATGAGAGAAAACTGGAACACATGTTCTCATCATTCTGTTTATTTATTCTGCCAAAGATAAAAACATTGATAATGTACCAGCAGGATCCTGGAGAAACCAGGAGGAACCAACATGTTCCTTCAGGAACCAGGTGGATCCAACACTATCCAACAGGGACCTGGAGGAACTTGGATGTGAGGGTTAAGGTAAGACGATGATTGGTTGGGCGTTCAGGGTCAGAGCAGAGTTGGCCATTCACTGAAGGACTTCCAGAGGAAAGGAAGAGGAACTTCTACATCCAGCTTCTCCTTCCCCACCCGGATGTACGGCGCAGTGCTCTGAGACGCCGTCTTCATCACGTTCAGACTCTCACTGACTGTCTGAGAGAGATTAGACTGTAACGTGCTGATGAAACCCTTGGTGGCGCTGTTCACTCTCTCCATGCTGAAGGCACTGTAAGCCTCATGGACCTTGAGTTGGACAAGGTCTTTGTACGCAGAGACAAATGTCTGTGCTTGGTCCGTATGCTGTCTAGAGAAGGTCCTGACATTCCTGTGAACTAATTGGACCAGTGGGGAAACCTTCAGGTTCTGATCTTCTATGTAAACACGGAGATGCTCTGCTTTTTTAGCCAGGAGCTGCAACACATCTTTAAGAGTCCTCTGAAAAAACTCCATGATATGATGGAGCATAGCTGGTACGTCTCTCTTCACAGTCTCCATGATCTTGTTTCCATCAAGAACAACGTCAGACCCGGGAATGGTGAATGCCGTCCACCTGATCTTCTCAGAAATCCCCTTCATGACACTGGAAAACATCTCCATGATGGACATCTTCTCCCCTGATCCAGGAACAGAGAAGTTTTTATTTTCGAGGAAGTCTCTGACTGGACTTAGCAGAACTTCTGTGCTGTGCCAGGTGTGCTTGAGGCCATCTCTGACCTCATCCATCAGGATATCTGTAAGGTTCACCATATTGGTGAACCTTAGGATCTCAGAAGCTTCCAAATAGGCGTTCTTTCCTCGATCAGCAGCGGTTTGGACCGAGTCCCGCATCACACTGATTAAAGCCTGAACCTCCCGGTGAATCTTCTCTATCAGATTCAGCACAGCGTTTCTTAGCTTCACAGAACCTCGGTTCAGGTCGAACCCAAAGTGTAAGGTGTGGTACTTGTTGAGGAACTTGATCAGAGCATTGGTCATTAGAGGGATCCGGTCCTTGAAACCCATGATCAGATTGTTGACAGAGTCCCAACTCCACGATGTCTGCAGGACGAGCTTGTCCGAGTTCCTCAGCGATGCTTTGGCAGTGAGAATGTTGACGTCCTGCCCAGGAGTGGACTGAAGAGGAGAGGAGAAACAGCCTCAGCAATTTCAAAGTGTAGTTAGAAAGGAAGTGTGAGCATCAGAGAGGCTTACCAGGTATCTGCTGAACACTTTTCCCTGCAGCTGTGAAGAAGATCTTCGCTGAAGGTGAATACCCAGGAACCCGGCAGATGGAGACCACACAGACGCTGTGATGCTGTCCTTACGGGAGGCACAACGAACATTTGCGTCTGTGAACATCCGGCTGGTGATGTCAACATCTAGGGTGTGACGAGGCTCCCTGTGAAACAACCACAGTTAGAGCGGGTCCAGGAGGGAAAAGAACCGCTGCTCAGGTGAGTCATCTGCAATTATAGACTGTTGACCTGAGGTTCCCTACACACTTCAGGAACCAGAGAGCCATCAATGAAGTCACAGTCACAGAGCTGCCCCATGCTGACTGGACCTCCTTAAATGATGCTCACCAATAGCAGTGCTTTAATTTGTCACATGACCTCCAGGAAGTAATATAACTGTTAGATTATTTCCTGCTCTTTTTTTATCTGTGTGCAATACATTCTCAGCAACACGTGAGCAAAGCTAAGGTTTGATCATTTATTAATGAAACGGTGGAAACTTGTTAAAATGGAGCTCTTGCTATGAGTGGGGTCTTCCCAGAGGGGATTAGAGATCAGATTGAACCTGAAGTTAACAGTGTGTTAGACTGATGAGGGTGAGAATGAAGCTGCAGGCAGGCAAAGACAGGCATCTGCAGAATATTACAGTCTCGATGTGCAGAGTTCTTCTTTTTTAAAGGGTCAGAACCAGGCAGGCTTTATTCTGTGAATAGAGTAAAATGTGTAGAATGAAACAGAATCAGGATTGTAACATTTAATTCCTTGTCTACAATGAGCGGAATAGCACAGATCAGTGCAGTCCGGTAAAGGGGAATGCAGTTCAAGTACAGGTTGTTGTGACTTGATAAGGGGTCAGTAGCTCCACCCTAAACAAACTGTAACATTGTCCTATGGACCTACGAATGAAGGAGGCCCAGGAATGGTGTGCTATGAGTCTTTTGCAAAAGTCGTCTTTACAATGGAAACAGACAAAATAGCATGAACACGACTGCCCGGTTCTACACCACCTGTTCTACACCACCCGGTTCTACACCACCTGTTCTACACCACCTTGTTCTACACCAACCGGTTCTACACCACCCGGTTCTACGCCAAATGGTTCTACACCACCCTGTTCTACACCAACCGGTTCTACACCACCCGGTTCTACACCAACTGGTTCTACACCACCCGGTTCTACACCACCTGTTCTACACCAACCGGGTCTACACCACCCTGTTCTACACCACCTTGTTCTACACCACCCGGTTCTACGCCAAATGGTTCTACACCACCCTGTTCTACACCAACCGGTTCTACACCACCCGGTTCTACGCCAAATGGTTCTACACCACCCTGTTCTACACCACCTGTTCTACACCAACCGGTTCTACACCACCCTGTTCTACACCACCTTGTTCTACACCAACCGGTTCTACACCACCCTGTTCTGCATCTACAAAAGTGATTCAGTGTTTTTTTAAATATCAAATATTAATATAAACTTGGAACAAGAGAAAGAAAATGAAATCTGTGATTGATTATAATGATCCTTCCTGGAAGTAAATCTGATGGCACTGGGAAGCTTGTTTCCCTCCACAACTGTAGGGAAACAAACATGTTGGTTTAGCAGGTTTTGGTAGCTTTTGGTGGAGGAATTATGATCCTGTGGGACTGCCTCTCTCTCACTGGAAAAACAGACTTGGTATCACTGGAGGTGATCTCAGTGCAGAGAGATTTTGAGAGAAAATTCAGCAACCAGAGCGGCTTGAATCGCCACAGGGACCGAACTGTCGATAGCATCAGTAGGACAGACCTTCACAATAAAAGCTTCATCAAGATATACAAAGTACTGAAATCTAATTGACATAAGTGTAATTAACTGGGTGTGTTTAATCATTAATTCTTCCATGGCAGAGATTATTTAATCCAGAAACATTTACACTGGGTTAGTGAGAGAGGGCTGAGCTGCTCCTGCATTAAGATTAATGATGGCAACACTGAGGCTCCTTCAAGAACCAATTTGTTCTCTGCTGTATTTTTATTACTTTGCCTGAGTGTTTTTTTATTTTGAAGTTTGAGGCTGGACAAACACTTTGAGACTCACTTTAATGTTTTAAAACTGGGAAAAACTCTCCAACAGACCAATTCTTTATGAGCTCCACTTCATGTGAGGAAACTGTTAAAATCTGGAACTAAAAAAAACAACTGAGATGGAAAACTAAAGGAAGTTTAGCAGAGTTTCACTGAAAATGTAGAGCCAACATTTATAACATCAACCAATTAGTTAAAGGGAACCTGAAGTTAGCTAATTACAAGGCTTCTTCCTATGTAACGTCAGAGTAGATAGACATCGTTCGACTAGATGAAGGACATTCATCATAATGAGGATAATCTGGATTATTCTCCTCAAAAAGATACAGAATATGTTGGGTAATAATCATTATTTTTAGGAGAGATTATCCCAATTTGGTCCTCTACAGCTAACAGCAGAGCAGGGAGTCATGACGCCAAACACCAACCTGAGTGGACGGTCCAACACATACTGCCAGTTCATGTTTCCATCCCTGTGGATCAACTTGCCGTTCCCATTCAGCTGAAGCATCTCATCGTCATATCTAACAACTGCAGAGGCTGAAGAAACAATCAGAGATAAGAACATGTGAGAACATGCTTCAGGGGCCTTGGAGGAGTCATGTCTGTCCTACCAGTGAGATCATACTCCATGAAGACCAAGGTGGAGGTGCAGCTGGAGCTGACGAAACTTTCGAGGTTGGGGTCCTTGTTGCTCACAGAGACAGTAGTTGACACTTTGTAGATAGGAGAGGAAATATTTAAAGTGGCACTTAGGGCACCAAAAGATGGAATGAAGATGCTGGAAGGCAGATGTAGGACAACTTCTGGGATCTCCACTCTTTGTTCTGGGATTACCATCGTAGGCATTTTGAAGTCTGAGATGTGACTCGTGATATCGTCCAGACTGATGGTGAGGTGTCCAATGGTGATGGATTTGGGTAAGGTGAAAGAAGACACTCTGATGTCAAACTGTGGAACCTTGAAGGACAGGAAGGACATCTTGTCCCGGAGATACTCAGTGTTAACATCAAAACTGGGCACTGATATGACAGGCAGGCTGGGGAGCTTGATGTCGAAAGCTCTGATGGTGATCAGTTTAGGGATGTTCAGGTTCTTTGGGTCCACTGTGAAGGACTCTATGTCCAAGCTGGTAAATGGAACATGAAAGGCAGGGACGAGGACTGCAGAAGGAAGACGGACCTGATCCGGGACCACCACATCGTCTAATCTCATGTCGATATTCCTGATGGAGTGAGGGATTTCTTTCAGCCAGGAAGGCAGACTGATGCTAAATGCTGGAAGCTGGAACATGATGCTGTCTTCCAGGAGGTAAACTGGTATTTGGTAGGCATAGCCATCCGTGTTTTTTGTGTAGACAACAGCAGAAGTGAAGTTCAAAAACTGAACATCATTGATGTTTGACACTTCATCAAATCCAAGCACATCCCACAGTGTCCTCTGATAAACAGGAAGTCTGATGGACATCAGGAAGGCCAGGTTCCCCCCCACCGACCCAGAAAAAGACATGCCTGCTTCAGCTCCTTCGTTGAAGATATTCCAGTCAGAACCATGGATGAGTGATCCCAGATGTTCCTCCAGACTCCAGGAGAAAGATTGCTTCTCTGAGCTGATAATGATGTTTATCTCCTGACTGAGACCGGCATCGGCAAAACTGCTTGACTGATCAGCTTCACACTTCACTTTAGTCTTGAAGGTTTTTAAAGGAACTAAATCCAGCTCTGCCCCAACGACATGTGTTCCACTCATGGATAAATGTCTAATCTGAACATTGTTCTTGCTTTTACACTGAACTGTAGTAAAAATATGGCGTAGGGAAACATCAGAGACGACTGTGTTCTCCAAATCAACCAAGAATAGGTTGCCGCTCAGGCTTCGTTTCCTCTTCTCCTGTTGGTTCATCTTTAAGCTCAGGGAAGTCTGGCTGGTGGAACGCAGACCATTAACACTGATGTGGAAGGTTTGCCTATTTTCCAGATTGCCTGCAATATTAAACATGTTCGTTGTCATCATGTCTGACTTTCCTTGAACAGAAGATTTCAGTAACACGTGAGAGGACAGAGCTTCGACGTTCCAGGTCATGTCAATGTTTCCTTTACCTGCAGATGCAATCTGGGGAACATTAAACATGTAGCTCAGCTTTTTCTTGGACACAAGGCTCAGCTTGGATCTTGTGTTCCCACTGAGATCCTGACTCATTTCCATTTGGAGGAAGGGAAGTTGAATCTTTACAGAATTGGCTGCAGAAGCTTCCATGCTCCTCTTGGTGAGGCTAACAGAACATTCATGGTTGGCCTGAATATTGCTGTGGTCTAAGGTGACAGTGGAAGCCAGTTTTAATCCCCTCATCCTTGTCAGACTGGTGGTCCCATCCAGTTTTCCATTCAGAACATCAAACACAGACACAGACAATGCCCTGAAGCGAGCAATGATGTCCGACTCGTTGTAAAGGCCTGCGTTAACATTCAAGGTGATAACGGGGGATTTAAAGGAGAAGTTGTAGGTTATGTTGCCCATTGCTGGGATCACCACACTGTCCTGCACAGATGGCAGGGTGAAACTGGGCAGCCTGATTTCACTCAAAGTTTCTGGAACATGGATGATAGGAAGCCTGAGAGATGGGAGCACAAAGGTGTAGGACGGTACAGAGAATCCCAGAGCAGGGATTCTGAAGCTCGCTGTGCTGACCTCCTTAGGAACAAAGTAACTGAATGCTGGCATCTCTGCTGTGAAAGCAGAAACCTGGATGTTCAGAAAGGGAACTTTGTATCCCGGGACCCTTAAGATCTTTGGAGGAAGACTGGATGTGTTGATTTTGTGTTTAATGTACTGTGCTCTTGCTTCATGGTATGAATCTTTCAGAAGTGTGACAATTTTGTCTCTGCAAGCTTCAAATTGACCCTGGATGATTTGAAAGTTGTCGTTGATTGCACTGTAGATCGGTTCAAGGTGCAACTCAAAGCAGTGCGAGTCTGGGTTCTTGTGGTACTGGAACTTCAAGTCCATGTCAAATAATTGTTGAGGGTTGATAAGCCAGGATTTCAAGCCACCATCTTCCCATAGAGAAAAGTCTCTAAGCTCAGGTGTCTGGATTTGGAAATAAGGTAAAGTCATTTCTGGAATAGAGAGAGGAATGGTCAGAAACTCCAAATTAGCCTCTCCCTCTGCTCTGGACTGGATGTAGATGTTCTTCTCATTGTTTTCTGCTATAAGGTTGTGGCTGTATTTGTACTGATTGAATCTCACTAAAGCAAACCAACATGCTCTCTGCCTCTCCGAGTTTATCATGACACCATAATCATTCTCAAGGTCCACCTTACCGGTGAGTTTTAGGGGGAGCAAAACTTTGGAGTTCACCTTGTTCTTAACATCAACAATAATCTCAAATGGCTGGGCTCTGAATTCCCAGGCGTTGGACATGGTTCCTGCCAGACCTCCAGTGAGTTCAGCCTCATGGGAGACTATCAGTGCAGCATTCAGGTCTGCAACGTCAGCTTCTCCTTTTAAAAGCAGAACGCTGTTTTTCACAAACGGGGTTTTGGAATCACATTGAGCTTTTACAGTAATATAGCTTAAGAAGGTCGATTCAACAGTCAGTGTTTGCTTTGACTTGAAAGCCTGGTAGTCTATGTCTCCTACATATGTAAGATTTGCTGTGTTAAAGTCAACTTTCAATTCCATATTAGTTCTGTGGGTACCTTCATCAAAGAAGTCTTGAATGGACCACTTCCCAGTACCGCTAGTTTCACCAGTCACAATAACCCCAATGGGGTCCATTTTTGCTGTCATGCTTTGCTTCAGTGATGCTTGACTGGAAGCTTCTAGTGTTGGGATGTCCAGTTTGTGATTGTAAGATGTTTCAATTACTGCAGATACTCCACTCTCCAGTGATAGAGCTACACTGCCAAGCAGGTCAGCTGTGTAAAACTGAGTGGTGACTTTTGTGGTAGACTTGGCCAAACTCTCTGCAGGAGAACCAGGAAGTACCAGAGATCCTTCATGGTCAACTGAGAAGGCAACATGTGTAGCCTTCAAGGTCTGTGTGAATTGGAGGCTCTCCATTCTTGGAGCCTCCAGCTGAGTCTTGGCTTCAAAGATGTGCTCCAAGGCTTTGACTGGTGATTTAGCGTGAGAAGTAAATAGCGCCGTAAACTTTGGGTTTGACAAATCTGTAGTAGAATTCTCAATTTTGAATTTGTTAGTAAGAACATACTTTGGAAAAGAAAGACTGAATTCTCCATGGAGTTTTCCAAACACTGGGAAGCAAATATCAGTGGGAATCTTTGGAAATGTCACATCAGGAATTGTAAGTATTTGCATCCCTGAGTCCTGCAGATTTGGTTTGGGAATCCTAATAGCGGGAAATTTTATTTCAGTAAGAACAATGTCTGGGAAGGTGATGTCTGGCAGCTCAGGCAGGTAAAGAACTTTTAAGTTGCCAAAGATGTCTTCCAGATCAGGCGTTTGGATCTGAACCCCCCGGATGTCATCAATGATTGCCACTATCTTGGTTTTGATCTCATTGAAGTCTATGATGAAAGCAGGGATGGTACATGAACTGAGGATGGTGAATTCAGGTACTGATATTTGGGCTGGAATGGTGATTTCCTGCAGTTTATTGAGGTTGATGGTGAATCCTGGTATTTCCAGGTCTGTAAGAGGGACGGTAAAAGTGGAGACTTCAATGTCAGCTCTTTTGATTTGATCCAGAACTCCTTCCACCGCCTGCTTCATCTGGTCAATAACCTTATCACTGGCCAGTGTCTTCATCCACTCCATGAGTCCATTGAAGTGGGCAAAAAAGAAGGTAACCATGTTTCTGTAGGAGTCACTTGCTCTCTGGAGATAGACCTGAATTTCATCTCTAATGTCCATGTCTACAATCCGTTGCCTCACGTCCTCCAGAATGTCCTGAACTTTCAGTTTGACGTCATTGTAAAACGCAGTGTCAATCACATCCTTCAGCTTCTTCAAGGCATCAGCCACTTTGGTGTTTTTCAGTTCATCCAGGTAGGTATATATAGAATTTTGAATTTCTCTGAAAAACTTCCTAGCAGCCTCAATCTTCTCAACAATCTCATACTTCTTGATTTCATTGTTCAGGTAATCTGTCAGCTCAACAATCTTAATATTTGACTCATCAACAAATGAGCTGTAGTCAAAATCCTTCATTGATTCGACTATTGAGGAGATGCGTTCATTAAGTTCATCAATGCTCTTTTTAAAGTCAATTTCTCTAATCTTGTCTATTACACTGTGTAGACTGTCCAACATTTTATTGTAAATCAGCTCAAGTTTGATGGATTTTAGAGCTGTAACGATTGACTGAACAGTTTCTTCAATCTTCCATTCTCTAATAAGAACCACTGCTTGATCCATTAGGTCCTTGAAAATATCATCAATTTCATATTTTAATAGAATATCTTTGCCGTAGGAGTACACTGTATTTAGCTTGTTGGGGATTTCATATTCATCGATCCAGTTGATGATTACCTCATTCATTGATTCCATCACTCTTTCTATCTCTGACACTGGGATTTGATAGGAAAGCTGCTCCATATACGAAGCCCAGTCAAATGACAACAGGAAGTTCTTCACAACTTCCACAAACTGGGAAAGGTTGAAATCCTCCAGGTTATTTTTCAGCTCTGACAGTTTTTCCCTGATTGTCTCCAGGATGTTGTATTTTGTATCAAGATCATGCAGGAATGCTGCACTGCTTTGCCTGAGCTTCCGTAAGTCCATTTGTCTAATGATATCCTCCATGAAATCAAGTGTTCTCACAAGCCACAGCTTAATTTGGTATTTTGCATCAAAGGCCTGAAGCTGATCTCCAATATATGAAAATACAGTTGTTATTTTATCAGCCAGATGCCCAGCATTGATGTACTCCTCAGATGCAGAGATGAAGTCATGTACCTTTGTAACTATGTCTACAATGTTTTTTTCTAAGACCTGTCTCATTTTGCTTACACCAAGCTCCAAGTCATCCATTGTTACAGTGAACTCATTCATCAAGTAATCAAGTCTTTTTTTTATTTTATCAACTTTGTTCTCTAAGTCAAGATTTCTCATGAATCTCTTCACTCGGATTGGCAGCTGATCTAAGTTGGCTCTGAAGTCAGTGAGGATCTGATTGATGTTAACATTTTCTATTAACTGTCGGAGGGATTCTAAAGCTTGGATGAACTTCATCTTAGAGTGTTCGAAAGCAGCAGGAAAACTCTCAATGAACGGGATCTCAATGATATGACAGTCACTGTTTTTGTCGTACTGTAGGAAGCCAGCTATACTGAACGTTTGTGGTTCTGGTGTAGACCTCTTGTATCTGTGGAGAAGGTCTGTTAGGGCCAGTCCTGATAACTCAAGTCCAACCTTCTCAGGATTATTGTAAGCACTGATCCTCTGCTCATAGGCATGGTTGTTCACTTTGGAGTTCACTTTCCAGTCCAAAGATTGGTCTTTTGGAGTTAACAGACCTTCAAACTTGTTGGTGAAGTTAGTTGAAGACTCTCTAGCAGGAAGTCTGTGAGTGGTCGATACCCGGCATTCATGTGACCATCCAAGAGCTAGCGGGGTGGTTTTAACCAACAACTTGCTGAAAAGCTGTCCGCTGTGCTTCCCATGGAGATTTAGTTCTCCAGCGCTGTTTATAGATGAATCAATAGCCAGACTAAAAGGCAATGCCTGGATGTAAAGGTGTCCACTGAAACGTAAAGGTTCAGAACTTAACTTCGCCTCACACTTTGAGTTGGAGGAAAGTCCAGCAAATTCAAGTTCACAGTTATGACTTAAATGTGCATCCATTATGTTTCCAGATGTACTGTACTTCATTGAACCTGACCAATCTTTGTAGGTGAGTTCATAGGTATGTTTGATATTTTCTTCTTCTCTGAAAGCTCCATTCAGTGTTCCCCTGAGATCTGCCTTAAGGGGCTCAAGCTTCATGTGGTCTTCCTTGTCCAAATTGAGGTCGTAAAATCTGAGTTTGTTGTTGATGTCAACTCCCAGAATGAATGGTTTCGCATCAACCTTGAGGTTTTGCCTGTAGTAAAGATCTTCACAGATGAAGTTCTCCATCTTGGAGCGGAGGGATAAAGTCCAGAGAGTGAGGGTCAATTTATGGCTGCTTTCTGTCGACATCTGCCTCAGGGTTCCCTTCGTGTTACCAGAGAAAGTCAGGGCCCTTCTGTTCAGCACAACATTCATGCTGTTTGCTGTGGCTGCGTCATAAGCATGACCCTTAAAGTCACCATACAAAGAAGCCTCTAAAGGAGTGATTTTACCTCCAAATCCAAGTTCTCCTATGCCGTCCTCAGCCATCACTTTGGTAGTTGAGGAACAGGTTGCTCCATTGACATCAATTGCACCATTAAAGATGTTGTCCATTGTGACAGGGCTGCACTGAATGTTGTTGATTCCACTGAAGCTTAGACCATCTCTTCCAGCTCTTACAGATGCCTTATGCAAAGCCCGACCCATTTCTAAGATGAGGGAGCCTTCAGAGTTAACCTCCAACCCGTTTGAATCCAGGGATCCAGTTATGAGTGAATATACCCGACTGTTGTCATCGTCTGCCTGAGACTCAATTCTGATGATCAACATCCGGCTTGATATACCAAGCTCAAAGACATTATTCAGGGATTTCCCCAATGCCAACCCAACAGCCTTGCACTTCAGGGACAGTTGTGCGTCTTTGTACTTGAGCTCTGCAACATGCTTGAAGACATCTCTCTGGGTACTGGTTTTGGAAACAACATTCAACTCAGAGTTTGCATAAAGTCCTCGGATCACATTTTGAAACTGGATGAAGGGGGAGTCAAAGCGGAAGATGGACTCTCCTCTCCCTTCTCGAGCCAGAGGACGCAGATTGTAGCTGTGTCTATAAGAGGTGTTGGTGTGAAAAGAAGCTATTTTGAGTAGTCCAGTAAGATCACCATCTCCTGAAACTTCATCTGAATTCAGAGTAGAAGTGGACTGAGCAGAGTAGTGGAGAGAGGTTTCAAGGCCTAACGGACTGGAGGCCTCTAACTTGTAATTGGCTCGAGCGTTCAGTTTCTCCGTCACGCTTAAGGTTTCCGTGATGCTGATGCTGCTGTCAAGGAGGATGTGGCTGAAAGAACAGTTGAGAAGATACTGGAGATTGTCTTCAGCTCTTCCTGATATCATCCCGACACCTAGAAACAAGCAGAAAGAAAATATACAGAAACCTGGTATCTAATATTCTCAGGAAAACACCTCAACAACACAGGACACTGTTTTAAAAAGAGACTTTACCTTCAAGTTGATATGAAAGTAAGTGTATTGGGGACTGAGCCATGGCCTTGTACTGTGCTATGTAGCTAGGAATATCTATAGTGCTGTTGCCTCCAGAGATCGACCCTTCCCAGCTGTACAAGTTGCTGTGGATCTTGGTCGATGCTTCAGCCAGTCCGAGAAGAGGAATGGGGAGCTCTAAAGAGGTTGGTACACTGAATGATGGGAGTACAAACTTTTGAGCTGGTATATGTAACCCAATCTGTGGAAACTCTATGACTGGAAAGGACAAAGTCTTCGGAAGATTCAGCTCCTCTGATGTTTTGCCTCCAAGTGGAAGAGGGAGACTGATGATTGCCTTTTCTTTGTTGAACTGGTATCGAAACAAACTGTCCCTGTTCAAATCAAATCAGGCACAAATTATGAGATGTAATGAAAGTCTTATGGATATTTGAGACACTTCGGATTTCTGTTTGAAACACTTACGACTGCAGAAACAGTTTCTCAGGCAGGGGCGGCAACATGAGGTCTGAGATGCTCCTCTTACTTCGAAGATTTGCAAGAGAAGGGAACTGAGCCGTCAGTTTGTCCAGCCAGTTGTTGCCTGCCTTCAGAGACAAATGAATGATAATTTATGATCTGAAAGAAAGAGATCAACTCTATAATTTATTGAAGTTTTCCTGCGTAAAGAGAGGATGGATCTTGTCTATAAATAAACATTCAGAAACTGAGTATGATATCCTTTATTTTTATTTCTTTTACCACGGTAGGCTGTAGTGTAGATGTTTGAAGATGTCCTAACTGGATTTCTTGTTTTAATAACTACAGTATTTACTCTCAATTATTAGTAGGTTAATTGATAAATACTGCTGCATAAATTATGTAGTGTTCTCACACGCTCCCCTGGCGTTTCATAAACATCCTGATGCAGTATAATGGAAAACGTATGAAAATATATCATAAGGAAATATCCATAATAAGGTCTGAGCTGTGGATACAGCACCGTTAGGGTTCGTGCTGTCACTCAGGTCCATTTAGAGCTGGACGCTTGAAACCCAATAACCTGATGCTGAACAGACTCTAAATATCAGACCTTGTTATATTGAGGTTTTTGTTCACTTTAGTATTGGTGGCTTGTATAATTGGAACAGTATAGATGTGGATTAAACCAGTAAACCCCACTGAAGGACCAGGTACTAAATGCACAGCCTGCCGCACTTTAGAGTTTTCTGGACTAAAAACAACAAAATATTTGCTGACATGAATAAACATTTGCACCTCGATCCCTTTGATGACTATATGACGCAACTTCATGTCAGTCTTTGCCACTTTCTGCTCCAATATATCATCGATGAGCTTCTGGAGTTGCATGTGACGATCTGCTGCATGTGGAATCATCTTTTTTATCTCTGCAGTCAGATTTGTTTTCAGTTCCAGCTGGACTTTATCTTCATCTGAGGAAGAAAAATCCAAACAATACTGCACTATGCAGATAATTTAAGGTTTTAAAACCAGAATAATTCAGACATCAGGGAAAAATACCATATTTTAGAGAAGTTTTCTGTTGGTATGAAGCTGCAGGGAGGTGAAGGACCGATTCCAAGTCCATCAGCACATTGTCCTCATTTTTCAGGGTTGCAGTGACGGATGCATCTGTTTCCAGAGACGGGATGTCCATCTGGAGCTGCATCATGACCTCCTTCTTCATTTCATGTCTGCATTTAAAATAAGAGCATGGACGCTTGCAGCAGGACACCGTGAGCTGCTGAACATTGGTTTCCTCCAGAGTTTTCAGGGACTGACCTGGCACGTCCTGCTAGAGAGAATTGTGTGACATTCCTGTTGGTCACATCAATGCTGAAGCCTCTCGTCTTCCGCCCGTTTCCATCCGCCCGGGTTACAGCCAGGCTGACGGTCGCCTCCACGTCACAGTTAGGAATGAGCAGCTCAGCGGAAAAGGTGTTTTTATTCTGGTTGTACTTGACAGATGCAGTGACTTCCGCTGGCTCTTCACCTAAATGCAGAACAACTTTAACTCATCACTTCGGTTTCATCAGAACTATAGAAACAAGCAGTTTCAAAGTAAAATGCATTGACTCTGAGACGTCTGTCAGAAAACAGCTCAGAGCTTTCTGCTAGGTTTTAGGCCACAGCTTCACTACTGTGGATATTTATAAATCGAGAGTCCACGTGGTTTGTAGACTCCGACTCCAGTTAAATGTGACAGGAGACTCGATGTTAACCTTCAGAAATGACCTCAGCACAGCTTGAAGGAGGAGTTCCTCCCATCCAGTTAAAGAAGAACTGCTGTAATACCTGAGCACCACCACCAGGTGGTGATCATGATGACATAACCCAGTGTTTCCCATCCCTGATCCTCCACAGACTGCCCTTCATGTTTCAGGTGTTTCTTTGCTTCAGCCAGGTGATTTCAGTTGACAGGCGTTTGTTGAACTGCAATCAGCCGAATCAGGCAAATTACAGCAGGGAAACATCTAGAACATGCAGAGCAGACCAGGGATAGAAAACACTGCCTACGGGACCACAGAGTCCAGAAAAATGCCCTCATACTTATTATTATTATCATTATTATCATTATTATTATTGAAACTAGGACTAATGCAGAGGTGGGCACTCCTGGTTCTCGAGGGCCGGTGTCCTGTAACTCTTAGACGTCTCCCTGGTCCAACACAACTGAATCCAACAGCTGAATCACCTCCCAAGTGCAGTCAGGTTCTCCAGAGTCCTGCTAATGACCTCATTATTGACTCAGGTATGTTGAAGCAGAGATGCATCTAAAAGTTGCCCTCTAGGACCAGGAGTTCCCACCCCTGGACTAATGGATAGTCTTCAAACTGGACTGTTTTGCAGTTGCAGCAACACCCCATTAACTCCATCAGAACCCAGAGCATGGCCCGCATTGCAGCCGTCAGTCCTGGAAGTTTCAGATCCTGGATCCAGGCTGTAATGAGCCCGTCTGAACGGTTTCATCAGTGGGTGGACCGGTACCTTCTGCCCTCAGGGTGAACTTTAGGGATTGAGCTTTGTGTCGGCCCTTTCTGCCCTCCCTCAGGGTCTCGTCGCTGATGGAGGCCGTGTATCCGGAAACTTTCCTTGTGGGCTGGAGTTCAACTGCAAACCTTCAACGAGTGACAACAGTTTGACGTTCTTAGTTTATCTGGGTAAAATTTAATAGAAGGTGAAATGAAATAAATCGGTGTCTCTTGAAGCCATTGTGACAGGAGCAGAGAGGTTCATCTTACGTAGCGTCCCCAGTCAGAGGGAAGGAAGGTGCCTCTTCCACAGAGGAAGTGTTGGTGTAGCTGACCACTGTGCAGAGGTTGAGTCCTTTAAGCAGAAGCTGGCAGTCAGTGTGGTCAACCCGGTCCTCCACCAGAGATGGCACCGGCTTAGTTTGTCCGGATGAGATGGACAGCAGCTTGTTGCTTCATCCAGACACCAAGACAAAAGAGAATGAACACCAGAACAACAACCAGAGGAAGAGCTTCATTTGCTTCATCAGAGCTGCTGCTGACCTGATGCTGAGCAGTGGACGGTTGGACTTTGGAGCTGGGATGGACAGTTCAACCTGGTTCTTCTTCACAGTCACTTTGGCCTGAAATGAGCTCTCATGGTAGAGATTAGTGAGCATCTCAGTTCCTGCATCCACGTAGTCTGGAAGGTGAACGCCCATATGGGTTATGAACTCCAGCCCTCCTGAAGGCATGAAGGACACGCCAGTCTGCAGAAAGGAAGAAAGCAGCAGGTGAAGCATGTAGAAGCAGGAAATCCTGATGATGATGAAGAAAAAGGGATCTACCACTGTGGAGGGGGTCAGGCCTCCTTTGGCGCCGGCAGCAAACACTCCAGACAAGGAGAACTTGAGAGGAAAACCAGAGGCAGTGGGGAGAAAGAAGGAAGTGTCCATGAAGACGTAGTGGAGAAACATCTCGTTTTCTGTGCTTGAGGTCAGCTTGGAGAACACCTGATGGTGACGTAACACAAAGTGGATTAAAGGCAGAGGAATGTTCTGGTTTCGTTCTGGTCTCTGAACAAAACTAGACATTACAAATTACGACTTTCAAAAGTTCTGTAAATCGTGTAACTGTGACCATCAACATCCAGAAATGTAGCCTGAATATTTTCATCCTGGGCTGATAAATTAAGACAGTCCCTAAAATAGAAGTGAATCATCTCAATAAATACTGAAGTATTTCTACAACTTTGTGGATAAAATCTGGCCCAGAGGAGGAAAGTGTAAAGGTCATCCAGGTGAGTAAAGCATGACATCATCTGCATAAAGGTGCACTTCAGCTGTAGACATCAAAACATAAGGAGTCTTAAAATCTTATAAAAATTAAATATTTATCTTCAAAAACACACTGTTCTACCTGAAAGGTAACTTCTAAATCAGGCCCCATCAACCAAACCGGCTGCTTTGTGTCCAAACCATGACAAACTAACATCATGGAATAAAAGATCAAAGCATGAAACATTGCACAGTCAATCACAATCACAGAAGTTTAGGATGGAGGTCAAGAGCGCATCGAAGGCAGCTCCGCCTTTCAACCACTGGAGAAGAACGGCAGCATTTCAGCCATAAGTTTTCCCACTTAGTGTGGAACTGCAGCTTTCCTTTCTGTCATTACTCGGCTTTAACGAGACGTTTCTACATGCAGGTGATCTGTGTGAGGTTTGTTGAGACAATCTGTTGCCTGGATCATTTTGGTAAAGAGTCAGCGAACCCAGTCTGACCTGTGCAGGTAGCACTCTGACGAAGACGTGGTAGTACATGAACAGAGTCTCAAGCAGTTTTCTCATTTCACTCGTCTTCATATATCCGATTTCCTCGCCCAGCAGCCGGAGGAAGGCAGTAGCTTCAGGAGCTGCAGAGACCCGAACGTCATGAAGGAGCTGCTGGAAGCGGTCTTTGATTGCCTTCAGATGAACGTCTGGAACCTGATGAGACATCAGCAGCTCTCATTTCATTGAAACCCTCCGACAGAAACCTTAAAGAGGCCATGATCCCAACAGCTGCTGCCACCTGTCTCCTCTTTCTGCCTGGACCAGAGGAAATCCTGTCCAGAACTCCTCGGAGCATCGGAGCTCTGTCGCCTACAAACCTCATCAGCCTGGAGAAAGATTCGAGTAGGAAACCCTTCTCCCCAAAAAGAGCCTCGACTGTCGGCTCAAATCCTGCTCCTTCAAGCCCAACCTGGAAGGACATTTCCTGGTGAACGATCTTTCTCTTTCCGGGTTTTTTCATCATGAAGAACTGATTTGCTGTCACCAACCTCAAACATATCAAAGCTGCGATCGTAGGCCTTCAGAGACGCCTTCAGCTTCATCTCCTTGGGCAGCGTGTTCCCGCTGTCAAAGATGACGTTGCTCTGGACCGAGCCCAGTGGGGAGCTGAGCATGTAGTTCTTGGACAAACCATTGAACACGGAGTCGGTGGACGACGGTTTGTCCTGCAGAGCTGCTCCAATAAGCTGCCTGAGTCTGGAATCGGAGACAGTATGTTCAGAAATCATCCCACCGCCCGGACAGTTCCTCCCACTCAAATACACACATTAAGATTTATTTAGCGTAAAAAAAGAGAACAGAACTGGACTCAAAGGATTGTAAGAAGCCCCAGAACTGATTGTTGCCTTCAACGATTAGATGAAATTCTAATCTGCCTGTTAACTGCTAAGTCTGAATGGGTTCTGAAAGACTCTGAGGTCCCACCAACATCCTGGGTTCAAAGCAGAACAACCGGGCCTGCAGAGAACCAACTGGACAGCTGATGATCAATCAAACCCGCTGAGGATCAACCAGGTTAAATGACAAAAATTTAAACAGCAGAGAGCAAGGTTGTTCTGGTTAAATCTAAGGTCCGGCATTTTGAAGGGCCTTGGAGGGAAGCAGTTAGAGTAGGTCAAAGGTCATGTGTCAGGTGTTCTGTGCTCTACTCCAGACAGTCTAGTTTAGCTTTTATTGATGATCTCCCCCTACCAAAACCAGAAGACCCTCAGAAAGGCTCCTGATAAATATGAATGTTTGGAGATGTAATCTGATTACTCACTCGGGTTTCTCATCATCAGAGTTCTGGATATTTTTTAGGTGGGAGAGCACGAAGCTCTTTAGCTGCTCATCCTTCTCGCCCAGCAGGCCGCTGCAGATCTCCCTGATGAGGGCGGAGTCCGGGTCCTTCATCAGCACCAGGTACGCTGCCAGGCGTTTGTCAGCAGGACTCTGGGGGTCCTGGTATGCCTCAAGTAGGGAGCGCCGAATCTGTGCCCGACCAAATATTCAGAGCTCTTGTAACAACAGCAACATTTTCTGCTAAAAAGCCAAATAACCCAGAACGTGTTTGATTCATGAGGAGTCCCACCTCAGCAGTAATGTCCATCAGCCTGAAGGCCTGGATAGCTGCCTTCTGATTGGATAAGGGAACATCTGGTTTCTTCATGCATCGCAAAATCGAGGAGATGAGTGATGGGCTAACATCTTGCATGGCCCGACCCATAACACCAACCACCTGCAGGAGAGGAAGATTCACACTCCACCAGCTGGTGTGGCACTGCTTCAGCTGCTTGTGGAACCTCGCTCACCCTGAGGACCAGGAAGGCCTCCTCCGTGGGATCTGGAGCGGGGTCCCGGTCAGGGTCCCGTACTTCCTCTGAGCAGTCGTTTAGGATCGTCTCCATGAACTTTGACACCTCAGTGATCTCTGGAGTGACCTCTCCCTGATAGAACCTGTTAGCAAACATTTACAGCTTTCAAATCCCCAGCTCCAACACACAACCGTGTTACAACTGGGGGCGTTAGCATTAGCATCAGGCGTTAATGTTGCTTTCGTAGCATTTTGATAAAAATATTCTCTAAAGTTATTCAACTCAGACTGACAACCTATGACCATTAGAGTGAGTGTTGACATGAACATAAACATTAGCATGTGTGTTAGCATTAACATTAGCATGAACCTATTTAAATAAAAGGTTGATGCTACCAAGTCAACCTTAGTGGGTTAATTTGTCCTGGTATCTGGAGTCCCAGCCTGAGACAAGCCTTAGATCATCCAACCATCATCCATCCATCATCCAACCGCCATCCATCCATCATCCATCAGTCACCCAACCATCATCCAACCATTATCCAACCATCATCCATCCATCATCCAACCATCATCCATCCATCATCCAACCGTCATCTAACCATAAACCAACGGTCATCCAACAATCATCCAACCATCATCCATCCATCATCCAACCGTCATCCAACCGTAAACCAACCATCATCCAACAATCATCCAACCATCATCCATCTGTCATCCAACCATCATCCAACCATCATCCATCCATCATCCATCTGTCATCCAACCATCATCCAACCATCATCCAACCATCATCCATCCATCATCCATCCATCATCCATCCGTCATCCAACCGTCATCCAACAATCATCCAACCATCATCCAACCATCATCCATCCATCATCCATCCGTCATCCAACCATCATCCAACCATCATCCAACCATCATCCATCCATCATCCAACCATCATCCAACCATCATCCATCCGTCATCCAACCGTCATCCAACTGTCAACCAACCGTCATCCAACTGTCATCCAACCATCATCCAACCGTCATCCATCCATCATCCATCCATCATCCATGCGTCATCCATCCGTCATCCAACTGTCATCCAACCATCATCCAACCGTCATCCATCCATCATCCATCCATCATCCATCCGTCATCCAACCATCTTTGGCCCCTTTCTATTTTAGTTTCTGTTATTCTATAACACCGTCTGTTTTACTTTGTTAGGTTTAGTTTATGTAAGGATTCCTGTTTGTCTCACCATGGGAAGTCTTAACAGGGATTGCTCTGTGCAAGATCTTCCACAGATAAGACACTGACTGCTCACACAAACACATTAGCGAAGACCTCGCTGTCCTTGTAAGACATTTGGCCCCCCTGTTGCTGAAGCCTTGACTCACTTTCTCACTGTGTTTCCCAGAGCAAACATGATGGCCTTGCTCTGTTTGTACTGAGCCATGCTGAGCATGTCTCTCACACGTGCTGCATCTGGATTGGCCTGCAGAGCAATCGCGTACACCAGAGCATCCACCTCCAGGGAGACTTTGTCAATGGTCCAGATGACCTGCATGATGGCGCTGGTGCACTCTGAGGTTCCACACTGGAACAGGGCCTGGAAGGTCAGCCAGCTGGACACTTGGATCATCTCACCAACCACCTGGCTGAGGGTCTCGTTCCTCAGGACTCTCACGTTGGACACCAGCTTGTGGAAAAGGCTGGTCCGTTTCTGACCCTGATCTGTGCTCGCTAGCGCCACCAGCTCCTGCAGGGTATCCAGAACGGCATCCTTCTTCTGGACTGGAGTTTTGTCTTCTGGTTTTTCAAAGTGGAGAGGCTTTGCCTGCAGGGGGTCTGCATCTGTGAGCAATAAGTTGATGTTTTAGGGCCGAAGTTTTAAAAAAGAAAATCCAAAGCGGTTTTAGAAATAATAGCTCACCAAATCTTCTGCTACTGCTCCTTTTTACACTTTGAAGGCTCAGATCCTGGATCACCGCCGATGAGATCCCGTTCTCTCTGAGATGCAGACGACAGTGTGGATAAAAACCTTCAATACTCTCCAGAAATGCAGCTCAGCTCTGAGTCAGACTCACCTGCTTGAGAACGGCAGGTATTTGTGCTTTTCGGTGCATTTGGCTGTGGTAATGTGTGTTCCTCTGTTATCAAACTGGTATCTGCAGCTCTGGGTGCTGCTGATGAGTTTTGAGACGGGGTTGTCCTGAAAACCAATCAGTGAGCAGTTATTTCTGCTCAGTAAAACCAGAAGCAGCAGGAGGAGGAGCTTCTCCCAGCTGCTGCGTGGTGAAGTGGTTTAAGCTAGTCCTGGCAAGTTTATCTAGTCACAAACTTCAGGAGAGCTGAGACTGGACGGTCAGAAAGTTCCTGAGACTTTAGATGCTCCTTTACAGCCTCTGTTCTGTGGGTGAAGCTGCACCCTGCAGTTATGCTGGAAAGTTATGCTTTCCAGAAGTCAACAATCTGCGACATAAAGTGAAGAGCATTTTCTCACCAGCTGCTGCAGCAGAGCCACTGGGCTGCTGGTGATTGTCCTGCTGTAGAACTGGTCACACTGGGACAGATCTCTGGAAACACTGGCGTCTGTGGCAACATCCTGCCTGGAATGAACCGTGACTGTGGTGAGACAGCGACCGTGGACCGTACTCTGAGGGAAAACACAAACACCGGCTCAGAGACCAGAGATGACTGTTATTCTTGAAGCGTGTGAAGATCGTCCTGCTGTCTTCGACCAGTCGGAGCTCCACGGTGTTGGACACTAACCACCAGACCAGTCCCTCCATCCTCCATGGCGGGAACCAGGAATGCAGAAATGATGCCTCTCTTGATGTTGAGGATGTTGATGGACTCGTCCGCATTGGGGTAAACCTCCACACGGCCTCTTGAGTGGACGCTGAACTTCAGCGGACTCCTGGAATAAAAGACTTGTGTTTCAGCACAAAGTAACATTAATTTGGAGAGAAATCAAATTTTCTGAAATTAGTAATCAACACAGATTTAGCAGAGATTTCCCTGGAGATGATTTGGTGTCAGACCATGAGTCTCTCATCTCTGTCCTTCTCTTCAGTCTCATTGCTTCAGTACTGACGCCCGTTCACTGACCAGGTTGAAGCTGGTCAACCTTCAACCTGCTGCCTTCCTATCTGTCTGTCTGCAGCTGAAACCTCATATTCTCCGATCTCACGGCTGCGGCTTAAAGCCGGAAAAGACCTGTAGGAGAGCGGGCTTTTTCCTTTCTGGACCACTTTCCCTGCAGACTGCAGCTCGACATCTTCTGTTTAGGTTTTTAAAGCCGAGTTGTTGTCTCTGGTTCATTCATCTTAATTTTATTGTTTTTCTTGGCGTGTCATTTTGGTTTGATCAGTTTTTATCCACATTGTTATGGTTTTTATCCATTGCAACAGAGCGTTGTGCAGAGTGGTGTTGGTCAGAAGTTTATGGGATTGTTTAATGCAGAAATGCACTCATACAGAAATGTTGATATTTTATTTCAGCTAGTCCACTTCCATCATCTGGTTTTTGTATCTGCAAGAAACATGAATACTTTTGAGAAATGTTTATGTGACGCAGTGAGGAATAATCTACATTTTGTACAATTCTTTACTAAATTACTCCAAAGCTTGTTGGATGGCTGAAAACTCCTGGGTGGAAGTTGCAACATTGTCGTCCACAGAGGAGTCTGTCTGCAGGAAGGTGACGCTCTTTCTGTGAAGCTTCGTTAAAAGAAACTGGAGGATGCAGGGAGGGAGGGGAACCGTGGCGGCTGTGGCCTGAAGCAGGAAGTGAGTCCCCAAGCGGTCTGCGTCACCGTGTGTGAATATGAGCGTCCCGAAACCATGTGACTGCGTGTCGACTGCTCGGCGTCCAGTCACTTCATGTCACATCAGAAGTGGAAACGTTTGTCATAAACCAATCGAGTGAAGCTGTTAAAGTTTGCGCTTTTTGAAGTGTCCTGCTGTTTTTCTGGGACGGATCGAAACTCATCCAGGCTTAAAAATGCTGAAGTCTGTTAGCTCTGCTCAGGTTTTACCGGTACCGATATATGCTCTGACCTATCCATGACGGCTTTGAAGGTGTCGGAGCCGGGTGCCGGGCCGTAGGCCGCCTCGGCCCGAGCGTCCGTGGCGGAAGCTTCGCTGACGGTGCAGTCTCTGGTGTGCATGATGAACCTGCACATCTGGGGGACTTCGATCTCTACCTGCAGACGTGGGACAAGTCAGTGAGGGGACCTCAGATAAGAGCTGTTATCAGTTCAACTGTTTTTACCTCACAAGTGACTTTAGGCCCATTTTGGAGGCTAGCAGAACCTGGCGCTACGTTCCGGCCCTCTGCGCTGTACCGGTACACGTACTTCCTCTGGACCTTAAATCTGGAAGCCGCTGAAAAGAAGCATCTGCATCTTTATGCTGAAGGTATCACTTCAGTCAAACCCTGATGTCGTATTTCTACATCCTCCTGTTCCAATACTGGAACAGCTGACCTTTGAACTCTTTATAGCAGAGCTCCTGCTGCTATGGTCAACAAACAGGCCATAAGCTCAGAGAGCAGCATTGATCCATCAGCAGCTCTGTGTCTGTTTGCTCTGGATCGACCCCTGACCCCAGATGTGTCTGTGGTAGATAACTTACTCTGACATGAAGCTGGTTCCTCCACATCCTCTGGAAAACAAACAGCAGCGTTAGAACAAAGCAGCTGATGAAGATCAACAGAAGATCCTAATTAACCGAGACCAGATATTCTAAAGGTAGAAATCTGGAGAAGGATCCAGAAACAATTCTGCTGTTCTAAAAGAGTTCAGTGGCCACCATCATTGATCAGTAGAAGAAGAAAAGAACCAGCAGGAGACCAAAGATCAGGATGGATGGATGGATGGATGAATGATGGTTGGATGGATGGATGGATGGATGGATGGATGGATGGATGAATGATGGTTGGATGGATGGTTGGATGGATGATGGTTGGATGGATGGATGGTTGGATGGATGATGGTTGTATGGATGAATGATGGTTGGATGGATGGATGGATGGATGGATGGATGGATGGATGGATGGATGGATGATGGTTGGATGGATGAATGATGGTTGGATGGATGATGGTTGGATGGATGGATGGATGGTTGGATGGATGAATGATGGTTGGATGGATGGATGGATGGATGGATGGATGGATGGATGGATGGATGGATGGATGGATGATGGTTGTATGGATGAATGATGGTTGGATGGATGGATGGATGGATGGATGGATGGATGGATGGATGGATGGATGGATGGATGGATGGATAATGGTTGGATGGATGATGGATGGATGGATGGATGATGGATGGATGGATGAATGTTATAGATTAAGAATCATTGCAGAGATGTGAGCTCTTTGTGGTTGCTATGGTGATCCCCACTGTTTCTGGGGTCAGGGAGCCCACAGCGCCACAGAGAGATCAGACCTCCGCTGTGTATTAAAGGGTTAGTCACGTCATCAGCAGAGTTTCCTCCATTAATCAGCTTTTTATAAAGTGTTAACGTATTGATCTTGGAAAAGTTAATAATAATCAATAATAAATAATCATTCATAATTATCATATAATAATCAATGACCTGAAAATATTTAGCTCTTCAAACTCTGGAGCCGCTGGACGCTACCAGCGTCACCATGGCAACCTTTACTGGTTATCAGTTACTGCCAGTAAGACACAGAATACTAATTCTGTGAGCAAAGACTTACTCACAGAACCAGTAAGTCTTTGCTGCAGTTCTTATCCATACCCGAACCTGTGTGAGGTCCAATCTGAACAGTAAAATCAAAACCAAGAAGTTACCGCTGCAGACCCGAATCAGCAGATTCTGCAGCCAGCTAACAGAACCGGGTCGGCGATTACTGGGTCGGTCCAGATGTTCTGAAGTTCTACAGGAAGGTCCGGACTTACGTGCCAGAGCAGCGCTCAGCAGCAGGAGCAGACACAGCGGGCCAGAACCCATTCTGGGCCCAATAACCGGGTTCTGCTGCCGGGTTGATCACTCAGGTTCTGCAAACAGATGAGTTCTGATGGTGTACCTGGAGCATCCAGCATCGACTGCAGCGGCTCCAGTCCGATCGGATCTTTTATCTGCTGCGGTATCAGCCGGGTCAAAGTCCAGACTGTGACCCGGTCAGCTGGTTCTGATTCCAGTTCCCTGCAACTCCCCCTGACACCTTCTGGACCTAGTTCTGGTCCGGTGGTCCAATTCAAGGTCTTCCCGGAATCCAGCAGGACGGATCCGCTGGACCTCTGAACCAGAACCAGGGCAATTTAGAATGGGTCCAGAAGTATTCACACCCAGTTCAGGAGCGTTCAGAACCACCGGCTTAGAAACACTAACCATTTTCTCACCAACCTGAACCAGAACCAGAACCTGAACCAGAACGTTCTCCTAACTGCTCAGTTCTTCTGAGGTTCTCCAGCTCTGTAGCAGTTCTGCTTGGGTCCACCAGGCGGCGCTTTTCACAAAGAACTAGGCTTTTATGTGAACCCGAAGCTGAAATAATTTTTATTAGTAATAATATTCAGAGATCTGACCTTGAGACGGACTCGACTCAAGGTCGAAGTGTATGAGAGTCGTTTTATTTTGAAGGCTGATCGACAGTGAGAGTATTAAAGAGCAAGTGAAGCAAAAACTTTAGTTTTAGTATTTTATTTCAGTTATTTTCGGCCTGGTGACTTCGTTTCAATACTTCAGTCCAGTAGGGGGCGGTAGCGCTCCTTTATGGATGGTCCGCCAACCGCCATAAAACATGAGAAGAAGAAGGACGCGGAACTTGATGCGAAAGGTAAGAGAGAAAACGGTGATGATCCAGAACGACTTGCTGGTATCAGAAAATAACCAGATTTTTCACAGTTTATACATGTTTACTCTAAAATGTGGCTTCAGACTCTGGACGATTCTTCTTTTCTTTTAATAAACCTGATTATTTGAAATTTGATCCCAGAAAGACGGAATAAATAGTTGGAAAAATCAGGAAAGTTTTTATTTCCTCTTTGGTCCTGATTTAAAGGTTATTTTGGACCAGGAGCCTCAAAGCTCGAGGAAAATATTCAAACCCTTTCAGCTGTTTCGGTCCGAGTCCAGCCTCAAGTCTCTGCAGACCGAACCGAGTCTCCATCGCCTGGTCCCCAGCTCTGCAAACCCGAGTTACCGCATGAAATTTAATGATTATCCTAAATATGGAACAGCTGTTTTTCAGTCATTTAACACTTAATTTGCCATACAAATCTGCTATAAGCTGATTTATACTATTCTTAAAAATTATCAAATGTTATTTAAATAATAGAATAACTAAATGTTGCTGTTATAACTCCGTCAAGCCGAAGGGCAATAAAACAACCAGAATTAAGTCAATTAACAGTATTTATTGTTACACAGATAAAAGGGTTTCCCGTTTTTAAACACCGAATTTAATCACCACTTCAGGCGGACAAACCCACATAAACAACTGCAATGCACTGCAAACTTAAGATGCACTCGATTCACTGCAGAATGATCACATGCAATCCAAACTGGAGATCACACCAACAGGATCGGGTCTCAGATAGTTAAGATTAACATGTTTGCATGAAATGTGAGTATTCAGGAAGTGACCCAAAGACAGACGGAGGACAAAACAAACACAATAAATGGAAGGTTGTTATTCTGGCCTCACAAATACTGAGAGGAGACAAACAATCCAAACTGGGCGGACTAACAAAAAAAAATCAAACTCTAAAAGGACAGCAGGAAGCAGTGATAAAACTGTAAAAACAAAAATTACTAAATGCTTTTTAAATCACTTCAATTAAGTCAATCTAAAACACACTAAAAACACTGAATACCTGCATCGCATGGTGCAGCCCTACAAAATAAATATCAACAATATAAAAAAACAAAACATACAATTCAATCTGATTAAAAGAGACAAACGTATCAGTCTACCTGCAGCGTCACGCCCAGGTAACACTCCCACCGAAACGTCATTAGTAACCTACCACCAACAGCGTGAGCCCAACACACACCACCTTCCAGCTTCTCTTTTATGTGGAGGCTGTGGAGGGAGCGCCACCTGGTGGTGCCACCTGTTACATTCCTTTTCTCAGTGGCGACGTGCAGCTGGTCCTCCGTTATGGCTCTAAGATATTGGAAAATTATTCTTAATTAAGCCTGTAATCTCGGTCCCACATGTTCAGGTCGTCCACCGAACTGAGTCCAGAACCAGGGAAACATGGTGGTGGCAGCATCATGCTGTGGGAGGACAGATGGAGGTAAATCCAGGAATAAAACTTGTTAGGCTGCAGAAGACCTGAGACTGGATTAGACTGGACGTTCTGAGCATGCTCATAATGTGTCTCCATGGCAACTGCCCCGGAGGTGGACATGATCTCTGGTTGCTCTGGTTTCCCCTGCAGGCGAGACATGCTGTCTGCCATGAGGACAGGCTGCCGGCGGACCTGGAGGGGTCTCAGGAGACACTCGTCCTCGTCTCAAGGTGACGACCTCAATGACCTTGGGAACCTGGAGCTTCCTCTGCAGGGTTAGGGTTCTGGTCTGGAGAGACAGAATGGCTCTGAGATGGATCAGAACCAGATCCTGGAACCACAAACTGAAACGAGCTGAAAGTTCTGGACGAAGAGCTGAGACTGGAAAGACTGGTTTATACTGGAAACATCGGAGATCAGAGCAGAGCAGCAGCTGCTGGCTGAGCGAACCAGAACCTCTACTGGTTCTGGATGTATGTTGGCTGGATGGATGTTCAGACGGACCTCGGTTGGATGAAGTGTTGGGTGGTGGTGGTAGTACAGGTCCTGACAGGACGGCGCCCCCTGCCTGTTAATGTTTGCAGGGCTCTGCTGCTTATTAACGGAGCGCTTCCTGTTCTCCGGTTCTTCAGCTGTCAGGCGCCAGGAATCGCTGCAGATTATAATCCGTATCTGAATATGCATCAGATCCAGAATATAAGCCGTCTCGGTCCAGGAGAGCTCAGGCTGTTAATCAGACAGAACCATCCCAAAATAAGAACCACGACTGGCCTGGCTCACGGTAAGATGGGTTTATGACCTGCAGCACTTGGACTTTACTCCTGCAGTACCTGGGATCAGATTCAGGGAGTAAATGTGTTACATGAAGCCTGACAACTAGAGCTAGATCAGAGTAACTAGAACCGCTCCTGTAGACGTCTAGAAAGTAAACGGGTCGTCTGCCTCAGACTAAAGTTCTCAGAACCCGTCTGTGTCTGCAGGGTATTGGATTCTTCAGGGTTTATGAACAGAAATAGCTGAGTATCATCAGCATGCTGGCTGATCATTTTACCAACTGAAAGCAGCCAGAGCTCTGTGGAACTCCACCAGTAACTCTGGAGTGTGAAGATATATGGCCCCGTGGACCCCGGCCCGGCCCGGCGGACCAGAACCAGAGAGGCTTCAGCGTTAACCATAATGATTCTGATCGGGTCCGTTCAGCATCTTTCTGACCGCAGTGTGTGTTCACCAGGTTACCAGCAGGCCAACGTTGTGGTCCTGCCGCGCCGCATGGCCGACGACTTCGAGGACTTCTGTCACAGTAACCCCGCCCCCCTTCCTCTGCTGTACCGCAGCCAATCAGGAGAGACTTCCTGTGAGCCTCTGGCTAAACATGCTGACATCAGGTTGGTGAGAATGAAAGATCATCTGCTGCCGCTTTACATCCAGCAGAGGTTCTAGAACCTCCCGGGAGGTTCTGGGCCACAGTGGCACCACCAGAACCCGGTTCCCTCATGGTGTCCTGTCTTCAGGACGGACGTCTCCGAGTTCTGCGTCTATCAGGACGGCCGTCTGGTTAAGACCGTCTCCAGCTTGCAGAGCTACAGCGATCCAGCCAGGTGGGTCAGAACCGGGCTTGCCCATCTAGGGTTTCCTGCTGCTAACTGCTGGTTCTGTCTGTCTAGAACCGGGTCGCCGCTGGCAGACATGGTGACCTTCTACCTGGGCTGCAGTTTTGGCTTCGAGGGCCGACTGGAGGAGGCCGGGGTTCCGGTCCGGAACGTGGAGCAGGGCCGGAACGTCAGCATGTTCCGGGTAGGACCAAGATTATTCCAGACAGCAGCGGTTCTGTTCAGTTCTGAACTCGACCAGAACCTGACCGGAACAGTCTGGTGAAGCCAGACAGAACCACAGCTGAGGGTTCTGCAGGTGTCGTTCCTTTGCTGACCCCTAGTGGCGGTGTTTTTCAGACCGCGGTGCACTGCGTTCCCAAAGGGGAGTTCCGCTGCCCCCTGGTGGTCACCATGCGCCCGGTTCCGGCCGGGCTGCTGGACGCAGTGGTGGAGGTGACCCATCAGAACCCACGGGCCCATGGCGCTCCGGTTCACATCGGAGACCCAGGTGCTGAGTGGTCCGGACCGGTTGGGTACCAGAACCGCCTGCTGAGGCTGATCGGTGTTGCTTTCTCTGCAGCTCTGCTGGGCATTCTGGACCTGACCCGACCGGACTATGGCGACCCGGTGGAGCTCCAACCCGGTGACGTTCCCGTCTTCTGGGCCTGCGGAGTGACGTCTATAGAAGCCATCCTCAGCAGCAGTGAGGAACCGGAACCGACCGGAACCGACCAGCAGTTATGTTCACATGACCATCACTGCTGTCTGTTTGGACCTTTCAGAACCGCCTCTGGCTTTCAGCCACTCTCCGGGCTGCATGTTCCTGACCGACGTCCCGGACACTCCGTCAGCCGGCACCGACCCTCAGCTGGCCCCGCTCTGCTTCCTGGTTACCCACAATCCCCTGCTCTACAGCCTGGTCTCCAAGGCGACAGCCGAGAAGATCCGGCAGCTGGAGCGGATCATCGGGGACGACCCGGGTAAAGGCGCAGTTCTGATGAGAGGGATCAGAACACGAGACCTTCTGACACCATCTTAGAAGGTTCTGGTCGGGTTCTAAAGGTTCTGGTTCTGTGGTTCTGCAGGCCAGCGGGGAATCGCCGCTCTGTTTGTCCAGGATGAACTCCTCCGCTGCTGCCTGGCGCTGTCCCACTCCTCCTCTGTTGCCATAGTAACCGGTTTCCCCACACACCATCAGCACAGGTAAGCGGCACACCTAGTTCTTCCTGAACAGAACCCAGAACAGAACCGGTCCGATGTGTCCTGACTTCTTATAAAACTTCTAAGAACTTCTTAGATTAAGTTTTAGATTATTATGCAGAGAGATTGTTATTACTGCAACCCAGAACAGGAATTAGACCAGAAGATACTTACTTACATTTATCTACCAACCCTGAATAAGAGCATCTAGTTCATTTATTTTGGATCAACATTATATTATTTTTCTTCTTCTGCTCTTTGGTTTGTTATTTTGTTTGTATTTCCTTTTAATTCCTGTAAAGCACTTTGTATTGCCTTGTTGCTGAGAATGTGCTATAGAAATAAAATTACCTTTACCTGCTTTCTGGGTGTACTTACCTCCTAACTGACCTCGGGTATCTTCCTGTTTCCTGGCTAGTCCTCCGGATGAGACGGACGGTCCGCCTGGAGCTATCGCCATGGCAACCATGTTGCTGTCTCTAGGGAAACAGGTGACGCTGCTGACGGACCGCAGGGCGGCGGACATGAACCGAGCTCTGGTGGACGAAGCGGTGAGGACAGGTGAGGCTTTGGGCGGAGCACTCATCGGTTGGCGGGATTTAAAGAGACAGACCCTGATTGGACGTTTCCTCCATTAGGAGTCCTCAAAGCTGCCATCCCATTGGTCACCTTTGAGGATCGCGGCCCTGACTCTGCAATGCACTTCCTGTGTCACCATGGAGACCCCACCAAGCCCAGGTCAGATGACCTGAACACTGTCGGTCCTCACTCGGGTCACTCTAAGTAGAGCAGGTCCAGGATCTCCAGCCCACACCATCACCCTTCACCACCGTGCTTCTCAGTACGATGTGTTGGGTCCGCAGGCCTCTCCCAAACCTCCTGGTCAAAGAATGATTGGTGACAAAGACCAGCAGAGGGATCCGCTAGCTGTGCTAACCCTAGGGCGCTACTTATGAACATTAGGTCCCCTGAGTACCAAAACAATACTTAGCAGAAGCTAATGCTAAGGCTCTATACCAGGTTAGTGTTTAGCAGAAGCTAATGCTAAGGCTCTATACCAGGTTAGTGTTTAGCAGAAGCTAATGCTAAGGCTCTATACCAGGCTAGTGTTTAGCAGAAGCTAATGCTAAGGCTCTATACCAGGCTAGTGTTTAGCAGAAGTTAATGCTAAGGCGTCCACTGTGTGTCAAGGCCACAGCATGTTTTACAACATAGCATAGTCTTTGTGGTTGTGCCGCCTCTGACCAGGTTTGACCACTTGGTGGCGATAGAGCGCAGCGGCCGCGCTCAGGACGGCAACTATTACAACATGAGAGGACAAAACATCAAACACCTGGTGGATCCCATAGACGACCTGTTCCTCGCCGCTCAGAACATTCCCGGAGTTATGACCACAGGTGAGTCCGGCTCTGTCCCGGCCGGCGCAGGAAGCCCGACGCCGTGGAGCCGGCCCGGTTTCTCAGAGTGACCGGTCAGGTGACCCGTGTTCCCACAGGGATTGGAGACGGAGGCAACGAGTTGGGGATGGGCAAGGTGAAGGAGAAGGTGAAGCAGCTGATGCCCAAAGGAGACCTGGTGGCCTGCGACGTGGCGGCCGACTGCGCCGTGACTGCAGGTAGCATCCAACCGTTCATCCAACCGCTCATTTCATCCATCGATTGTGCGACATTCTGATGTTTCTGGTTCCGACCCGCTGCAGGAGTCTCTAACTGGGCCGGCTACGCCGTGGCCTGTGGCCTCTACCTGCTCCTCACCTGTCCTGCTCACCAGCGCTACCTGAGGAGAGGACTGGGACTGCAGCCGGTGACCTCTGACCCACAGCTGCAGGACTGGAGGAGGAACCTGCCGTCGGTCCAGAAGGTACCGTGAGATTCTGATGGTACCAGAACCATAAAGCAACGTCCTAACAGTCGCTCTGTGTCCACCAGGAGGAGCTGTTCCTGGAAACGCTGGTGCGTTTCGGAATACGAAGTGGGAAAACTGGGAATCTGGCCATGGAGGTGGATGGCTTGACCTTTCACCCCACACACTCCCAGATGATCAACCGGCTCCTAGAGGTCACTCTAGGCTCCCTGGGTCAGAACCGACCTGTCGGCCATGATTAGGTCCTGGCGACGGAGCAGCAGCCAGTTGCTATGGTTACCGCTCTGAGAGGAGGCGGCGGCTCGTTTATTATCAATCCTTTATGATTTCTCTGTAATAAAGATGTAAATCATGAGTAATTCAGTTCACCAGAACCAGGTCCAGAACTCTCCTGGCAGTATTCTGGACCCGGTTCTGGATCCGTTTGAATTCAAGAATTTTCACTTTTCAGGAAAATAAATTACGTTTTTCATCTGAAACCTTCAGGACATTTCTAAACGGATCAGAACCTCCTGAAGAAAGCCAAGCGGTTTCTCAGTTCCAGAGAAAAAATTATTTATATATTCATAATTAATGTGAGAAATTTAACGCTGAACAGATTAGCCTTGATGGGTTTGGATCAGTATGAATGTTTCTGTCCTTTACAATTCATTCCTTTGATTCATCTTGAAATAAGTTTTATTTTATCTGTCGTTTTATTTAATGATTGTTTCTAATTTTCTGTTGATGCAAATAAAGTCAAAGGACAAAAATCATCTTTCTATAAATATTCAATAAATTATAAAACTGTCAGAATGAAAACAACTTTTAAGCAAGTTTTAAACATTTCTTAGCATTTTGACAGAGGAAAGACAGAGGGCAAAGGTCAACAGGTTACAGAGGCCTTCTGTCATTTCCACCTCTTCTTGTTCTTAACGGCGATAAAAAGTTCGTTAAACTGCTGGTGTATAGTCAGCTTTAATGTCGATTTTTGAACTTGTTCTTCTTACAATTTCACTTAATCCCACTGACATAACACCACCGTCGAACTAAAATACAAAATAAATGTAAATGAGACGGTGTCAATAACGATAATAAAGACATAAAATTTACATAAATGCATATAAACGTACCTCGCTGGCTGACCCTTTCCTTCGAGGTAGAAATGAGATAATTAAATAAATTATTAACTTCAATGACCCTTACAGCCACTTGTGAAAGTTACGCTTTCATACATCGTCTTCCTTTTCTTTGGTTCCCTAGCAACATGCTGGATTCCACTAATTTAACCTTTCAAAATAAGAGTCGTAATAACAAAAAATATAAATAATACAAATAAAACATGTTAATCAAAATAACGGCAGTAAAACTCCCACCAAATCACTAACCTATGGTGATTTTACTTAAAACATATAACATTACAATTGGAATATATTTACATTTTAACATTTACTCTGCTTCCAGTAACAACACAGTTTTATGAACTGGTCTATCAAGATACACTGGCTTGACAGTCCTTTTTCCATCCTTGTCCAAGGTCGAGTCACTTAGCAACAGCTTCACCTTCCTGATCCTTCCATCTGCACTTGGATATATCTCTGTTACTCTTGCCAGTTTCCACTTGTTCCTTGGAGAACTGTCCTCTTGAAGAATAACAATGTCGTTCAGCTTTGCATTCCTTTTGTTTCTTTGCCAGATTTGTCTCTGTTGAAGATTAAGAAGATATTCTTTCTTCCACCTTGTCCAGAATTCTTTGGCTAAAAACTGAACTTGGCGCCATCTCTTTCTCAGGTACAAGTCGTGACTCACAAATTCACCAGGAGGAGGTAGAATAACACTGGACTTCATCATGAGAATATGATTTGGTGTAAGAGGCTCTGAATTTGGATCACTTAGGTTTTCTACTGTTAACGGCCTGCTATTTACAATAGCCATCACCTCATACAGAAATGTTCTGAGGGAAGAACTATCAAGTCTCTTAGAAGTTTTATCCAGAATAGCAGTTAAAACGCTTCTAATGGTTCTAATCTGCCTCTCCCAAACACCTCCCATGTGGCTTGAGGATGGGGTGTTCAGAACAAACTCACATCCATATTGTTTCAACTGTTCTTTGTCACAGTCCTTCAGTGCATTCAAAAACTCTCCTTTAGCACCAACAAAATTAGTCCCTTGGTCACACCTCATTTGTCTTACATGTCCACAAATAGAAATACTGCAGCTGTTAACTCAAGTCTAAGGACAGTAGTGACTTTGGTTGGGGCGACGCGTGCCTTCCCCATGACTAGTCCACAATGAACATCCCCTTTGGATGTGACTGTTCTTAAATAGCTACATTGTCCATAGCCTGTCACACTAGCATCTGAAAAATGATGTAAATCACACTGAGTGATGTCTGTGTTTTCAGGTAGCATGCATCTTTGGATTCTCACGTTTGACAAGTTTTGAAGATCTAGGAGCCAGGATTCCCACTCTCTGTAGAGCTGATCAGAAAGAGGCTCATCCCATCTGACTTTCTCTTGACATAACTGTTGCAGGATTTGTTTTCCTTTTAGGATGAAGGGTGCCACAAATCCCAGTGGATCATACACTGATGCTACTGTGCACAGGATCCCTCTTCTTGTCATTGGATGCTCTTTGACTGTTATCCTGAATTGAAACTCATCGGAGGAAATGCACCACTGAACACCAAGTGCTCTTTCCATCAGTGGCTCTCCAAGTGCTAGATCCAAATCTTTAATACTGTCAGCACACTCTTCTCTGGGCAGCGACTTTAACACATTCTCACTGTTTGATACAAACTTGTGTAATCTTAGTTTACCTGTGTTACACAGCTCTCTTGCTTCTTTGACTAGTTTTATTGCTTCTGCTTCAGATGCAACACTTACAAGTCCATCATCTACATAAAAGTTTCTTTGAATGAACTTCACTGTGTTTGGAGAGAATCTTCCCTCTCCTTGTGTAGCTAGATGCTTTAAACCAAAATTGGCACAACCAGGTGAAGAGGCTGCACCAAACAGGTGAACCTTCATGCGAAAGACTGAGAGGGGAACACTTAGATCACCATGCTCCCACCATAGGAAGCGTAAATAATCCTGGTCTCGGGGTGTTACATGAAACTGGTGAAACATACGTTCCACGTCGCACATTACAGCCACTGAGCCCTTCCTGAACCTACAGAGTACTCCCACCAAAGTGTTTGTGAGGTCAGGCCCTGTAAGCAGGTGTTCATTTAGTGAAGTAGCTTGATATTGTGCAGAGCAGTCAAAAACTACACGGATCTTACCAGGCTTTTGAGGATGGTATACCCCATGGTGGGGAATATACCAGGCAGGGGAATTACAGAGTTCCTTCTCTGGTACTTTCTCTGCATCACCGTGTGCAATAATGTCCTCCATGAACTTTGTATAATCAGAGTAGTACTTTTGATCCCTTATGAATCTGCGTTTGAGACTGTTTAAGCGTTGCATTGCGCTTGACAGGTTGTTGGGAAGATTTGGTCTGTCATTTTTGAAAGGCAGGGGCATTTCATAGTGCCATCCTGCTTTTGTTTGATTCCTTCTTGCAGCTTTCTTATGAAGCAGACATCTTCTTGTGAAATGCTTGTTTCTTCCACTGCTCTCTCTGTAAAATCTGATTCAAGTGCTTTGATTACATCTGGACCAGTTACTTCTTTTATTTGTGTCTTGCAGATGTAATGAACTTTATTCTTTAGCTTTGTGGTTGACTCAGTCTCTGGTATTACTTGCTTTACAGATATGCGATGACTTACTCCAATTACATCACTACCTGCATCACATGAATCACAGTAACTTATGATGCTCCAGCCCAAATCTGTTTTTTGGGCATAAGGCTGGTTTTCTTCACCACATATGACTTCTCTGGGCATTAAGGCTTGTGTGCAGTTGTAGCCCAACAGAAGTCCTATATCACAGTCTAATGGTGGAGCAATATGTTCAGTGAGATGCTCCAAATGTGGCCATGACCTTGCTGTATCTGGAGTAGGAATATGGCTACGATTGGCAGGTATGAAATTACATGTGTAAGCAGCTGGCACAGTGAGTTTCTTTGTGGAAAACAATCCTCTTATTTGCAGAGCTTCAAGTTTTGTACATGGTACAGTTGTTTTCTTGGATGACATCGTCAATAATTTGAGTTTAACTTGGGTTTTAGCTGTGTCCAGATTGTTTGCTACTTCATTGAGAATAAAGGACGAATCACTCTGTGTGTCCAGCAGAGCATAGGTAAGTATTTCTTTGCTTGGCTCATTTTGCGTGGATACATACACAGGTACTATTGCAGATGTCTGTGTGTTTCTACTTTCATGAGTCACTCTGTTAGATGTACTTTCATTAACTGTGTCTTGTGACTGTGTTACCTGTTGCTGGGTTTCCTTCCATTCAGCTACTTCTTGTTCTTTAGGTTGCTCTTTCTTTATCTCGTGTCTTTGTCTTTCTTCATGCAGACATGTGGGATGTTGTTTTGAGCATGTGTTGCATGTCATCCGGTTTCTGCAGTTCTTGGAGAAATGACCATTATTTAAGCAGCCGAAACAAAGTTTTTCACCTTGAATGAACTTGACTCTCTCAGTAACTGGTTTCTCAGTGAACTTACGACATTTGTGTAAGCTGTGTCCTGCTCTTTTACAAAACACACAAGAAATTGTGCTTCTTTCTGCAGAGTTAGTTGTGAAGATTTTGGCTGTATCTTGCTTCTTATGAATGGGTGTAAGTTGAGGTTTTGTCTTTGGTTTGTCAAAGTCACTTTGTCTTATAGCTTGATATGATGTAATGGGATTACATGCAATACTTGCCTCCATTGACAGGAATGTTACAAAGTAACTGAAACGCGGGAACTGTCTGTGCTCTAGCTGGTACTCTGTAGCCTTTCGGTTCCATCTGTTGCTCAACCAGTCTGGCAGTTTAGCAGCAAGTCTTTGATTCTCTATTCCATCATTAAGGACGTTCAGATTCTCATTGGTAATCATTGCAGATTGACAGCTTTGTAAGAAATCCACAAACTTTCTTAACTCTGCACCGTCTTTACCTTGGAGCTTTGGCCATGTGTGCAACTTGTCCCTAAAGGCCTTAGCAATGACAAAAGGCTCTCCATAACGTTCATTGAGAATATTCCATGCTGCCATATAGGAATCTTCAGAGCCAATCAGAAAATGTCAATGTCAATGTCAAATTAATTTATATAGCACTTTAAAACAGGCATAGAACTGCACCAAAGTGCTGTACAAGAATGACAACAACACAAATGAATAAAAACAAAGTATCAAACACTAGTTCAATTAAATGCCAAGGAATAAAAATGAGTTTTAAGAAGCAATTTAAAATGATCCAGCCATCTAAGGCTTCTTTAACACACCCACCTACATACTTCTGTAAGAAAAATATCTTTTCTGCAATGGGTATGTTCTTTCTCTCTATTAGAGTCTGAAAAGATGCCTTCCAATGTTTAAACTTAAGTGGATCCCCACTAAATACTGAGGGCTCTGGAATCGGTAGCCTATTAGCTGACATAGCTTCTGCCAAAACCCTTACAAGCTCACCTGTGCTCTCGTGAATGACATTTAACTGTTGTGGTGGTTGTGTGGGTTGATTAGCAGTGTTCTTGAACTTAGTTACCTGTATGTTTGCAGGATTTGGAGTGATGCTTTCTTGCTTTACTGAAAAGTAATCTTCTTCATAAACTTGTAATTTTGCCTTTGCTGCATTGAGTCCTTTCAGATTTTCCAGTCTTTCAATTTCCCTTTTTAAGTCCTCAACTGACCTTTTCCTTGCAGCACTTTCCTCTTGTTGTCTCTTTATCACAGCCGCCTTTTCCTTTTCTCTTTTTAACTTGCGTTCTGTTTCCTCTCTTTCCTCTTGATGGCGTTGTGACATCGCAGCAACTTCCTGTTCTGCTGTTATGCGTTTGTCTTCTTCTTCTATGGTTTGCATTTTTTCTCTAAATTTCTCTTGTTCAGCCATTATCTTAAGCACAGCCTTTGTTGCTTCATACTCTGCTGCAGCTTCTTGTCTTTTGGCAGAAGAGCCATTAGAGTTAACTGTACTGGCTTTAAAATGACTATGAACTGAGACACTAGTTGAGCTAGAAGATGTAAATATAGAACTGGCATCAGGCCAAACAATCTCCTCCTTATTTGTTCCCTCAACATGGCATTGGATGTTTTGCAAAACTACCTTAGTCACTGATATACATTTGTCTAACTTGGATCGCATATCATGAGGTGGTCCATCTATTGCTCTGTATTGATCATAAATGTCATTAAGAGCGGCTAGTTCTCTTTGCACAATGTCCATGTGTCCTTCAAGAATGTCAACTGGATCTCCTTTAATAACAGATTTTTTAGCAACTTTAATTAATGCTTTCCATCTGTCATAAGTACTTTCAAAGTGACGTTGCAGCCCCTTTAGTTTTTCTTTATGGAATTCTCTTCCTTTTCCTGTTAGCATGCGAGGTCTTTCACTTCTACGCAGCTCTTCTTGCCCAGGTCGCACTAAAAAGGTTTCATCTACTTGCTCTGCTTCGGCAGCTTGTTCTGCACCGGCAACTTCTATTCCTGTGTCATTTGTTTCTGACATTTTGTTTCACTTGAGACCTTACAGAATTCCTAACTGGTGAAATCTCCTTTTAACTTGACGTAAATCAACTCTGAGCTTTGTTACATTACTTCCCTTCTCGTTACCTTGTTGCGCTGTTGTTGTCAGGCTTCACACAGTTCCTTGTTGTTACTCATTCCTTGTGTCACATTCCAAACATGAACTTAAATGTCTGGTTTCTGGACGTCTTTATGAAGAAGCAACCGTTGAACGTTAACATTTGCAACCGTCGGATCTTCGGTGAAACGATGCGAGAATCATGTAGCTCCGAGTTTCCACCTCTTCTTGTTCTTAACGGCGATAAAAAGTTCGTTAAACTGCTGGTGTATAGTCAGCTTTAATGTCGATTTTTTAACTTGTTCTTCTTACAATTTAACTTAGTCCCACTGACATAACACCAAAGTCGAACTAAAATACAAAATAAATGTAAATGAGACGGTGTCAATAACGATAATAAAGACATAAAAATTACATAAATACATATAAACATACCTCGCTGGCTGACCCTTTCCTTCGAGGTAGAAATGAGATAATTAAATAAATTCTTAACTTAAATTACCCTTACAGCCACTTGTGAAAGTTACGCTTTCATACAGCGTCTTCCTTTTCTTTGGTTCCCTAGCAACATGCTGGATTCCACTAATTTAACCTTTCAAAATAAGAGTCGTAATAACAAAAAATATAAATAATACAAATAAAACATGTTAATCAAAATAACGGCAGTAAAACCTTCGTTAAAAAAAAAATGTATTGGTCTGATGTGACATTTGAAAAGTTTTCAATCAATCGTCATAATTAAGAGAAGAAATGTTAGAACAAACGGAGCCATAAAAAGTGTTTGACTTGATGGAATCACTGAAATAAAAAAAACATTTAGTGAGCAGCTGCAGATCAGCAGACCGCTTCCTGGTTCCGGATGGTTCCTGGGGACGGTTCCTGGTCCTGGACGGTTCCTGCAATTCTCCACTACAAAAATTTTCTGGCTTCTGACTCAGTCTGCTGGCATTTCTGCCTTTCACTCAGATTGTCTCCAGTCGGTTTATGACCAATCAGCAAAGGGCAGCCAGTCCCCAAGTAGAAACCACAGGTCAAAGGTCAAAGTTTAACATTCAGCTGATTGAATGAAACCAGGTATGACCATAAACCACCAGCTGGCAGTCTGACCAGCTGCAGCCGCCATGTTTCAGCTGCACCTCCTGTCCCCGGTCCTTCCTCCCATGTCCCCACTGTCGTCTGCCCAGGACTTGTCTGGGACAGTCAAAGGGTCAGAGGTTTCATTTCCGCTGCCTGTCTTGGCGTCCAGAGGCGTGTAGCTGTGGTTCAGCAGCTTCACACTCCGCCCGCCGTTCCCGTCCGTCGCCACCTCGTGGGAGTCGCCAGCTGGGCCGACAGGGCTCGCATTGCCTCGGCGACGGCAGCAGCACACGACCCTGGCGACTGGCCTGACGACGGCGCGGTGCAGCCCGCGGCGGGCGCTCTCGCTGACGAAGCAGTAGAGCGCCGGGTCGGCGACGCAGTTCAGGCTGGTGAGCAGCAGCGACACGTGGTAATAGTTAAAGATTCCTGCAAGAATAAGAAACGGAAATGAAAACCGTGCAGGGGTCACCTGTTCCCGACAGGAAAGTCACCTGAAAGTCATCACAGGTGACTTTCCAGGTGACTCACAGGAAAGTCACCTGTGATGAAGCTGCAGTCACGCTCGAACAGCGTCCGCAGCAGCAGGAAGACGTGATACGGAGAGAAGCAGACCAGGAAGATAAGGATGGTGCTGCTGACCAACTGCCGGATCCGGGTCTTCTGGTCCGGTTGGGTTCCCGCGCTGCGGCCAACCGCGCGAAGAACGCTCAGGTAGCTCACCTGCATCAGGAGCCATAGACATAATAAAGACCAGTCCCGCTTTGGCTGCTCAAGCGGAGGAAATACGGCGGCCATCTTGGAGCGGTCGTCGCTCATTTTTTTGCTAAGCTAACAGCAGAAGATACCTCAGCAATCTGGGATATTTTTGTTCAAATCGACGGTCTATTGATGGCGCGTGGGATAACGTAAGTAAGATATTGTTTATATTTTGTCGTATAATATTATTATACTGTATTTATGTCCACAAGCGAAATGCCAGCTAAGATTAGCCACAGAGCTCGGGGTGTAACGGTGTTACAGCCCCGCTAGGAAGGCTCACCGAGAGTAAATCTTAAAAAGTTTTAATTATTTTCTAACACTGACTTACATTATCTGACACAAGAGCCTACCTTAGAAATAAAACATTATTGTTATAAATATATTATTTTGTAACATTCTCTAGTTTATACGGGTGGAAAAGACCATTATTTATATCATCTTATTTCACTCAGTCAAAAGTAAGATAGCTCCCAAGACTCCCGTTTTTGTTCTGAATGTTAGAAGTGAGAAACAGATTCACTGCACAGGATGAATCTGCTGAATTACTCTGAAGCTAGAACTCATCGGCTGGATATATATATATATATATATATATATATATATATATATATATATATATATATATATATATATATATATATATATATATATATATATATATATATATATATATATATATATATATATATATATATATATATATATATATATATATATATATATATTGTTTTATTCTCGATGTCCTGTAAAATATATACATTTATTACGCCACCAGACCCCCTGCACGTTATTGTGCACATATGGAAATGCTAAGGCGCATGCGGACAAAATTGAAGGGCAAAAAGACAATACTTTCACATGCCATCCATAGCCGTGCTGCCATGGTACTAGCTCGCTGTCTCTTACTCTGCAGACGCGAAGTCACGATGTCTAGGATCATGAGCGCCCTCTGCCATGAGGCCAGAGAACTGCCTGCCTCACCTCGAATCTGTTCTCTGGTTTCTGATCGCTCCTCAGCAGGGGGATCACGTTACACACATAGTTGGTGACAACAAACACTGAACATCATATACATAAGCTAAATGATGAAAAATCAGTTTGTATATTAAATGTTTTTTAACCATTTTATTGACAACGTACAGACAGGAGGAACAGGCTTCCATAGTATGGCAGCCAGTAGTTAGTGACAGGTTGATCAATCCCAGGTGAGGCTCAGCTTCCTGCTGCCTCACCTGCTGCACTTCCGAGCATTTGAATGGGGAAATGCAAAAATTCTGCGATTTTGAAGAAAAAATAATCAAAATTGGTTAAGATAAATGAAAAATAAATTCTTCACAGTACAAACCACAGGGTGAAAATAGCAATATAAATTATTTTATCATTATATTTTTCCATTATGACAGTGATGTCAGGCTCCCCTGACATCACTGATATGTGTATGCATCCATCCATCCATTTTCTAACACCCTTGTCCTTAATGAGGTCAGGAGGAGCTGCTGCCTCTCCAGCTAACGTTCCGGGCGAGAGGCGGGGTCACCTGGACAGGTTGCCAGTCTGTCGCAGGCAACACAGAGACAGACAGGACAAACAACAATGCAACTCACACCTAGGGAGAATTTAGAGAGACCAATTAACTTGACAGTCATGTTTTTGGACTGTAGGAGGACCTACGGAGAACCCGGAGAGAACCCACCATGCACAGGGAGAACATGCAAACTCCATGGAGAAAGACCCGGGGGTGGGAATCGAACCCAGGACCTTCTTGCTGAAAGGCAACAGTGCTACCAACTGCACCACTCTGCAGCCCTGATATATATGCATTGCATAATATATATTGTTCAGTAATAATGTCCTAATAATGACAGCTGTTTGAATATCGTGAAAATTTGATTATTATTTAGCCAGTTATTATTAATTAATTGATACTCCATTGCGCCTCCCAAGAATATAACGCTCAAGGGAGCGGTTGACCTGTCCAACGTGACGGCCCGTCAGCAACAATAGACAAGAGCGTAGTCTATTTTTTATGGGTGGAGGTGCGAGTGGCGCCCCCTAGTGGTGGAGCCACGACGACGGCTATGACTCAAATCCAGACTTTTCAGCTGAATGACCGAATTCTGATCTTTTCTCCCAAATTAAAATCCAATCTGTTCCACTTCCATATATGGGCCTAAATGATAGCAGTCAGTTTGAACGTTGAATTTATCCGATCTTTATGTCATTGATGCGCCGTAAGTCAGCAGAAGAAGACAGACGGTAAATCTAAACAATGTATGAAATGATAATGAAGCGATGAAAGCAGTCTTTCATCGCTTCATTATCAATCCCGCTCCGACTCCAAACAGAACCGAAGGCCGTTTCTGTTAGCTGTTAGGTTTTTTTTATCAGTTTCCTGACCATCTACTGCCCGTGCCGCTCTAAAACTTTACAATCCATCAGAGCCGGCGGCCATCTTTGCCGCCGTAAACAGACCGCATTAGGGTAATGCTGTGGCTATGCGAGTCACTTCGAAGTCTGACTGCTTGCATTAATTTAGATCCATAATCTAAATAATCCATAATGCATAAAAAATCAGTTGAGCATTGAGATGTGCTGTGAACACGCAGCTAACAGCTAACCAGCTCTGCACTAGTTAGAGCACAGCCATGAACCTGGCTGGAGGTCAACTGTGACGGCCTTACAGCACTCTGAGGCTTCTGGTCCGGGATCAAGACGGTACCTGGAGCCTTCCTGAAGAGATTGATCTAGATCAGAGCAGATCAGTTTGTCAGAGCGGACGGCGGCGGTTTCTTACGGACAGGATGGCCAGCGGGAACAGGAAGCCGACGCTGAAGCGGTAGTAGTTGATGGGGTATTCCCACGGCATCATGGGGTAATGTTCGAAGCACACCGACTGGTTGGTCTGGTCTCTGCTCAACTCTTTATGGTGAAAGAAAACCACACCCACTGCTACCTCTTTAAGCCAGATGGTGGCGCTGGCGATCCATGCTGCAGTCATAGAGCGGAGAGAGGTAAACCTGGAGACGGGAAGGCAGAAACGTTTTCCATGTGGCTTGAAGCTGCCGGTGTGAAACGGTTCCAGCGGATCTACCTGAGAGGATGGACCACAGCAAGGTAGCGGTCCATGCTGATGCAGCACAGGAAGCCGATGCTGATATAGATGTTTTCATAGAGCAGGAAACCACAAAGCTGACACAACCACTCTCTGTGCTGCCAGTCGTCATTCTGAAAGAAGACACAAAGAAAAGCAAACAGGCTGTCATAAAACTGCTAAATCCTTCAGAGGTCTTCTCTAAAGCAGAACCTGTTACCCGAAAGATGTACTGCAGCCAGAGGGGCAGAGACGCCAGGTAGAGCAGGTCGGACACGGTCAGGTTGAGCAGGTAGACCCCCAGCTCATTCCTCTGCCTCAGCTGGACCGCAGCGTGATAAAGGGAGTACAGGTTGGAGGGAACACCCACCTGAAACCAACCACCAATGTTTGACTTCATGTGTTGGGATTATATCGGACCACCGGTGTTTGGTACCATTATGCTAATGCTAACAGTTTCTTTAATTTCTGTCCATGTCTGCTGATGTTTGGGGAAATCAATTAAGTTTAGATCACAGGTAAAAAAAAAAACAAAAAAAAACAAGAATACTTCAGAACTCTGCTTGTTTTGATAGTTCAGACACTGAATATACCTTAATATGCATGAATACGTGCAGCAGACAGTTTTAGCACTACAGCACATCTACAGTCTTCCTAATTGCTGCTTTTGGGGTTCAGCCAATCAGGACCTTTTATTTTCCTTGGCGCTGATTGGCTGAGCCCCAAATACAATTGCAAACACCAGATAATCATGTGTCACCTAACACTAAGGCTAGGTTTCTGCATTTTCTTCCAAAAACGTAGAAGACATCAACAAAAAGCTCAGCGAATGGTTTGCAGTGACCTTAACACTGAGAGGTCGGCAAGTCGTCGCTGTGCTATGATTGGGCAACAAGACAGAATACAGTGGTGTGAGCATGCTAGCAATAGGAGTAAGTGAGCATTAGCAGGCTAACATTAGCTGAAGAACTTCATGGTCTACTGCTGTGGTGCTGAAGCTTTGAGCCATCAGAGGTTTCTGGTCGGTTGAAGGGTCCAGTTCTCCTCCATCACTTCTGGGTCCATTTTCTGAAGACTTTTTTCAGACATAAAGTTAAAAGCCTAGCAGTTTTACACCCCATAACAATTACTCCTTAAATGGTGTGAGCCAGACTGGACCAGAACCAGGCAGAAGCAGCTTCAACAACAAATCTAACAAAACATCTATAGGCTTCAAATCTAAATCAAGGAACTCTCTAAACTGACTGCATTGAGGCAGCAACCCTCTGCTGATTGGTCACTGCGACAACACTTCCTCTCTGCCGCAGCAATCGCTTCAGGCCGGAAGCTGCATTTCCTCCACCCTCTCAGTCTGAAGCATTCAGCATGAATTAAGCGTTGCTCAGCAGGTAGAGAGCCTCTCACCAGGAGCACCAGGATGTAGACGCAGGAGAAGACGTACTGGTGGACTTCATGGCTGATGGTGCAGTTGATCACGCTCTCTTCAGACATGGCCGACTCACCCACACGTCCCAGCCAGAACAGAACCGCTCTGCTGCTGCAGGACGAAGAAGTGCAGCTGGTCCTGGTCTCTGTGGAGAACATGAGAGTCTGGCTCAGAGCAGATCCACTGCTGGTGATCCACTAGAACCCTCCTAGCAACAGCGAGCTAACACTGGTCACAGCGAGCTAACACTGGTCACAGCGAGCTAACACTGGTCACAGCGAGCTAACACTGGTCACAGCATTAACATTAATCAACAGTGATGTGTAACAGATGTCACTTAACAAAATGTTTCAATTGTTGACTATCTCAATAACTTTGTATTTTTGTTTTAATGATGTAAAGCTTTTTGAAATGCCTTGCTCCTGAATTGTGTTACTAATAAACTTGACAGATTGATCAGAACCTCCAGGCCCGGTGCTACTTGGTATTCTGGGTTCAGACTGAATCAGGTCAGTTTGCACAAAGAGCCTCTCCACTGGACCCAACCCAACGTGCTCCAGAGCAGAATAAAGATGGCTGCCAGGATACCAAACAGGTACATTTTCTATCGGGGCCAACCTATATTGTTGCCCTCGTCGGTCCCATATGGGGCCCACCTGGCCTGCTGGGTCATCAGGGCAGAAATTTTGAAAAGACAATCCGGTTCGCACGTCCCGATTTGAAACACCGCAGCTACTGGCCCCGCCCATAAATATGTAAATCAGTGTCAATACCTGAAGGCTGCCGCCACGTGTCCCAGTTACCATGGCAACGGCCCCTCTTGGCGAGGATAGGCGGTTTTAATGATAAGGCGCCTTTCAGGAATGACGTAATGATTATTGATATTAATCACAGATTATCAATGATTTATCAATGAAGAGATGTTTGGTCAATTTATTCCAAATAGAGGAAACGCATGGGTCCCTCTGCCAGGCTGGGACCAGTTCAGAACAACCGGGATCATCAGGCTGCTAATCTTTACCACAGAACCAAAACTTTTACCAGAACCAGAACCTTTAGCAGTTCTTTGATCACCTGGAGAATCCATCCTGTCTGTTCGGAGTGAATCTACTGATCCGTTTCAATCCAGCGAGATTAAAATTACAGGGAAGGAGAGAGAGAGAGTGAGAGACAGTGAGAAAGAGAGAGAGAGTGAGAAAGTGAAATTGTGTGTGCTCGTGCGTGTGGATAAATGAGGTCCAGATTTCACGTTTCCGTTTTCTCGCTTATTTTTGTGAATCTCTATTTGTGTGTAAAATTTGGTGCCACAGTTTCTGTGCGAACGCTTCATACACCAGAACCAGGACAGATCCTGGATGATTCGACTCAAAGAGGTTCTGCTCTGCTTCTGTCCAGAACCAAAGTTCTGCTGGACCCAGCTGCTGATTGGACCTTCTGGATCAGAAGAACCACCATGAGAGGTACTGGTCGGTTTGATCCATGTGGGAGGTTCTGTACTGTTCTGTCCGTGATGAACCGGGATGAACAGAGCCAGAACAGAACCAGAACCGGGATGTTTGGAACCAGACGCCTCAGTGAAGCACGGTGACGGAGGAGTGATGGTCCCGAACCAGAACCTCCTGTGAGTCCATCTGTTCAGCAGCTGAAGCTCAGTCAGAACCGGGTCATCAACAGAACAGGGTTCCAACGCAGCAAAACGTCCTAGTCAAAGTCCAGCCCTCCATCTGACTGAAGGAGAAGGTCCTGGATCGGTAACTCTCAGAATCAATTGGACCCATCAGAACCAACTGGACCCATCAGAACCTGAAATGTTTCTTTCGTTTCTGGAGGAAAAAAATAGGAACTTTAGTTTTACTGAGTTTTTACATCCGGTTCTGGATTTCTAACTGGACTTTGCTCTTGGCGGAACCGGGAGATCAGGACCCAACGAACCGTGCCAGACCCCCCTATCACCACCACCCCTCATCTCCATGGCAACATTCCCGCGTGTTCCTACCATCACCTGCAGGTCCAGCGGGAGAACCGTCCTTGTGCCGGAGAGGCTCCGCTTCTTTTCAGGGAGAGCTGGACCGCGGGTCCGAACTTCTGCCAGAAGTTCGGTTCCGAAGGGGCCCGAGAGCAGGAGAGGCTGCTTACCGGCTGCTTCCGCTCCGGCAGTCTGCGGCAATCTGACGGCGCTCCGCGGCGCGGCGCGCGCTCCCGCTTTAAAACACATGCGGCTTCTCTGCTGAGCGCGCATGCGCTTCTGGAGTCCTGCCGGAAATTTTAGTTCCTCCGATCAGGGCCAAAACTGAGACCAGAACCTCCAATAGGTCCACCTGGATCAGCAGAACTATCAGTCCAGGCCATGTGGAGAAATTCTGACCAGAACCAAAGTCTGCTAGTACCTTCTTATGGTACTAGCAGAACTCTGGAAAGAGTGAATACTGTTCTACAGGTGCAGGTTCTGTTGGGTTTTGACCCAGCCCAGGAACCAGGAGGTTGTCCTGGTGCATTCTGGGAAATAAAACCTTAAAGTTTGAATCATTAATAATTTAATCATAATAATTTAACTCACGGAATATTTAAGATTCATCAAAAACATGAATTCAGTTTCATCAGCGCTCCGTCGCTGCAGCATCATCATATTAGTGACAATAATGATCACTATTATCAATATTATCAATAATAATTACCCCATGTGCTTTGAGGAACAGGAAGTTTTTAGCAGCAGCCTGAAGGTTGTGGGTTCGACTCCAGAAACACGATCAGAACCTTCTGGTTGGTTGTCTTTCTGTGGTGACCTCCAAGTGACCTCACCTGTTGACCTCTGGAGCTCCTGGTGACCCCTTGAAGGATAAGCATGTTGGTGTCTAATCTGTTTATCTGATTAATTCAGTTTATAGAAAATCAGTGACCCGCCATTAAAATACCTAAACACTAGTAACTAATTAATTACTATTCTATTACTAGTAATTACTAGTTAATTACTAGTTTAGTGGACTAATGAACAGTTTACATAAATTTTGCTTTTTGTGGTGAAATATTTATGCAGGTCCTAAACATTCGGATTGATGACCCGGTTTGGTTCAGGAGGTTCTGTTGTGATTCTGACGGTTCTGGTGATCCAGAAGGTTCTGCCTCGACCCGCCAGAACCGCCCAGAGAATCCAAACCCAGTTTGGAAATGAGCAGCGCACGTCGTTTCGGTTTAGAGATCTTTATTCTACTGAGTCCAGCAGAACCAGAACCACAGGTCCGTTTTCAGCAGTCATCACATCACAGCAGACAGCGACAGAACAAAGTGCAGCCAGGACCGAACCGGTTCTACCAGAAGCACAGCAGAACCTCTGGACCCGGCCGGGTTCTGGCTCTAATATTTACAACTAAAAATGTACAAAAGTTACAGAATAATTTACATAAAAGGATCCAGAACCGGCAGAACTGGTCCGATTCAGTGTTTCTTCATCATCATCATCATCATCTGTTAAAGGAAAACCAGCTGGTCAGAACCAGAACATTTTCAGTTCTGGACTCTTCTCCAGAAACAACAAACTTCAAAAATACAGAACCAGTTCAGAACCAAAGTTCTGTTCAGGAGACCTGGAGAGACAATTTGGACCTGAACCGGAACCAGACTTACTGGATCCTGGGCTCAACAAGTTCACCACATTCAAACTGAGCTGGTTCTGTTGGGTTCTGTACCGGATCTTTATGACGTATTTATCTTTATTACTGGTCCAGACGCTGGACCGGGTCAGAACCCCTCAGAGTGGAACATTCTGAGGAAACCGGGTCAGAGGATGACCCAGTCATCTTCTGACCCGGTTAGGCCGACTGGTGGTTCTGGAGGTTCTGATATGGAGCGGGTTTCTTACTGCTGTCTATGTGGAAACTGTTCTGATTCTCTGGGTTCTAATGGAACCAGAACCAGAGGTCCAGTTCCTGATCGAACCAGTTCTGAGGTTCTGTTAACAGAGGTCCCGTTTCTGCAGCCGGCCCAGCAGGACCACAACCGTCTGGGCCGGGCCTCAGCCCACATTCAGTGGTTTTGGGTGGGATCCAGCGGTTCTGCTTCCCGGAACGTGTCAGAGTGATGCATTCTGGGCCGGCGGCTAAACATGGAGGAAGGCTGTAATTACTGGGCGGTTCTGTTTACCCGGGCCGGAATGTTCTGGGCCGCTTCCCAGCATTCAACCTGCTGGCTGCTCAGAACCAGCAGAACCAGTTCTGTTCCAGGATGTGTTCTGACCCGGTCCAGTTCAGACGCAGCCGTACTCGTACCAGACGGTCTGCGGGTCGTTGTTGGGGTCCGGAGACGCCGGCGTGCTTTTGGGTCGCTCCGAGGAGCCGCTGCGGACGCCATCTTTGTTGGAGTCAGAGGGCAGTCCCTCTGTCGGGGTGCCGCTGCTCTCTGGGACAGGGTCGGGCTGCGCGGCCCTGACGGGGGTCACCATGGCAACCTCTCCACGGTGGCTCCGCCCCCGATCCATCTGCAGGTTGAGTGATGGCGAATGGCGGACGGTGGGACTCTGGAGGTCCGTGGCGGAAAACCGAGCTGACAGGGGGCGCTCGCGCTGGGCCCTGCCTCCAGCTTGGCGCCGCCCTGTCCCGTCTGCCTCGTTTCCACGGTAACCATCAGGTCCCTGGGAGCGCAGCAGGTCGGCGGAGGCCAGGCTGAAGGCCCTGCTCAGCGATTGGCCGGCCGGCTGTCGAGGGGAGGGCTTTACGCTCTGACCCGGCCTCTGATTGGTCGAGTGGACGGTGGGAGAGACGTAGCTGGTGGGCGTGGCCTGATCCCTGGCAGATGCAGCAGAGGGGCCGGGGCTTCGGCTGAAGTAGTCCGCCATCAACTCGTCTGCGCCTCCGGTGGACAACTGGGGAACAACAAGCCAATCAGGAATTAAACTGATAATCGCTGTATTGATCTATTGATCTATGGATGCCTGGGGGGGGGCTTCTCACCAGGGGCGGAGACTGCAGGTTGCTCTCCTCCAGGAACTCCTCCAGTGTCACCATCTCACTTCCTGGGGAACCTGGGCGGGGCTTACTCCTGGCCCCGCCTCCTCGCTGCGGTTGGGCCCTCTGGGGGGCCTGGTCATAAGGGAGGGTGGAGCTCCGTGACAGGCTCTGCTGCGATTGGCTGAGGAACATGACATCATCACTGGACAGGCTGGTTGAGTGCCGAGGGCGATCAAAGGCGTCTGAGACCAGGAGAGAGATTCGGTTCTGTTACCAACCCTGTTCGGGTTCTGGACCATATCTAGGGCAGCGGTAATGGTTCTGGGTCGGCGTACCTCTACAGGTGACGGGGGAACTGGACCCGGACGTGTTGTGGCTGAAGTCTCCAGAACCGGGTCGACCCCCAAAGACCGGGTCTTCGTCAAAGAAACCTGGAACTACGATTTCCGGGTCAGGAACGCAGCGTGTTCTGGTTCTGCTGGTCGCTGCCGTGCCGGTTCCAGAGGCCCAGTTCGGAGTGGAAGTTGGGCGGTTCCTGTGGATTGGACCTGAGGGGAAAACCCGCAGGAGAGTTAGCTTCCGGAACCAACTGAGAGTGTTCCCATGGAAACAGAAATGGTCTGCCTCGCTGCCTAGAAGACCTCCTTGTGAACCGGTCCAGAACCGGTTCCAGTCTACAGCCTGAAACAGAAACCTGTCACTGTGGTTGCTCCTCCTGAGGTGAAGGGGGCGCTGTTGGGTGAAACAAGATGGAAACATTGCAGAACTCACAACATTTCAGGAACATTTCACATTTTGAAGCATAATAAAGGAAAATTGACTCCTGCTGCTTTGGCAGAAACGTTTCCTTCATCAGCAGATGCAGTTAGTCAGGGTGCAACGCTGCTCGCTCCCTTATCACATCACATGCAGCCCTGCAACCTCCACCTGCATGTCTGCAGCCTGATGTCTCTAAGGCTTCGTTCACACTGCAGCCTGAAGTGACCCAATTCTGATCTTCTTGACGTAATTTGACCTGTATCTGATCCTTTCATGATGGTCTGAACAGCACAGGTTGGATTCTCTTCGAATGTGACCCGGGCCACTTGGGTGTCCGATACGTATCCAATTCAAACGCGACGTAACGTCCAGGTCGCATTTATCCAACTTGAAAGTCACTGATACTGGACAAACGCATCTGCATCCTGATATGCACAAGAGGGAAGACTAACAAAATCCATGGCGGACTATATGAGGATTAAGTTGCTGCTCCGGTCAGACAACAACTTCAGCTGTGTAAGTTATGCTACACCGTTAGCATCCATGTTTAATTCCATCAACATCAGCGTTTATTCTTTTTTTATGGTGTTTGAGAGAACCCTGAGAACGCTGACGCTATGGACCTTACCAAGCTCCGCCCACAACCGACCCACGGGACCGCAAGTCTCACAAACAAAGAGTCACGGCACGTTATTTCTATGTAAACATGACTCGATTAGTGCATCATCTCTACCGGATTTTCACAATATATCAGCTACTACAATGGACAGAGGAACTAAGAAGTTCATGTCATCATCTGGGAGGAAGTTACTGGTTTCTCAGTCACTAGCTGGTTGTAAACCTGAGGCCAGCAGGTGTCAGTCAGTCAGTTATGGTAGATCTGAAATTTGGTTTGATGACCTCAATATGAGAAACTACAGACTGATAAGAGGAACCAAAGAGCTCTGTAAAGGTAAAGGCAAATCTTCTGAAGTTGGAATGTAATTAATTTAATTTCACATAATTATCGCGGTAGAAGCCATTTGTTTGTTAAAATTTTCTGAAATATATTTGTTGTATTTGATGTTTGTTATGAATGACGTATAGTCACAAACAAACAGGGTAATTGGTCCAACGTTTAGAAACTACAGAGGTTGTAATGCGTCACAGCAAAGGTAAACAAAGGTAAAATAACCCGAACAGGTGATCAACTCAAAACCACTCGTACCTTTTTACTCTCTCTCTCTCTTTGTGGTTTAAGCACACCTGTTACCGTGGCAACCACCTGCGCCCCGCAAGACGAGCAAAGATTACGTTAAAAACAAAACATTCAGTCCGTTACGATATCAAGTTTCCAGGCTTGATATTTATTTCTGGATTATTAATCAGCGCTTCCCTGAACACAGCGATGGTTGATTGACTAGCTGTACTTGGTGCTAGAGTGGCTAACACGAGTAACAGTTTAGTCCAAAGCCTTTTCTGCTAAAATAAAATCTTTAGTGTATGTCAGATACAGTACACATTGCATATTGATCTGTTTAGCTAACGTAAGACTGTGTAGCAGACAGGCTTCAAGGTGTAGAAGTTGTATCAGTGCTGCCATTATGCTGTACTTAGCTAACGAGAAGCGTGTGTTTGTGAGACGCCACCCATGTGACCACGTAGAATGGGCATCAGCCAATAAAAAGCGGCCCCTCTAGTAAGGTCCATTGCGCCTTCTACTGCGCATGCGGGACACTTCCAGGTCGTTTCCCGTTCAGACTGCAGGACACATGCTGGTTGCATTTATTGTGTGATCAGCCACGGCAAAAAAATCAGAAAAATCTGAATTGGGTCACTTCAGGCTGCAGTGTGAACGCAACCCAACAGTGACAGGTTCAGGTCCAGTTGGGTCTGGCTGGTGATGTCATGGTGACGCGGCGGCTGCTCACCATTAGCTTCGTCTCCGTTGACGCTGTCGCTGCTGCTGCGATGGCCGCCACGCTCGGCCGGGCCTGTGGACCAATCAGAGAGCGTTAAACCCGGTTTGCACCAATCGGGGCGAAGCGGCCGTCGTCCTTCGGGGTCGGGCCCATGGTGGACAGTGGACCCGACCAGGACCATGGAAACAGTTCAGGCAACATGTTCTGCTAAGGTTCTGCTCAGGTCCAATTCCAGGAACCGGACCAGAACCCCTGCAGATGGAGCAGCAGCAAAACAGCGCTGAGCGTGGCAGGAAGAGGCGGGGCTTGGGCAGGAAGGAGGCGGAGCAACAGGTAAACACAGAACTACTCACTATTAACTCGTCCATCAGCATGCAGAGAGTGAGAGAGAGAGAGGGGGGAGATGATGATGATGATGAAGAAAGGGGGAGGGGCCTAGAAAACTCCTGTGGCTGGGATTGGAGGACTACTGATGATGTCATCTGTGATGTCAGAGGATGACCAAAACCGCAGGCGTCTGGAGAGAGAGAGGGCGGGGCGAGACGAGGAAGAGGAGGAAGAGGAAGAGGAGGGGAGGAGCTTGTCCTGACTTCTGCTGCGCAGAAAATGGAAACATCTGGGAGGAGGGGCTAATAGGAGGAAGATGAGTAAAAGAGAAATCATTGATCAGATATTGATGATTGTTTCCCAGCAGAACTAGGAATGCACCAATCTGATATCAATATTTGTATCGGTTTGATACTGAAGGAAATTGTAGATCAGGTGTCCAGAGTTTCCTCCAGCTGGGCTCAGTTTACCAAATTAAACTGTAGTTTACTAAGATGCATTAATGAACAGCTAAAATTCAAAGATTAAACTGAGAGCATCAGATTGTTGCTATGGTAACAAAACTCTTACAAAGTAAACTTGCCAGCTCCTTAAAATCTGACATTTAAATATTAACCATTTTAAAAATTTTTATTTATCTATGCTGAAAACATTCAATCAAATTTAACTGCACTGATATTCCCCTAGTTTGTTTATGCCTTGGGCCGGCTCTAAATGTGATCAGCATCACATCGTGTTTTTAGATCCACTGACTGATGACTTAATATGGATTTGACACAAGTGCAAATAATTGATATTTATTTTAAATGTACTTTTCTTAAGATTCTATAATTTGGGGTATAAGTCGTAATGTCTTCTAGCATAGCAAACCTGATGTTACTAGCATAGCAAACCTGATGTTACTAGCATAGCAAACCTGATGTTACTAGCATAGCAAACCTGATGTTACTAGCATGGCTAACCCGATGTTACGTTACCATGGCTAACCCGATGTTACGTTAGCATGGCCAACCCGATGTTATGTTACCATGGCTAACCCGATGTTACGTTAGCATGGCTAACCCGATGTTACGTTACCATGGCTAACCTGATAACTCATTAACATCAGCACGTCACTCAGTGGAAGGCCTTCGGACACAGGAAGCTTCAGCGGAAGTACGTTTTTCAGTTTGTTGGGCGTTTCAGAGCTTGTACTGTCTTAGACGGCATAGCATCGCAAACACTTAAAATAAAATACTTATTTGTGTAACCTAACCCTAAACTGGCCTAAGGAAAACATTGTTTAACTTGTTTATTTTTCTGTTGATATGACGATTCACACTTCGGTTCATTCGGGTTCAGGATGTAGACGATTTATAAACTCAGCGGCTGCAAAGCGACTTCACCTGAATGTTTTTATTTACAATTATTTTATTGACAATTAATACGTTTAATCAAAATAATATTTAATGGTGCAGAAAAGGATTTGCATTTCGCAGATATTAAATCTGTCTATTATGTAATTTGCATTATAAATACAAATATGTTATATTTATACATAGTGAATTTCTGAACCATTGAACGGTTTGTTGCAGTTTGACTTTACCACAGTTAGACGTATTGATCAGTTTCTGTATTGTTGATTCTCTATTAGCTATCAGACTGTTTTCCATGTCTGACCAGCTGGAGGCGCTGCTGCTTCAGAGAGTTGAACTTCCTCTAGGTCACTCAACAAAAACACTGTTTAATAGCAGTACTGGAAGAGAAAAACTGGATTGGTGCATCCCTTCCCAGAACCAACAGAACCCACCAGAACCAACAGAACCCAGGGTTTCCCCCATGGTATTATAAGCCTGGTGGCCCGCCATGCTTTTTTTAAGCATCAATGCTAAGCTTATCTAGATTGTAGTCAATAGCCTGTGGAGAGTCACAAGCATGTTAACTAATATGGACTTGCACCATTCAGTATGTTAAAATTAGTGTATAAGCTAAAATTAACCAAATGCTAATGTAAGCCTAAATGCTGTCAGTAGCATGTGGGGTGCTATTAGAATGTTGTCTTACATTTACTTACTTCCTACATTCAGTGTCCTAAACAAGGCAAATAAGTAAGAAAAATAGCTACAAGCTTATTTTAGGAAAAAGGCTAATGCTAACCTGAGAAAAAGATAATAAAGGCTAATATTATTGCACCACCTGTGGTGGTGCACTAACCTGAGAGGAATATTGAGGCTTTTATTTTGAATTTTTCAGTAAGCTTCATATTAAATGGCCAAACTAATTCCAAGTGTGGAAGTCATTGGGTTAAATCAGTTATATAATACCCAAAACATGCCCCCAAAAAACTAATGATCCAAAGTAAATGAACTAGATACTCCTATTCAGGGTTGGAAGATAAGTATAAGTAAGTATCCTCTGGTCTAATTCATTTTCTAGTTTGAAAGAATAGGAGTCTAAAAAGTAGTTGTTAAGGTAGTTTTTCTGGGTTCCAAGTTCTAATCCCTGTTCTGGGTTGCTAAATAAGTATAAGTATTCTCTGGACTTTCTAAATGTGTTCTAAATAAAAAGTAATTAGTAAAACTAATTAGTACTCCACAGTTTCTAAGTAATAAAAACTAAATGTTCCTGTTCTGGGTTGCAGTAATAGGAGTCTCTCCACACAATAATCTAAAAAGTAATCTAATATTGGACTAAATAGTGAGCACTCTACAGCTTCTGAAATATGAGCTAAAGAGTTACTAATCTAATTCCTTTCCAGGGAAACAAAATAAAATTAAAAAAGAGGAAAAGACACATTAGGGCAACTAGCAACATTCAGACAAAACAAAGGGCAAAACAAAGACATGAGTGAAGGTGGTAACAACAGGGGCCATGAAACCACGTTGCTCAGCCGCCCGGCAGAAGTCTAATAAGATGTTATTATCAAGGCATGTCCTTGGGAGCACTCAGTTCCACAGCTGCATGAGGGGGAGGGGCTGAGGTGGGAAGGAGCATTAAGTTTACATATCTTCAAGGAGATTGGAAATATGCAACCCTTCCAAGGCAACACGGAGAAACCCAATTAAGACACACGTCTTAGGTCAGGTAGGTTATGAATTTCAATCTTCCCTAAAGTCTTTTAGAGTCCTCAGCTGGGCTGCGAGTCTCAGCAAGACTCACATACAACACACCAACAGTCTGAGTGTTTGCTAGTTCGGCCAATAAAGTTGCATTAAAAGTGCCATCGGCCATTTAAAAGTTGATTTCCAACAGACCAGCTCCACTGCAGATCCACCTCATCCTCGTCTGACCACTCCAGCACCAGATGGCCACACCGGGTCGTCCATCTGAGGATCGGCTCAGACCAGCGACACACACAGCTGATGAGACTATTGGTCTGAACGACAGACGCATCAAACCTCAGACTGTCCATAGGCACCTACAGGAAGCCAACTGGGTCAGAATCAGATTCCTCAGCCTGACCCCGATCATGACTGTCAATCCACTACAAACGACCGAACCACCATGTCATCAATGCCGATATGAAGATCAGTAATTACTGAAAATATAGTTTGAGTTTCTCTATATATTGCATAACTCAAATGGGGCCTTTATATTTTAATTTTTATATATATTTTGTTTCCTGTCAATCTTTTTTTTTTTACCTCTCCAGGGGGTCTTTTGTGGCGCTAGTGTCCGTTATATGAAAGTAGTCTGACAGGAGAGGAGGGAAGACATGCGGAAAATATCGCCGGGTCTGGGAATCGAACCCGCGACGGCTGCGTCGAGGACTCAAGGCCTCTAAACACAGGCTGAGGTTTCCCCTACGCCACCACGGCACGCCCCCAACTTAACATCTTTTAATACAAAACCCCGGTGGTGGTTCTGTTGGGTTCAGAAACACCAGAACCCAACAGAAACCCTAACCGTTTGGACCAGCAGGGGGCAGACTGCAGGTTCCGGTTCTAGTGGAGAGGGCTCACCTCGGCTGGGGGGGCCGGTCCGGCCTGGGCTGCTGGTGCGGTTGCTATGGTTACTGAGCGAGTCACTTCCTGTGCGGCAGGGGACGGGGGGTGGGGCCTCTGGGGGAAGTGGGGGGGGTGTGGCCGGCAGGGGGATGTCTGGAGCGCTCCGGGCCCGCTCCCGGTTCTGGTTCTGGTCCCGGCCATTCTCCTTCCTGGGTTTGATGAGCTTAACCAGAGCTCTGGCTCCGGACCACTGGCTCCTCCTGAAACACACAGACCCGACATCAGAACCGGGCTGGACCAGAACCCTCCAGAACCAGCAGCGCCACTACTTTTTGGGTGTCGGGTCGTAGAACTTGTACTGGTCCATGATCTTCTCCTCCAGCTTCTCCTTCTGCCGCCGCAGCGCGTTCAGCTTGTCTCTGAGGACACAGAGGTCAGACAGGGGTCAGACATAGGTCCCGGTTCCGGCTCGTCCCGGTTCCGGCCCGACTCACATATAGAGCTTGTGCTCCTGGTGGAACTGCTCCTTGCTCTCCAGGCTGCGCTCCAGCAGCGTCTGGTTCTGCTGACCCAGCAGGTGGATCTGGCTCAGCAGGTGGTGGTTCTCCTCCTCCAGGTTCCCCTTCAGGCGGCTCAGGAGCTGCAGAACCAGAACCAGAATCAGAACCAGAATCAGAACCAGGCCCACTGTTACTGTCTGTAGTTCCTCTGCAGATTAACCCTGGGTGGGTTCTGACCCGACCCAGCTCGTAACTGGTACCTCACCTCACAGTGGTTGTCCAGTTTAGTCATGGAGAGGTCCAGGTTCTGGTTCTGGTCCACCAGTGAGTCGTACCGGGCCGTCCACTGGCTCACTTCCTGCTGAGCTGAGCTTAACGAGTTCTTCAGCTCGTTAAGCCGCTGCTGGAGGTTCTGATTCTGCTCGACATGCTGGTTGTGGTCCTGGGTCAGTCTGGGAGGACGAGGAGAAATACTTTGAGGAGAAATGATCCGGATCAGAACCAGGCTGGCTCTGGTCAGCAGATAAAACCATGAATCATTTTCCTTTCTCCTCTCAGTTCTGACCCTGTTCTGACCCTACACACTAAAACCTCTGGTTGTTCAGTTCCTTGTTTCACTTGTCTGTGCCTGTCCTCTGTCGCCCCCTGCTGGTGCAGGACAAGTTTCCTCATCTAGAAACTTTTTAAGCTAATTGGAAAAATTACTGCCTCTGTGTTCTGGACCGGTCCAGAACCGGGCGGTGAGGCCCGGCTTCTGGCTGACCCAGCACAGCATCCAGAGTCAACAGGTTCTGTTCTGGTTCTCTTACCGGTCCACTTCAGACTTCAGCTGCAGGTTCTCCTGCTGGAGGAGTCGGTTCTTCTGGACCTCCTGCTTCAGCTGCTGCGCCTCCTGCTGCTCCTCCCACCGGTCCTTCAGCTGCAGCAGAGCCAGGTACCTGCAGAAACACCTGGATCAGTGAACCGGGTCGGGTCAGGTTCTGTTCACAAGAACCATCCCCCATCCTGTAGCTGTGCATGGAGCTACAGACTGACTCTGGCCACCAGGAGGCGACACGCTGCTGGCCGGTGGGAGGAAGTAAAGTCTAAGATTGAAATATTATATCATCTGTTGACGGAGAGGCTTCCGGTCCTGGATTGGACCGGCTGCCGAGACATGAAAGACTGACTTCCTTCCTGTTGGGCTCGAAGCTGACGGATCATTTCCTCTTCTAGTCGTCAGAAATAATCAGAAAAAACATCCAATAGCAGCCCAACTCTTCCTCCTGCACGATTTGGAGGGGTGTGACGCCAGGAGGACTCACTTGCTGTGCAGCGCACGGTGCTCGCCCTCCAGCGCCCTCTGCTGGCCCTTCAGCGCTGCATGCTGGCTGATCAGCTGCTCGTACTCATGCGCCTGCCTCTCGTGCACGCTCAGCAGGCGCTCGTGGTCGGCGAGCGCGCTCTCGCGGGCGCGCCAAGCCTCGTCGCGCTGCCGCTGCCACGACTCGGCCTCGGCCTCCAGGGCGCCCACCTGGCCCTGCAGAACGGCATTCTGGGCCATGAGGGAGGCGCTCTGCGAGGATACGGCCGAAATGTCCACCTGAGACACAGGAGGACAGAGGGTAAGACAGGCGTCCCTTCGGGGACTCACAGCGCCCCCTGGGGGATGTGCGGCGGCACAGCAGCACCTGCAGCTTGGCGGTCTGGGTGTGCAGGCCGGCGTTGTGCTCCTGCAGGGTGGAGGCGTGGCGCTGCAGCGCCGCCATCTGGCTGTTGAGGGAACTGTTCTGGTTCTCCAGCTGCTTCAGCTGCTCCTTCAGCAAGCTGCTCTCCGTCTGCAGGGAGGCGTTCTGCAGGAAACTACCAATCAGAACCAGCACCAGAACCAGAACCAGAACCAGCAGATGGAGGATCAGGTAGGCTTACGCTCTTCTCCACGGCGATCAGATGATCCTGGAAGCGCAGCAGCTCCGGAGCGGCGCCACGCACCGAGGCATGCTGGGAGTTGTTATTCTGCTGCTGAAACACAGGAACCCGCAGGACTGGGTCAGAACCATTTGATCTGGGTCAGAACCATCTGATCCGGATCAGAACTTTGTGTGGGCCTACGGCAGTCAGTTGCCGGCGCAGGGACTCATTCAGGGCGTTGCTCTCCTCCAGCTTCCTCTCCAGGCCACCGATCTCCTCCTTCAGGGTCTGATGGAGGTTCAGGTCCGGCGACCTGTTGGAATGTAGCGACAGAGAGGGAACGCTGAGGTAACTCCAGGGAAAAGTGGGGAGATTGTCAAAGTGAAAGTTGAGGGAACCTTGAGATAAGGAGAGGGGACGTCAGGGTAAAGATGCTGGTCAGAACTGGTTCAGAATCACAGTCAGCCTTCAGAATGCAGCTTTAACTGCTGCAGGTTGCTGGTTTGATGGGTCTGGACCATCAAACCAGCAACCTGCTGTCCTCCCCGTCCTCTCCCTGTCCTCCTCCATGTCCTCCCCATCCTACCTGTCTTCCAGTGTCTGCTCCTGCTGCAGCAGCTTCTCCCGGCTCAGTCCAATCCTCTCCAGCTCCTCATCGAGTCTCTCCAGCTCCAGGTTCTGCTGCTGGGCCTTCAGTTTCTCAGAAACCAGCTCCTGCAGAGAGAGAAGGTCAGAGGTCAGAGCACCTCCTCCTGGCCGCTGCTTCCAGAGGAATCCTGCGTCTCCTCCTGACCTCTCTCAGTGTGTCCAGGGTCTTCTTGTCGATGGTGGCCTCCTTCTGCAGCTCCTTGTTCTCCCGCTCTAGCTCCTTGGCTTTGGCCGACGCCTCCTCAAGCCTCTCCAGCTCCCTCCTCAGGGTAGTGGCCTCCTTCAGAGAGGCGGAGGCCAGGCTGGCTGTCTCCTCCAGCTCCAGCTCCTTGGCCTCCTGCAGTGTTCGGGCCCTCAGGTTCTCCTTCTCCAGCTGCTTGCGGCTCCTCTCTGCCTGTTCCAGATCTAACTGAAGCTTCCTCCTCTCCTCTTCAGCCTCCTCTCTTCTTCTGCGCTCCTCCTTCAGGTCCTCCACCTCCCGGCTCAGCTCCTCCTCCCTTCTCCGGTTCTCCCTGGCCCTCCCGTCCGCCTCCAGCTTCTCCTCCCTGCTCCTCTCCAGCTGCTCCTGTAGTTGTTGTTTCTCCTGGTTCAGAGCCAACAGGTTCAGCTCCAGCCTTTCTGCCCTTTTCCTCTCTCCCTGTGCCTCCTCCCTGGACTCCTCCAGACTCCTCTGGGTCTCCTGGGTTTCCCTCTGCGCCTCCTGCAGCTCTTCCTGCAGTGTGGGCAGGCGGGCGGAGGAGGAGCGCAGGTTCTCCATGGAGCGGCGGAGCTCCAGGTTCTCCATGGACAGCAGGCTGTTTTGCGCCTCCTGCTGGGCCAGCCGCTGCAGCTCCTTCTGGGCCTCCTCAGCCTCCCGCTTCAGGCGGAGCGCCTCCTGCTGCAGGGAGGTCACCTGCCTCTCCAGGGCCTCCGCGTGCTGGCTGCAGGAGCGCAGCGTCGCCACCTGGAGGCAGAACGGGGATGAGCTGATTGCATCCGGACCAGGAACCAGCACAGATCCTGGTGCCTACCTCTCGGGTCAGAGCCTCCCTGCTCCGCTCCAGACGGGCCGCCTCCCTCTGCGCCTCCTCGCAGCGCCCTGCCCGCTCCCTCAGACACTCCGCCTCCTCGCTCACCACCTTCAGCTGCGTCTCCAGGCTGGCCAGCCGCGAGCCGGCGTCCGTGACGCTCTGGTGCAGCAGGCGGTTCTTAGCCTCCGCCTCCCGGACTCGGGCCTCGCTGCTGGACTGAGCGCGCTCCTGGAGGCCCTTCACCGCCTCCGACAGGTGCTGCTGCTCGCTTTGCAGCTCTGAGATCTGATTGGACGAGACGGTGAGGGGGCTGGGGGGGTAAATGATGGGACGAGGTGGAGAGGCAGACGTACCTGGCGGTCCTTGTCGGCCCGCAAAGCGTGCATCTCTCGCTCCAGACTCTGCTTCTCCTTCAGGAGCTCCTCCCCCAGAGTCTCCATGTCCTGATTGGTCAGTTTCTCCTGGTCCAGCAGAACCTGGAGATGCTCCAGCTGGGAAAAAGACGTCAGGGTTAACCAGCAGTAACCGTTCGGCTGGACATCTGTCCATGGTATTACGACGGACAATGTATTAAAGTTTGCAAAATATCCGTAAACATTTCTATGGTGACGTGTCTGATCTACGGCGACTTTATCCATCTGAACTACTTCAGATTCTCTCCACAGTGCAAACTGTCAGTATGAAAGCTGAGGCCTCTTCCTGGGCTGCCGTTTCTCCTGAGGAAACCGGTCAGGAGTCTGGCTCCTGATCCCAAGCCGGAGGATCCTCTGCTCCTGGTTCCTGACCTCAGCAGGAGAGCTCCTGCGGTTCTCCTCCACCTGCCGGTCCAGCTCCTGCTCACCTTGTTGCTCAGGCTCTGGTTCTCCCGGTCCAGCTCCTGGGTGTGCAGCTGCTGCTCCTGCAGGAGCTGGTTCTCCTCCTTCAGTCTCTCTATGGAGGCCTGCAGCTCCCGGTTCTCCTTCTCCAGCTTCAGAACCCGGCTGGTGATGCCCTCGTTGAGCTCGTGGACCAGAGATTTGCGACCTGCGGAGCAGAGAGGTCAGAGGTCAGCCGGTTCAGGGAGCTGACCCAGTAGCGGCCAGGCGGGCCGATCAGAACCGTACTCTCTGAGGCGGGGGCGTCGTGGTTCTTGGAGAGCTGCTCCAGCTCCCAGCCCAGATGGGCCGACTCGTTCATACTCTGCTTCTGGCCCAGCTCCAGCAGCAGGTTCTCCTCCAGCAGCTCCTCCAGCCGCTGCCGCTCGCCCTCGCGCTCCTGCAGGACAACCGGGACCGTCAGGTTCTGGTTCTGGTTCTGGAGGGAACCCAGACCCAGAAAGGACCGTCAGGTTCAGGTTCTGGTAGCGTACCATCTCCAGGTCGTGTATCTTGGCGCGCAGCAGCAGGTTGTCCTTCTCCAGCGTGTGCAGCTTGTCACAGCGCCCCCTGGAGGCCGCCAGCTGCTCCTCCAGCAGCACCTTGGTCTCCAGCAGCGTCGTGTTGTCGTCTCGCAGCTCCTGCGGGAACGAAGCGCAGTCAGGAAGCCGATCCGAACACAGAACCTGTGCTCACAGTCTTCACGCCCACCTCCATCCGGGTCTTGTAGAAGTGAACGTCGTTGAGCCGCTCCTTGCAGCGGCTAAGCTCCGCCTCCAGCCGGTCCACCCGCGCCGCTCGCTCCCTCAGGGCGTCCACCTCATCCCGGTACGCTCGGACCGAACGGGCCTCGCAGGACAGCGACTGGTTCTGATCCACAAACACACGATAAGTGTAACCGGGCCGGACGAAGGTTCTGGCTCTGAACGGAGCGAGATCGGACCTCTTGCTTGAGTTTCTGCAGCTCTTGATCCAGACGTTCCGCCTCGTGTTTTGAATCCATCAGCTGTTCTGTTTTCTCCTCTCTGCAAACAGAACCAGAAGGATCGGACCCAAACTGTAAACCAGTTATTGCCATAAAATGTTGCCCGTTTATAGGACTTTACGTCTCATCAGATGTTTTCCCACTTTGGTCAACCTGTTCATCCAACTTCAGAGTAATAAAACGTAGAAAATCAGAAACTGACGACGTTTCTGCTAATGGTTAGCTTTAGCGTCTGCTAATCGTTTACGAGTTTAGCATTAGCTTAGCGCAGCTACCTGCACACAGCCAGTCGATTCTGATGGAAATGGTCTATTGCTGTTACCATGGAGACGCTGAGCCACAGCGACACACTGAGGAGCTTTCAGCAGCAGAAGGTCAGAGGTCACCTCGTCCCGAGGCGTCGAGGTGAACCGGCTGGAGGCGGAGCTTAACCAACTGTTCATTGCCAGGAAGGAGAACCATTGAGGTGATGGTGGTGGTAGCGGTACCAACAGTACCACTAACTAGTATTAACATTAGTAGGTGAGAAACCTACTAAGAACCTGTGATGTTGGACATGGGTTCTATCTGAGGTTGATATGAAAAATTTCAAACCTGCTGGAATATCATCAAAAACAGCAGCAAATTCTTTAGGAGTCACAGGAAAGTTTCAGTTATAAAGAAATTCACCATAATCAAACAGTTGAGGTCTAAACTGTCGGTTCTTCGTCATGGCTACAGCGCTGCTGGAATGGCTTAATGTGATTGGCTGAAACAAAGAATCTATCTGATTGGTTGCTGATCATTCAATCAGATAAACCATTTATTAAAAAAAGACATTTGTAGATTGAGTCTCAAAATTCACACACAAACAACTCAGGCCAGAAGCAGCTTGGAGATCAAGAGATATTTGTGTTTGCATCAAAAGTACAAGTGTGGATGTCGCTCTGTCCATTTGAGAATTATGAGACAGTTTTAGCTCCATATTTAAAGTGGATTTTCAATTTCAGCAGGAAATAATAGTTAAAGGAAGACCAACACCGTAGCTGAAAGGTTTGCTTCAAACTAGGAGACAGAAAGTTGCTGCTGTTTACAAACAGAAGGAAAACAGGGTTTGTGGACGTCCTGCTAGGAAAGGCCTTTTCTGCTTTCCTTCCTTCTTTTCTCAACTTGTGTGGCGGATAAACTTGGCTTTGGATGAACTGATATTTTTGTGCAGAATGAGTTACTTCATTTATAAGTAAAGGTGAGATGGCAGTAATTTTGTTTAGTTTATTAATAAAACGTGCGTTTTGTGAGCTACAGTTTGTACGCGTAAAGAATGCACAAAAGAAACACAACCCACCAACTGCTGTTAGCTTAGCTAATAGCAGCGGCCATTTATTAATAATGGCAAAATGAACATTAACTGCCACGAGGACACCAGTGTCCCCAGTGACCTGGATGTGACAGTATTTGAAGTGACAGTTGAAGAGTTAAGCCTAAAACTAAACAGACTGGATGTTTTGTTCTTTATGTAGGAAATATTTGAGTGTTTCTTGTTGTTGAATCCTGAAACATAAAGTGGCGTTATTGTCAGTTGCTATGGAAACGAGTCTGTGTGTGGCTACAGAGAAAGAGGTGGTTTTGGGTTGTACTTCGGTGTTCCCTTTGCTGTGGATCACAGAGCTAAATTAAAACTACCTACATTTCCAGGTAGTTAAAGGAATTATTTATGTAGAAGAAAAGTCTTTTAGCCCTTCACAGTGAAATCTCCGTATGCAAACAACCACATGCAGGGGGTCGATATTTATAAATCCGACCATGATTAAACGGTCAGGGTCAGTAGCACTAGTAGCAGTAATGGCGGCGGCGGACTCACAGCTCCTGCCGGTAGCGGCGCAGCTTGGCCTTGGCGTCGGCCAGCTCCACGGCCAGGTGCTGCTTCTCCTCCTGGGTCGGCTCGGTTCCAGCCGGGCCGCCGTTCTTCGGGGCTCGGCCCGACTTCCCACCTCCCTCCAGGGGCCGCTGGTCAGACAGGTAGTCCCTCTCCAGGGTGAGGTCCAGGATGGCCTGGGGGATGGGACAGAGGTTCTGTTGGACTCGCGGCTCGGATAGAACCCGGCCGGACGGGACGGGCGCCTCTGTACCTCCGTGGCTTTGTCTCGCTGGTCGATGAGTTGCCGTAGCGACGCAGCCATGTTGCGGGACAGCGGCTCCAGCTCCTCGGGGACGAGCTCGGCTCCATCCTCCATCCAGGACAGATCCAGGACGTTCAGCGGGTTGTGAGTGACCTGCAGCAGAGGCATATTCACTCCCTGGTGGAGCTAAGCCCCGCCCTCTATAAGCCCCTTCCCCTCTGAGCCCCTCCCTCCTCGCTGAGGTTCTGACCCAGGCAGCAGAACCTCCAGAACCCAGGCCCGGTTCTGACCTCCTGGATGTGAGAGACGATGGCGGCCTGCGTCTGGATGTCCAGCAGCTTGATCTTGTCGATCATCTCCTCCTTGCGCTCGCTCTGAGGACAGACAGGAAACATCAGCAGGTTCTGGCGCCACGATGGCGCCTCATGGCATAAACTGCTGCGTCAGCGGTTGCTATGGTGATTCAAGGACGGGGAGGGAGGAGCGGACTGTCAAACCTCAAACAACAAGACAGCTTTACGTCAGAACCGCCTGCTGGTCCCACATGGAAATTCACTGAGTCTACAGTGGTTGGACCTACACTGTAGGTCCAATCAGAGCTGGGAGTCAGTGACACTGCTCTGGGCTGTGATTGGACAGGATAGTTCTGATGGAGGTCTAAACAGGCCCAGTTCAGTTCTTAGCTGAAGTTCTGAGATTTTCTGGCCAGTGTTCCCAGCTGGGCTCTTCTGTTCCAGGCAGGAAAAGTTTCACAGGTTTGTTTAACAAATTCCTGCCGGTTCAAACAAAGACCGATTCACACATGTTGCTATGGTAACCACCCCCTTCCTGGAACCAGTCGGGCCAGCGCGGGAAACAATGGGAGAAACAGGAAACCCCCACCTGATGCTCAGGTTACAGCCAGAACGCTCACACCATATTTAAACTGGAGCCCCGCCCACACGGAGCCCCGCCCACACTCACCTGCACGGCGCAGCCCAGCAGCAGCAGCAGCAGGCGCTTCAGCTCCTCCATGCTCCCCACTGAGGAGACAAATCAGATTGTTAGTGGAAGCAGCAGGAGGAGCAGCAGGACCATTGCCTGGTGCTTCAGATGGCACTGGGAGGACTGGGAGGACTGGGAGCAGATCTCCATGTGTGTTACCTGACATGGGGTCGTTGGCGATGAGCAGGATGTTGGGAGGAGGCATCACTACCAGCTGCTGCAGCGTTTCCTGCAGGAGAACCAGGAGGAGGTTCAGGCCGAGCCATCATCATCATCATCACCATCATCGTCATCATCATCGTCACCTTCATTATTATCACCTTCATCATCATCATCATCGTCACCTTCATGGTCCTCCAAGAACCAGGATGGATTTTTATTTAAGGGTAACTGAAATTCGATGGCTCAGCAGGTCAAAGGTCAACCTAGCAGTGGGGCTTCAACAAACTGTTTGACCTGGACTGGTTCTGGACCAGTTCATACCGGACCACCTTCCTCATTTACCCTTATTCTGTCCAGGAGTCAAACTGATCTACAGAATGCAGAACCAGAACCGGGTCTGGACTCCGAACCAAACAGTGACAGAGTGGAACCACGCAGATCGGTTCTGACCCAGCCAGCAGGAAACAGCTGCAGTCTGGGTCAGGAAGTAGCAGGGAGGGAACGCGCCCCATTCCTCAACATCCGGCCCCAGTCCCAGCACCTGTACGCCCGGAACCGGAGGGAGGGCCGGGTGGCAGACAGAGGAACCGGGTCACAGGTTCTGTTCAGAACCAGCGCTGTCCGGTCATGGAGGATCAGTTGACTGCAGGCGGTCCGGTTTCACCAATACCACCCAGGCTGAATAAAACATGACAGCTGGCGGCCAGACGGCCCATAAGCCCCGCCCATTATGAGGCGCCGCCCACGTTCAGGCCCCGCCCACCAGGCCTGGTGAAGGCAGCAGAGGCTCTGGGAGTCGAGCTTTCTGAGGTATCAGGTTCCTCTGCTGCTGGTTGCCCTCCGTTACTGGGGAGACTGGGAGCCAACCAGTCAGAGCATCTGCTGGGACTTCATCTAATTAGGAGCAAGCCAACACCCTGCATCGGGGGGGAGGGGTGTGTGTGTGAGAGTGTGTGAGGGCTGATCTGCACCCTGACAGCCTCTACAACTCATTAACTGCTGGTTAAAAAATGAGGCGGAGATTAACAGCAACCTGACCCACTTCATACAACACACACCAACACACACACCAACATACCCTGACACACACACTAAGACACCAACACTAACACACACCCTGACACACACACCAACACACCCTGACACACACACCAACACACACCCTGATACACACACCAACACACACACCCTGACACACACAAGTAAATCTCTCCAGTTTGAAACCAGCCCCTTTGATCTTCTGGTTAAAATGACCTTAATGTTCAGAACCAGAACCTCCTGACCCAGCCAGAACCAGAACCAAGCCATTGTGAAGTTTTATTCAAATGTTTTCACATGACCGGTCCGACCGGTCCAGTTCTGTCGGGTTCTGCTGCAATGAGTGCGGTTCTGTACCTGGTAGTAGGTCCTGATGTGCCGGGTCAGAACCGTGAGGTTGTAGAGGCGCAGCGACACGTCGTTGTTCACGTTCTTGTTCAGCCTCTGATTGGTGGGGTTGGGGTCGCTATGGAAACAGAGACAGAGAGATCAGACGCTCCACTCAGGACAGGAGCCCCCACCCAGACTACGCCCCGGCGGAGAACAATGGCCTGACTGTCCTCATTCTGCCGGAGGCTCGGCGTCCAGATGCAACCAGCCAGCAGGGGGAGCTGCAGCAGCAACTGGCCATTCAGCTGCCTGACTCAGCTCAACATGCTAACACTGCCTTTGCCATGCCAACTGTAATGTTAGCATGCTCGCGCTGACTCTAGCATGCTAATGCTTAATGCATAGTGCCAATTGTAGCTTTAGCAAGCTAATGCTAACTCTATCGTGCCGATTCCGATGCCTGTCAGAGTTAAATGTTTGTAAACATAGGAATGTAACCGACCCGGGTTATTAGCGTCACTGTATTGCTGCTAACAGCTCTGGTTCTGATTCGTGTTGCTTCATGATGAACATCTGAAGAACCGGATCGGTACCGGGCGCATTTCATTCAACTTTCTCTGCCTCTTTTAGAAAAACTGTGTGCTCCTAATGTTTTTACTTTCAGATAGTTCTTATGGTGCGTAACCATGGCAACAAGGAACTGCTTTACAGCAGAGCATCTAGTTAGCATCTCATCTGAACTCTGACCCCAAATCCCACAGGAGCTGTGAAGGAAGAATCATGGACGCAGAGAGGAGGAGGACGTTCTGACTGTTCTGCTCCCCTACAGAGAGCAACAGAGGAGGGACAAAAGCAAAGGAGCTGGATTAGCAGAGCTAGCTAACAGATGACAGAGCCATCCTGGACATGTTGCTGTTAGCATGTTAGCATGAGACTGTCGATCAGTCAGAGGCCTCATCAGATTTGTTATGAGACTGACTGCTGCTGGAGATCCTGGCAGCCCACAGGATCACCTTCCACAACTGATTGGAGAAACATGGATGATCTGTTACAACATTAATTTGATTAATAAAAGATTTCTGAATTGAAATGAAAATCAAAGTCCAATTCTTCGTGGCCAAACGGACCAATGCTGGTTCTGGTACTGATGGTGTATTCTCAGATTAGAGGCGATAATCCAGCTTCATTTTAGCCTCGGATTGATGATTATTATTAGCAGGAAAACGATGAGCAGAGAAACATCTGGTGTGTCCCCTGAGGCAGGATGTGGTCGCACCGTCACGCTCTCTCTCTTTCTCTCTGTCACACAGACACACACACACACACACACACACAGAGATAGAGAGATAGACACTTACCTGTCTGTCACACACAGGAAATCCTGAAATGACTGATGAACTCAGAGCAATGACAGCAGGCTCCACCCTTTTAGTCCCCTCCCCTGCATGCCCCACCCCCTCCCCATGAGGTACTCACATGTGGGTCATGACCTTATGCAGGAAGACGCCGTCCACCAGCTCCATGAACATGGCGACCCTCTCCTCGGAACCCAGCGGACCCAGCATGCGCACCTGGAGACACATTTGACAGGTGAAGGTTGGCTCCTGCCCTTCCTGTCCGCCTTCAGCCTGACTGCAGACCTGGTGGGTCGCCTGGACCCGATCGGCCGCCCCAGAACTTCATCAGAACACGCAGAAAAACTGCTGGAGCGCTGCCCCTCAAAACCCGCCCCACTGATGATGTCATGGCTTTGTCAGTTTATGATTGAGTAATTCAGCAGAACCTGGACCTCCAGCGGTTTGGTTCTGTTCAGGTCCAGATACCTGAAGGAGCTGCATCACCTGGTCCGGTACAGTCAGGGTTCCTGCCAGTGTATTATCAGCCTGGTGGGCCGCCATGCTTTAGGTGCCCCTGCCAGGCTATGGGTTGTGTGTTTTTATTTTTATTAAAAAAGAAAAAAAGAATTTTCTTTTTTCTTTTCTTTTTTTAATAGGACACATTGCAAGCGCGTGCATTTTACTGGCAGGGCAAAATTATTCCTGTCAGAAAGATGGGTTTACAGTTTTCATAGGTTTATCAGTTGATGCACTGGACAGGCAGCGCACCAACCAGACCGCTGGCACCTCGCGCGCCGTTGTGGCTAGATCTCTGAAGTTTAGCTGGCTGCAGATCGCTCATATTGCCTCACCCATATGGACATTTATATCAACACCTTGTTGATATGAGGATCCATGTTTCTTTATAGAATTCATCAAGGTAGGAGGTAAGTTTAAATCCACCGCGTTTGCTCTGCTGGTGCAGCTCAGTGTGAAGCGCAGATGTTCTCAGGTCCACATTTAGAGGTGCGTGTTGAGCGTGCAGTGAGAATATTTCTTTGTGAACAAAGCATTATATGTGGTGTGTGTGTTTACGTATCAACATGTTGACTGTCTGCGGTGATAAACTTTGACTTCCCGGTTAGCCGGTGCGTAATGGACCGGGCCTTCAGCCCATGAAGGAGCTTTCTGACTAGCACAGCACAGTGGTTTGTTTTTATTTCATTTTTTGCGGCGACACAATGCATATCAAATACTTGCTCTACTTAAAATCAGGAAGAGTTGCTGCGTAGAGATCAACTCATCCCATAAACCTCTGGCAACCAAAGCAGTCTCTGTGGCGCTCATTAAAACTCAATAGACACGAAATGAAAGAGCTACTAAAGCTGCATAAATTAAATCTCCCATTTGTCCCTCTACATCCTGCAGAGACGCGCTGTGCAGCGGGTCTAGCTTCATACAGGGCCAGTCCAAGGTTGAATGAGGCCTTGAGTAGAATTTGACTTTGACTTGCTGCTAAGAACATCAGCTCAGATGCATAAATGAACATCGGATTGTTGCTATGGTAAAATAATCTAACTATGAACATTGTTCCTTGAACTTTTACAAAATAAACTTGCCAGCTCCTTAAAATCTTACATTTAAATAATAAATATTTTAAAATCTTTTAATCTATCTATGCTGAAACTATTCAATAAAATTTAACTGCATTGATATTCCCCTGGGCTGCACAGTAGCGCAGTTGGTAGAGCTGTTGCCTTGCAGCAAGAAGGTCCTGGGTTCGATTCCCAGCCTGGGGTCTTTCTGCATGGAGTTTGCATGTTCTCCCTGTGCATGGTGGGTTCTCTCTGGGTTCTCCGGCTTCCTCCCACAGTCCAAAAACATGACTGTCAGGTTAATTTGTCTCTCTAAATTCTCCCTAGGTGTGAGTGTGTGTGAATGGTTGTTTGTCCTGTATGTCTCTGTGTTGCCCTGCGACAGACTGGCGACCTGTCCAGGGTGAACCCGCCTCTCGCCCAGAACGTAGCTGGAGAGGAACCAGCAACCCTCCTGATCCCTCTAAGGGTCGAGGGTGAACAGAAAATGGATGGATGGATGATATTCCCCTAGTTCGTTTATGCCTTGGGCCGGCTCTAAATGTGATCAGCATCGCATGTGTTTTTAGATCCACTGACTGATGACTTAATATGGATTTGACACAAGTGCAAATAATTGAGATTAATTTTAATTGCATTGTTTTTAAGATTCTATAATTGTAAGTTTAAGTCGCAATGTCTTCCAGTAACATAATTACCCAGCAATATTTTACGTTTCCTGTCAACTTATCAAACCCCGGCCGCCGGCCTCAGCCAGTTTTCTGGGGCAAACCCTGACAGACATGACGGTTCTGGTCCAAAAGGAGCAGTCTGAGCCCAGATCAGAGACTGGGTCCTGAACGGCCGCTCGGTAACAGAGCTCCAGCTGTGACGAATATTTACAGGCTGGACTAGTTAACCCCGACTAGTTAGTAAGTAGTTAATCTGTATTATTTAGCGTATGGTTAACCCAAACTAGTTAGTGGCAGGTTAACCCAGGCACCTGACGCAGCAGGTAGACTCACCCACAGCACCAGCGGAGACTCCATGAAGGAGGCCAGCAGCTCGGACAGGGTCACATCCATGCTTGGTCATCAATAACTCATCAATCCACCGATCGATCCGGATCAAAGCATCGGCCCCCCTTCTCCCTCCTCTACCCCTCCCCTGCGCACGAGCTCCGCAGTAGCTACTATTGTCTGTCCGGATCCCCACGGTAAGTCCGAAAAGTGGAGGAAAGGCGGGTAAAAACCAGTTGGACCGGGTCGGAACCTCCCTCACGGAGGTTTTCCTAAAGTTCTGGAGTCGGTTCCGTTAGTTTCGCCGCTAAATAAAAGCGGATGGTAGGCAAACACTTGATCCAAACTTCGCTCGGATAGTTGATTGTGTTGCCAAGGAAACACAAATCGGACCGTAAAGAGAGAAAAAGCGCTATAAAGTTAGAAAATACAAAAAAATCCTATGAGAAAAGAGTGAAAGTCTTCAGCAGAACTGGGTCAAAGTACTTTCCCCCGTCGTCTCCATCCGGACCAACTGCTCACCGATCCAACTGTCTCCATCAACCTGTGAGACCCGAGAACACAGGGAAGGCAGACCGATGGTACGAACAGCCAACCAGTGGCCGGCCGCCGCGCCAACTCCCGCCTTTTTTCTGAACCAACCAATGAAGAAAGAGGGTGTTCACACTAAGGCTGACGTCACCATCGGGCAGAGTGACGCCAAAGAGCTCGGAGGTCGCAAGATGGTTACCGGCCTGCGCAGGAAGCGACGCTCATTTTAATCTCCCATCGGTTTTACTGATGGTTCTTGTATTTCCTGTTTTTATGATTGTTTTAATGTTTTTTGTGAATTTTTACACTTATAAATTTTAGGAAGAAGCTAACCTAATTCTAACCTTCTTTTAGTTTACATTTTGTGAGTTTTCTTAATAGTATGTTTCAATTATACACACAGAAAAAAACTAGTCAGACTGATGTTTTAGTTATTTTATTATATATTTTCTGTGTATATATTTTTATTTTAATATCTCTAAAATGTATTTGTGCAAGTTGTCAGCACATTCATTCGACTCAATGCACACCTGCAAGTTAACCATTGAGATGAGAGAACATCCCATAATATGACAAATCAGGTGAGGAACAAAGTGTTTTCCAGGGCTTTTCCTCCAGACAGAACATAAATCAACTCTGTCCTCTCCGTCGGCTCACCACAGTGGCAGGTACTTCTCTTGTTCTTCACTCTGATTCGTCTGAACGGTTTGAAAGGGAAACCAAAGATCAGCTCTGATCAAAGGTCAGATGCAAATGTGCAGAATTGAAGGCCGCAGTGAGAGCAGCAGGGTGTGTGCGACAAGCACTGGGTCTACTTTCTCTCCCAGACTCTGACCCGGAACTGTAGAACAAATTCCCGGCTCCGGAGCCGGAATCTGGTTCAGTCTGAATGAGTTTGATCAGCAGACAGGAAGCCTGCATCACCGACATCCTGAGACACAAACTCAACTCAAAGTTCGGTGATGCAGCGAGGAAAACCACTGATCACACGTGGCGCCAGTAAATAGGAAGACAGCGCCACCCCCTGGTGAATGCTGAGTATTACAAAATCAACTCTGGAAGCGGCATAAAATCTACTGCAATTTGTTTCAGACAGACCCGAGTCTCTTGGTCCGACGGTACCGCTGGTCCAGTACTGCTGCCGGTCCACCTGGGTCAAATGTTCTAGACTCAGAAATTAGAGGATGGCAGTAGCAGGTCCAAGATGGCGTCTCCACACCAAAAAGCTTTCAGCACTCAGGGGCGAACACCATCTGGACCTGCAGCCTGGTTTCGGTCCAGGCTGTCCAAACGCCTCTTCACCTGTGAACTGAACTAGTCCAGTGAACTGAACTGGTTCAGTGAACAAGCTCCTGAACCTCTCGATTTTTATCTGGACTACAAGATGCTTCTGTAAACTCAAAATTAAAAATAAACTGCGTTTCATTGTTAATGAATTTTGTTCAGGCATTGATGAGGTCATCTGAGGGTTTAAGTCTTCTGTGGCAGTCAGGACCCCAACATAGATGTTGGAGTAGGGGATTCAGATTGGTTGACCCCTGGTGGAACAAAACCATTTCGTTGCTATGGTCACCCAGAGTAACCGCTGGAGGTGAACAGGATGATAATCTGCCAGATTTAATCCCAGACGTCGCTCAGGTCAGGTCCTTCAGGTGTAGAACTAGCTCAGGTGAGGTCATGTGACCTGCAAAGGACTCACATGACCCACTGAGGTAAAAACAGAAACCAGCAGCCAATCAGATTCTAGCAATTCTCTATTTATTCCTTCATTGTGAATATCAAAACAGGAAACAGTTTAAGAGGTGATTTCAGAAGAAAACGATTTACATTCAATGTGCTCCACTTAGCCCCGCCCCCACAGTCCTCCTGGACCAATAGCAGAGTAGGGCATGGTGGAAACCTTCCATCTTATTGGTGCTTTGTGAACTTCATAAGTCTATAACAATATTACAAATATATAAAGACTCTAGAGTGCGGCAGACACAGATACTGCAGTCAGGTTCTACTGTAGTCAGGATAATACTGCACTGTCCTCACACCCACCCACCCACACACACACACACACACACACACACACACACACACACACACACAAACCAGACCAACACACCCTGTGGCTTTCCTTCAGCCTCAGTGGGGACCAGGAAGACTCAGAGGAAGAACCAGTCCATCTTCAGTCTGGCCAGTATGAAGTCGGCCTCTCTGAGTCACAAAGTAACTACCAACTGGATGAAACCAGGACCTCCCAGTTCAGCGGTTCTGGTTCAGAGTTCATCCTGGGCCAATTCTCTGTGGTTCCGGTTCTGGATGTTAAGCCTCAAAGACAGAACCTGAAGCTCCATCCATCGGGACCTGCAGTACCTGGAGGAGCCAGCAGGGGGTTAGAGGCCACCTGGCAGCCATGTTTGTTTTGTAGAAGTGGAACCAACTGGATTCGGACCGGTTCTGGTCCAGCTTCTGATGGGAGGTCTGTGAACTGTTCACAGGTTGCTATGGGAACGCCAGAAGACTAGGGAATCACCTTAGCAACCGGTGACCAGCAGTTTCGCCGACCAATAGAATCCGTTCGTGATTACATGGTGGTGGCGCTAGAGAGCACAGCAGCTGAGGAAGTGATGTTTACACAGAACAGTAGGGGGCGCTGCCAGGAAGGTTCCAGAGTTCAAACAGGAAGTAGAACCGGGTCTCGACCGGGTCGGCTGCATGAAGGAAAATATCAACTTCCCGTTACAGTAGAGTCAGGTTCACAGGAAGCACGAAAGATATTTAAATAAACTTAAATACATTTATGACAAACCAAGGAAAGGTCTGAGAAGAATTTACACAAAAAATAAAAAGGTTTTTGAAAGAAAAATCATTTTCTAGAACAATTTCTCAGGAAATTTGGGTTTAGAGAGTTTTGTTTACATTGTCCTTTGTTGATTTAGTTGTGTTTTCTGTGATTTCTGGTTTTGAATAAAGAGCTTTGGCTCGTTCAGGAAAACCTGGAGGAAACATTTCCTGCTCTTAATGTCAAATTTCACAACTTTCAGCTTCAAAAATTTGCTCAGATTTTTCTGTGATTTTGTGTATAAATATAATTGCTAATGCTGTGAAGGTTAGATTTCAGGACCGGGTGGTGCAGCGTTTACTGTGTGACCTGTGATGTCATCAGCGCAGCCAGGAGCAGGGCACCCACTGCGGCTCCGTGTCCAGCTTGTTGATGAGGCGCAGCAGCTCGGCGTACGCCCGGTCCGGGTCCGTGTTCACGATGACCGCGTCGAAAAGATGGCCGCAGCTCTGCTCCATCTCACGAGCCTTCTCGATGATGTCACGCAGCTCCTCAGGCTGCAAACACACAGGGGTCAGGGTTCAGGGAGCAGAACCAGAACCAGAACTGGAAGCAGAACCAGAACCAGAATAACCTTGGGGCTCTTGCCGTCCTTCAGCAGCAGCGCTCTCAGTCGCTCCTGGGACGGTGGGGCGATGAAGATTATGTAGGGCTTCAGGTCGGAGCTGCGCAGCACCTTCAGGGCCTGGGGGTGGGGACAAAGGGTCAGAGGTCGCCTGGGCCCGGAGCAACAGCAGCAGAGCGCCACCTACCTGTGTGTGCAGACACAGCAGGCAGATCTTCCCGGCATTGATGACTTGCCGCACCGAGTCGCTGCTCGTCCCGTACAGGTTCCTCTCAAACTCGCCCGATTCGATCAGCTTCCCTGGAGAGAGAGAGAGATCCGAGGACCCGTTAGAGGACGGGCTCTTCACCTTTTTGACCCTGAGGCCATTTACATATTTATCATCTATGGCATCTATGGCAAGTAAAAAACCAAGTTACATAAATATGTACATGAAATCCTGCTTTCAGACTGAACATGTATGCTCTTGGATTATGGCAGGAAAGTTCCCCCATAGAAGTTTCCTGGAGATGGAAATATTTTCACAATAAATAAGTTTCCAGTATCGTCTGTTGTAGCCTAGAGAGTGGCTACTTCTTCTGCTCATCAGAGCATGCAGTTTCTTGCAGATCTCTAAGTGGCGCTAGAGGCCCAAACGTGTGCCACAGCCCTATGGTTAAGCCTGGCTGTGTTAGAGGACTTCTTCCCCTCTCCCCCAACAGGAAATAAATGAGCTAGGATAGGGTGACCATATTTTCATTTGGGAAAACCAGGACACCTTGGAGCGGGGGGAAGCAGGGATGGGGGCGGTCTCTGCAGAATGGCCTACGTAATCCTACAATAACAGGATATCGGTTTGGCATGTTGTTACTGACAGCCACGCTATCTATCTTCTGATTAAGAACAGGGCTGCCCGCATTGACACGGCTCAGGGATTACATCACACGCAGCGCCGTGCGCGTAAATGTAATGGTCCAATGAAGGTAATTTAAAAAACAGGACATTTCCTCACTTTCTAGAAAAAACCCGGGACGCCCGGGACAGGACCTGAAATACGGACATGTCCCGGGAAATACGGACGTTTGGTCACCCTAAGCTAGGAAGTAGAGAGAGGTACAGGAAGTCTCACCGGCCGCCAGCTCTGCTTCAAACGCCTGGCGGGACACAAAGTGGTAATCTCTACCGCTGACCTCGGCTTCCCGACGGCTGCGCGTGGTGTCTGCTCACAACACACACACACACACACACACACACACACACACAAGAAACAAGACAAACAGTAAGGCAGAATAACTGCATTAATAGAGAAATTATTTCATAATAAAACTACAGAAATCATTCAAATTGTACATGAATAAAAAATTTGAAATTTTAAAATATTAACAGAAATAAAATTTATGAAAAAAATTTATTAAATTAAAATGTAAAAATTGTATTAAAAAAAACTACAGAAAAATTTTCAAAACAAAAAAATAAAATGTAGAAACTGTAAAAAAACAAGCTTATGTTTTAATAAATAAATAACTTTATTAAGCAATGACCAGATCCAAACTAAACATCCATTACACATAAATAAATGTTTATTCCTGATCGGGACCATTTGTGTCCAACAGAACCACAGAGCCTTACGAGGCACGGCGCCAGCGAAGCGTTCTGGTTGGCTGCTGAGGAGCCTCTGCCTTAGCTCCGCCTGCCCACAGCTGTTCGGACCAATCAGAGCGATCGGACGCTTCCTGTTGGATGGCTGGTGGTACAGAGCCATCTCCTCATAGGTCAGAATCTCCTCATCAAGATCTGGACCAGAGCAGAGATAGTTATTATTATTCAGATGAGAGAGAAGGAACAGATGTTCTGCAGAACCAGATGGTTAGAACCTTTACTGGACTGAGTGCAGCTCAAAATTAAACTAGTTTTCAAAATAAGAGCCGCTCAGTCAGTTTAAGGCTGGTAGATCCAAGTTCTGCTGGTTTTGGAACTTTGATCTCGAACAGAACCGCGACAGAGTCGGGTCGGGCCGTACCGTCGTTCCTGTGGGAATACAGCAGCTTCTTCCTTTTCCTCTTGTTCTTCTTGGCGCACCAAAGCTTCCCTGTAAACAAACATCGAGGCATTAGTCGGTTCTGGAGTCGCTACGTGTCAACGGGTCGCACCGCACCGAGACAGAGAAGCTAAAGGAAAAGGGAGAGAAAAATGTCGGATTTCTGGACTCAACTAAATGTTGCATTGGTTAGCTCATCTCATCGTCTCTAGCTTCCTGCAGCTCTGTTAGCTTTAGCCTAGCATCTTCTTTAAGCAGTCTGAGTTCATTGTAGCTTCAGTGACTCACCAGGTTTCTCAGACTCCTTGTCTTCTTCTATGGTTTGCTTCATGGCCTCCCGTTGTTGCTGGAAGCTTTTTCCTGTGATGTAAACAAACCGAGCTGAACACCAGATGTACCGTATACAAAGCGGCCAGAACCGGCGGCCCGGCAGCACACCTGGGACGAGTCCGGCAAGCGGCTGGTTGTCCTCGTCGCCGTCTCTGTACGCCTGCCACCAGTTGGGGTCGGCCTGGCTGATGATGTGGAGGATGTCTCCTTTCTGGAACGACAGGCCCAGCTCTCGGCACGGCACGTACGGGTCGTCGGACGGGTCGTAGTCGAAGTGGGCTTTCACGTGGACCTGGAACGATGAAGATCAGGAGGCGGATGAGGATCTGGAAGCTGTGAGGGCGGCGCCTCGCAGGCGGAACCTACCACGCTCTCCTTGACCGGCGGCGGTTTGGTCTGAGCGCTGGGGATCAACACGAAGGTCAGGAGGCCGTGCATGTCGGCCTGGTGGACACAGAGCAGCAGAAGGTCAGAGAGCAACACATCTTCAGACGACCAGGTGAGCCCAAACACCTGGCTGACGAGCGAAGAACTCACCAGGATGTCAAACACCTGGTTGACGTCCTTCCCTCTGATCTCCACGCCGTTGATCTCCAGGATCTCGTCTCCCTCAGACAGCAGGCCGCTGCGTTCGGCCGCTCCTCCCCGGACGATGCGACTGATGATCACGCTGTCTATCTCATTTCGAACAGTCGCCCCCTGCAGGACAGAGTGAGAAACACGTGAGGCGGCGCGCGGGAATCCGGCCGAGCGGAGATGTTCCTCCGCCTCACCAGGGGAACGTCTCGAGCTTTCTCGATGCGGACGATCTTCACGGTCTCTCCGCCCCACTGCGCCACAGTTTCTCCTTCCAGCGGGTCGGACTCCGGCTCCATCTCCCTCTCTGCCACGCCGTCATGAGCCTGTAGCAGCGCCTGCAGAGGAAGCATCATCCTGAGGACTTCTGGGAGCCGGGAGGCGACGCCCCACGCTGGTCGGGGTCTTACCTGCAGCCGGGTGTCGGACAGCAGGCCGAGCAGCTCCAGGCCGTCTTTACTCTGGCTGGCCTGCACCAGGCTCCTCACCTGGAAACACAGAGAGCCGAGGTGGAACCGGAGCAACGATCAGGGAGAGGTCAGAGGTCGTCCAGCAGCGTTACCTCCATGGCCAGCGGCAGCGCCTGCTGGGTCAGCGGGAACGGTGGAGTCGGCTGCTGCATGCTGGACGCCACGGCGTTGTGGATCCTCAGCGCCGACTGGAAGTCCGACTGGAGGGAACCAGAACACAGCAATTAAGCCCGGTCGGGTTCCGCCCGTCAGTCCGGTTCAGCCCGGTCCAAGCAGGTGGAACAGAAGCGTCTCAGGTCCTGAACTATCAAGACCAGTTAGCTCTACTGGAGAACATCCATCCTGGTCCGGACAGCCAGAACCCGGACAGCAGAGACGTGGCGATCCGTCCAGTAATCACCTTGCTGAGCAGAGCCAGAACCAGCTCCACGTCGTTCTGGCTCTGCTGGTCGGACAGGCAGCTCCGGACCTGCTTCAGGGACAGCAGCAGCTCCTCCAGCTCTGAGGGACAAGAGGACAAGACACTCAGGAGGCAGCATGGGGCAGTAAGGGGCAACATGGGGCAGGAGGGGGCAGTAAGGGGCAACATGGGGCAGGAGGGGGCAGCAAGGGGCAACATGGGGCAGGAGGGTCTTTCTAATCGTCGGTAACAGAATCCCGCTACATAAATCATCAGACATGGCAACATGTAAATTCAGCAGCGCCGACGGTGGGACTACATCTAACTTTTAGCATCACTTAGAAAAGCTCAAAGAAAGGTAAGTTATGTGAAGGATATTTGATCTCTGGCTGTGCAGAGATCAAATATGTTGAATTTGTGATGAAAAACGGAGTCACTCACTGCGCTGCATTATTGTGCGGAGGTGTTAATTGACATGTCGGATGTATGGGACAACAATGTGACCAAAGTCTGCAATACAGTGATGTTACATTCATGAACAATCGGATTTTACTAAACGAGTCTTTACTAAGAACAAAAGGACTGCAGCCTCACTGACAGCCGTCCTTGTAATGCTCTGGTACTCTGCAGTAGCTATCATTATTTTATTTAATTATATACATCGATATTTATTGGTAAATAAATAAAGAACTTAAGAGCAGCAGAGCATGCTCATTGCTCTCTGAGGGCCAGCAACCACCCAGGGCGCTATCTTTTTGGGATGGCACAAGACGAGAGATGAAAGCAAGACAGAATGAACAAGAGTTTGAATTGATAATGATACGGGTTAAATTTATTTCAGCTCTAAGTATTTAATGTCTAGGTGTTTTTATGGGAATATGAATCTTTCAGATCAATTTGAGAAGTAATTTTGATCATATTTCACATTTCATTGGGGCATGTAGTGCCGGGCGCTGGTCTTGGTCTCGGGTTAGGTGGTCCTGACTACAACACTGCCCACATCTAACAGCATGTTGATCTGTGTGTGTTTTTAACACCTTGTGGGGACCATTTTCCTGACATATACTACGCTGTGGGGACCCGCTGCTCCTGGGAAACGCTGCATTTGGGTCAGGGGTCAGATTTAGGACTAGGGTGTGAATTGAGTTTTGGTTACGGCTAGGCTGTAGAAATGAATGGAAGTCCATGGAAAGTCCCCACAAAGATAGCCATGCAAACATATGTGTGTGTGTGTGTGTGTGAATAAACAAAGCTTTAATTAAGTCGGTGTCTCTTGTGCCGCTCTCCCTCCCTGAGGAATTCCCTCCCTGACAGGAACACGTTCCCTCCTCCTCGTCCTCCTGTTCTCAGCACCCCCACCCCTTTCACTCCCCACCCTCCTCCTCCTCTTACCCAGCAGCGCCTGGCTCTGGCCGCCGCTGAGCGCCTGTGGCTGTGGCACATCCTGCAGGAAGGTGGGGTTGTCGATGCCAATGGCGTGCGGGTTCTGGGCCAGCTTCCTGAGTCGCAGCGAGGCGTTCAGGTCCAGCTGCCGGCCCTCCTCCTCTCGCCGCCGCCGAAGATCCTCCTGGAAGACAAGCAGGATGAAGCCGGGTCACCACCAGCCAGGTGTTGGCTGTGGATCCTGTTCATCTCCGCCTTCTGAGCTGCAGTCCAGATGCTACACTAAGCTATGCCAGGCTAGGCTAGGCTAGGCTAGGCTATGCCAGGCTAGGCTAGGCTAGTGCCGATCCCATCTAACAGGCTAAAGCAGAAACTGTTGTGCTTCCTTCATTCAGAAATCTGCTAATTCTGTGAAATTCCACGTTTCATCCCGGATTCTGTTTTATTCTGTTTTCTGTGTTACCCTAACAACGCTCCGACACGCAGCACTTTCTTCCCGTCAAAGACGAATAAAGTTTGATTTGATACACAACTTTAAATACTGAAAGACATTTCAAATATTAAAAATAAAACACTGCTAAAAACTATAGATAAATAGGAAATATGAATAAAATTACTTTCTGCTCCTTCAGAAAAATTTTAATTATGGCAATTAATTAACAAATTAACAGGCTGAGCTCCAGTTCCGAGCTAGACAAGGCTCTCCGGACCAGACAGGGCCCAGTTACGGTGGTACCTGCTGCTGCCGGATTCTCTCCAGCTGGGCGGAGCGGCGCAGCGGCAGCGTGCGGGCCCCCAGCTCTGAGGGACAGTCCACGGCCATCTCCCGGGGCGGCTGGCCTCCTCGCAGCTCTTCGTCCGCCCCCCGCCCTCCTCCGCCCTCCCCAACATGGCCGTTCAGCTGGGAGGTCGTCATGCTGCGCTCTCTGGGCTTTATCGGTGGGTCGGGTCACGGGTCGGGTCAGGAAGTCAGCGGGGTCTAGGAGGGAAGCTCAGCAAGCACAGCAGCCATGATACCTGAGGACAGAAGAAGAAGATCATCAGCACTGGGAATACTGGGAATACTGGGAAAATATGGTTCTGGAGGTCAGTCCAGTCAAAGGTCCTGGTTCAGGCTCAATAAAAACATTCTGCTTCTCAGGAACAATAATAATAAATCAATAAATGTGGTAAAACACAACTGGACCTCCAGGTTCTGGTCAGGACTGGGTCAGAACCCATCCTCATCAGCCAAGCGTTCTTACACTTCTTCCTTCCACCTAACTTTCCAGGATGTGAACCCTGGACGGTTCCTGACTGTCTGCTGGAGTGGATCGCCTCCAGAACCTCACTCAAGTTCTGGTTGGGTCCAGTTTGACAGGAGTATGGGTCCCGGTACCGAGGGACAAAATTTACATGCGCATACTGGACCCAGATTTAACTGGGTCGGCTTCAGATCATGCTCTGTCCTCAGAACCTTGCCTCTGACCCCGTCGTCATGGTAACTCAGCCTTGCCCACATAAACCGGACCTGGTCCCGTTCAGATGGGTTCTGAGTGCAGTTCCAGGACCAAGGTGAACCTGCAAAACCGGGTCGGAGGGAAAACGCTGAAGTCAGCACTGCAATCTGAAACCCAAACATAGCTGGCGCCTCTCAGAACCAGAACCTTCCTTCACCCAGCCGGGATGCGGCGAGGCGTTCAGGTCCGACTCCGAAAGGCCACGCTGGACGTTCTGCAGTTGGTTCTGGTTCATGTTGAGGACGGGTCTGCCCGAGGTTCTGCCAGGCTCCGCCCCCCTGACGCCAGGCTCTGCAGGGGGCGGGGCCTGGTTCCCAGTTGAACTATTGGAAAGATAAAACCAGTAGTTCAACTGGGAACTAGTAACTAAACTAAGAACCAGTAACTAAGCTGGGAACCAGTAGTTAAACTGGGAACCAGTAGCAGTTTCAGGACGGAGGGAGTGACACCGAGCTAACCTGAAGCTAACTGAAACTAGTTCAGTTTAAACCAGTTTTAGTAGAAACCGGCGGAACTGTTGGGATAATTCAGTCTGCTTCAGTCAGATTGAGCTGCGATTCTCCAGTTGGAAAAACCCCCAAACCTCACCTGAGCGACCGGAACCGAACTTTTCTGGGTTTTATTGGGCTAAAGGTGGAAGCTAGCTGCTAGCAGCGCCTTCCTGGGGCACCTGTTGATAACAAAGCCGCTCGCCAACACTCACCTCCGGGTCAGAGCGGTCCACAAACTCCGTCAGTCCCGCTACATTCAGATCCGAAAGTCCAGATTAAATATAACCAAAAGTCCACTTTTTATTACCTTACAATCCCAGTTTCACTCCGACACACTTGTTGCTGCTTCATCGGTGAAGCAGAGTCCTCCTCCTCTCCGTCTGTCACTTCCAAATCCACTCAGGGCGGGCTCCGCTGATAAAACACGGGTGCTGATTGGACGTCACGGTCAAAGGAATCCAATCTGAGCCAATCAGAAGCGCTGCTTTGGGGAATGCAGATTGTAGCGAAGTGGAGCTATGCTGCGTTAGATGACACCCAGAAACTGGAATGTTCATCTATAAGGAACGGTGTTATGCCGAGAAACGCATGCCTGCCATGCAGAGGCTTTGCTGTACATGCATCCCCTGCTTACATGGGGAAATAAAGAGTTAAGAGTGAAATTACTTTTTCTATATAATCACACTTGTTTTATGAACTGCCGGTATACGTTTTGTGTCAGTAGAATTATATTTGTAGAAAATATATAAGGTCTACATATATTGGCAAGCTAATAATTTGATATGCAAAAAAATGCATCCCTCTGCCAACTTGAAGAAATTAAGAGTTAAGAGGGACTTCACCTATTTTCTGTGCAACTGCTATACGTTTCATATCAACAGGACAATAGACAGGGGATACAAATATTGGCAGGCTCAGTAATTAAAATGCATCCCCTCTGCATTAATAGACTAGACGGTTAAGCGTTATATAAAATGTTCTACATAATAGGCCTCTGTTTTGTAATACTTTAAGCTAATATGATGTTAAAAGAAAAATCGGGAAATTTCAAACCAAATGCGGAGAGCATTTTCTTCAGACACGGACTGAAAAACGCTCGACTCATTTGTCTCAATAAATGTGTAAAAACCGTATTTATTTCAATTAATCTGCGATATAAAACCCACCGTTTTAAGGCTGACATGTTTAAGAAACGTGATATTGTTACGAATATCTTTAAAAGTTTCGTCTTCGGTCATATTTAAAAGTTTCGTCTTCGGTCATATTTCAGTCCGTTTCCTCATTAAAATGCGAGAGTTTGGGAGCGATGCGCGCTCCCGCGACAGGGGATGCAATTCTCGGGAGGCATGCGTTTCTCGGCAGGCATGCGTTTCTCGGCAGGCATGCGTTTCTCGGCATAACAACTGAAATAATGCCAGAAACACAGAAATTAACTGAATGGAAATCTGTTATTTGTGTTGAGCATTATTCTCCTGAATATTATACGAGTCAATCTGCTAACTAGGCTACACAGTCTCCACGCTCAAAACCAGTCAAAAATAAAGGTAAAGTTAACAATATTTAAATAAAGCAGATTATTACTACGGCTGTGTGAATGTTAATTGAACCAAATTACAAAATATCCAATGTTCTTAGCTGTTTGTAGGAGAAAAATAGATGCACTTTTTAATGTTTTATCCATACTGGAAAAAAATACTTTAATTTTTTACGTTTTTACCCACCTAAACTTATTAAAGATTAATAAATGTTCTTTATTTTTCAGTCAGTAAAATTCAGGAGAGCTATCTGGACAATACATGACAATAACTAAAGAAACAATAATGAAACATTACTTATATATTTCAGATATCCACTTCACTGATTGTGATCTAAGCACTAAAAATAATCTCTCAATAAAGAAGAAATAGCATTAAATAAATAAAATGAGCATGATGAGAAGGTAAACATTTATTTAAAGGTACAAATAAAAAAAATTACTGCTTTTATTACCAACTTATATTAACCCAAGGAACATAAAAAAATAAAACAAAAGTTGGAATTTCTGATGATAAAAATTACCCTAAACTGTAGGAATTGGGGCTGTAAATAAAAATACATATATATGAAAATAAGTAAAACAAAAAACTGATAGTCCCGGTGTTTTGGTGGTTCTGATCATGAACAGGAGATATGGCGGTCCACACAGAACCTGGTCGGTAGTGTTGGATTTTTTATTTTTATTTTTTTTCAGGCTGTCCTCTCCGACCGACCCACTGGTTTTAGGGTTTAAACTGGTCCTATACCGATTTCAACTGGTCCTAAACCAGTAGGACTCAGATCTTATGATTTGTGGAAAGAATCAGGAAACTTGGATGTTTCTGGACCATTTCTTTCCAGTCTGTTCGGATCCAACATGGCGGAGCGTTGTTTCTATAAATGAAGGAAGCTCAGCAGGTAGAGAATAATCAGGATTATCTTTAATTCAGTTTCAGTAATGTTACAGAAAATCATCCTGTAGTATTTTACAGTAGAATGCTGTCATTGCTTCAGGAAGTGCTGGTCATGTTGATCGTGTGCAGACACTGACTCCAGTGTTTCCAATCTCTCAGTACAAAGGCAGTTTCACAACAACCGCTGCTGCTGCTTCCTGATTGGTCCTTTCAGGCAGGCGCCAGGTCGGCCCCGATGCTGCGTTCAAGTCACCATGGAATTTCCACACCCATGAGCTGCCCAATGTGGGAAAACTAAAGTGAAAGTGTTTCGTTTTTATTGACATTTAATTTAAATATCCTTCCCAGAATTAATGAGGCGTCCTCCGGTCTGCTGTGACTTGAACGCAGCACGAGCAGCAGAAATCACTGCGGTGCATTTGAGGTAACTGGGAAGTTTCTGAATCAGAAATGATGGGGAGCGCTGCCCAGGTGCTGCACCGGACCTGGAACCGCACCTGCCCATCTAGAAAGAAACACCCCTCCGTACGGCATGCAGGGTACATGATGAGAGGGAGGGATCAAAGGTCAGACATTCTGCAGGGCAAAAGATCCTCAGAATCTATCAGAACATTTCAGCAAACCACGAAAAACGATGGAAAGAATAATATTTTTGAAAAAAATACAGTAGTTCAGAAACCTGAACGCAGCACAGGGCCGTGAACGCAACATTGGGACCCTGCACGCACTACAGGGCCCTGACCACAATATGGGACCCTGAATGCAGCGCAGAGCAGCTGACCTTTGACCGGGTTTGGCACTGAGGGGAAGAGTGAGAGGAAGAGGAAGGTTTAATCAATGTTGGGATTTTAATGTTTATCTAATCTGGAAATGATTTTAGTCCGTATCAAACTCTCCCGAGCTCTGTATGGAACACCTGAGATGCCACAAAAATAAAATTATCATGAAATTTGAAGGAAAAAAAGATGCTTAAATTATCTCAATATTTTAAGGAGAATCTTTTGAATTGTTGAATTTGCTAATAGTTTAGGACATTTCTTAAAAAGAGAAAAGATATTTATGATAAAATATAAAGAAGAAAAAATGTCAAAAACAAGAGAAAAAAAATCATTGTTCATGGTTTTTAAATAAGGTACATTTCCTAATGTTTTGGGCATTTTCTGTTTTATTTCTGTATGGAAAACCTGAAGTGTCGAAATTCAAACTTAATAAAATGACATTTAATTTTTCAGATTACTGTGAAGGATGCAGTCAGAGAGTTTCATCAAAACTTAAAAAGGTTCTGACTCGTTTTTCTAGACGAAGCACCATCAGGTAGAAACACACAGTGTAGTCCTGAACCAGAGCAGCAGAGTTCTACGGTTCTGTTGGGTTGCTAGTGGCCAGGACGGCAACCATAAAACGTCACAATGAAAAGCGTTCCCGTTTTCTGGATTTAACCGACGTTTTGGATGTTTGGAAGCTGCTGACTGGCTGAGCTGAAGCCAGGAGTGTACGGAGAGCCAGTGGTGCCACAGAAAACTCCACTTCTGTAAAAACGACCAAAAGATCAGGCAGGAAAAGTAAAGAGAGAGTTCAGTTAGAGGAGGAGTCATGCAAAAACTGAAGCCATTTTAAATTTCCTTCTTTTTAAACAGAATTTATGTTTTTAAATATTATCAACATAAATAAAGAGCAGAAGCAGCTAAGGATCCGGTAAATAAATTAGACACTTCAAGATAAATAAATTTTGACAAATGGACAGAAAGCAATAAAATAAAAATATGGGTTTCTTTTATTTTTCTTCATCGATTATTATTCCTGCTTTTTTTTGCCTCTATATTCTTCCATACATGGCGTTTCCTATGGCATCAAGCTCTAGGCAGATGTTTGATGGAGAGCAGCTGCTGCTCCAACAGGCTGGTTCTGACAGCGGGCCGACCCGGACCTGGAACCCGGGCTCCGGTTCCGGACCGGTTCTGTTCTGCTCATGGCTTCCACTGTTTGGTGTTTCTGAACATCAGCCTTGATCTTTTTATTTCGTGGCAAACTGTGGAGCTCCAGCAGGAAGTGGACGGTTCCCACTCATCATCATCATCTTCATCATGGACAATGGTTTCTATGTGATGAAGGAGCCGAGCGATGAAGGAGGGAGCAGAAACAGAAGAGAAGGAGGAAGAAGAGGAGGAGTCTCTAGAGTTTACCTGCCAGGTAAAACGCACAAAGCAAATGAAGAGGAGATGAAGTCTACTGAGGTGAGAATATTCAACCAGAACCATGGCAATAATAATAAATAGAATATTAATTAAGAATATTAATTGTTATTAGGATAATAATATTACAGAATAAATCTTCTTTTATATTTTTTTTCACATTTTTTTCTCTGTTGAAGTACAGCGAGCTCCTCAGAGAGGATTCAGCCTGCACTGGCTCCGATTGGCTGTTGCATATGACATCACAGCTAATGGCCACCAGATAGACATGCATCACTTCCTGCCCCGCCAACCCCGCCCTTCCTGTCCGGGTGAGACGTCTCCTGGCGTTGCCACGGTGATCGGTAGCAGGTGACGCGAAGGTCTGCAGGAGAAACAGAGAAACATGGCAGACGGATCGTTAGTCCCCCTGCCAGCAGGGGGCGACGGGCGGGACGATGCCCCGCGTGGCCAGCAGGGGGCGACGGGCGGGACGATGCCCCGCGTGGCCAGCAGGGGGCGACGGGCGGGACGATGCCCCGCGTGGCCAGCAGGGGCGACGGGCGGCTCACCTGCATCATAGCCGGCCGATCACCATGACGTCCACCACCTCGCCCTTGTGCAGCTCCACGTACTGCTCGGTCTTGGGCGGCAGCATCAGCAGCCCGTTGGCGCTCCGCATGGACATGAGGCGGCTGGACACCTGGTTCCCTGCAGGACAACAGCATCAGTGCCAATCCGGTTCTGGTTCTGACGGCTGTCTGGGTCACTACAAGTCACCAGCTGGAACTGGTGCCAGGATCAGCCCCAGGCCTCTGGGAGGATTCTAGCCTTTCAGCAGGAAGAAAGCTCCAGCAGAACCAGAACCAGAACCAGGCTCGGTACCAGCGGCCATGATTTAACAAAATGTACATTTAAATATTTTCAGGCCTGATTCTGCAGCAGAAACAAACTTCTTGGTTGAATAAAGATTTTACTTCAGATGTACCAGGCGTATGCAGGCTTTAGGAGCCAACTGTAAGTTTCCTGTCACCCTGAAGGTCAAAGGTCAAAGGTTAAAGCATGAGCTGACCTGTGCTCTGGGCCCAGGGCAGCGGCTCCTGGTGGTGCCAGGTCAGGATGCAGCGGTGGTATTCGGGTCGGGGGTCCAGCTTCACGTCACAGGACAGCTGGACAAAAAGCAACCGGCGTTGCCCAATCCGTGAAACACTTAGCTTAAAGGACTCCACACAAACGGCCTAATTCAAGTCTGAACCTTTGCATGTTTATTGTTTTAATTCTAGAAAGCTCCATGTAACACGCAGCAGCATATTTAAATCAGCTAAGGGGTGTGCTGTGGTGGCGTAGGGGAAAGCGCGACCCACGTTTGGAGGCTTTGAGTCCTTAACTTGGCTGTCGCGAGTTCAATTCCCGGACCCAGCGACATTTACTGCATGTCTTCCCACTTTCCTGTCAGCCTACTTTCAAATAAGGGACACTAGAGCCCACAAAAAAGACCCATGGAGGGGAGAACAAAATAAAATAAAATCAGCTAAAACCGTCCATCCAGGTGGCTAGCTAGCACAGATAGCTTTTATCAATGCTAGCTTTGTGATGCTATCTAGCAGCTAGCACTTGTTCAACAAATGCGAACATATTAAATGGATCACTATCAAACCATTTGCAATAAAGCAGCTTATTGCTTTACCAAGCTGCTAGGTAAAGCAATAAGCTGCTTTACTAAGCAGCTTATTGGTAGCAGCTTTACCAATAAAGTTGCTACCTGAGAATATCTGGAGAGCGCTAACCCTTCACTTTAATTCACAGGCAGCGCTAAGTAGAGCTAACAGCAGCAATTTGAGGCTAGCTGCTATTCACTGGGACAGCTAGCATTAGATCATCCTGAATGCTTCAATAGAAGAAGACTGGACTTCTCTTGTTTCATGGAGACACTTGCAGATCTGACTATGGTTGGAAGTGATAGGATTACAAATCAATCCCCAAACAATCAAACCGATGGCTGTTCTGCTATCAGATGCTACTATCAGATAACTAGAATTAGCTTGCTAGCATTGCCTAGAATTAGATAACTGGCTTATATCTAGCATTAAGTTGCTAGTACTATACTTGGCATTAGCAGGCTAGTAAAAGATAGCTGAATTTTATCTTTCCTACGTAGCATCAGCTGTAAATCTACTATAAATGCAAACATTAATAGCAGACACACCGTCTCTGATGCTGTGGCCAATCTGCTGACCAGACGCCATCTAGCTATGTGACACTTGCTATCTGAAGGTCAAAGGCCCTTCAACACACTGCAGCTCAGCAGCTACAAACTGTTCACTTCTATTATTATTATGATCCACAGCATGAATATGAATCCCCATCGCTGTTAGTACTGGAAGTGGAACAGGATACCAACAGCAAACTGTAGCGCCCCCCTCAGGACTTACAACTTGAACATAAAGATGTGAAGGTTCTCTAGTGACAACAACAAATATCCATTTCTAACTTCAAAACCCAAAGTAAGGTGCTGCAGAGGCCCTTACCCGGGCTTTGATGATGGTGGGCCGGGGGTCCAGAACGCCCTGCATCTTCCTCAGAGCCGGGATCACAAACAGGTTGCAGGTGACCACCGCCGACACCGGGTTACCTGGAGGCAGCGTGACAGGGTGAAAACACACACTGGAAACACACACACACATCCATAGCTCCTGCAGGAAGCATTCTGGTGTTTTCAAAGTAAAAGCATGTGCTGCGTTACCTGGCAGTGCAAAGATGAGCTTCCTGGTTCCATCGATGTCGACGGTGGCGAAGGTGGTAGGCAGACTGTGGGACAGAAACAGTCAACTGACCGAACTGCATCAGGAAGTTCGCTTCAGGGTCAGATGGTTTCAACAGGAACTGCTGCACCTGTAGGGAGAACAAGCCCCGCCCCCACGCCTCATACACTCACCCCGGCTTCATGAAGACGCGTCCGAAGTGGATCTGAGCGTGCAGGTCGATGTCCAGCACCTGCTTCAGGTAATCCTGAGGAAACGACAGGTTAGAGCGGCGCCGGTCGGCCGGAGCCACGCCCACCACAGCCACCGCCTACCTTCTCCCCCATGGACACGCCCCCTGAGGTGATAATGACGTCAGCGCGGCTGATCCCCTCGTGCAGCGCCGACAGCAGGTCGTCAGGGCTGCAAACATAAGCACAGGTGAGCGTCCAGCAGGGGTGCTGCTGCGCACCGTGCACCTCCCTACTTGTCTCCGACGATGCCCAGGTTGATGGTGGGGTAGCCGTGCTCCTGGATGGTGGCCAGCAAGGTGGAGCGGTTCGAGTCCCGGATCTTCCCGGGGTGGAGGTCGTCCTCTGGGTTCAGCAGCTACAGGGAGAGAGGCTGGTGAGTCCGGGTCCAGGTCCGGATCCGGGTCTGGGTCCAGGTCCGGATCCGGGGGACCTCTCGGCAACTGTACCTCATTTCCAGTGGACATGACGGCCACCACGGGGAACTTGTGCACGCTGACCTCGGTGACCCCCACGGTGGCTAGCAGGCCGATCTCTGAGGGACCCATATGGGTCCCTTTGGACAGAACACACTCCCCCCTCCTGATGTCATGGCCGATCGGCCTGGACACACACACGCACACACACACACACTCAGTCAGCTTTCACTCCATGATTTCATCACAATGAGATCAGAAATAATAAAACGATTATAATATAGTAAAACAATCATTACTGATATATTTAAAGTGTGTGATCAACAGGTCACATAATATTCCTGGACTTGTTTTCCTTTCAGTGACTGTTTTAATCCAGTTTTCCATCATTATTTTTAACTCCATCCTTTCCTAAACTAGCTGACATCACGAAAATAAACTGCGGTTTACATGCAGTACCTGGCGGACCACTATGGGGCGCTCGTGGACCAACAACGGTCCAAGGACCAGAGATGGAGAAAGACTGGGTTAGCATTGGTGTTAGCATTAGCCTCATCTAGAAGTCATCTGCTAACTTCCAGATTGAACAAATCTGTTTAGAGATATTTTTTAGCAAACCAGTTTTTATTGTAGAAACAAGTAAATGTTGGAAGTTCACCTAAATCACACGTTATCAGGTAAGTGAAAATTGCTTGTTTAGTTTGACTGAAAGTCAAGTTCATGGACGTAGAATGTTGTTATTGTAGAAACAGTAAAAACTGTATGGATCAATCATCGGACCGATGGATCGATTGATTGATTTTTACAATCTTTACATTAAAAAAAGAGAAAATGTTCTCCTTTTCTACACTGCTGTTCCAGAGGCAACCTGGAGAACCTATTGCTTTGGGGGGTACCTGGTGTTAACATGGCGTTACCATGGTGACCAGACCTTGGGGATACGGTTCTGGGCTCACCTGATGTCCTGTCCTGGCCGGGCCTGGACCATGATCCTCACCTCCAGCTCCTCTGTGCCCTGCGACCCACAAAGGCACCAAAATCAGAACCAGAACCATCAGGCCCAAACCCAAGACGGGCCGGCCAGAACCAGGACAGAACCCGGCATCGGTCCTTACGTCCTCTGACTCCCTCAGCAGCTCCGTGTCCTCCACCTGGACCACGGCGTCGGCGCCACATGGGATCGGAGCGCCGGTTGTGACCCTCATCACCTGACCCGGCATCACGGTGTGGGTGGGCTGAACACACACACAGAGAGACACACACACACACACACACACAGACACACACACACACCGCTGTGAGAGTCTGGCCTGCAGTGGCGCCTCCGGCCAGCAGGTGGTGCCATCAGACTGAAGGTTCTCTGACCTGCTGTCCGGCCTGCGACTCCCCCAAGATGAAACGGTCTCCAGGTCCGTCAGCAGCTGCACACAGAGACACGGAACCGCTCCTCAGTCAACCGGACCTTATCCAGAACTGGCAAAATTCTGCAGAGAGGACTCACCCCGCACGGCATAGCCATCCTTCACCGAGGCCGGGAACGGAGGCAGGTTGTCTTTGGCGTAGATGTCCTGAGCGAGAACCCGGCCCAAACCGTCTGCACAGATCCAGAACTGTTCACCTGGACGTTACCTCACTGCACACGATCAGGCTGCGGTTCTGACCCAAACGGTGACCCACCTCTGTAGTTGATGATCTCGATGCCCAGGATGGGCGTCATCTCCAGCACCGTGATGAAGGCCTTGTCCATGGAGGTCAGCGGGAACGGCGACATGCGGTGGCGCCGCGCCACCTTGCTGATGTCCACGGCGCTGTGGCCTGGAGACAGAACCAGACAGGCTTCAGGTCCGACCCGACCGGACAGGACCGGCGGGTCGGACTGAACTTACTGGCTCTCAGGATGTTCTCATTGCTGCCGCATCGGGACTGGACCTGCAGAACAGAAACGAACAGAACCGGTCACTGAGACAGAACCCGATTAAATCACCTGACGACCCCGAGCCTGAGCAGAACCTGGGTCCGATTGCAGAACCTGGATCCAGGTACTGCACTGGTTGGGCCCCCTCGTCTCAACGTTTAAGTTTGGCATCAACAATATGAAAATATAGTAAAAATGCAGCAGAAGAAGAAAAGAGGAGCATGAGGGAGGACTCCCAGAACCGGAGGGAAACCGGACCCAACACGAAGCAGACCGTACAACCCGGGGTTCTGGAGGTTCTGGTTCTGGTCAGTCAGTGAGGGAGTGTACCTTGGGCGTAGGGCAGGAGGCAGTGGACAGGCGGGACGTCGCCTGCGTCGCCCGCGGCGACTCAGAGGGGGTGGAGCTTAAAGACGCTGAGTCTCGAGGAAGCACCTGAACGCCTCGGGAAATGATTGAGTCTGGGATCTGCGTGCACACACACACAGAAAACACACACACACTGTTTATTACAGAGTCGCGTCTGGATCAGATGAATGAGAAACGATGATTGAGAGCAAATCAGCCTGAAGGTCGGTACACGATCTTCCAAAGCATGACACTGCCTCCACCGTGTTTAACTGCTCCACTGAAACCACGACTAGTTATAAAAATTGACCTAATTTCGGAAATATTTATCTTATATGTAAAAACAATACAGTATTTAGTTTTTATAAACTTGAATCAAATATTTTCAGAGGAATGTCGCCATGTTGTTCATGCTGCAATGCATTCTGGGTAAATGACGTGTAATGGTCCAACTGCCTGGCTCCTCCAGCCAAAACAGTGAGGAGTAACGTTATTAAGCCTTTTTAATTTGAACCGGAGCGCATTGAAACCGATCAGAACGTAGAAAAAACAAGAGGTGATGATGAGAAGGAGCAAACAGAGGAAGAGGAAGAGGAGGCCGTTGGCAAGGATACAGCAAACAGGAAGGGGCGGGACGAACCACCGGCAGTCTCGTACCTTATATGGAAATGGGATCATTGCACTCCAGAAGTGAAGGGGGCGCTATTTCCTATATTATCTGCGGCCTCCCGTTTTTATTTTCTTTTTAAATCTGTGATATATCTTCATCTTTAGAAAGGAGTTTCACTCTCAGTATGTTTTTGAACTTCTCTCTTTTATTTACTTCAGCGTAGATCACAGTTTTTACCAAATTCTGTAGCTTTCGGTGAATTTCTAAATCCGCTCCTTAGTCGCATCTTTTTGGCCCTGCTACTGCGCTATTTCCAAATAAGGTATGACAGTGGTCCGTCCCGTCCCTTCCTGTTTGCTGCAGCGAGGTGAACTTGGGTTCATAATGAAACAATGAATGACACTCACCTTTGGTTGGACTGCGTGATTCGTAAGTACTTCTATAGCTCTGAGTCCGGTTTTGCAACAGCGGTTTAGGCTCCGAACTTTGTCCGGTGGTTTCACATTCAGTACCAGTGATATAGCTCCGTTAGCATTTCCAGTACGAATAGCTCCATTAGCGCTGCTTGTCTTTGACGTCTCTCCCAGTGTCTTTGGCGCTGTGTCCGGTTCGGTATCAGCTGTCCTGTTTAGAGTCCGGTGTGGTGGTCACAGCCACACCGACACCGAACCCCCATGGATCCGGTCGGATCGGGGATGTCAGTACCCAAGCAGTATAGCTCCTGGTAGCGTCCAGCTCTGCCTGTCTCAGCGGCAGCACGGCATTTATTTTTAGTTCGTTAAGGTAAGAATCACCTGTTAAAGGCAGCCTTCCTGTGTTTACTCTGTAGACTCCAGCAAAGAATGGACCTGGTGACGTCATCAACCCATCGGTGAAAAATGGCGACCTCCATGGGCAACAAATATAACAAAAGATGTAAATTTTTGAAGTAATCATGAGTTTTGGCGTGATACAAACAGCAATTTTTTAGGTAATAGGAAAATTGCAACATATTTAGGCAACATGTTCAACTATTCCTGGATCCTTAGAACCGCCCGGTTCTGGATGGCTGTGGCAGCATGTTTGCTTCTGCACGTCTGAGATACATGAATGAAGAACAGAGAGCTTCCGAGAGCTTCTCCAGTACCAGAAAGAACCTCTGGTACTGATGTGATGACTTCCTGTTTGAGTAAATAATCAGATTTTTCTGTATTTTATCAGTCAAAATCTGGCTCAGCTGCACTGTCCATCCATTTTAGAGATGATACCATCATGAGATAATTATATGCCAACCGGGTCACGGGGCCCAAACTTCCCTCTGCAAGCCTCCTGCTCCAGCTCCTCTGGGGGAATTCCAGAGCGTTCCCAGCAGAGGACCATCGTCCCTCCAGCGTGTCCTGGGTCTCCCTCTGCGACTTCCACCGGTCCATTTTCCCCTCATTCATGAACCCAGAAATACTGAAACTGAAGAAGGCACTGTACCCTTTGGAGGCACTGATCCTCATCCCGGCCACTTCACACTCGTCTGCGAACCGCTCCAGCAAGAGATGTAAATCACAACCCGATGAAGCCAACAGGACCACATTATCCACCTAAAGCAGATATAGGATCCTAAGGCCACCAAAACGGATCCTCTCAACACCTTGGCTGCGCCTAGAAATTCTGTCCATGAAAGTAATGAATAGAATCGGTGACAAAGGGCAATCCTGGTGGAGTCCAACTCTCACTGGAAACGAACCCGACTTACTGCCGGCAATGCGGACCGGACTCTGACACCGGTCATACAGAGACCTGACAACCCATATCAAAGGGCCCGGTATCCCATACTCCCAGAGAACCCCCCAACAGGGCTCCAGCAGGGACACAGTCAAATGCCTTCTCCATGTCCACAAAACACATGTAGACTGGTTGGGTGAGCTCCCAGAACCCTCCAGGACCTGCTGAGGGTGTAGAGCTGGTCCAGTGTTCCACGACCAGGACGAAAACCACACTGCTCTTCCTGAATCCGAGGTTCCACTATCCGATGGACCCTCCTCTCCAGGACCCCTGAATAGACCTTGCCAGGGAGGCTTAAGAGTGTGACTCCCCTATAATTGGAGCACACCCTCCGGACACCCTTTTTAAACAGGGGGACCACCACCCCAGTCTGCCAGTCCAGGGGAACTCCCCCCGATGTCCATGCAATATTGCAGAGTTACGTTAGCCAACACAACCGTACAACATCCAGAGCCTTGAGGAACTCTGGACAAATGTCACCCCACCCCCGGGGCCCTGCCACCAAGGAGCTTTTTGACCACCTTGCCGACCTCGACCCCAGAGATTGGAGAGCCCAACCCAGAGTCCCCAGGCTCAGCTTCCACAATAGAAGGCATGTTGGTGGGATTGAGGAGGCCTTCAAAGTATTCTGCCCATCGGCCCACAACATCCCGAGTCGAGGTCAGCAGCACACCATCCCCACTGTAAACAGTGTCGGTGCTGCACCGCTTCCCCCTTGCAAGACGCCGGATGGTGGACCAGAATCGCCTCGAAGTCGTGCAGAAGTCTTTCTCCATAACCTCTCCAAACTCCTCCCAGCCTGAGCTTATGAGCTAATTGTGAGCTAATTACTCAGTGCAGATAATTATACCGTACTGTAAAAATATCCAGTTACAATTCTATCATTTAATTTTAGAATTTTGCATTAAATTTGGTTTCTAACATCAAATCTCTTCATAGCTGCCTTGAATGATTGATGGAGATCAGCAGGTTCATTTACCAGCAGTGTTTGTTGCAGCCGTGAAACTCAGGAACCCAAACAGAGAAGTGCAATGTGGGAGAATCGTCCTGCTGCTTTGATGCAGGTGATCAGGCAGGTGTGTTCTCGCCAACCAATCAGGTGAGGAGTGAAACTGTAACTAGTCAGTACAGCTGAGGAAGAGGAGGGGAAAGATGGCTGCAGCTCACCTGATGGGAACAGGTGAAATGAGAGGGAGGGGCAGGTGTGTTTCCAGGCAGGTAGGGGGCGCCCTTAGCCATGACCGCCACATGATTCGTCTGACCAGCACACACACACACACACACACACACACAGACAGACACATGAATGAGAAGTGAAACACATGAATGAACACAGAATGAAGCTGTGAAAAACATGATTATATTGTCGCTATGGCAACCAGCGTCTCGTTGCAAACCTGGACCTTCAACCTTCCTGCTGCAACTGGTTGGTTTCCAGTTTAAATCTGATGGGCCCCAGCGCTCATGGGGCCCAGCAGCAGCCAGCTCACCTTTGCGGCGATAGCGGCCACAGTGATGTGGGACGAGCCGTGCTGGTGGTGCTGGTGGTGGTTATGCCGTCCTCTCCTCCTGTCCTCTTCGTCTTCGTCCTCTTCCTCGCACTGGGTGCCGCGCTCCATGGTGTGTGTGTTGGCATGCGTATTGGTCAGTAGGGAGGGCATCGGCTCCAGGGCGGCGTGCGTGCATTTAATGCGAACGGCGGCTTCGCGCAGCAGGTCGACGGCGTGAGGCAGAGCGGGGAGGATGAACTGGAAACACTCCTGCAGGAACACGGACATGTTTAGTCCCAGAACTCCCAGAAAGCTTCTCCCAGTTCAAACAGCAGCAGGAAGTTCTCTGAGGGGGAGGATGACCTCCACTGACGCGCTCGTCAGTTCCTTCAAATGTGCCGCCTACATTTGGTTTGGCTTCATATTGCTGAAAATGGCATAATTTGATCTGGATTTCTGCAGTAAAACCACTTTTGAGTCCATGAGATGCAGCAGAACCCGACAAGAACCATGACGAGTCACTACTGCACCTGGGAGCCTTTCTTGCTGCCTGGAAGGTTGATGATCAGCGTTTTACCACGAATACCACAAACTGGCCTGGAATGAGTGCAGAGGAGCCAACATTAGATCAAGCAGGTACATCACACACACACACACACACACAGAGAAGGCTGCAGTGGACTTCATGAGCCTCACCTGGAAAGCATTCCCAGAGGAGTAACATTGAGGGATCCCATCAGCATGGCCAGAGCCATCCCTGGGGCCTCTCGCTCGATCACCTCCCTGGTCGCCTGCAACATCGGTGGGATGACTTCATTCATAGGACGAACATTTCAGAAACATTCCTGCTTACCGAGCCGACAGATGGGTCACAAGAAAAAGATGCAAATTAGCCACCAAGGATTTGAGAAAAATCAAGTATGAAGCTACAGGAACCCTTTATCTATGGCCGCCTTCATGAGGTGGAACACAGCCTGGCTAACATTATATGCTAGCGCCTTGGCTCACGCTACATCACAGGTGTCAAACTCCAGTCCTCGAGGGCCGCAGTCCTGCAGTTTTCAGATGTGCCACAGGTACAAAACACTGGAATGAAATGGCTTAATTACCTCCTCCTTGTGTAGATCAGTTCTGCAGAGTCTTGCTAATGACCTAATTATTCTATTCAGGTGTGGTGCAGCAGAGACGCATCTAAAGGTTACAGCACAACGACCCTTGAGGACGGGAGTTTGACATCCCTGCTCTACATGCTAGCAGCCTGGCTCACTCTACATGCTACGAGGATTGTTTCTGCCACAGTAATGTTTGGTTGGCGCTGCAGCCTATGGACTTGCTGGGTGAGTGGAACTGGGAACCATCACGGTGGATTCCTCTGAAGCAGGGAATGTCAGCCTGTACTGGTACCTCTGGTGTAACATCTCGTGGTGCAAAACCAGTTCCTCCTGTGGTCAGAATGAGATTCAGCTCCTGCTCATCACACCACTCCAGAAGAGTTTCCTGCATGGAAGAAAACACATGAACCAAGTCAGGAACATCTCCGCTTCCTGCACCAGCATCTGAAAGACACCAAGGAGTCCGTACCTTGATTTCCTCGATCTCATCTGGAACTATTTTATAGGCTGCAATGACTCCTCCCAGCCTGCAGGGGGAGACGACAGTGAGGGTCAGAATGTGAAGGCGTGCAGCGCCGGCGTTCATGAGAGGACTCACAGTGACGGGTCATGGACCAGGTCCTTCAGGTTCACTCCACTCCTGTCTTCTGCCAGGTTCTTGAAGCAGCTGTCACTGACTGCAGGGGAGAGAGGTTTGGTTGGTTAGAACCAGAACCGTTCTGCTCGAGTTTTTCTAGACCCATCAGGTCAGAACCAGAAGAGTTCTGCATTCTGGACTCCTGATCCTTTAGCAGCACATCTCAACTCAGGTTCTGGTCTTCTGGTCCTTCGGATAATTTCTGACAGTTCTGGTTCTGTCCTGAACCTCATCTTTATCTCTTCCTGGTTCTAAAGGGAACCACATCACTTGATTGGACTGAAACGACTGTTAGAACCAGCTGGGAACGTCTTCAGTCACACTGAGCAACGAGTTCATGAGCCTTCCTGGAGTTTCAGCTCACAGTTCAGGTCCAGTTGGGTCCACCACGTTTTAATGTCAGATGGATCATTTATGCAACCGGATCCAGAATAAAATCTAGAAATATGAATATTTGCTATAGAAATTTTAGATCCAGAACTTTTCCAGACTTTTTTAAGAACCTTTTAGACCCGGTTCCATCAGAATGTTTTGGGCCCTGTTCCATCAGCAGTGATCCAGAGCTGAGTAAGGAGAGACGGGCCGGCTGATACCAGAACCAGAGCAAACACAGAGGACCCACCGGGCCCAGTTATCTCCCTCCTGGTCTGTTGGGGTGGTTCTGAACCGGGTTGGGTCCAGTCCGGCTCTGGATCTGTGCGCTGCTGCGATTACTGTTTCCATGTTGGCTGATTATTATTCAATGCTGTAATTAACAAAACACCGCCTTGTTTGGAGTGGCCTAGTCAAAGTGTGGACTTAACTCCTCCACCTTCTGAAATCAGTTCAACATAGCAGGTCAAAGGTCATCTTCAGTGACGTCAGAGACTCAGCTGTTAGTGGGTGTGAATACTTTTTCGGTCAGGATGGAGAAATTAATTCAGGAATTAAATCATAATAATTTCAGTTACTGCAGCCTATGGGACCCAACCGGGCCCAGCTCCCGGCTTTGGTTCCGAAGCAGCTGGGTCGAGCCTCGGTTTTGCCCTCACATGTTTTAATCATTTGAGACGTGGTTAATGATGCTTGCGGACCATTTCCGCTTTAACCGGGTCGGCTGGTTCCGAAGGTTCGGTTTGCGTGTGCAGAACCGCGGCGGCGGTCGGAACCAGCACATCTGCAAAGGGACATGAATAATGCAGCTCATGTAGGAGCAGAGCGCTCCAACGCGAGGAAACATGATGTTCAACCCGAACCAAGCTGGACCCGTTAAGCTCAGCGGAACATTTCAAAATAAAAGCCTGCCAGGGATTTCTAACGGTCCCAGCCCGTAGGAAGAGGCGCTCGCCTTTTGTTTTGAAAGTCCAAACCGGGGTTTCTTCTCCCGTCTGTCTGCCTAAATGAAATATCCCAATCCGCTCACATTTCTGCTCCAAACACACATTTACCTCAATAACTAACGTTTCCATGCAGATATGAACCAAATCCCAGACGAACCGAGCCCGCATGTGTCCGAACCGAACCCAGAGCTCAGCCCGAACCGCCGGTTAGCTCGCTGCTAGCCGAGCCGCTCCGCAGAGCTCGTAGCCCTGATCGTGACAGCCGTCATAAAACAGCCCCGGTCTGCAGCGAACCGGGGCGCTTCGGGTCGGAACTGCGGACCTACCAGTCAGGATTCCCACTCGGGTCTGATGGTCGTGGTTAGTGAGCACCATCCCATCCGCCGCCATGTTTCCAACCTCTGTCTGCACCGTGACGGCTCATACGTAGCGGCGGGGGAGGGGGGAGGTTCCGCTGCACCTCTGGAGGACAGGCCGAACCGAACCGAACCGAGACCAGCTGGATGGTCCCCGTTTCAGAACTGATGGACCAGAACCAGCTGCTGATTCTGTGACTGTTCAGAAGTTCCGAAGTCGGGCCAGAACCGGCTCTAGCAGAGGCTCTAGTTGGATCATAAACCACAGAACTGGATCGGTTCTGGACCAGAAGTTTATGAGTTGTTGACACATTTGCTTATTTTTGTTCTATTCTGATTCATTTTACATGAAAGGAAATGTTGACATGTTTGATGTTTTGTCAGGACATGAAAGTAAAACTCATTTCAGTTTTATTTGATTTCTGCAACCAATCCACAGTGAGTACCAACTAAAGGTTTTCTAAAATCAGTTCAGTTCATTTCAGTCGATCCAGGATCGGTCAGAGCCCTCAGCCCACAGCATGACTCCTCCCATCGTAGCCCAGCGACAGCCGGACTGGTTTCCAGGACAAACCGTCAACAAACCCTCGAAAAAGACACAATATACATAATCCATCATAAAGCATGGGGAGAAAATAGCTGCAGACGATTATAATTTAGTTTCTAAAAATGCTCCCTGCTGCTTTTACAACAGAGTTTTATAGCCAAAACGGTTTAAATTAGAGAATAAATTCTTGTGACGATAGTCATAATAACTAGAAAAAAATCACATGATGTTAGGAGAGAGAAGTAGGAATGTTTAGAGAATTGTATCATTAAAATGAGAAATGCGGAGCATCTTGTGACGTTTGGAATAAGGAAATAATTAATCAGTATGAAATTATTCATAAATCATTCTGACAGCAGAATGATTTATGAATCTGTCAGCTTCATCATGATTCTGATGAAGCTGACAAATTAAACCTACAGGCTTTCCTCACTGAAACAATTCATCTACACAGTTTTTTCTGCCTTTAGCGTTTTTATTCTCATAACATTTTGACTCTGTTGTCACCATAAATTATTCTCATTCTGGCTGTAAGCTGGACCGGAGGCGGAACCGCTCCAGGCCAGTACCTATAGTAGAACCCGGGTGCCACTTGCCTGGTACCAGGATGCTGCTGGTTGTTCTGGCAGCAACAGAACCAACAGAACCAGGAATGGGCCCGGTGGGCTGCATCAGACAGCTACCAGAGCACTCTACAGTCTGAGGAAGGCAGTGCACACAAACACCTAAGGCCTGACCTTTGACCTCGGGCCTGACCATGACCTCTCGCTGTTTGTTGTTTCTAACTAATTCTGCTTTTTCTGTAGCTACAGACATGACGTAGCTACACTGGGTCTAGAAGCGACCTGGATTTGCTCCGGCCCAGAACCTTTGGTATAGAGTAAATATGATGCTTTAACATGAAGTTAGGTGGTCGTCTGTCATGGGAGGACGGTAACCCTTGGTTGTCTGAAGTCGTTACATTATGTGACTTCTTTGGTCTCATTGGATGAATAAATTATAAAGATGCACCAGATGCAGTTTTCTGATAAACAGTCATTAAGCAAGGCTAGCTGTAAACCCAAGCAGAGCTGAGAGTTTTGTTCTGGTACCAAAATGTCCATCCAGCCTCCCCTTGGGAGAAGCAGCAGTTCCTCCTGAAGGAGAACCCTTAAAGTTCTTGTTTCCTTGATCCCAGGCTTTCGGTCTTCCTGTTTTCCACCGGTCTCTGTGCTACAGCAGGGTCGTTTTCTGTCGACCCTCAGTCTTCTCCCGCTTGCTTAAACTCAGCTGGCTCTCTGTTAGCGTCGGGTCCACCCTCCGGTACTGGGACCTGGGAGGTGCGATGGTGGTGAGTTCATGTTGGTCGGCGAACACAACCCTCTGGTTCTCGTTTCGGATGTTTATCACTTTCAGGATGCGCTTGCCGATAAGGTAAATCATCTCAAGGATGCACATTAAGATGCAGATGGCGCTGGACACAACCATGAAGAGCATGAAGATCTTCTTCTCTGTTGGACGACTGATGAAGCAGTCCACGGTATTGGGACACGGTGCCAGGGAACACTTGGAGAGTCTGCAGAAAAAGTAGAGCAGATTGAACCAACTGAAGAACAGCACTGTTGTCTTTGCCAGCAAGTAAAGTCCAAAGCTTACTTGGGGAGGTCATATCCATGGTAGATCCGATACAGAATATAGAGAAACGATGTGTCAAACCCAGCTTTAAAGACCAAGCTCACTAGATACGTCCACCACAGACCTCCTCTCTTCTTGCCGGGGTTGGCATAAAGGTGAGAGCCTGGGTGCCCCTCCATGTACTTCTTGTCCTTCCCCTCACGGTATTTAACATGAGCCATTACCATCAGAGACGGGCAGGTGACGAAGATCAGCTGCAGCGCCCACAGACGGATGTGGGAGATGGGGAAGATATGGTCGTAGCAGACGTTGTTACAGCCAGGCTGAAAACAGGTCAGACATGTTGAGTTCTGGACTGCACAAGAAGGAGAGCAACCAACTAGAGCAGAAACACATCATGACAACAGAAAACCTTCGGAATACCAGAGAGAACCTCCTGAAACTCCACCATGGACAGAAACTACGGTAGCCTCTGAGACCCGAACATAAACTAGGTCAGCATGACTGGTTATAGAGCCAGCTGTGGAGTGAGGGATGAATCAGCCTGATGCTGTTCCATCTGAAGGCCAGCAGGGTACAGCATCTAGCAGGAAATAAATTATGACTTTGACCAGAGTAAAATATCTTTAAACAAGGATGTTTCTAGAGCTGGATGCCATCTTAAGGGGGGTGGAGTCCTAAGCTGCATCCAGGCTGTTTAGCCAAAGGTCTTGATGAAGAGCAGGAAGGTCTGAACTAGGTTTTATCGGGTCAACTAAAGGTTGCTATTTAGAGTCACCCACTGTTCGATCAGGAACCTGTTGGTCCGCCACTTTGACTCACATGTTAAGATGTGTTAGTGTGGAGCTCACCTGTTTGGTGTTGCACACAAAGTCCTTACTCTCGTCTCCCCACACCTTCTGGGCCGCCACTACGAACACCATGACCCGGAAGACAAACACCATGGACAGCCAGATCCTCCCGAAGGCCGTGGAGTACCTATTGACCCCGCTCAGCAGATTCTCCAGTCCAGACCAGTTCATCCTGCTGTGTTAGGGTTCTGGGACACACCCGGGCTCTGATTGGGGACAGGAGACAGGAGACATCATGATACACCTGCCTCTTCGGTCCAACAGGTTTGGTTCTAGAGCATCTGGGTGACGTTAATGCCTTTGTCTCCATTGTTGCTCTGGCCAATCCCTCAAAACATGGTTCAGACGTTTGATTAAGAGGTTCTGATCCGGTTCTGACCTGGATCATGGTGTTGTTCTAAGGAACTTGGAAATGTTTCTGTATTCTCAGACCTCCAGACGGCATCTGGCCGCTCAGAGTTCTTGTTCTGGGAAAACCCTTTAACAGGTTTCTTCTTGTTAAGGGGAATTGCTACATGAAGCAAGCATGTAAGCATGTCGCTACATGCTTGCATGCTCACACGTAACGACATGCGAGCATGTCACTACATGCATGGATGTCACTGCATGCTCGGCCTGGGGACTCATGCAAAGTGCAGTTTGCTGTATTTCCCCAGAAACTTTTCCAGCTAATTTGAATGAACTGAACTTGATTCTCTGGCTGATAACTGGAATCAACTGGAACGACTGGACGATTGAAGTGAAACCATTCCTTTTGGAAAGAGCATCAGTACGATGTGTTGTGAATTGGTGCTATAGAAATAAACTACATTGAATGGAAAATCAATTTCTATGAATGTGTTTGTTTATTGGTAATATCTACATTTCGATGGTCAAAATGGCTGAGTATACGCATTTTCTGTTAAAACGAGTTTCACAGCATTGCACTGTTTCACAGCATGAACGAAGCAGGCTGTGTTAATATTAAAAGAGGGCGGTTGTTTACAAGCAGGTAAGCTTGGGTAATTTCCAGTAAACCATCTGGAGGAAGCAAAGCGAAGGACAGAGAGCTGGTTGTTTCCAGCTGTACGCGTTGTACGTACCTTGATATTCAATCAAAAGGAAAAAAATGCATTTATTGGATTTTTCATTATCTAGCCAGCTTTGCTACTAACAAAATTGTGGACAAACATTGTGTACACACATTTCAGACAGTCTGTGGGTGAGAACATGTCCGTCCTAAACTTGGCTATTGTTGGGTCAGTTTACTTTTGTTTATTTGGCAGCTTGGTGCTTTTTCTGTGAGCTAACTGTGACAATGTAGTGAAGCTAGCTAAAACATGCAGTGAAGCTAGATGGGGATCCATTGGGTCCATGCAGTGATAGTATTATTGTATCCTCTGATAATATCCTCCAGGCATCCCTGATCACTAATATACATTGTTAAAACACCTGTTGACTTAAACAGTCTAACATGCTTAATGAATGTGTGTGGCATATTTAGTCCTTCAGCCGTAAATGCGCAGGGGCAGACTGTACTGTGCCTCACAGATAGGGGGCAGCGCTGAGCCCGATAGGCAGAATAAACAACAGCTGCTCTTTTCTATGCATCAAAGAGACTTAAAACGATGGTCTCGGTTAACGCTGCCAGATTCAAAAATGAACAAAGAAAACAAGAAACTCTTATTTACACAGTCACACGCAAATAAAATTAAATTATACACAAAATGTAACCTTAAGCAGAAAAAGAGATGTCAGCCTAAAAAGCATTAACATAAAAAAGTCAAATTTAAACTTATACGTTTGTAATTTAGTTTTATTTCCAGACTTTCTGTCTGGAAGTAAATGTTATTATTGTTCAACATTTGTTTATTTTACTGAACTGCTGCTTCATCTCACTGAAGGAGAGGAACTGGTCCAGCCTGCTTTGATAAACTATCTGGGACCAACAAACCAGAACTCAGAGGCTCAGTGGGTTTGAACCCGAGGTTCTGCTCACATCCACAAGGTTCTGAAGGAACCCATGATCAGCTTGTGGATGTCTCTAACTTACGACCAGAATTGGGCCCGGTTCTGGAGCTGGTGACCAGCCCAGCAGAGGTTTCCTCAGGAAGCTGCTGGGAAAGAAGCTTTCTCATCTCGCTGATGGAAAACTTTCTGTAAAACTCTCCTGGATTTCAGGTTCCTGTGTGGTTCTGACCCAAACCCAGTAAAAAAGATAAAACCCATATCAACAGAACCTTACCTGGTACTAGACGTCTCAAACAGCCAGCATGTGGAACAGAGGAAACTCTGGATTGTCTCTGCCCTGTGAAAACCAGTCGGAGCAGCAGCGACGTCATCAGTCTCACATCAGCACAAAGGCTGGGCAAATCCCGACCACAGACTCCCCGCCTCCAGCAACTGCACTCAGAGCAACTCAGAGCAACTCAGAGCAACTCGGAGCAACTCAGGACAACTCAGAGCAACTCAGAGCAACTCAGAATAACTCAGAACAACTTCAGAAAACGTCAAATGGAGTCGTGCCACTTAAAGGGCCAACGCCTCTTTTATGGGGGAGGAGAGGAGCCACACCCAGCAGGACCTGCTGACGGAGACCAGATGTTCACAAAACCAGAACCTTACTGGACCAGAACCTCTGCAGTCCATCCAGACTCAAAGTTCTCACATAATCAGAGGAAACGGCTCTGAGCTTCATGGCAAAGGGTATGAATACATACGGAAATGTGATTTCTTGGTTTTCTACTTTTAATAAATTTGCATAAAATTCAAAACTGATCATACTGGAAAAGCTGGAACATTTCAGCATGTGGAGAAAGTGAAGCACTGTGAATACTTTCTGGATGTTTATCTCAGAACAGAATCAATAAAATATAATTTTGGTTCGATTCTTTGGAATATTTAATGCTTAGTTTTCTCATCCTGGTTGCACTAAAACCACTTCTGTTTGTTTTGCTCTAGATCTCTGATTTATTTTCTGTTTTAGTGTTAAATACTGTTGAGATCATTTTAGAGTAGGACTTTCATGTTGACACTAAATGTAGCCTGTAATGCTACCTCATGGCTTTCCTCCAGTCTTCACCATAACCCTGCGCTGTCTGACCATTTTAATAAGCTTTCAGTTTATTTAACCGAGTATTCCAAAGCTGGGAGAAATGTTCACCATAGCACACCTTTATCAGGCTGCGCTGATGTTCATATTGTTACTTCCTCATTAAACAATGAAGCCCTTTGTGAAAGAAGCTGCTTACCACAGGAGGTTGATTCCCTGGTTTAATTCAGAACGCTAGAAAACTGGAGGAAATGCCACCACATTATTACATTAAATTACATTATCACAATGTGTGTTAATATTGATATATTACAAATTATATTGTTATAATTCGAAGTAATTAGTATGTGGAAGAGTAAGAACAGCAATACAGGTGCGAGGTTCAATCACCTTATTTTACTTAACTTCAGCAGAGATCAACAGAGTTAGAAATTTGATTTTACATCTTTTTAAAAAACAAATTAATGCTGTCAACATGTCTCTTGGTCAGACACAAGAAAACTGTTATAGTAAAATACAGGGAGAATGTATGTAATTCACTCTGAATCTGTCTGGATAATTAGATGGAACTTATTACATATTTTTATGATGTACCTAGTATGGAATATGTTTGTCTTTTATTTTGGCAAAGTGCCTTGAAGCAACATTTGTAAACAGAGTTGAAATTGAAAGATGAATACATGCTGGTTCATGTGTAAAAACTGCTAGATTGCGATTACTAAGAAAAAAAACGTTTTTATGACAAAGTTATGGATGAACCTTAAATAAGTCAGGCATTTTGTCGGAGCTACATTCCCTGCTGAGAGGCTCTTTTCTCAGTTGTAACCATGTGGTAGCGCCTACAAGTTGGTCCCCTCCCATATGGCGGCGTTCTATCAGATTATCAGACACCGTCAGAATAGCATACATGCAGAGTACGCACGCATGCGCATTAAGAAGTCCGACCTCAAAGGAGCTATCAGTTCAGCATACGCGACAAGTTATGACGAAAACAAGTGATTAAATTGTTTTCAATAATAACTAGATAGATATACAAGCATGGTCGTGGTTTCAATGTGTAGTTAAGGCAGCTAGCTGCAGCTGCAGTCAACTACAACACACGCCCGTGTAAAACTCATTAATCTACTTAACCGCTAAGTCAGGACGTCATACAGCTGTTAATAGCAAAGTGTATGACGATCTACGTCATGATTCTATGTTGCTGATTAAATAAAATCGTATGGTAATGACAGCGTATACTTGTCTGTTAGATATAGCCGTCAGTTCTTGCTAAGCGTATGACGATCTGACAGCGTATGCTGTTCAGAGCAGCGGCCTTATTGACGAAGGAGTCAGTAAACTGGGGGAAACCAGGCGACTTTTATTTTGGAAACTAAGTGAGCGGAAGTCGTATTCCTGCTACGCTTATATCCCTGTCCAACATGTCTCCCTCGCAGAGGAGTTTGTGTTAGTAGTGTGGGTTTTTTCTCCGTGGATCCTCCGCCGTGTGTGAGTATTCCTGTGGGTTTGACGTGTTTTAGGTGTGTCGCAGCGCCGGCCGGTGTTGTGTATCCTCCGGTGCCCGTGGTAACAAGGTCACCGGATCCTGCCCTGAGCTCCGGGCTGGGAACATGGAGGTAGATGACCTGTTTTCAGAGGAGCTGTCCGGCTGCGCGGCAGCGGACCGGGTAGGGAGCTCGGTTCTTGATGTCGGAGTGTGGACCGTGGGCGGTAGAACCGTCTCTGGGTTATTTTTAACGGTACCGCAGCTTTCTCTGACCCCACCAACGGAACCAGGGTCGGGTTTGATGATCATACCTCACCGACCTTTGGGGGTCTGACCTACTTTAATGTTAGTCCTCAAACTGATCCGTTTCTCCGTTCGGGTCTTCACGCGTCTCTTTATTTCTACGTGACAAACCAACTGGGAATTTGACATGAATCCAGTTAAGATTATCATCTGAATTAGGGGCGCTCTCCTCTGCTGTGATTGGTTGTTTTGATTCTACGCATATATAGAACAATGGCAGATCTAGGCTACACCTCTCTGCTTTATTTACCATTTGACAGAGGGGGGTTAAAGTGCCCCAACTTTAAATTTTACTATTTGCCCACACAATTAAGGACTATCATGTTCTATTTTGCAGATAAAGATAATCCACACTGGGTAGAACTTGAGTCTCATAACGTAAATTTAGCTCTTCCATTATTCATAAACTCCAACACTCCAAAGAAGTTACAGAAATATATTACAAATCCTATTCTGAAAAATATGACTAGAATCTGGCAGGATGTTAGAAAATACTTGAGGAGCCAAACAGCATGTTCCAATTTAGTCCAATATGGGGTAATCAGCTGGTGGGGCAGAAAGAACGTTTAAGCTCTGGTTATTTATTGCAAGGCATAAAAAGTATTGGTGACCTTTACTTTTAAAAAGTATTGGTGACCTTTACCCATCAAATTCTGATATTGTTTTTGTCATTTGGAGAGTTACAAACCAAATTCAAGCTAGATTAAAAAGCATTATTTCAAATTTCTTCAATTGAGAAGTTTTGTCAAAGCAAATTACAGTAATCTAAACAAGCACCCCTTTACATAGTTTGAAATATTTATGATACAGAATAAATCAAGAAAGGGCATTATATCAGACTTTTATAATGTACTGATCTCTAACTCGTAGAACTCAAATAATAAGCTTATAAACTGAAATATGGACCTATCATCAAATATTAGTGATGATAGGTCTGGGAAAATAGCCATCTTAGAATCCTACAATTTAAATGGCAAATGTGTGTTTATGTACATTTAATTAAATATAATGACACCCAGATCTTTGCGTAAAGTGGAATTCTAAAGAGACTCTAATACACTGCATGTGGGAATGCAGACGAATCAATGCATTTTGGACAGAGGTGAAAGATATAATTGAAAGAATTCTCTTAAAGCAAATCTCACTGGATCCTAAATTGTTCCTGTTAGGTTTATATCCTGAGAAGCAAAACTTTAGTAAATCAGAATGTACTTTTATAGGTATAAGCTCATTATCTGCAAAAGAATGCATTGCTTTGGCTTTAAAGCAGATGACGTCTAATTTGACGCTAGAAAGAATAACATATTAGGAAATCCAAACAATATCTATATGAAAGGATTTGGGTCCTTTCATTAATTTTATTAAGGACTTAGACTTGTCAAAGGGTTTGTTTGTGTTTTGATTTGCTGGAACCTGCAGAGTGCCATGTGGAATAGATGTGTACAATGTTCTGTGCGGCAGGTCAGCGCTGGGCCAGCAGGTCGAGTCAGCCAGAACCGCAGCAGCATCATCAATGGTGTGTTTACATCCGAGAGCCGTCACGTTCTGCTGTGCCCGCTCAATGACCTCTGACCTAATCAGCTGGCATCACGGTGAGTGTTTGTAGCAGCTACTTCTGCTGCTAGCTGCAGCGGCTACAGTAGCAGCTAGTAGCTGCTGCTGACGTTGCTGTCCTGCAGGCTGCACCTGCATGGCGTTTGCGAGGCTGGGAGGAGCGTTCTGCCAAGCTCAGCACCTGCTGCTCATCGTGGACAAGTGAAGAGGAGGACTCGCCGTCTCTCCCAGGTCAGTGACTCGGCGCTGCAGCTGCAATGCATCATGGGTGATTACTAATGAGCGAGGTGTGTTCAGGTCCAACCGCCGTCCTGTCGAAGACATATGAAGACGAGCCAATCGTCAGCCTGTGCCGTGTTGTGGAGGCGGAGCTTCTGGTGCCAGCCAATCCTCGCCGCTCCTTCTTCTCTCTAGAGGAAGAAGCCGATCCAACGGCCAGTCCCTGTTGCCAACCGCTGACCGTCCCGCTGGTTCTGATCCGGTTGTGGTTTTGATCCGCTGCTAGCAGCTAGTCGGTCCAGACGGTGAAAATGAACCGCCCGGCGCCAGTGGAGATCTCCTACGACTGTCTGCGTTTCCTCATCACGCACAATCCCACCGACGCTCAGCTGGGGAAATTCATTGAGGTATGGACCCGACCTCTTTTGTTCCTGGTTCTGGTCCTGGTTCTGACCCGCTCTGTCCTCCTACAGGAGCTGAAGGCGTACGGCGTTACCACCCTGGTGCGGGTCTGCTCTGCCACGTATGACCGGGCGCCGCTGGGCCAGGAGGGCATCCAAGTTCTGGTGAGACCCGACAGATCCTCCCGTCACGCCGATCGGGTCAGCCTTCCTCCTCCTGAACCGCTTGTCTCTGCAGGATTGGCCGTTTGATGATGGCTCTGCCCCCCCGGAGCAAGTGGTTGATGATTGGCTGAACCTGCTGCAGGTGAAGTTCAGGGAGGAGCCGGGCGGCTGCGTGGCGGTGCACTGCGTGGCCGGACTGGGCCGGTCAGTACAGCATGGAAACACACCGTCACCATGGAAACCACCTGCTCATACCGACAGATCTGGCGTTGGGATAATCAGTAGTTGTGGAAAAAAAAATCAAACCTTAAAATGAAAATTAATCCTGAACAAAATCAAACTGAAAAGGAAAACTGTTAAACGGTAAAACGTTAAAGCCTGCAAGCAGAGAAGGTCCATGAAGGAACGCTGAAACACTGACTGCTACAGCTGCACTGTGTGACAGAATCAGAACACAATCAGAGAAACGGGTCAGCTAATCCTAACGCTGTGAATGAACCAGAAGCAGGCTGAATCCTACTGCCAGCCAGAGACCCGTTTCGGCTGAACCCAGACCTGATGGAGGTTCTGTTAAAGGTTCTTTTAAAGGTTCTGAACTAACCCTGCTGTGTCTCCCCAGCGCTCCGGTTCTGGTGGCTCTGGCGCTGATTGAGTGTGGGATGGAGTACGAAGATGCAGTCCACCTCATCAGACAGTAAGGCTTCTGCTATTGGTGCCGGTTCTACTGCTGGCCCGGTTCTGAGCGGATCTTCTTCTGTATGTGTTACAGGAAGCGGCGCGGCGCGCTGAACGCCAAGCAGCTGCACTTCCTGGAGAACTACCGACCCAAACTCTGCCTGCGCTCCAAGGATGCCAATGGCCAGAGCTGCTGCCTGCAGTAGGCCCAACAGAACCGGGTCGGCAGAACCCTCCTCCTGGAAACCAGTTTCGATCCATTCCTCGTGCAGTTCAGACCCGATTCTGCTTGTTCTGATCCGTTCGTCCTCACAGCTGTCCACCAGCCTCCGTCTGCTCCTACAGCCCCCCCCCCCCGCTTGGTTTGACCTTTGACCCCTCCTCATTCCTCTGGTTCTGATCCAGAAATGTTGAATAAAGTTGTTTATGCTGAAACTTCTCTAGTGATCCCTCCAGAACCTCTAGAACCCACCTACAGGTCGCCACAGTCAATTGTGGCTTTTTCCATGTAATGTCCAACTTCCTGTGAAAGAATTTAATATGGACCTTCAAAATAAAGTTACTATCTAAATATTTAGAATTCAGTTTGTGACAAAAAAATGGTTAACGATCCAGAAATGGCAGCCATGTTCGACCCGACCTGAAGGCCCGTAGAACTTGGCCAGCCGCAGGAAGGAGGCGGAAACACACCAGGTTCTTCTGATCCTGGCAGATTCTGAATCAGATGAGAAACGGTTAGCATTCAGAACCATCTCTGAAGTTGTCCAGAACCGGTCCAGAAGAACCAGAACGTCTTCAGGCCTCAGCTTAGGTCAGAGGTCATGGTTCAAGATTTCCTCCAGGGGCCGCTCCTGCTGCAGAACCTCCAGTGAGTGAAACCAGCAGAGGGTCAAAGGTCATCCTCTGAGTTATCAGCTGTGGTTAGGGTGAAGGCATCGTGGACACATGGCAGACAGTGACTGATGTCCTACATCACTGGCTGGACTGCGGCAGAGTTACCAGAACCAGATCTTACTGGGTTTCAGGTTCAAGCTAAATATTTAGCTAGCTAGCTAAGTTTGTTTATTTGGATTCCCATTATCCATTACTACTCTTCCTGGAGTCAACATATTAAACAAAACATTCATTACAGTTACACTTAGCATAATGTTAGTAACATAGCATATTGACTCATATAAGTAGAATTGTAACAGTTTATTTGTTAAATGATTAAAGAGAATTTGTTAAAAAGCTCCAAGATTTCAACATGAATGAGGCAGCTGTTGATGTTAATTCAGTATTTGGAGGTGTGGACAAAACGTACTGAACTAACTCTGCCAACATGGATGAAACTACAGTCAAGCTTCAACCTAGAACAAATTGACGTAATCGTTCACCTAAAACAAACAAAAAAACCCTAACGGAGATAATCCCAGTCAATGGGAGGAAAGCCAGACTGAGCTGCAAGTGAGATTTTAATCGAGTGTTATAACGTAGGAAGGACTTAGTTTGAAGCAAAACAGTTAGCTTGTTCGGTAAATCCCCCTGGGTGCTGGTTGTCGCGGTGCTGGCCTCCAGTGAACACCAGAGGGCGACACTGAGGATTACAATCAGCTGAACTCATCCATCATCCCAGAACCAGGTCCAGAACGGTTCTGACGGGTCAGAACCAGCAGGTCATCCTGGTTGGTAGCAGCATCATCATGCTGAGGGGTGATCTGATCAGGAGAGGAACGTCTCTCAGCTAGCAGCGCTAACTTCTCCATGCTGTTAGCAGGATGATACATGAGCAGAACCATCCGGACCGGAACATTATGTATTAGAACCTCGTGCTGAAAGCCGCCTGCCTTTTATACCAAAATAAATAAAAACAGAATAATAAACATTTCAGCTGCAGCTGCTGGCTCTGCCGGCAGAGGGCGCGCTGATCAGCAGCATCGATCCGCGATCGATACTTCTCTGGGTTTCTTCAGCCTTCCTCTTGGGGAGGAAGAAGAGGCGTGTTCGGAACCCTGACCCGTTTAGGCCCAGAAGGTTCTGTGGCTGGTGTGGGTTCGGAACACCGAACTGGGTCATTCCTCCGGCCAGTAAAAGCTGGAGCAGCGGTCCGGACGGACCGAGAGGGAGCGGCTCCGGAAGGAAGGAAGGGAGGGAGGGTTCGGGTATCTGGTTGGGTTCGGGACCCAAACTGGACGCGGGGAAAAGAAGTCTGGAAACGGAGAGGAGGAACTGATTCCCACCGCAGCGGCAGAAATGTTACCGGTAAGTTTCTCCTTCGGTTCCGACCGACCCTGACGGAAACTAACGGAAACTAGCGGGAACTAACGGAAACTTACGGGAGGTAACGGAAACTAATAGGAAGTAACGGCCGGGTAGATCCGCCGCTACTGGACCAGAACTAGAGTCTCTGCTAATTGAGTACTGTTGTCCCCAGGGGCCCCCGACCGTCTGGTACCAGCAGGTGTCCGGGTTCTGGGCCCCAGTGTGGCACACCGCCCAGGGTTTCTCAGCCTGTGGGCGGCGGCTCTTCATTTAAATAGTAATATTGTTTAATGATTAAAGGAGCATTTTTTCTATCTTCATCACCACACAATGAACTCAAATATGAGCAGAAGGGTCCAAAGAGAGTCTGGGGGCCATTTGTGGCCCCATTATGGCTGACATTTGGACACCAGCACATTAAGCGGAAAAGCCTTTTTGTCATTTTTCAGTATTGCTTTCTTCAAACTGAAATCTTATTCAAAGTTGGAAGGTTTTCCAGCAGCTCCTCCGGTTCTCCCAGTTAAAGCTGCTTCCTGACTGGGAATGAACTCAGAGCCTTATAGGAGTTTCTTCCAGGACTCAGGGGACACTCTCTGCTGTCCTCTGCTGTCCTCTGTCTCTCTGTGTTTGTCCATGGATGTTTGATTCAAGGACATTTCTCATCCCAGATTATCTTGAATTTATCCATGGGGCACTGATCTGCTGTGACATCATCACAGTGACATCACAGGGTCAGCTCCTGTCTCTGAGAACGTGATACCAACATGGTTACACATCTGTCCAGCTTCATGACATTTAGACTAAATTAAAACCCAACCAGAACTTCCTGCTTGCAGCTGCCAGTGGTTGCTATGGCGACGGTAGCCTCTCCGGTTGGCAGGGACGTGGGGGGCGGCCAAGAGGAAAACTCTTTACGTTTACTGTAAGAGAGCGGCTTGACTTCCTGTTTCCTGTTTTCCTATGGCAGAGAGAGGAAACTGTAAGGATCCGGTTTTAATGGCTAGAATTAGCTTTTATGCTAACTACTGGTAAATCCTTATATTATGGTAGCTTTCTTGTAAAGGTAGCTATGGTAACAAACCTCTCAGATCTACATGAAACATTTAATGGCAGAAAAAAGGATATAAAGGTTTAATGAGGTTAATAACTGGGACTGAAGGTTAAATGTTTATGGATCTGTGATTGAGAAACAATTAATTATTGTTATTGGTTCCTGTTTACCTTGTTACGTTGGCGGATGATGCACTGAAAAAAGAGAACAGCTGATCCAACTTAAATATTATCTCGCTAATTGGTCAGAAGTTGTCAAATTAAGTTTTTCCAAGTTAATTTATTGGTTTTATTACGTTATCAACTTAAGCAAATGTAAATAAAGTATTTTTGAAAATTAAAATGTAAACTGTGACTTTAAAGTATGAATACTTCTGGACCAGACAGCAGGTTGGATCCTGATTGGTTCCTGGTCTGTGATGATGATTTTTATTATCTGTTACTCATCAGCCAATAAGACCTGACCTTGTGTTTCCATGGTTACAGCTGATCTTGACGGTTTACCTCAACGACACCCAGCAAATGCTAACCGAGGTCCCTGTTACCACGGCAACCAGAGTGACCGACGTGGTGGAGTTCTGCAAGGAGGCAGGCGAGTCCGAGTGCCACCTGGCCGAGGTCTGGAACGGACACGGTGAGTGGAACTGGGCCAGAACCGGGTCGGAACCAGGTCCGGTCCAGTGCTGGCACATGGGGGTTTGTGTGACATTCCTCTGATGTCGCTGGGATCAGGGGTCCAGGTCCAGGTTCTGGTTCTGGTTCTGCTGCAAATGTTTAGTAACTTTTCAGCAGCCAGATTTCTGTCAATAACTTGAATATTAATAAAACTGGAAATTATTTAACTGATAATGGAAACATATTGTTATATGTGAAATAATTTCCCAGTTTATTTAGCCTGATCGGGTCCATCAGAACCACATAAGAACCTCAGAGCGTGGATCAGTCTGCTGCCTCCAGGAAGTGACGCCATCTTGTCTTCCTCAGAGCGTCCGCTCCCTCAGGAGCTGCTGCTGTTGGATCTGCTGAACGCCTGGGGGGCCAGGAGGCCCGAGGTCCGCTACTACCTCAGACACCGCCCCCTGTGGCCACCAGGTAGAACTACAACACCAAATTCACCTGATAGAAAACTGCAGGTTGAGGTTTTATAGTGAGCTTTGGAAACAGCAGCCCATTCTGGGCAGGGTGGTCGGATCGGCACCAGGGTCGCCCGGGTCACATGACTCTTCTGGTCCTCGATCCTTTGAATGTGAATGACATTTTGTTGTTTGTTCTACAGGAAGCCCTCTGGTCTCGGATCAGAACCGGACTTCAGTGGCAGCAGAGAGCGATGAGGTAAGTCGGCCGTGGTCTCCGCTCCAGAACCAGCAGCTTAAAGTTTATCCACAAACAACCAGAATGCTGCTAACACAACAGAACTTCCTGATGGTTCTGGATCTGTTTGATCTAGTGCCAGCCTGCAGCTCCATTAGAACCCAGCAGGCTGGACCAGAACCAGAATCATCAGTATCAGAACACATGCAGGTAGAACCAGAGGGATGATCAGAACCTGATTGTCATGACGGTATATGTGGTCTAGTTAAAGTAAAGTTGTGAGTGAAGGAAACTGCTTTAGTTCTAGAGTTGAATTGGACTCGGTCAGAATCAGCAGAGTCTGGACTGAAGGCGGATCAGAACCTAAAAATAAGTGTGTGAGACAGTCATACCTGTGTGTGTGGTGTGTGTAATCCTGGATTAGTGACAGTCATCATTATATGGCTCCACCACTAAGTGGTTGTGATCAAACCGGGTCTGGACTGTGCCGGACCGGACTGCTGAGGACGGTCTGGTCTCTAAGTCACTCATTAGAAACAACCAGCTCCTCTTCCTCCTCTTCCTCCTCTTCCTCCCCCATGTTGAACCTTGGCTGCTGCAGTGACCTGGTTCTGATCCGGTCGGGTTGGTCAGTGAAGGCAGGATTATCCTGGTCCATGACATAACTGGGCTAAGAGGATTGTCTGAAAGCTCCTCCTCTTCATCCTCTTCCTCTCACCTTCCAGAGTCTTCGTCTCCTCAGGTACCAGAACCGAGTGTCAGCAGCAGAACCGGGCCGCTGCAGGTGAGTTCTGATGGTTTATTGGTTGAACCGAACCAGCGCTCTGGAATGGAGAAATTTTGACCTTTGACCTGTAGATCAGGTCAGGGTGGGGACAGGTCTATTGGACATGCAAGAGACCCGTCTCCATGGCGACACCATGAAACGCAGTGGCTGTGTGTTTAATGGGACGTTGTCGCTTTAAGAAGACACCTGTAGCTTTATATGACATCAGGTGTGAGGGGGCGGGGCCTCACAGGAAGCAGTAGGGTGATATCAGTGTCTGACCCAAACCAGACCGCAACAGAACCAGGCCAGCCTGGGCTCAGCAGAACCATAACTAGACTTTTTATCAACAAAGCAGATTAGCAATTAGAGGCTAGTGGTTAGCAGTTAGCGGCTAGTGGTTAGCAGTTAGTGGCTAGTTGTTAGCAGTTAGCAGCTAGTGGTTAGCAGTTAGCGGCGAGTGGTTAGCAGTTAGTGGCTAGTTGTTAGCAGTTAGCAGCTAGTGGTTAGCAGTTAGCGGCGAGTGCAGAGGTTAAACGTATTTACATGAAAATGAAAAAGAACTGTTCAGACCAAAAGATTCAGTTCATCTGCAACAACAACCAGATTATTCTGGACCCAGAACCGGGCTAAACACCCAATCCGGTCCAGATTCCGGTTCTGATCCAGTCCAGACTATCCTCCACCATTTTTCTGTCAGTTTTTCTGATCTAACCACATCCTGGACTTCAAATCCGGACCAGCAGAACATGGGACCGGGTCGTCTGTCCTGCAGCGTGACGCAGCCGGCAAGACGTTCCCTCTGCTCTTCGCTCTGCCTGCATCATCTTCCTCATCAGGCACATCTGGAGGGGGCGGGGCCAAGCCGGCTCTGCTGCAGTAGAGAGAGAGAGAGGAGCCGGGCGAGAGACGGGGGAGGGGGGGGGTGTCGCAGCAAAGAGCTGCAGCAGGACGAGGAGAGAAACAGACCATGCTGGTTCTGACCAGGTTCCCACAGCAGAACTCGCCAAGACGAGTGTATCTGAGGTAGACCTGAGCTCGACACCAGACAAAGTTCTGGTCTGCTCCGGTTTCCCCTGCTGGACCAGACCGGCTGGGACCATGGAGTGGAATGAAGTGGACCTGGTGCAGGAGTTCACGGTGGAAGGACAATGCAGCAAGATCAAAGTCCGCTCCTGCAGGATCACCTGGGACAGCCTGCAGGTACCGCAGCCGGGCCGGCGGAACCAGCAGGGTTCTGCTGAACATCACAACACATCCACTACACTGTCCGAACTTCTGCTGGCTCCCCCAAGACGAGGAGCCCAGCAGAACCAGACACAGGGTTCTGGAGGTTCTGGACATTCTACAGGTTTTGGAGGGTTCTGGTGATTCAAGATGTTCTGGAGGATCAAGAGGTCCTGATAATTCTAGAGGTTCTGGAGGGTTCTGAAGATTCTAAAGCAGGGGTCTCAAACTCCAGTCCTCGAGGGCCGCAGTCCTGCAACTTTTAGATGTGCCTCTGCTGCACCACCTGAATAGAATAATTAAGGTTCTGGAGAACTGATCTACACAAGGTGGAGGTAATTAAGCCATTTCATTCCAGTGTTTTGTACCTGTGGCACATCTAAAAACTGCAGGACTGCGGCCCTTGAGGACTGGAGTTTGACACCCCTGTTCTAGAGGTTTTAGAGATTCAAGAGGGTTCTGGAGGATCAAGAGGTTCTGGAGATTCTAGAGGTTCTGGTGATTCTGTAGATTCTAGAAGTTCTGGAGGATCAAGAGGTTCTGGAGGTTCTAACCACTAATTTGCTAAGCAAAAATCTTAGCCATGCTAACCATAATACATTAAACACTTAAAAAGAAAATGGCGGGAGCTAAAGCTAAACCGCTACACACAAAAAATTACACTAAACTGCTAAACAAAAAAATGCTAATGCTGAAGTGCTAATGACATCACAGATTTGCAGAAGCTAAAGCTAACCATGATGACTCGCTAGCAGCAGTTCTCAGGTTCTGATTCTGCCACATTTTATAGAGTTCATGTAGATGGGAAACATCTTAAGGCAAAAAATGTTTTAAGAGGCTCAAATATGTCAGCCATCTTGAAAAATGGCCTTCATCCTAAAATTGTGGTGACTGATGGGAAATATGAAAAACATCCAAGCTGAGGGGTTAGCTTGCCTATGCTCCACTACTAGAGGGAAGTAAAGAGTAGCTCCTCTGGCTAACAGCTAACAGATCTGAGCCGGCTAAAGCTGTAGCAGGGAGATGAAGTTCAATGGCCAGGTGCTTCACCTGCAGAAGAACCTTTAACCTGTTCATGCTGGCCAAAGCGACTGTTTTCATCAGTGTTGCTGCTCCCATGAACACCAGGGAATCACCATGGTAACCAGTGACTCAGCATATTTAGAGCCAACTAGTTCTGCAGTAACTGCAGAAAGTTTTCAGTTTTAATAATCAGACAGGAAAAGTTTTCCTTAACCAAATCTTTGTCTGCTCTGGAGACACTCACTGTTACTGTGCCCTTTACTGTGTGTGTGTGTGTGTGTGTGTGCAGGTCCCCCAGGTGGAGCTGACCCTCTCTGAGCTCCAGGAAATGGCCACCAGGCAGCAGCAGCAGATCGAGGCGCAACAGCAGATGCTGATGGCAAAGGTAAAAGTGCAAACAGCTCTTCCGGTTTTTGTGAAAATTTACGCAAAATGAAAAGATCCTTGACATTTTTTTTCTTTGATGCATAACTATTTTAAGTTTCTGAATTTTCTGAATGTTGAAAATCATCAGCTTGAAGTGATGCTACCTCCCACCTGCAGGTGGCAGTATCTGGCCTGTGCATGTGGCGAGTTACAGAAATCAAGTTATTTAACTTCTGTAGAGAAATAAAAATGTTTGTCTTCCGCATGTAGATTGTTAGAGTTTAATGTGGAAAGGTTTGATCAGAGATTTGTTTTTATTTTGACTTACCTAAAATAAAAACATAGTGAGATTTAATATCCTGGACAGATGTACTGTAAATGCTGTTCAGCATAGTGTTCTGGAGCTCTGAGGAATCAGAACCAGAACCACAACTGGGCCAGCAGTACCTTCACGACTCTCCTCTTTTTCAGGAGCAACGGCTGCGGTTCGTTCAGCAAGGCAGCAGAACCAACACAGGACACTCACAGGTAGGCCCACATGTTCCCCAGATGTTCCCTCAGATGTTCCCTCACAGCTCTTTGTCTCTCTGCAGGCGGAGGCGGAGCAGCTGCAGCGCCTCAAGGAGCGGGTGGAGAGCCAGGAGGCGAAGCTGAAGAAGATCCGCGCCATGAGAGGCCAGGTGGATTACAGCAGGCTGATCAACGGGAACCTCAGTAAGACAAATAGCAACGATATTCAGCCAGCCGATCATCACTCTGAGCTCTACTGCTTCTGTCTGCAGCCGCAGAGATCCACCATGTGAGCAGCTTGTTCCAGGAGAAGCAGGATGAGCTGCAGGCCGCCGTCAGCAAAGTGGAGCAGGTAGGGGGCGCTGCTCCAGGTAGGGGGCGCTGCGGCAGGTAGGTGGCGCTGCGGCAGGTAGGGGGCGCTGCGGCAGGTAGGGGGCGCTGCTGCAGGTAGGGGGCGCTGCTGCAGGTAGGTGGCGCTGCGACAGGTAGGGGGCGCTGCGGCAGGTAGGGGCGCTGCAGCAGGTAGGGGCGCTGCGGCAGGTAGGGCGCCATGGGCAGGTAGGTGGTGCGGCAGGTAGGGGGCGCTGCTCCAGGTAGGGGGCGCTGCTCCAGGTAGGGGGCGCTGCGGCAGGTAGGGGGCGCTGCGGCAGGTAGGGGGCGCTGCGGCAGGTAGGGGGCGCTGCGGCAGGTAGGTGGCGCTGCGGCAGGTAGGGGGCGCTGCGGCAGGTAGGTGGTGCTGCGGCGGGTAGGGGGCGCTGCTCCAGGTAGGGGGCGCTGCTGTAGGTAGGTGGTGCTGCGGCAGGTAGGTGGTGCTGCGGCAGGTAGGGGGCGCTGCGGCAGGTAGGGGGCGCTGCTGCACATAGGTGGCGTTGCGGCAGATAGGTGGCGCTGCGGCAGGTAGGGGGCGCTGCGGCAGTTAGGGGGCGCTGCTGCACATAGGTGGCGTTGCGGCAGATAGGTGGTGCTGCGGCAGGTAGGGGGCGCTGTAATTTAATTGTTTCTATTAGAATTAAGCTGCTGCTTTGATGGATTTTAGCCTTTTCTTGCTCTTCGTCTTCCTTCTGGTGTTCAGCTGACCCAGCAGTTGGAGGACCTGAGGAGGGGCCGCCTTCAGCTGCAGAGCGACGCCCAGAGGCTGGCGGAGACCTCTGGGTCCCCGGTGGGACCCGGCGCCCAGAAGGGCTCCTTGTTATCCGGCTCTGCTGGCGTGGAGCTGAGAAAGCTCTACCAGGAGCTGCAGGTGAGCCCAGGTTCTGAGGGGGTCTAGGAGCCAGTAGGAGGTGCTGCTGGATAAAATCTGTCTAAAATGAATAAACAAGCAACACCTGGTGTAGCCAGACAGAAAAGAGTCGTGATGGTTCTTCAGAATAAAATACATTTGAACATTTCCTCCATCCATCCATTTTCTTTCCACCCCGGTCCCTAGTGGGGTCAGGAGGTGCTGGTGCCTCTCCAGCGAACGTTTCAGACGAGGGGTGGGGTCAGACTGGACAGTCACCAGTCTGTTGCAGATCAACACAGAGACAGACAGGACAAACAACCAGGCACACCTAGGAGAATTCAGAGACCTGACAGTCATGTTTCTGCACTGTGGGAGAAAGCTGGAGAACCGGGAGAGAACCCACCATGCACAGGGAGAAAGACCCGGGAATCGAACTCAAGACCTTCCTGCAAGAACTGCACCACCGTGCAGCCCATTTAATCATTTCATGATACTGAAATGTGTTTCAAACTGTGATGATGGTTAGTGTAGGTCCGGGTTATGAGCTTTATGTTGTTTTAACAAATATTGACATAGAAGTCGATTGAAGGCTGTGGGCCTTTATTTTGTCACTCATGATGAGGACCTGGTACTGGTACTGGTACCGGCTGTGTTTCAGGCCCGGAATCGTCAGAACCTGGAGCAGAGCGGCCGGCTGACCCAGAACCAGGAGCTGCTGTCCAAGCGGACGGGTCAGGTGGCGGCCATGGACCGCCGGATCGGAGAGCTGAGGGACCGTCTGCACAGGAAGAGAGCAGAGGTACCGATCTCGTCCCGTACCGCTTCCTGTCTCGCTGTCCTCTCTGACGCCCGTCTCCCCTCCAGCTGAGCCGGAATGAGGTCCCCTCCTCCCCCCGGACGACCCCGCAACCCGGCGCTGCCGTCTCCGGCCGAGTGGCGGCCGTCTGCCCATACGTCCAGACGCCGGCTGATGGGAGGCGCGACCCAGGACGCCTGGCGGACCCCCCGCCCAAAGCCGCGCCACTGAGCCACGTCCGCTCCCTATCAGGTCCTGATGTCTTCACAGTGGACAGGGACCTGCCTCTAGACGGGTCGTCTTCACGATTACTGTCCCTCTGTGTGTCCTGTCTCATCTTTCTGTCCCCTCATCTGTTCTGGTGCTACCTTCTGTTGGGACTCCTGGTCTGCTTGTCTCCCTTTGTCTCTAGTTGTTTCTAGTTGTCTCTAGTGAATTTCCAGACCCTTTCTTGATGTTGTTCTGTTTCTTCTGTGTCTTGTTCAGTCAGTGACGCTCCGTGGCCCAACATCAGCCAGACTGGACCTGACTGGAAAACCTGCAGTCCAGAACCGGTACCGTTTGTTCTTCTGATCCAGACTCTTCCCTCCGTCTGATTGGAAACTAGACCCGACACACCTCAGTTCCCTAAGCATTAGGAGAGCACTGTACCTCCAAACCCCGCCCTGGTGGTGATGTCATAGCTTTGTCAGCTTCTGATAGGTTAGTTCTCACTCTGCTTCAGCGAAGAAGAAGCCATTCCTGCAAATGTCCAGCGGGACAAAACCTTTGTCTGTGGAGACACGTCCTGTCTCCTGGACACTAGGAAGCCTGGCGCCTCCATCCCTACTGTAACACACAGTGGTGGTGGCAGCATTATGCTATGGGTCTGTGTTGCTAGACAGTCGGGTCCAAACCGGGTTTTCTGGTCTGCAGAACTGGAACGTTCAGTGAGGCAGGACGGCTACAGTCCTGACCTGATTCCAGTGGTTCTGTGGGGAAGAATGGACTCGATCCTGGTTCCAAAGGTTAAAGGTCAATTTTCATGAAATGGTTGAAAAGTTCTGATGATCCAGAACTTTTCTGGATCCAGAACCAGGTTGTTGAATTGGACCTGAATCAGAAAGTTCAGTCCGGTTTCATGTCAGACGGGGAGTATGTAAACATCTGGTCTCAGCTGGTTGATGCATGCCATGTAGTGGTTGCTATGGAGATGCAGTAAGTCGGGTTCTGGTCCTCCCAGCAGCTGCGACCCTCCGGCTACGGGACGTACCCCAGCGCCGCCCATCAGGCCGCCGGCCATCACTGCAGCTCCCTGCCGCGCTCAGCGCCTGGGACGCTGGGCTGGCCCCGCTCCCCCGCCGCCACTGGCTCCTCTTCCTCGTCTTCATCACCGCAGCGCATCCCCAACCAGAACCCAGGTACCGCCCAGAGACAGACAGGAAATACTTTGAAATACTACATTTCTCATATCTACACTTATGGCCTATGAATAATAATATTTCAGGATGTAATTGTGATTGTTTTCACAGGGAATAGAAGTAGGTTGATTTCTATTAAATATTTTCATTATTTTCTATGGATTTCAGAGAATATAAAATTAAAATGGAAAATTAACAAACAAACAAAATATGAGAAAAACAAATATGTTGAGAAGTTTCTCCTGTCGAGGTCTGTGTTGCAGCAATTACAAAGGAAGCCTCTGACAGAAGAAGAGCATTCTTAGGATTCTATTGCAGAACCCTGGTTCTGATGGGAGGAGAGATTGGACTGTCTGCTACCGGCCCAGTCTACCGTCTACATGTTTAGCTAACAGCTGTTGTTTTTCTAACAACTGTACTTTCATTGAGAGCTAGCATAGCTAACGTTTAGCCGAGAGCTAGTATTTCACTAAAAGTTAGCATTTGGCTAACAGACAATGCTTGGATAACAGCCGGTGTTTAGCTAACAGTTAGCTAGTCATCATGTATTGGCAGCAGGTTCTGGTTCTGTGTCCAGGTTCTGTGCCGTCCTCCCCACTGTCCCTCCAGTCGGAGCGGACCGACCCCCCTCCTGCGGTGGCGGTGCGTCCCTACGTCCCGGAGCAGCCGTCCAGGCCGCAGTCCCCCAGGAAGGGCCCGGCCACCATGAACAGCAGTTCCATCTACAGCATGTACCTGCATCAGCCTCAGGCCAAGAACCCGGGCCCTCTTGGGAACCGCGCCGCCGTCAGGGCAGGTCAGAACCGCCTTGGCGCTGCCGCAGGTCCGATCGGGCTGACCACCCATCCCACCATCTGCTCTGCCTCCACAGTCTACGGGAAGCCCGTGGTCCCGTCCTCGTCCCCCATCCCGCAGGACGAAGCCAAAGACGGCGCGGTCCTTCCTCCGCCCAGCGTGGACGGCTTCCCTCGACCTCTCAGTCCCACCAAGCTGACGCCGGTCGGTGGGTTCCCCGCTCCGTCTGCTTTACTCACACAAGACCTAATGGTTGCCATGGTGACTGGTCAGACTGACTGGTGGTTCTGGTGGTTAACTGGGCCTTTATCAGGAAATCAGAGCTTATTCTGGTCTGCTGTCTCCTCAGCCCACTCGCAGCTGCGGTACCAGAACGACGCCGATCTGGAGGTTCTGCGGCGCCGTCTCAGCAACGCTCCACGGCCTCTAAAGAAGCGGAGCTCCATCACCGAACCTGAGGGCCCCCAAGGGCCCAACATCCAGAAGCTGTTGTACCAGCGGTAAGTACAGTGCCTCGGTGAAAACTGCCTTCCAGCAATGGCTCCACGTTAACTAATGTGTAATAGAGGAGCTAATTGTTAGTTTAGAGTTAATTTACTCAGCTGTTTTGACATCTGTGCTGAAGTTAGGGTTAGAATTTTTCACAGAATATTTAGCTTCTGCTAAATAGTGTGTTTGTATACTGCTGTAGCGTTAACAGAGGTAGCGTTGCATAGCTAGCATTGGCAGAGCTAGCGTTAGCAGAGGTACTTTTGATAGAGCTACTTTTGACAGAGTTAGCGTTAGCAGAGCTAGCTTTAGCAGAGCTAGCTATAGCAGAGCTAGTGTTAGCTTCTTCAGCATGCATTGCCCACCGCTGGGATTGGTCCACTTGCTGCAGATCAGGACTAATGAAGGTGTTTTGTGGTGCAGGTTCAACACGCTGGCTGGAGGCATAGAGGGCGGTTCTGGTAGGACTCGGTTGAGGTTCTATTGATGTTCTGGACTCGGTTGTTCCAGGGGTTTAGAGTCGTTCTCCTCTGTTCCAGCGAACACTTTCTACCAGCCGGACGGGCTCCTTGGGGACGTAGACGCCGTCCATTCAGCCAACGAGAACCTGGACCAGGGAGACAGGGTAGTGGCCAGAGAGGTCAAAGGTCAGGACCTGAGCTCAGTGTCCTGCCGCTCCTCTCCACCCTCCGTTACTATGGAAACACCCAAAGAGACAGAAAGCACCACCAACCAGCCTCCCTCAACACAACCCGGCTCGCCTCCAGAACCAGAGAGGTCCGACGTCCAGAACCAGAACCAGGGAGTGGCTGGCTCCGCCCACATCTCACCTCCAGCACCTGCTGCTCTCCCTTCAGGACCAAAGGTCCATATTGACCCAGACTCCCTCAGGTGCTTCCACCTTGTTACCATGGTCACTAGGTTGCTTGTGTCTGCAGGCAAAACGGACCAACCTGAAGAAGCCGTCGTCTGAGCGAACGGGTCATGGCCTGAGGGTCAAGTTCAACCCTCTGGCTCTGCTGCTGGACGCCTCGCTGGAGGGAGAGTTCGATCTGGTCCAGAGGGTCATTTACGAGGTACCGCCTGATTCCACCCAGAGGTTCCTCTGGTTCTTTTGGTTCTGGTCCAAAGAATTTGCAGGGACTCAAAGGTTTCTTGTTGTTGGAACCACAGAGGCTTCAGGTCTTCTTGCAGGTTGTCCTGACCTCTGACCTCTGACCCTAGTCTCTGGCTCTTGCAGGTGGAGAACCCCAGCATGCCCAACGACGAAGGCATCACTCCTCTTCACAACGCCGTGTGCGCCGGTCATCACCACATCGTCAAGTTCCTGTTGGACTTTGGAGTGAACGTGAATGCGGCCGACAGCGACGGATGGTCAGTTCCTCCTCTGTCCTCTGGACCGCCATCTTGGGGTCATCAAGTTGTCTCTAGGGGCTGTCAGGGGTCATCTCATGGTCTCCTCCTGTCTGTCGCGCAGGACTCCGCTGCACTGCGCCGCTTCCTGCAACAGCGTCCACCTCTGTAAGATGCTGGTGGAGTCAGGTGCCGCCATCTTCGCCACCACCATCAGCGACGTGGAGACGGCGGCTGACAAGTGTGAGGAGATGGAGGAGGGCTACAGCCAGTGCTCCCAGTTCCTCTATGGTGGGTGGAGCCGGAGACATCCAGGTACCGGCACCGTTCCCGGACTCACCTATCTGTCCGCTTCGTCCTCCACAGGCATCCAGGAGAAGCTGGGCGTCATGAACAAGGGGGTGGCGTACGCGCTGTGGGACTATGTCGCACGACGGGACGATGAGCTGTCTTTCGGCGAGGGCGACGCCATCACCGTTCTGCGTCGCCATGATGACACTGAGACGGACTGGTGGTGGGCCAGGCTGGACGAACGTGAGGGATACGTGGCGAGGAACCTGCTGGGGGTGAGACAGCCTTCCTCACTGATGATGAGTCAGAGGTCAGAGTATCTCCTGGCTTCCTCGGGATCATCCTGTGTTGATCTCTCTGCAGCTGTACCCAAGGATCAAACCCAGACAGAGGTCGCTGGCCTGAGATCCGGCTCCATGAGGAAGCGGATGAGTGTAGGGTTGGTTCTGAGAGGAAGCAGCAAAGCACATGTTGACCTTCAGCAGCTGAAGGACAGAAACATCTGCCCACTAAGGCTCTTTCTCTCGGACTGCTCTTGACCTCTGAGGTTCTGGTGGGTCAGAGGAAGCGATGAAGGGCAGAAGAAGATGACCCAGGTCGGTTGAAGGTCACATGAAGGTCGGTTGGCCTCTGACCTTTGGGCTGCTGATGGATCAGAATCAGAAGAAGGAAACACGAGGTGAAGACAACGGTTTAATGAAGCGGTCCTTGTCTCCAAAAGTTCCCCTGAACTCCAACTGTTCATAAGAGGTTCCGGGTCACATTCAGACCGGGTCAGAACATCGGGTCCGAGTTGTTCTGGGCTTCAGAACCTTCTCTGCTGCTTGTTTTTATGTTTTATTCTCCTTAATGTTGCTTTATTTGGCCAAGCTTTGCTTTTCTCATTAGAATCAGTTCACTCACTGTGGAGACTCTGCTGCCATCTAGTGGACAGTTTTATGTGTGGGCTGGATCAACGGCTCCACCTGCTGGACTGGATGTGCCTGAATTTTATGTCCACGTTAATATTTTTATTTCACAAACATTTTGTTTCCAGATGCTGCTTTATGACCGGTTGAGCTGCATTATTAAAGTCAAATAAAGCATTTAAACCTCCCAGTGATTCTCAGACTTTCAAGTTTTGCTTCAGTGTTTTCTGGTTCTCCAATCTCTTTAAGAAACATTCTGAAAAATTATCCAATATTTATGTCAACACAGCGAGAGAGTTAGCCAAGTCACTACGGTCTGAAAACGGTTCAGACGATTACAGGACAAATTTCTCTTTATTGCTCTAAATATGAAACAGAAATCAAATTAACATTCCTGCTCATCTGGTTCTGACCAAAAAATAGAGAAAAGGATTACATTTCCTGTTAAATATTTTTGCAGTTTGATGCAAAACTTCCATCCAGATGTAAAATTTTTTCCAGACAACAATGAGCAGAGTGACACAACACACACACACACACACACACACACACACACACACACACACACACATATATTTTTCTCTTCATGAAACTCCTTAATTTGAGATGTGTGTGCGCGAGAGAGAGGAAGAACGTAATAAACTGCGGACTTTGGATGGTCATAAAAGTTCAGCCATCCGCTCTGGGCTCACTGTCAGCTGCGCCTCAGCAGGTAAGTTTGGATCATTTAAAACTGACTCATTACTACAGGAATCATTTCTGTAGAACTTTCTGCTCTGGTTCTGAAAGCTAAAATATTCGCTTTTATTCATTTGAAGCCTTTAAATCCCGAGAAGGTTCCAGTAAGCAGCACATGAAACCTTCAAAATAGAAGCGCTTTTCGATAATTGCGAATCTGTAAGATTTTAATCTACACTTATGTCCAGATTTTTACTTTTTTATTATTCGTGGTAATGGTGTTTATCGGGTAATAATGTTTATCATGAGTTGACAGAGAGCGGATAAATATACTTTTAAGTAAAATAATATTTGTATAAAGACATTTTCTTTAATTTGGAAGTCCAACGGAAGCGCTATATTAATTCGGCTCCATGTTACGTGTTTAGCATGCAGCTGTTTCTATATTCAACTTTTTTTGTCATGTTTCCTCCTGTTAACAGCTTTATTTTCTAAATCATCCTATTACTTATTGAACGCTCGTTTATTGCTACTCTTCACCAAACGTAAGTTCAGATTTATTGTATTTAATCGCCTGTTTCATAACGACGCTATTTGTTAGCTGTGTATAAATCGTGCATAAAATGGAATATTTTATAGTATTGATGAACATTTTTAGTGTTCTAACTTACTGTTTACTAGGTCAGTTTTAGATAGAGTTGTTTTTGTGTATATAGAGTCTTAGATGGATGCCCCTTTCAAGATGGCGAACACGTTAGCGAGTTTGCCATCTTGGAAGGGGCGATATCACTGCGGCGCAAGTCCGATAGTCTCTTGCGCGACAACTCAACACGTTACGGCGTCCCTATTTACGTGCTGCTTTCAAAATAAAAGCGCACGTCCGGTTCATGTTTGATCTACTGCAAGTAGATTTCCAGTGGCTTCAAATTTAGACTTTGTATTTATGCAGGTGCAAAAGGAAATTATGTATCCGAAAAAATTGGGGATATTAAGGAATCCTCTGTTTCCAGCGACTTCTCTCACTTCTGGGTGACAGACGAGTTAAAACTGTCTCATAATTCACAAATGCACAGACCAAGATTCACACTTGTATATCTTGATTTACAAGTTGTTTCTGGCCTGTGAGTTTCTCTGTATTTGTGTGTGCATTTTAAGACTCCCCTCAAGTCTCAGTCAGCAAATGTCTTTTTTAAATAAATAGGCTATCTGATTGTATGATCAGCAACCAATCAGATAGCTTCCTTGTTTCACCCAATCATATGGACGAAGCCCCACGTTGGTATGTTTCAGCCAATCACATTAATTGATTCCAACAGCAGCGTAGCTACGAAGCACCGACAGTTTAGACCTCAGCCTGGCCTCTGGAAGCGACAGAGGGGCGGTAAGTGAAATATCTATTTAATGTATTTAGTAGTGATGGTGAGATGAAGCCTCATGAGGCATTGTACCACTTGAGCCAATTGGTTCGAGAAAGGGTTCATTTCTTGAGGCTTCATGTGCACACGAAACCACCTAGTGGCCAGGTGTACAATCACAGCCCGCTGTATCTTAACACATGTGATGCATTGAATTTTTGTCTATTATGGGTCTTGGGAATGACTTCACAAAAGGTGTACATATGTGTACAATAAAATATTGTTTGAACAATAAAATATTGTTTGAATGTATTCTCTGTGTGTAATTATTCCCAAAATAGTAGTGTCATGTGATATGGCATGTTGTGTAATAATGTTTTTCTGTGACTCTAGAAAAATGGCATGAGCTTAATCAGGCAGAGGACAGTGAAAGTGCTTGTGGAACTAGGGAGGGGGTAGTGAATAGGCTAATGCTTGTGTAACTTGGATGATTTCATTCATTTTTATTAAGAAACAACAATTTCTCCACAGTTTTAGGTTTCAAATGATTTCTCTTTTTTGACACTACTTCCAGCCTTTGAAAAGACAGCACATGGCAGATGATGGTGCATAAATAAATAAGTGCAAGTTTGTACAGATTGGGGTACAGTGACCGATGATTATAGTATAGTATATAGTATAGTAATGAAATACCTTGGCTGGGTGAAGCTCCAGTTTCTCCCTATTCTCATGCAAGGCACGGTAGTGTCTTAGCATGGATGAGGTGTTATTATTGTACCCCAACTCCTTGGTGCACAATAAACACCTCACCTTTACAGAAAATAAGAAACAGTGAAAAATACAGTTCCTCATAAGCAAACCTAATGCATCTGCAAATGTTCAGTTCACCTTACCTCTCGCTGGCTCCATCCTACTCCTATCCTGTCTTCGCGCTCCTAAATCTCCTATCTATCTATCTCTCTCCTAAACTCTCCAAACACCAAACTAACTGTCTCAAACTAAATAACCATTATCCAAACTCTGCTATCCAAACTATCAAAACTCTATCCACTCTCTCAACTGACTGCAACTCGCCTACAACAACCCACATTTTGAATGGAGCCTGTGGGGTTTATAAAGCTGTCAAACCGCGCGACAAAATCTGAGCCATTTCCCGAAGCAGTCACGTGGTACAGCCGGGCAGCGAGGCCTCGGACGTCATCGTTTTCGGCTCCTCCCCTAAATGAAGCAAGCCTCGATACGCGCTTTACGGAAACGCCCCCTCCATTACTCGACACACGCCTCGAAGCCTCGGCACATCACGTAACATCACTAGTATTTAGCTATAATCCCCACGTTATTACTAATGTTAAGCGATTTAATTGTGCAACTATCATCACAAGCTAGTGATCTAAGTGAGTAAACTGTACTATCGAGCTATGCTAGCGCTTCTGCATGCTAATAGCATCAGGCTAGTGTCTTTCTATAAAGTTGAATTTATTCAAGATAATAGCCTTTGTATTTTATGAATTCTTAGAAAACCCTAGTCCTTAATTGATTAATTATCCTAGCAGTGTGATAATTCACTTAAGTCACGCTTTTCAGAAACACAAAGTGATGTTTTTATTTTATTTATCCTACAAGGCTGAAGATGCTATTTGCCAAAATATGCTACATCTCACGCTCTCTCCGTAAATCTTCTCCCCTGGAAATATAATATAAAACTTTTGATTGGTAGTTCAGGAGTGTGTACATCCCTGAATATAATAAAAAATTTTTTTTGCATTTGTGGATCTCGTCCTGTGCATTTGTGAATTAAGAGACAGTTTTAGCTCCATAGAGGGACGCCTCCAGAACACAACCAGCAAATGTCATCCACATCTGATGTTTAATTTCAAAATAGAAGCCTATTAAAATTACAAGTGTAGTCTGCCTCATACGGGACCGTGTTGACTGGTAACAGAATCTAAACATTATTTTCATCTCAGACTCATCTTGTGCACCATGCCGGAGCATTTCCACGTGAACACGCCGCTGCTGGAGAGCGTTAGCATGTCAAAGATGGCGGGCACCGCTGTCTACCTGAAGATGGAGAACTGCCAGCCCTCCGGCTCCTTTAAGATCCGCGGCATAGGACACCTCTGCCAGCAGGTGGGGTTGCCGTCACTCTGCCTGGACCTTGTCTGCCTGTCTGCTGCTGATGCTCCGTCTGTTGTTGCAGCTCGCCAGCCGCTCCAGGGGAGTCGTGTGTTCTTCAGGTAACCTCTGACCCTGCCTCATCATACTAACAGCCGACATGGTAACGGCCGTCTCTACAGGTGGGAATGCCGGGATGGCCACAGCCTACGTGGCCCGGAAGATGGGGCTCTCAGCGACCGTGGTGGTCCCATCCTCCACCCCCCCCCTGGTGGTCCGCAGGCTGCAGGAGCAGGGCGCCACTGTCAAGGTCGCTGGGAAGGTCAGAGCCGTCCTGCATCAGCTCCTCTGGGTTTTGACCGAGTACTAGATTCCTCGGTCAAAACCCGAGGAATCTAGTCCGGTTTGTCTCTGCCAGAAGCGCATCAGGGGGTGCCCGTCCAGCTGTTCCCCTGACCTCTGACCCCTGGATGCTTGTTGTCTCTGACTGTCAGGTTTGGGACGACGCCAACGCCGAAGCTCTGAGGCTGGCAGAGACGGAGCAGCTGACCTTTGTTCCTCCGTTTGATCACCCCCTGCTGTGGTAGGTACCCCCTGGCTCCTGACCTCTGACCCCTGCTCAGACCCAGCATGTCCCCCGTCTCTCCAGGGAGGGTCACGCTTCGGTGGTGGCGGAGGCGGCGGCCGCCCTGGGCCCCGGGGCCCGTCCCGGCGCCGTTCTGCTGTCGGTGGGGGGCGGGGGCCTGCTGTGCGGCGTCGTCCGTGGCCTGAAGGACGCCGGCTGGGCGGACGTGCCGGTCATCGCCATGGAAACAGTGGGGGCCGACTGCTTCAATGCTGCAATCAAGGCGGGGGAGCTGGTGACTCTGGATGACATCACCAGGTTGGTCCAGCTCGGATCCCATTGGCTGCTTCCGATTGGCCGATCACACAGGTTGCCATGACAACATACAGATAACCTTAAAAGTTCATCTGAAATTTTTGCAAAGATTTTAGTTTTTTCCTGGTCCAGCAGAACCAGCCGTCTGAATTATTATTTCCTGCTTCAGTAAAATAAAAATGAAGAAGCAAACAGAACCGTTACTCCTTCACACTCGTCCCTCTGTGTCCCCTCCTGTCTGCCTCCGTCTCCAGCGAGGCCAAGTGTCTGGGTGCGAAGACGGTCTGCCGCAGAGCCTTTGAGCTGAGCCAGAGCGGCGAGGCGACCATCATCTCTGAGCTGGTGACGGACCAGGAGGCGCTGAGGGCCATCCAGATGTTCCTGGGTCAGTGGCTTCCTGCTGTCCACATCCGGCTCTGCTTCCGGTTCTGAAGGGCGTGTGCTGGTTCTGTGTTCCAGATGAGGAGCGGGTTCTGGTGGAGATGGCGTGTGGAGCAGCGCTGGCTGCCGTCTACAGCGGCCTGATCCCCAGACTGCAGGCCCAAGGCAGGCGGCCGCCGCGCTTATTATTATTTTTATTATTTATTTGCTTTGTGTTTTTATGGCCTTTTTACCTTCTGTTTTTGTTCTTTTTTTATATTTTATTTCATATTTTCTAATATATGTATTTTAAATTTTTATTCATTTATTTTTTTCTATGTATTTTTCTTCATTTTATGTATATTTTATTCTTCAAAAATTTTCTTTTTGTTTTGTAAGTTATTTTAATGAATTTTATTTTTGTTCATTTTTTATTTTATCTCTTATATATCTTGTTTTTAAATTGTTCATGTGTTTTATTTTAGTTTTTATTACATTTTATTAGATGTGTATTTTTGTTTATGTTTACATTTTAATTTAGACATTTACATTTTTTATTCACGTTTTTTAGTTTTACTTATTTGTTTCATTTTTGTTATTGTGTTAAGATTGAATTATTACTCATTTATCAAAGAAAATAACACATTCAGTATATTTGCACATATTATTAATATATAGAAAGTTTTTTATTATTCATTTTTGATTCTGACACGTTAGTAAAGAAGCTGAGGTCCGAACCAGAGCAGTATCTTCATCATGTATTCAGAACCTCACCTGTGACCTAAATCTGGTTTGTTTTCCAGGCCGTTTGCCGACTCCCTTGCGCCCCCTGCTGGTGATAGTGTGCGGCGGCAGCAGCATCAACATGGAGCAGCTGATCAGCCTCCAGCAGAAGCTACAGAGCTAAAGCAGTGCATTCTGGGAAATGTGCCACCAGTCTCATTGCTGATCATAAAGTTTAATTATTGCTGATTTTCATGAGTGAAGAATCTCAACCTGCAGTTGACCTTCTCACCACATGGTGGTGCTGTAGAGTCTGGTAGGAAACTAACTGTCGGCAGACGGAGGAGCTAATGCGGCCGGTTTCTATGACAACAAGAAGGAGACGCTCTGATGAGGCCGTCGGTGGCTATAAATAGGAAATCAGCAGGAGAAGCTGTGGCTGAAATGTTCTGGAACATCAGAACCAGAATGTTGATTCCATGTTGTCCCGCGGGACCAGCCTGAAGGAGGAGGAGGGAACGGGTCAAGTTAGGCTAACGGATATGAGCTTCATCCTACCCGTGTTTATCAATCAATTTATTAAAAGACAATAAACAGTTCAGCTCATAGAGGTTTTTTTTTTCTACACACATCATCAGTTGGAAAGCTAAAGATTTAGTTTAATGCCTACAAATGTAGCTCGAAGCTACAAAGTTAGCTTCGAGCTACATATAGCTATTTAGGTACACTAAATATTTAGCTTGCTAACTAAATATGTAGGTTGAAACTGACACAAATGAAAGTGTGTCAGAAAAATGTGTTCTTTTATACCAGAACACATTTTACTGGTATAAAAGGCTATTAGTGTTGCTAATAACATCCCATAGAAATGTGTCACATAGAGCTGCAGCTAAGCAGCCTTTAGCTTCGAAACATGACATGTTATTCTAAAATCGGTTCTCTTTAGCGCCCCCTGTGGTTGGAGCCAGCCAGAACATCATGGCGATTGATGGTAAGTAGTCCAATAACGGCTCTGCTCTCCGCGGTAATTAACTCCGTCTGGGTTACGAGTTGTGGTTCTGGTCCGGGCGGGCTGTGTTTCCCATCAGGAAGGCAGTACCTGGGCCCGGTTCGGACAGCTGTCCTGTTGGAGAAAAGCAGTGATTCTCCATGTTTGTACCGGTGGCTCTGATCGGAAACCTCCTTCTTGTTTGAACGCGGCTTTATTGCTTATTACCCGCTAAAGCGGCGGTTCTGCGGCTCGGTTCGGAGCCCCGAACCTCCGGGTGGTATTGCCGGAGTCAGAGAGAGGAGTAGCGTCAGGGTTGGCTGCAGGAAGCGGAGCAAGAAGCTCCGAAACTTGGAGATGGCCGTTTCCCGCGCCGCTTTTCCCTCCGCGCTGACTGGCAGGCTACGACCTACACGGTTCTGGTATTGACCAGCCCGCTTCTGGAGGAATGTGGGTCATATTCAGGATTTCATGTGGAGGAGGAACTCTGTTCCGGTCCAATAGAACCTCCAGAGAAGCTTTATGATGGAGCTGAAATAATCCAACATATAATCTGGTTTCATGTATTAGGAAACTGGACCTAAACTGGGAATCAGAAAGGATTTCTGATTTTAAGTGGAAGTGACGTCATAACCAGTCTTCACAGAGAAGCTCCTTAACATTTGGGATAATTTATGTTTTTAGGGTCTTCAGATGCTGCTTTCATTCATATTTATGTGACAAACCAGAACAAAGTTATTTTACTGATGAAATCTGAAAAGTGTGGCATGCATTTTTATTCAGTCTCCGTTGTTCTGATGCCACCAAATAAAATCCCACAGTCGGAACCAGTGGAGTTACATTCACACTGAAAAGGTTCCTCTTCCTCCAGTCCAGAGAAGCAGTGAAAAGCTTCAACAGGAAACCAGACTGTTTTCATGGTTTCCATGGTTACTTGATAGTGGCTCTTCTTCCTGGTTACTTCCTGTTTTGAAGCTCTCCTCTCTTAAAGCTGCTTGTTGCTGGATGTAGAGAGGGGATGGTGGGCAGGTGTGAGTGAGGCGGCACCCCCACCTGCCCTGTTAGCAGAGGAAACTGAACTGCTGCAACAGTCTTCTCTCCCTTCAAAATAAAAGCATGAGTATAAATGTCTTCTTGATGAATTCCTAACAGTCACTAACCAAAACTTCATCACAGAAATTAAACTTTATTTAACTGAAAGTTTATAAAATAGCTGAGTAAATTAAGACTTTAGCATTTACCTGGAACAATGATTTAGAGGAAGCTAAGTGCGCTAAACGACAAATTAGCTCCGCTATGAGCTGAGGTGTGCCGACAGATGGATGGAGGACAGACTGACGGACATGAGGACGGTCGGCCTGAAACCAGAGGTCACTGCTTCGAAGGTCAGCAGGCTTTGAAAGAACAAAGCTGTGAAGCAGGAAGTGACATCACTGTTCAGTGAGAGGCAGCAGGTTGAACGCTTTGACTTCAATCTGTAGACAATAATCAGCTGATTGATCACATGATCACCTCATCTACTTCCTGTTCAGCCACATTTAACCCTTTACTACCGCTGTTGGTTTTCATACCCCTCAGTCTCTGATGGGTTGCTGTAAAACGTGGGGCGGATACAGCCTGGCTGTCGGGTCGGTCCACTGAGTCGCTCTGCTTGTTTGCTTTAGATGCAGCAGCTTCAGTGTCTGAGGGAATATATCTGGTCTAGTCAAAGTAAAAGTGATAGCTAGTCTGAGGCTGCAGAGAGCAGGAGAACCTGAGGAGGAAGAAGATGCTGAGCTTCCTCCTACATACAGCTGCTGCTTCTCTGTTTACTGGACCAGACCAGGATTCTGGTCCAGACCAGGGTTCTGGTTCTCATCCTTCCTCCTTGTCTCTCCAGGTGGAGATCGTCACTGTGGAGTTCATGAGCTGATCTGCATCAGAAAAGGTAGAGGAGTCTCCTGCAGCCCATCACCTGTCCCCCATGTCCACCTGTCCTCTGCCTGCTGTCCTGTCTCGTTGTGTGTCTCGTTCAGTCGTCTGTAGGATCTGGATGGACACTCAAACGTCACGTCTAATTCAGTCAAACTAAGAAATAAAGCGGCTTCAGTCAGAGCCGCGTTCAGCCGCTGCGACCGCTTGCTTGCTCATATAGACACAAAATGCACCTGCAAAGGTCAAAGAAAATGACACGCTAGGAAACACCTTCTGAGAAACAGGCCCACTAAAGGAATCGGAAACTGTTGTTGGGTCCCATAAGGACAGCATGCTGATGGACTAGCACTGCATTTTAGTTTAAATAGATGGGATTCATGAATTCAACTCACTGACTCTTCAACCTCATACATCAAGAACCTCAGGGTTTCCCCAGCCTGGCAGCCCGCCATGCTTTACTAGCCACCGCCAGGCCAAGTGCTGATTTTTTAATTAGACAATTCAATAATGCAAAAATGATTATTTTTTAAGTTAAATCCGGATTGCAAGCGTCTCTGTTGCTCTAAGCGTTTCACTGTCAGAGCAGATTTATTCTTAATAAGTTTATAGTTTATACATTAAAAGGCACGAGGACCAATCAGAGCTGCTGCCTCAGTGCGTTACCTTTGCTTTCATGCTCGTCACGCATCACGCTGGTTTTATTTTAGTATTATTTTTCCAGTTAGATGAAGCATTAGGCCATATCAAATGCTTTGTCCACTTAGACAGAGTTAATGCGCGCAGAGATCTGAGAAACTCATCCATAAACTGAACCAACCAAAACAGTTTCAAAACAGTTTAAAAACTCAACAGACAGAAATGTTAGAGCTGCTAAAACCACATTAGCAACATTGAATTAAATAGTGTCCCTTATGTCAGTGTTTCCCAATTCCAGTCCTCAGGCCCCCTGCCTGCATGTTTTAGGTGTTTCCCTTCTGCCACACACCTGGATTGAATCTTTGGGTGATTAACAGACTCCTGCAGTACTTGGTGGCTGCAGAAGCTGTCATGCAATCATTTGAATCAGCTGTTCTGGTAGGCAGGGGGGCCCCGAGGACTGGAATTGGGAAACACTGCCTTATGTGAAAGTAGGCTGACAGGAAAGGGGGAAAGACATGCGGCAAACATCGGCCGGGTCCGGGAATCGAACCCGCGACTGCCGCGTCGAAGACTGAAGGCCTCCAAATGTGGGTCGCGCTATCCCCTACGCCACCACAGCACGCCCTACTTTAAAATATTTTAATTAATGCTGAAACCATTAAATCAAATTCAGCAGCATTGATCATCTCAATAAACAAATGTTACATTTATGTATCTGTGGTTTGTGTTAAAATATGATCATTTTGGCCCCTGAAGCCCTGGGGGCCTCATGGAGCCGCTGACATAATTTGGATTAAACAGAAGTGCAAATAATTGATATTCATCTTAATTATATTTTTTGATTTGTTGGTTTTAAGACTAATTGTGGGTTTTAATATCGTTTCACTGGCCATGTTTTCCAGTAACATATAATTACCCAGTAATATTTTTACTTTTCCAACTTAACATCTTTTAATACAAAAACATGGTGGACGCCTCGGCGGGCCGACCAGCAGACTGAGGAGGTTTACTGGGGGAAACCCTGGAACCTCAATGTTCCTCTTCAGTCCGACTCCGGTCCGCATTAATCCGACTCCGTTCCTCTTCAGTTTGATTCTGGTCCGGTCCGCTTTAGTTCAGAATCGAATTAGCAAATTTGCAGATTCGTTTGAACTGAATGTTTGTGTGGACCGAACTTAACAGGAAGGAGCCGGACTGGTTCTGTTGGACTCGGTGATTATAATCTGAACAGATTTAATCTGATTTTATGAGTAGATTAATTAGACCGTCCCATATTGGCTCTGATCCGACTTGAACCTGAATGATGCTGAACCTGTTGCCATGGTAACCATTAGGCAGCGTCCGTCTCTGCTGATGGTCAGGTGTATGTAAAGCTGTGGCCCGTGCGTTCCTGAGGTTCTGTTTGTGTTCCGGTCCAGTTTCTCCGGAGGTTCTGGGCTTCCTGACGGCCATCGCGCTCTTCATCATCCTCATGACCTTCCTCTTCTGGTTCCTCAACAACAAGCTGGTTCTGCAGAACCCGGCCAACCTGCAATGCCTCGACGATTTCAGGAAGAACCCGGAGCCGCAAGGTGAGTCCTGAAGCAGGTCTTCCTTCCACTCAATGTTCCACTGACTGAACAAGTCCTTTACTGAACCAGTTGTTTTGCTGAACCAGTTCTTTTTGAACCAGTTCTTACTTAATCAGTTCTTTATTGAACCAGTTTTCTGTTGAACCAGTTCTTTTTGAACCGTTTCATAATGAACCAGTTCTTATTAAACCAGTTCTTTACTGAAGGAGTTCATACTACACCAGTTCTTAATGAACCAGTTTATACTCCAGTTCATACCAAACCAATTATTTTGAACCAGTTCTGATTCAGTCTGTCCCCAACTGAATCAGTTCTTTACTGAACCAGTTCTTTACTGAATCAGTTCTTTACTGAACCAGTTTGTTGTTCAGATGAATCGGTTCGCTGTCTGGTCTTTTGGATTTCTGGAATCATTTTTAACTTCTGATCCAAACCAGCTCATATGTTTACATACAGTGAGTCCTTAAAGAAGTTTGTCTGTCTGGTTAGTTCTGGTGACTGGGATCTGCCAGGAGGTTCTGGTAGCAGAACTCACTGGTTGGAACAGAACCAGAGCCTCCAGGGACTGGAAACTTCTGGAGAACCAGTAAAGCCAGTAGAGGCTTGTATCATCAGGAAGCTGATCGGCTCATATATATTTATCATCTCAGCCTGGCAGAGCTACAGCCAGGACGCTGAGGTGAAGCAGCGCTCTGCTGCCCCCTGCTGGTCAGAAGCTGCAGCTGCAGCAATTCCTGAGAATGTCAACCTAGTAATGAATCTCTTTCATTTCTCAGTGAGACTACAGGCATGTGACAGTGGATGAATCAGACATGCTGGTAACCATGGCGACAGCTTCATGTTTCATGTCCAGCTTGATGGATGTTTCTGTTTCATGCGTCAGGCTTTACTGACTGCTGCTCTTCACAGCCAGCCATTGTTCGTGTTTCCATAAATATGCTTCTGTTGTGTAATGCCGCGTTGCATAATGTCGCCGATTATGAGCCCATCGCCATGGCAACGGCTTGATTCCCAGTTATTCCCACAAAAACTCCCAGATCCTCACAAGTAGCAGGTACTGCTACTGGGATACTGCCAGATCCTGCTAAACAGTCAGTTAAACAGTCCGGTTCTGGTTCTGGGTTCCAGTTCCACAGTTCTTAAGCCTCCTGTCTGTCCCCAGCAGAAACGGCGTCTTGCAGTGGCGGCGATTCTTCGGACAGCGACAGCGAGCTGCTGGGTCGGTACCAGGAGGCGGTGGGCCGCTCCCAGGGCCTCAGAGGAGCAGCGGGGGCCGTGGGCGGCGCCAGGCCCCGGGGGGGCTTCAGGTGGGAGAGCCGGCAGAACTACAGAGCCCTGACCGGAGACGGCTACAGCAGTGAGGCCTCGGCAGACGATGGTACCATGTTACCATGGCAACACACTGGATGGATGGATGGATGGATGGATGATGGCCTGTTAGAGAAAATGAAGCGAAACATTTAGCTAGCCCCCGATTGAGTCTAGCTAAGCCTGCTGCAAGGGATCAGTGACTGAATCTGTTTAAACAAACAGGCATCAGAACCGGGTCCAACTCAGGAGGAGTCGGGGAAGCACTGTGTTGAACAAAACACATATTTATTACACATTCTGACAATAATACAAACAGAACAAAATAATCAATGTTTTCTTTTAATAGTCTTAAGTCAGTCAAGTTCAAGAGTTTTTTCCCTTTTGAATTGTTTCAGTTCAGTTTTCAGATCTGAATGTTATATTGTAGCTATATCTGTGTAGTGTTCATATGCAGTTCCACCGATCTAGTGGAACAGAAGAAGGTTCTCCTTTGGCATCGTCATGGACACAATGTGAATCCCCTCTTTTGGATCCTGGCTCGCCCTTCTTCATACGTTGTCTCTCAACTCAAAACAAAACAACCTGCATATAAACATCTTTCACTATAGTGTCATATATGATTCTAAGTCACTTCAGTGAAAGATTATCTCCTCACTCCGTGTGGATAAAATGATTTCCAGCTGTTATAAATAACTTCTGTCTTTTAGCTCAACAGAACATCAAAATAATATTCACTGAATTGACATCAATATCTTTTTTCAGCACTCTTCAATTCTGTACAGTGGAACAAATCCTAAATACTTCGCCAGTATTTCAAAAAGAAAAGGTCCAATATCAGCACAATAGCCTTTGTGAGTTAGCCGTAATAAGCATTGCTAATTCACATACCAAACATCATGTAAATCTGTTCTCCTGTCTCTTCTCTGGGCCTTTTCCCCTTCGCAAAGAAACTTTCCAAAGACATCTGATCTGTTTCTTACTCATTTTGCTGCTTGTGGGCTCAATGTTGGCACGCAAGATGTAACCGAGAGAATCCGGTTAAAGGATTTTCAAAATAAAAGATCTTCCAGACTCAAATAATTCATAAAACGGAAATATTTAATTATTTCTTGTTCGGCCCGGTACCAATTGTTCCACGAACCGGTACCGGTTTGCAGCCAGGGGGTTGGAGACCACTGCTATAGCCCATGTAGCATATCACTGTAGCTTTAGGCTACTTTGAAGCCATTTACTGCCACCTACAGGCAATACGGTGTATTACAAGCTATAATTCATATTCACTAAAATAACATGGATTACATAAATTAGGGTGACCAGATTTGGGGTTTCTGAAAAGGAGGACACTTTTTTTTGTTGTTGTTGGTGGGGGTTGGACTTCATACCCCCGCCCCCTAAAAAAAAAAATACTGTCTCGTTACTGACCTTATACTGCTTAACAGTATGAAAGCAAAGCTGCCTTCTGCTGCAGTGACGGCTGCACTGTCTGACTTTGTCACAAAGAAATCTGTGACTTTAGCCGAAGAGCTTTTGCCTCTGGCTGCTTTCGCTGCTTTGATGAATTCACGTGCACTTGCAGGTCGTTGGCACCTTTATTTGCCACAGACACATTAGTGCCTGCCTTACACGTCAAACACTCCGCCTCATAGGGATCACGACCTTGACGAAAGCATGGGAATCTTTTCTTTAATTCCTCCGTAAATGTACACTTTCGTTTAGGCATTTTTGCCGTAGAATCGGCGAACACACATGTTCTATCGCCTGTCACACTTAAGGTTTAACTAGTCTAGCGGCCGGTGTACAAGTCAACTCAGCTATCTTTACTTTTCCCACACACACTCACACACATAATGCAACGTGATTGGATTTGGGGAGCAGGGCGGGACTAATTTACCATACAAAGAAACCTGGAATGGAGTAGTGGAACGGAGTGGCAATGCAATCACAATGCACTGTAAGCTATGTAATGTGTTTGGAGGCAGTTGACTAAAATCCCGGATGATTTTTAAATTCCCCCCGGACATTTTTTTAGGTCTGAAAAGTAGGACATGTCCGGGAAAAAGAGGACGTCTGGTCACCCTAACATAAGTATTTAGTGTTGAGCGCTAAGGAAAGGCAGAAAGACGTTAACTGAATAAGTTCTGACATAATGGACGCTGCCATCCGCTGGTTGTCTGAGACTTACCAGAGGAACCAAACTGCAGACCTCCAGCTGGGAGGGAGCACTCTCTCTGCTCCATGCTAGCTAGTAGCCTCTACTTCCTGTTTACCACAGACATGTGTAGCGTCAACATCTGATGACATCACACTCTGACATCACACGTCGCCTTGTGAGTCGCTCCAAACCATCAGGTGGAAACACAGAAATTCGCCTAGTTCTGTTTTCTTCTTTGCACCACTCTAACAGTTTGGTTAAAATGTGCAGGGCAGTTGTGTGGAAGGTCCTGGGAGTATGTGCTGTCAGATCTGTTGGTGTTTAGAGTTAAAGCTGTCGTACCTGAGGCGAAGAAGCGTTGATGCCACCAAACTCTCTCCAACCAGCCAACTGCATCCAGAGGATGAGGAGAACGCCGCCGCTGGACGAGCTCCAGCCGCCTCCCTACCAGGATGAGAACGGTTCTCCCAGGATGTCCTGCACGATGTCGGACCTCGGCGACGCCAAGTGCGACCTTTCCCAGACCAGCGGCAGTCCTCACCTGTCCTTTGGCAAGTGCCTGAGCGAGGGCAGCGACGGCCTGGAGAGCGAAGGCTACCTGAACAAAGGCTACGAGGAGGACGCCCCCAGCGACAGCACAGCCGTCCTCAGCCCTGAGGTAAATGCCGGCCTTTGATCTGCTGATAGCCTGATGCTCCTGCTGGACCTGAACCTCTCCTTCTCTAGGACACGTCGGCCCGCGGGTCAGCCGCACGCTTCCCAAAAGGCTACGAACCCGAGGCCCTCACCAAGTACGGCACGCTGGATGTGGTGTTTGACTACGACTCGGAGGAGCAGCAGCTGACTGTGACCATCATGGCGGTGACCGACCTGCCCTCCATCAAACACACAGGGAACTTCTCCTGGCAGGTGCACCTGGTGCTGCTGCCCACCAAGAAGCAGAGGGCCAAGACGGGCGTCCAGCGAGGGCCCGGCCCCGTCTTCACCGAGACCTTCCGCTTCAGCCACGTGGAGACAGACATGATCGGCAACTATGCCGTCCGTTTCCGCCTCTACAGCATCCGGCGCATGAAGAAGGAGAAGGTGTTTGGAGAAAAGGTCTTCTACCTCACCAAGCTCAACCTCCAGGGCAAAATGTCTGTGCCGGTCATCCTGGATCCATGCTGCAGTCTCCCGGTAAGACACACCACTGCACTCCCCACCCTGCTTTCATTGACTGCTCTTTACTTCACCTGTATTTATACAGTTTGTTCTATTGAGCCAAGATCTCTTGTTCAACGGACTCCAGTTTCAATGAAACAATCCGGTCCGCTTCAGTCCGACTCCAATCCGATGATGATCGATATCTAGTTTCCCACAGTGGATGACTGGGGGCGTTTCCTAATGTCCAGCTGTGGTGTTTTCAGGGCGGGGAGTCCCAGGTCAGCCTGTCTGACCTGACGTGCAGCGACAGCGCCTCGTCCTTCCAGTCCGGCAGTCAGACCTCGGCTCCGGAGATCCTGGTGGGCCTGGTGTACAACGCCACCACCGGCCGCCTCTCCGTGGAAATCATCAAAGGCATCCACTTCAAAAATCTGGCCGCCAACAAGCCACCCAGTAAGTTCCCTGCAGCGCTTGCTTCTGGGTTTGTTGACAGTGCAGCGGCGTTGAGGTTCACAGCCTCCATCAGTGAGACTAGCTTCTACTAAGAAAAGAAAGAAACAGCTCATAAAGTTTTAAACTCAATACAACAAAAATAAAATCTAAAAAACAAGTTTTGTTCTTCTCGAACAACTCTCTACATCAGTGCAGCAGTTTGACGTACAAAATAAATAAAAATTTAACAGACCTTTAGCTTCTTACTGTCTCACTTTCCAGCCCTGCATTCAGTAACTTACCAAACATGAGCCATGAAAAACACTGAGGCAAAAAGACTAAATGTTTTTCTTCTCCTGTCATTTTCAGCCGCAAACATTTCACTAAAATATCTACTGATATTCATTTCTGTCTCTGCCTTCCTCTGACTCTGCAGCCTCATGTCCCTGCATGGATTCATGTATTTACAACAGACACTACAGTAAATATGCAGTATGAGAATGTGAATAAACTAAATATAAAAAAGTATGTTTTTATCATACAGAATGAGAATTTAAACAACTCAACTAGTTTCTAAAGGGTTTAACACTTTGCATTATATTTGATATTTAAAATACGCAAAACTCACTCAAAGCATGAGTATACTTGATTGTTGAGTTTTTATTTCTCCACACGAGTCTCACAGCTGTCGTCATCTGGAAGGAGATGAACACGAGAGACTTAGAAATAGTCTTCTTAATGGTTAGCGTTAGCTTCCACTAATTCCTTTAATGAGCTTAGCAGTTCAGAGTTAGCGTCAGCTATGTGTTTAGTGGCATTAGCAGAGCTAAGATTCGTGTTTAGTGTTAGCAAGTGGTTGTTAAACCCACCTGTTGGTTAGCTTTGTCCAGCACTGCTGCTGATTTTAGTTCAAGCATTTGTTCTCATTTGCAACAGTGGCAGCCATTTTGAAAATATCCACCAGAAAAAGCACAAAACGAAGAAAAGAAGATTTCTATGGATCAAATATGTAGCCATGATTTGACACCAACCCATTCATCTGACTGGTGGGTGTTGGTGCAAAAATGTCTTTTCTTTGACGTGGCCAAGTTGAGAAATCACAAGATTATCAGTAAATATAATTTCTGTAGGTCCACTTATGTATGATTAGAAAAGTTTTATCTGTTAAATGTTGTCAAATGTAGTGCAAAAACACTATTTTCTTGACAACCATCTTGAAAAATTTGCCACCATCTTGTATTTTCAGTGGATATTATTTGGGGTTTTTCTGTGAATTTCTGCCAGTTTTGTCTCTTTTAGTCAAAATGAAGGATTTTTCTGAAATCCCAAATTATCTAGTGAACTTTGTGCATTGTTCTTGATACTTGACCCGTTTTTCTTTCCTTACCTTCCTTCTCTGAAATGTCGTCCTGCTCCTGATATTCTGTCCCTACTGGCTTTTGACATCTTGGTCGCTGTTTTTTCTTACTGCTGTCCAACCCTTGTTGTCAGACGGGCTGTTCTGTTGTCTCAAACACTTGGTAGGGGGACAGGTTTATATAATCAGAGGTGAGTCTGCGCCGGCCCACTCAGCCTTTCTGCGCCTTCATGGATGCAGTTCAGACATTTCACTGAAATCTTTTCATCATATTTCCACAAAACTGCTTGCAGTTGGATGTGAATTGGCCCTTTGTCTTTCACATAGAGCTAAACTGAGTCAAAATAGAAATATTAGTTTCTACCTAAAGCTTCAGTTTGAAACATATTAAAGATGAACCAGTGTTGAGTTTTTACATTTGTTTATTCTGCACCAAAACTAATTTCTATCCTGAGATATTTGTTACTCTATGAAACGACTAAAGATAACAATTTGATTGACAAATAAAATATTTTCTGTTCAACAAAATTATTCCCATTGAGCTTTTTTATATTTGTTTGATTTGCTTTAAATAAATTATTAGTTAGAACCAAGAAGCAGAAAGGAAGGGCAAAATCAATAAAATACAAACTGTTAGCTTACCTTAGCTTAGCTTAATTTGTCTTTAGTTTATCTTAATTTTTAATTCTGTCCTTACTCTTCTTAATTTGTCTAATTGTATATTGATAAGAATATTGATAATCCAAACTAAAGGTAAAACCTGAAGGACGTGATTGGAGCTGAAGGTGACAGACTGAAAGTCAGGAGCTCATCCATGAAGACGTTTGCTCGTTGTGTTTGTGCTCGTTGTGTTTGTGTTCGTTCGTTCATGCATGAATCTCTCCCTCCGTTTCTGCCTGATTGTCTTCAACCGTTTCTCACTTTTTCATTCCAGTCAATCCGGTTCCAGGATTTCCACTCAGTCTGGAAATATTGATTTCAGCTTTTTCATAATGTACATGAAATAATTAGTTTATTACTTATATCACATTTTTCACTAGATTAATATAAAAATAGCATTTTTAAAAGAACTTGAGTCCATTTTAATTATGTGAAATGTTGGACAGATTGATGAATCCGCTTTGAGTTTTTACAGTTCTGTTTGGTTCTGTCTTGAAACTTTCTATTTATTTTAAACATGAAAAATATATTTAGAAAATACAAACATGTAATTTTCAATATATTTAAAATGAAATAGCAAATAAATATGCATATATTTTAATACTAGTTTCTGATGAGGATGTTTACTTACCAGAACAAACTGATGTTCAGTCTTTCTGTGAACACACGCACGCACGCACACACACACACACACACACACACACACACACACACACACATTCTTTGCCCTCCCGCTTGTGGGTCTTACCAGCTCATGACTGGCTGTCAGGTTTTCTTTGTGTCGTCCTGAAAAGATCCTCCGGTCAGAAAACTCCCATTTGGTGTTCCCAAACTTTTTGATCCTCGCTGATCTCTGATTGGCTCTGAGCCTCCGAGTGGAGAAGCGAGACGTTTTCACACGTTTTCACAGCTCCTTTCTGTGGTATGAACAGCAGCGAGTCAATCAGCCGCTCTACTGATCACATCAGACGCTGCATTCAGCCGCTCAGGGACGAATCGCGGATATTTTCCTCTCTGCTTTCACGGAAAGAGAGCGAAGTCAGTGTGTGATTGAAAGAGTTCATGCTTGTCAGACAGCAGCACAAAGCGCAGCACAATAGGCTTTTCGCAGCACGATGTGCTGGGACATATTACTGCACCAATACGACAGAATTACGGCTGGTGTGTAAGGTCAAAGGGCGAGAGGTTGGGTCACTGGACAGGTTGCTGTTTCTGCAGATGTTTTATGAAGCTTTTATTTGGACCTCATCACCTTCTTCTCACATTTATTTCAGTTTAGATCCTCAATATTTTCAGCAGAAAATTATTTTCATATGTTGACCTTAACTTTTGACCTTTGAATCATAAAGGTATAAAATGGTTCCTAAAGGTTAGTGTCTGAAGTAGTGTTGTGTGTTTCCTTAACTTAGTCTAGCATAGCTTAGCTTAGCTTGCATTAACTAGCTTATCTGAGACTAGCTGACTGTGTGTAAAGCATTAGCGCCCCGCCAGGCTGACTGTGAATGTCAGGGCCCTGCAGCTCCTCAGGCTCTTCCTGCATCAGTTAAAATCTCAGAGCTGCTCGTCTTCTGAGAAAATCAGATGTTTTGGTCGTATACCGACGTCGGCTCCTCCAGGTTAGACGTGCAGCGGTTGCTTAGCAACAGGAAGAATGCAGCGCTGCAGCTGTGCTTTGATCAGGAGGAAGCGGCGACCTTGTTGTCATAACCTGCTGACAGGATGGAGGGAGCAAAACATTTAGAAAGCAGATCAGTTTGACTGGTTGTGGTTCTATCAGAACCTGCCACTGCACTCAATCTCTCCTCCTGTACTTCCTGTAACCTGCTTCCTGCTTCCTGTCCAGACACGCTGGTGAAGCTGTCACTGCTGAACTCCATGGGTCATGAGATGTCCAAGTGTAAGACGTCCGTCTGCCGGGGACAACCCAACCCCACCTACAAGGAGACCTTCGTGTTCCAGGTGGCGCTGTTCCAGCTGTCCGACGTCACGCTCATCCTGTCCGTCTACAACAAGCGCAGCATGAAGAGGAAGGAGCTGATTGGCTGGATCTCCCTGGGCCTCAACAGCTCCGGGGAAGACGAGCTCAGCCATTGGACGCACATGAAGGAGGCCAAGGGGCGGCAGGTCTGCCGCTGGCACAGCCTGCTGGAGTCCTAACGGGGGTCGGGGGTCGTCCTGATGTCTGTTGTATTATCCATCATGTTGTCCATCCTGTCTACCGGTTTGTTGTCATGGTAATGGCAGGGAAGGACCAGAGGCTGGCCCCACTGCTCCAACTGACCCCCAGTCCTCCATCAGAGCTGCAGCTGATCTGTTAGCCGCTAGCTGTTAGCCGCTAGCATCAGCTGGCTGGGCCGGCTCCTCTGGTTCATCATGTCAGTGGAATTGATGACATCATGATGGTTCAGTTGGTTCTGATTGACTTTCTACAGTTACTGGAAAACCAGTTTAATACGTTACTGGAGCTACTGGAGCTGACATTTCTCCCCATGAGGATCCAGGTCAAATCCAAACACATTTAGGAATAATGCTGATTCTGTCTGACCCAGAGGTTCTCTCGGGTTCTGGTTCTGGTTCAGGCTCAGCTCAGGCATCTGGCTAAATACAAATAATATATTGATAAATAAATTCAATGCTATATAATCAATAATCAAATCAAATACCATAGAGGTAATTTGCTTAGCACCAAAAATTTACATTTAATAACATATGTATTACAGTGTAATAACCTGTTATTAAAACATGAACGTTTAATGACAACAATTTAAACAGTTTGGTAATATTATATAATTATTATTATAATGTAACTAGTAGCAACTGCTTCTAACAAGAAGTTAACTAGCTTTAGCTTATTTTCTAATTATTCATGTTAATAATCCATCATCACAGAAACACATTCATGTTTACACAATAAGTAATTATTCAAGAGCAAAGGAAATTAATACATTGATTACTTATTTGTTTTATCTTTCAACAGGTTCTTCTATTCAACTATTAAGTAAATAATTGTTGTATAATTGATGTAACTAGTTGGTAGTAACAGTTTGTAGTGTTTATAAGGGGTTAATTACTCAATAACGTTCCTGAGTAATTATATAATATTACCAACTTATTAACAACTTGCATTTTATTCCAGATTAAATCATTTCACGTTCAGATAATTAAGGACATAAACACCAAATTTAGGTATGAGGAAGATAAATATGAAGCAGATGTCGCTGAGCCGCCAAAGAACAACCCGGTTAAGCCCCGCCCACATCTGTCCTACACCTGTCCAGGTGCTGAAAGCACAGGAGCCACTGCCTTACCTGAGATGGCCCCGCCCCCAGAGCACAGGCCCCGCCCATCAGCATGGAGCACAAAGCCACACCCTCAGTGGGAGGGGCTACTGGAGCCACTAAAGCCACGCCCAGCCTCAGTGGGAGGGGCTACTAGAGCCACGGTGGGAGGAGTTTCAGTCCCACACATGAAGCTGATTGGTTCTGCAGATCGTCTGCAGGTTTTCATTAACAGCCAAGGGAAACGTCTTTCCTGTGCCTGTGCTGAGTTTACAGAGTGTGTGTGTGTGTGTGTGTGTGAACAGCAGGGTGTGAATACTTCTTACTTATTGCCCTGTTTCTGATTGTGTGGCTTCTGCTTTCTCTCAGTGATTGTTTCTAATGTATTTTTGTACTAAACAACGAGGTGAGCAGAGCAGCAGAGCCTCCGGTTCGCCCGTTCCTTTAAGACTCCAGCTGGTTGGTTCCTCATGTTCACTAACTGAAACATGGATCCTCTGCTCCTCAGATCATCACCTCAGCTGCTCCGCCTCCAAACTGCTGGATGACACAAATATTTATAATTTTATGCCAAATATAATAAACTCATTGACAAAACATGGAAAGAAAGTACGAATGTATTCCAACATCAAACGGGGTATTACTCAGAGAAACTCCTGGTAGCTGGTGAAGACTAAAGGTCATAACTCTCCAATCTGAAAGCCTCTTCACTAGAAACAAGATGGCCGCCACAAGCTCCAAAATATATATACTTTCTTTGTCTTCTGTTAGATTTTTCTGGTAGATTTTGAAAAATGTCCTCCAGAAAAATGGAGAATCTGTCAGAACTGAAATCAGAACTGAGCCCACCACTGATATTGGCAGTGGTGGGCTCAGCTAGTCAAACGTTAGCTTCACTGACCCACTTCTCCAACAAACTAACATCTGCTAGCACTAAACATATCAAAACTGGCCAATAGCTGGTTTAAAAGGCTTGTTAACAGCGGCCATCTTGAAAGATTTCCAGTGATCAGCTATGTTGGGATCTACAGGCTAATGTGGTTCAGTTTGGGTTTCTCCTTTGACGGTGGTTCTGAATCTGCTGTGAGTTTCTATAAGCCGGTAAGGTTTTTACCAGGAGGGGGTGTACTTCCAGGACCAACGTTCTGGTTTGGACCCGGTCTGGTTCTGATGCAGGTCAGTAGAGGGTTCTAGCCGGCATCAGGAGCGCCATCGGCCCTGCAGAGGAAACTAGCTGAAAGTTCTGGTTCCGGTCCTGGTGGAGGTCCCACTGGTTCTGGGTCCAATCTGTGTTCTGTCAGTGGGTGGACCTGCTGTCTGAGCAGCGCCTCCTGCTGGTGATCGGCAGCTCTGACTCAGTGGTTTCAGGAAATAGACAGAGACCATTCGTCAAGGAGACGGTGCTGGTGTTGTGGACCCGTTAGTGATCCGGTTCCTCTGGTTCCGCTGCTTTGTTTAGATGTAATTGCTGCTCTGACCTCGTTGTTTCTTGTTTCTGTGGGAACGACCTTTGCCCTCGGCGGCATCGGTGCCTTACTGTTTCAACTTGTCTTAATATTCCTGGAAATTAACTTTTCTCCTGTAGTTATGATTGAGTTTAATTTTAAAAACGTTTTTGAATTTACAAGTAAGAATTTGTATGTGATGATGTTACTGAATAAAAAAGGAAATAAACTTTTCTGATCCTCTGTCTTCTTCCTTATATGGTCATTTCTGAGAGCTGCCGTTTGGAACGTCAAAAATTAACATTTTGGGGCATGCAGGGGAAACCGCGACCCACGTTTGGAGGCCTTGAGTCCTCGACTCTGCTGTCGCGGGTTCGACTCCCGGACCCGACGATATTTGCCGCATGTCTTCCCTCCTCTCCTTCCCCCTTTCCTGTCAGCCTACTTTCATATAAGGGACACTAGAGCCACAAAAGACCCCGTGGAGGGATAAATTAATCAACAACCTGCTGCAGAGCGCCGTCCCCCACGTCATGCCGCCTACCGGAGTCTCCGTCGAGCCGGACCGCCGCTCAGGAAGAGGTTTCAGGCGGCACGGCTGCCCCACCCACACCTGTTGCTGCCTCTACGCGGCGGGACGCTTCCTCCTGCCGCCTCGGTCCGCCTACGGTGCAGAGGAAGAGGCGGAGGAGCCGAGAGACTAAGGCTCTGCTGCTACTGACGCAGTGAGACGTCCGAGCAGGACGGAGACACTTCCTGGAGGAGGAGGAAGAGGAGGAAGAGGCTGGCGGACCTGCAGGCGTCCACAGGTTCAGCTTCTGGCACCACAGAGCTCCGAGACAGTAACCGTCTCTGTCTCCATGGCATCAAGGTCCGTCTGTTCGGACCTTCAGTCCCAGCCGGTCCGGTTCTACAACCCCGACCAGGTCGCTAGGCCCAACCGGTTGCCTAGCAGAACCTGATCCATTCGGCCAAAGTTGAACTGGGTCACAGAAGGTTGGACTGAGCCTGACCCGGTGTTGGTTCTGTTCTTTTTCCCAGGTTAATAAGAGTTATCTTGGCCTGCAGGTTCTGAGGAACCGGTCCAGACCTGTACCAGAACCACCACAAGGTTCTGACCCTCACCAACTTCAATAAATATACATTTTATCAAGGTCTGTTTCAAGTTTGGGATATCGTCATGGCAACCGGTGATTATTAAGGAGTAGCCCTTGAAGTATTTGTAAACTGTTTTTGCATGCTAGCCTCTCAGGTTGGATGTTTCACATCAGCCACTTCAGTTTCAGGATGGCAGCCATTTTTCATGATGGCCGCCGTTTTCGAGCCTTTCAAACCAATTATTTTTCAAACCTGTTGTGAGTTGGATGAACTTTATGTTTTCCACTTTGCTCATCCTGTTCATGAGACTTTAAAGAAATAAAATGGAACATAACTTGATTTTCATTTAGCAAGTCTCACACCAGCCGTCTCCTGGAAGGATGTGAAGATGTGCTTAGTGTTAGCTCCGGCTAATTCTGTAGTGTTTAGTGTTAGCTCCGGCTAATTCTGTAGTGTTTAGTGTTAGCTCCGGCTAATTCTGTAGTGTTTAGTGTTAGCTCCGGCTAATTCTGTAGTGTTTAGTGTTAGCTCCGGCTAATTCTGTAGTGTTTAGTGTTAGCTCCGGCTAATCCTGTAGTGTTTAGTCTTAGCTCCGGCTAATCCTGTAGTGTTTAGTCTTAGCTCCGGCTAATTCTGTAGTGTTTAGTCTTAGCTCCGGCTAATTCTGTAGTGTTTAGTCTTAGCTCCGGCTAATCCTGTAGTGTTTAGTCTTAGCTCCGGCTAATCCTGTAGTGTTTAGTCTTAGCTCCGGCTAATCCTGTTGTGTTTAGTCTTAGCTCCGGCTAATCCTGTTGTGTTTTGTGTTAGCTCCTGCTAATCCTGTTGTGTTTTGTGTTAGCTCCTGCTAATCCTGTTGTGTTTTGTGTTAGCTCCTGCTAATCCTGTTGTGTTTTGTGTTAGCTCCTGCTAATCCTGTTGTGTTTTGTGTTAGCTCCTGCTAATCCTGTTGTGTTTTGTGTTAGCTCCTGCTAATCCTGTTGTGTTTAGTGTTAGCTCCTGCTAATCCTGTTGTGTTTAGTGTTAGCTCCTGCTAATCCTGTTGTGTTTAGTGTTAGCTCATGCTAATCCTGTTGTGTTTAGTGTTAGCTCCTGCTAATCCTATTGTGTTTAGTGTTAGCTCCTGCTAATCCTGTTGTGTTTAGTGTTAGCTCCTGCTAATCCTGTTGTGTTTAGTGTTAGCTCCTGCTAATCCTGTTGTGTTTAGTGTTAGCTCCTGCTAATCCTGTTGTGTTTAGTGTTAGCTCCTGCTAATCCTGTTGTGTTTAGTGTTAGCTCCTGCTAATCCTGTTGTGTTTAGTGTTAGCTCCTGCTAATCCTGTTGTGTTTAGTGTTAGCTCCTGCTAATCCTGTTGTGTTTAGTGTTAGCTCCTGCTAATCCTGTTGTGTTTAGTGTTAGTAGAACCATCATTTGTCAAAGAACTGTGGCAGCTCTACGTTGCCATGGGAACTGTGTTGGCGAGGACTTGGCCTATATGTCAGAACCAGAAAAACGTTAAGAACCCGAACCCGACCAGAACCAGAACCCAAACAGAACTGAGCTGATCACCTCCAGTTTTCACTGGACGCATGCAGGTGGTGAAATGGTGCCCTCTAGTGTCCTGGATGGGTTTTGAAGTGTTTTCTACTCTTTGGTTCCCAAGAACCAAAGAGCAGAAACAGAGTCCGGTCTGGTCCAGTTTAGGTCGGGTTCCGGGTCCGACTAAAACCGCTGGGGAAGATACTCCAAGGTCATAGGGTCTCCATGGCGACAGCTGCAGATGAAACGGGTCAAGCCAGGTCCATCCAGCACCACTTTGCCGCCGCTGCAGAACATTTCAACCACGACTCAGCAAAACACGACAAGCAGCCTCAGACTTCTGTTTTATTAAAAGATCAAGAATCAGAACCACTTCTGGACCGCAGATTAATCAGAACATTGTTTCAGAACCGGCCGGCCGGCCAGCCAGGAACAGCTCTTTAAATATCTTTGGCAGATTCATCGTTTTCAGTAATTTCATCACTGCGATGTTTTGGTTGGTGTTGCTTCGGTTCGGACCGTCGGCTGAAAGAGTAAAAGAACGTCTAAAACATGAAGAAGCAGCTTCCTGTTCGCTCTCAGCAGTTTCAAGGCAGAAAAGAAACCGGTCTCTGCTCAGGGCACGGTAGAGGCGGAAATATTGCCGAGATGCACGGACCCGGCTTGGCCCAGAAGAACCTGCTTCAGGCTGTCCTCTTGCAGACATGGATGAAGTAGCAGGGGGGCGGGTCTTGGCCCGGCCGGAAGGCCTGGAAGTCTCCGTAGACTGTGTGCTCCATGTTGGCGTTGAAGGCGTTGCTCAGCAGCTCGCCGAAGCTCTGCAGGCGGTGAGGGTAGTAGGACAGCCGGAACTTACTGCACAGAACCAGAACAGGGATTACTCAGGACGGTTCTGAGTCGTTTATTGGCATTATTCTGGTTGTCGGGTCAGACTAGATACAAACAGCTCAGCGACCGTCTGGCGACCGACTGCAAGCTCACCTGACTTCAGGAAGCTTCTGCAGCGCTGCCTGAGGCACCTGGATGGTGTAGTCCAAGGTGATCATGTGAGGTTTACTGTTGACCCACAGAACCGAGGTGGTGATGTCCTGGGTCAGGTCGCTCTGCAACAGAACCACAGCACGGGTCAGACACGGTTCTGCTCAAAGTTCTGATTAGACCTGCTTCTGTGGCGATAACTCGTGAAACAAGCCAAAGCCAACTATAGCTATTGAAGCTACCAAGGGCTAACTAAAGCTAATGAAACTAGCCAAAGCTAACAAAGGCTAATCAAACTAGACAGTGAACAAAGGCTAATGAAACTAGCCAAAACTAACTAGCTAAAGCTAATGAAACTAGCCAAAAGTAACTAGCTAAAGCTAATGAAACTAGCCAAAGCTATCTAGCTAAAGATAATGAAACTAGCCAAATTTAATTAAACTTGGCAGAACTAATGAAATTAGCCACAGCTAATTAAACCTTAGGAACCAGTGAGAAAATCATCTCCAGATTATTTTAATCTGCACTAAAGAAACTAAATTTGCAATTTGGGAAATTTATCAAAGTAAGTTTAAAATAATATGACATGAGATTAATCAGGTGAATTCCCATGGATAAATCAAATATGGCAAAATATAAAAACAGAAAATAAAAAAATGTCACCTGTCAGCAAAGTGTCAATTCCAAATTAAATATGAATATTTGGAAAAAAAAAATTTATTTAAAAAGTGATAAAAATGAGAATAATAAAATTAAAATAGATATAGTTTAACATTTTAGCTGACACTCAATAATCCATCAGAGAAGAAGATTTTTCTTGTTTTCTATTTTTATAGATTCACTAATAAAATCATTCATCCGGAATCAGTTCTGACATCTGGTTCTGTTCTGACTGGTCTTGTTCAGCAGCTGCTGCTGCTACTGCAGCAGACCCGGTTCTGGTCAGTACCACCAAGTAGGCCCTGGGTTCCAGTTAGCATGCTAACAGCTGGCATGCTAACACTAGCAAACAGGGTTACTACCACTAGGCAGCATGTGAACAATAACAAGGTTGAAGTTAGCACGATAACACTAGCATAGTTCTGTATGCTCGTGTAAGACTAAAGGGTTAGCTCTGTTAGCAAAGCTAGCATCAGCATGCTAGTTAGCTGTGAGTCTCTAGTTTTGCCTAAATGAGATGAATCCATGTGGAGCTTTGAGCGTCTGAACCAACGTTTAGACGCTGGTTCAGACATCTAAACGTCTGAACGGCGCCTGAAGCTGTGAAAAACGCAGAGAACCGACTTCCTGTTACCTTGTAGTAAATGTTCTTGCCCTGCGGGGCGCGCCCCGTCTCCAGGATGTAGTCGTAGTTACGGTGATCGATGATGAGGATCCCGCCGGGTCGCACCATGCTGGCGATGTTACGGAGTGCCAGCCGCTGCTCGCTCTGGTCCCCTACGACGTACGGCAACGCATCACTGTCTGGAGGTCAAAGGTCAACACCGCAGGGTTCTGTCCAAACCTTTGAAGTCCGGCAGGTGAGCGAAGGAGTTCCCGAGGCAGATGACGGCATCATAGCCGCCTGCGGGTCTGTGGATGTCATCAGGCAACGTCAGCCAGTTGGCCTCTTCGATCACTGGACACACCGAGAAGCTTCAGGACCGGTTCTGGTCAGTAGAACTGGTTCTGGTCGAGTTCCGGTCAGTAGTACCGTTTCTGGTTCTGGTCAGTAGAACCGGTTCTACTGACCACAACCTGTTCTGGTTGCGGTCAGTAGAACCGGTTCAGGTTCCGGTCAGTAGAACCGGCTCTGATCGGTAGAACCGGTTCTGGTTCCAGTAGGGTTCTGGACCTACCCCACTGGTCGAAGGCGGCCTCCTTGCGGCGCTCCCAGCGCGCCTTCAGGGCATACTTCAGCATCTTGTCGCTGGCGTCGACGCTCACCATCTGGAAACCTTCCTCCACCAGCATGATGGAGTCCACTCTGCACAGACAAGTCAGAACCAGGTCAGAACTGTGTCGGGTGTTGCTGTTATTTACACTAGCTGTTTTATTGAAGGCTGCTGTTCCTGTCATTCATAAATCATCTTGTTGCTAAGTGACAGCTGCTAACTTTCTGGATTTAAAGCCCTGCGTCACCAGCCCAATATTTTCAGTTCCTGTGCCGTTGCATTGCTCCTCTTTGCTGTGTTGTTGCCAGTTTGCTAAAAAAGCAACCTGGAAGGTAAACATCCTGCCTGAGCTGGTAGCCGCATGGAGCCCTTCTGGCTCCTAAAACATCTGGAGACACACCTGGATTTATTTATTATTCACTCAGCTTCAGGTCACTCAGAAAATCTCAGAGAACATTCAGAATAAAACATCATCCGGGTCACATGAAACCCATCAGCTCAGCAACAAGTGGAAAACGTTACTACCGTAACTCATGGGGATGTCGCGCACAGCGAACCGCGGCTGGCCTCTTACCCGGTCCCGCAGGCCACATCCAGCACCTTCCGCACGCCGTGCTGCTTCAGCAGGGAAACCACCCAGCTCTTGTATTCCTGGGTCCGGCTCTGGATATCTCCGATGTACAACTCCCACACTTTGGCTGCCTTCCCGTCGGCGTACTGATCCGGAAGTCCCTCGGCCGCCACGCCGAGAGAGCGGGTCCTGAAGACACTGTCGACCGACATGCTGCCCGCCTGTTCCCCGCTGCTAGCGTAGTTCCGTAGAAGATGAGCTGGAGGCAGGCTGACCCTCCGGCAGGTTGCCGGTGTTTATATAAGAATCGCAGCACGACAAGTTTTCAGCCAATGGCGCTTTGCTGCGAAAGGACGCCTACTTTCTGATTGGCTGACTCTCGGAAGCTCCGTCCATTTATTGTTTACGTCATCGGAAACTCCTCTTCAACTTTGCCCTGAGTTTAGTCTCGCAGGTTCTCCTGAAGCCGAGCTTTCTCATTGTTTTTGCGCTAAAATTTGAGCAGATGTTTAGAGTTTTAAAGTGTTTTACAGTTTTTAGAGGTTTTGTGCTCACGCTGGATGTTATGAGAATTCTGTGTTCGTTTCCCGTTTCTTACCTGAACACTCACCTCTGACCCCGCCTATCATCTGGAACATTTCGTACCGTAAACTATGAAACATGAGGCGTTTTTTAGTATTTCAGTGAATTCAGATGACAGATTGTTAAAATAATGTTCAGAGGGAATTATTGAAGCAGTCGCTGAGTCCAGGAACAGAAGTGGAGCAGGACCTGTTCAGAACCTGCTCTGAGAAAATAAACAAACTGTTTAATTATTAACAAAGATAAAAACTGACAGAAAAATGTCCAACATTATTACTGAAAGAGTGGAGGTGAAAGTCCTGAGTGTAGTGACTGCGATCACTTACAGTTCACTCATTCGTCACTAAAAATTAACCACTTTCAAATGATAATTATATAAACACAAAACCACTGTTTCTTCATCCTTATAATCTATGTTGATTATAAAATGCTAACAATATTCAGAAAAAAATTTGTGTTGACACCAGAATAATTCAGTTTTTCTTCATGAGGGATGATAATCTGAGGTTTGTAAGTTTAATGCACAAAAAGCTAAAAAAAAACCCCAACAACAACCATAAAATTATTTCTGTTATTGGAGTTTATAACCAAATAGATTAAAATATATGTGAAAATGAAAAACAAACCTGATTTTAGGATGATTAAGTTATATCCTGAAATGAATGTAGATAATTTAATGATCAAACTCATCAAACAGAAAATCTCCAGGGAACAGAAAGGAGAACGTTACCATGGAAACCATTAAACACTGCTGTTAGCTTTGAACACTTCCTGTTTATGCAGAATAATAAAGATATTTTCTTTCCAGAAGTAATCTTATTATTTATCACTAAATTATGGAAAAAAATAATAACAATAATATTTAGTAACAAACAAATTCAAATAAATGATGCTAAATAAACAGAAATCAAACTGAAAGTGAATGAAATCAGATTTTAGACAAACACATTAAATAAACTAAAATATTTTCTAAAGAAAACAGAATGTTATATTGTTGATTAATATGTGGATGTCTGAAAAAAATAATTTTAACTGCATCAGATTATTTTCTTCCTACTAATGAAATCTTTCTTACACTGAATTTTTTTTACAATGTTATGATTTAGAAAAACTCAGAACAGCAAAGAAAAATGAAAAATGAAAGAAACAAACGATGAATTAAGACAGAAAGTATATTAAGAATAACTTCCTCAGTTAGAAAGATTCAGTTTTTTCACTCTTTAATAAAATTAAAGAGTGACTAATACAACAAGGATTGATTATTGATTTAGATTCCTTGGAGGTTTGGAGAAATCTGCAGAAAAAATAGTTCTGTTTTCATTTTAATAATTCTTCAGAAAGTCTTTGTGTTGTTGCCGTGTACAGAAAGTTAAATGTTATTTATTTCTTTTAGTATTGTGTGTTTCTAAAAAACCCCCAAAAACCCCAAAAAAACAAAAAAACAAAAAAACACACAATACTAAAAAAAGTCAAACTGCTGCAAAACGAAGCCTGAGCCGTTTCTGTCCTGCAGGCTGAACATTCAACTCCCTGACAGCTGAGCCTCTTCCCGTTCTGATTGGCTGAGTGCAGCTGGACTCGGCTGCAGCCGGTACCGTCCGGGTTCGGTTGGAGCAGCCAGGCTTATCCGCGCCAAGCCGCAGCTGCAGCTGACCCGGTTCAGAACCTGAGCATTGGGTCAGGGGCCGTCCAACTGGGCCGGTTCCGGTCCGCTTTGACCCGAACCGGCAGGCCTGCAGCAGCTTTCCTCCGCCAGAGGGCGCCGCACTCAGGGGAAGAAAGGCTCCAAACAGCAGCAACATAATGGGAACCAGTTCACCGCTCAGCAGAACATTATGGGATGCATCACCATGGAAGAATCAAATCTAAAGCTGGAGAATTTCTTCATTATGTTAGTAACTGTTCTGGACCTAAACAGGACTCAGCGGGTCGGTTCTGCTCGGTTCTGTATGGAGCTAAATTAGGGCCATGTAGTTCTTTTTTCTTTGAAACGGAAAAATATCTGAATTTAAACCGAACTGAAAGAAAGAAGATGTGAAACAGAACAAAATGTTTTGAAGCGTTTTCCCCTCGGATTAGAAAAAGCGTTTGAAGAAACTCCAACTCAGCTCCGTATGGAAATCAGAAATAAAAGCCGTAGCAACAAACGTGACGTTTCCAACACAGGAAGGCAAGTTGAACAAAAACAGCAATACTTTATGTTAAAGCTTTAAACATGAGCAATAAAAAGTTACAGTTACAGTTTGATTTAAAATGAACATTTATAATCCCAGTAAAAGCAGAAAATATAAAATAACATTTACTGATTGATTACTTTAGGAATCGGATCATGTTGCAGTATTGAGTCATTAGGATGAATGTTCAGTTTGTCTCGAGATTTGATCATTTCTCATAAACTAAATATCTGGAGATTTCTACACATTTCCTCTGAAGAATTTTTCTGAAATTGCATTAAAGCTGCAATTTATAACTTTTATAAAAATATTTTCTACATATTTGTTTAAACTGCCAAGACAATCTGCTCTTCCCTCTAACTCCAAACAGCCAATCAGAGCCAGGAGGCGGGTCTCAGCGCTGGGGACGCACCGATGTATCCGTGCTGATTTTCCTAGTTTTAGCAACATTTTTGGACAAAAAAAATTGGTATTGGCAGGTCAGGAATTTTAATAGATCGGTGATTGGCCAGAAAACTCCAATTGGTGCAGCCAGACTTAGCGCTGTTAATCACAACCTGCTGTGGCGCTGCTCCCTGCTACACTGCAGCTAGCACAGGCTGTCATGAATGCTAAGGCTAGTTAGCATAGTCACCGATGACGGCCAAGTTGTTTCTCTGCCATTAACACATTTAGCGGCGTGTACATGGTGGTGATTAGCAGCACTAAGCTCTGCCTCCTGGCTCTGATTGACTGTTTTTGGAGGAGATTGATGTTTCAGATGATCTCTCTCTTAACAAACTGTTATGGTAACCATGGCAACAGTTTGAAGAAAAAGATAAAAATCATTTTCAGAAAAGTTACAAACTTAATTCTACATGGAGAGAAGGCGGCCATTTTAACGTTTAACTACCGCCCTGAACGCCGACTGCCAGGTTCTGTCCTCCACAGCGTAAAGGTTCCAAAGCTGTGGTTCAGGGACCCGGGAGGGGAGCGGAAGGGTCCAGCTGCTGGCCAGAGCTTCGCTCTCTGCGTTTCTGGTGTCGAACAACGTAAAGTCTGAGCAGAAACACGGCCGCCACCAGAACCACGGCAGCCCCCACCCAGGCCCAGAGGAAGGGCCCCGATGGAGCCGAGGCGGCGCTCAGTGTGCTGTCACTATCCGCCGGGGTCACGACCTCACCTTCTGCCACGGCGACGCACCGCACCTGTCCTGTCAGCAGGAAGCCTCGGTGGCAGGAGCACAGGAAGCTGCCGAAGGTGTTGAGGCAGATCTGGTCGCACTCCCCCATGTGACACTCGTCGATGTCCACACACCGCCGCTCCTCCAGCAGGAAGCCGTCCGCGCAGCGGCACGCCGCTCTGCCCGCCACGCACTCGGCCGGACAGCTCTGCTGGGCGCAGTGCAGCCGGCAGCGCTGCGGGTCGCCTCCGTCCGGGATGTAACCATGGAAACAGGAGCATCTGACCCCGCCCTCGGCGTCGGCACACTGCTGCTGGCAGGGGGCGTCGTCGCACCGGAAGGAGCCGTTCAAGAAGAGCTCCTGCTCCCAGCATGCATTGCTGTCTGAGGATTCGCACAGAAACCCGTCGAGTATGTCGGAACACGGCCGCTCCGTCCAGACCTGGTACTGGGCCAGCGCCACGCAGCTGGGCGAGCAGACTGCTGTGCTGGCCGCCCACTGGACCCAGGACGAGTTGAAGGTTCCGTTGGCGGCGCCAGAGGTCCAGCGGTACCCTCTAAGCAGTTCTGCCGGGTCGCTGCAGGACCCGGCCGGCAGCTGCAGTCCCATCCAGAAGCTTCCGGACAGAACCGGAGCCAGCCGGGCCAACAGCTGGTTGCTGCTCTGAGCCTGCAGCGTCAGCAGCTCCCCGGCCCGCCTGCGGCACGCCGCTGCCGCCGCGTCAAAGTCCAGTCCGGCCCGGTTCACCATCAGGCAGCGGCCTTCAGAACAAATCGGCAGGCAGGCCTGCTGCCGGCCCGGCCCGGCCTCCAGAACCAGCAGCAGCAGAACCCACAGCAAAGCAGCCATTCCAGCAGCCTGCCGCCGAGACTCTGAGCCTCGACCCGCCTGAGGCATCCTCTCCGGAAACACGGGCCCCAGCCGGTCCCGGGGGCCCAGAGACCAGGAAGGAAACCAGAGGCAGAGATCCGGATCAGAACCAGCACGGCTAAAACAAACACTCCCATTCTGTACAGGGATCAGGTCACAGTGGGTTGAACAGAACCAGCAGAACCAGCAGAACCCAATAGGACTGTATAGAACCAGCAGAACTTTTGAATCTCCTGGTTGTCTGTGGACCAACCAGGAGACTCAGAGTCTGAGAACGAAGCAGAAAGTTTAGTTAAAACCTGACAGAGAAGCAGGAGCCTGGCCGTGTTGCGCTCCGTGTGTCGGAACCAGAACCAGAAACGAATCCGACAGTCGGCTGGGAGCCGGAGGAGAGAGACTGGCTGCTGAGTGAACAGGAGGATTCATCCAGCAGGTGAAAAGGGCGTTACAGTAACAGACCAGGTGAGACTAAAATATGAATGATTTCCTCCAGATCAGCTCTGGAGACCATCTGAAACGTTTTTTAATGAAACAGAAACGGCCTCAACGTGAGTCGCAGCCTGATGACGAGTCAAACGTGACGCCTGGAGTCAATAAGAATTTTGCTAAAATAAAAATATCTGGCATCACTAACTGCCTTGTTATAAGACTCAAGGAGATCTTTGAAATGTTCCCAGTGGAAAACCAGACCGGTCCTCTTCCACAGGCGCTCTGTTTTCCCACAAGAGCGTCTGAGCTCTCAGGTTTGATAGTTTAACTGGGATGAACAGGCAGTGGTCATTAAAAGAGTCAACCAGAAGCTCCACATCATCAGGAGCAGCTGTAAAGGAAAAGAAGGAAGACAACTCTGCAACTGCAACATTGTCAATAAAACGTCTGCCTTGCTGGCAACTAGAGAAGAAGTCTCCAAATTATAAGACATATTAAAACAGACAGGCTAATATCACTGAAAACAACAAGGTTTATAACTGGATCGTTAAGACTGAGTCCGTAAGTAACAACCTGCAGAGTGAGGCTCAGACTCATGCTGGGAGAAGTTAAGAGTCCATGACATTAAGAAAGTCCATAGCAGAACGATGTGAAGGATCATCAACATGAATATTAAAATCCCCAGTGATCAGATCCTATGTAGCTCGACTATCGAAGATAAAAAGTCCTGGAAGTACAAAGAAAAGATGAAACCGGACCAGGTGGTCGGTAAATCATATATAGGTTTGGCCCACGATCATCTCAAAGGAACTGTTGGTACTTGAAGCGACCATTGGACATAAAAGTCCTTGAGATGACAGAAGTGGCTCCACGGCCTGTCGGCCCTCAGGACAGATTTACAGGACATGAAGCATCATTTCAGAAAGAAGGACTTATTGGCAATAGAGCGTGAATTAGTTACCGACATTTTGGCGGTGAAATCTGCTGCCCGTGATTCCCAAAGCTTCAGATGACAACATGACGGATCAACTGGGAGTGAACAAACCAGCCCGGCACCAACACAGCTGAGGTCGAATCGCACCTGGAACGATCCCACGGCGCCAGCCCACGTCTCCGGAGCCACACGACAAGGCCGGGCCTCTTCCCCCGTTTCCTTCGCCAAAGCAGCGGCGCGTCCACAGGTCAAAGAGGGGAGATGGCGGGAGGGACACCGGATCAGTGGTGGCGGGAATTTAACTCCGCTTCGATGACGCTGAAGGTCAACCATCACAGACTTGATCGCCAGAAGCGAATGGCGGTCAAAGAAGCAGCCTCAGACAGGAACACAGCATACAGAGCAAACACAACCTGACAGAGCCAAAGCCAAACACAGGCGCCATCTTGCCAGTCTGGAAGAGGTCCGAACATTTATTTACATTTTATACCACTTGATTCTGCAGCTTTGGTTGCTATGATGTCGGAGTACCGCTAACAGGAAGGTCCAAACATCTGGTGATGATCTGATCAGAAATTCTGCAGATTATTTTTACGTCTTGGTGAGAATATTATGGGATGTTTAACGTTCATCCAGCGCAGTGTTTGGACGAGTACCATGAGATCTGCCTTCTGGTTCAAACAGGTTCATCATGTTAATATGTGAAGTTACATAACAGTAATAATAAATCGTCTCATTATGTGGAGATCGTAAAACCTGTTTGGTCACGATGAGGATTTAATGATCAAACCTTAAAATAAACTCCTTCAGGTTGAAGCAGAGATGAACGGATCCACAGCTGGCTGAACATGTCGCTCTAAACGTGATGATCTTAATGTCCGAAAAGTTTTTGTTTTACAGGATTCCTAAAAATTTACAATTACCTCAAAAACTTAACAGCTTTACTATGTTTTTCACTCATGAAGGTCGCCATTTCTTCTTCTGTGCAATGCATGCTGGGACGGTGACGCAGGTGGTATAGAGTGGACTGAAGCCAATAAACACACACACACGCACACACACACACACACACACACATAAACAAGACAGCCAGGGTGGTGGAGGCTCACCAGGGCAGCCATTAATCTGTTTACTATGTTAGCATTAGCACCTAGCACATGACAACTTCCCAGGATGCATTGTGGCATAAACAACATGGATGACGTTATTTTATTTTATTTTATTTAAAATCTAAACAATCTGCTGTATTTTTACTGGATTGTTTTTACATCTGGAATAAACTTTACCTAGAAAGCATTTAGAAATTAATCTGGATGAAAATATTCTGATGATTTCCATACAGATGTCCATAAATTAACATGAAATGCAGTGCCTGCTCTCCCTCTGGGGTCAGGGGTCATCTGTCAGGATGGACTCATACAGCTTCTCCAGCCGTGGATCCAGACCCGAGGACACCCAGCAGTAGCCGTCCGCCGTGCTTTTCTTCTTCTTCACCTCCGTTTTGGAGCGACTGCAGCGGAAGATGGCGATGAAGAGAGTCAGAGCGACGAGGGCGAGCAGCGGGACGACCGAGCCCAGGACGCAGATCAGCATCCTGTTCCTGGCCGAGGCGTCCTCAGCCGACACCGGGGACCGGTTGCTGAGCTGGTCTGTGACGTTGACCAGCTCAGGCAGCGGGGCGTCGGTATGGGGGGACCGGTGCTGCAGCTCTACGGCGGTCCTGTGTGTCCTCCTGTCCTCTGCCGGGGCGGCTGAGGTGGCGGCTGAGGTGACGGCCTGCTGGGACGACGAGGAGGTCACGGTCTCCTGAGTCTCCAGCTTCAAGCAGCTGAAGCTGCCGACCGTATTGATGCATGTGAGGAGACGGGGGCAGGGGTCACCGGCGCATTCGTCCACGTCCACACAGGACAGTCCGTCTCCGGACACACGGAAACCCTCCTGGCAGAAGCAGGAGAAGGATCCCCCAGTGTTCACACAGCCATGCTCACACACCAAACCGTCACAGTCCTTCACATGAGTGCATTCGCCGTCCGTCAGGTGGAAGCCGTCCCCGCACACACACCTGTAGCTGCCGGGTGTGTTGACGCAGCTGCCGCTGTCGCAGGCCTGAGAGAGGCACTCGTCCACGTCGGAGCAGTTCCGCTGGTTTTCACTCAGTCTGAAGCCACTGGGACATCTGCAGGAAACGCCGGCCTCATCCATCACACAGCTGTGCTCGCAGGTATCGGGTCGGCACAGGTCCGTCATGCGGCAGGAGAACCCGTCCTCTTCCAGCTCCCAACCGTCTCTGCAGGAGCAGCGAACAGCTCCTCTGTCCTGCCGGCACTCCTGTGCACAGCCTCCGTTGTTCCTCTGACAGTTCTGGGTTTCTGGCTTGCAGAACGGCCCTGGAGGGCTCCAGGCGTAGGCGCCGTCCAGGTTTATGCACTGAGAGGACGTCGTCTCGTGGCCACCACAAAAGACTTCAGCCCTTGTCCCGTACGGAAGCAGCTTCAGCTCAGTTTTTAGAGGCTGTTTTAAAAAAATTGACTTATAGACGATCTTTCCAGGCCCCTGCAGAACCAGAGGGGGACACATCCCCTGGAAGTAAAACTTACAAGCATAAGAAGCTTCTTTTCTACACACTCCTTGGGTCCATTTCAGCTGATCCTGGTCTGAGAAGGTGTAAACCACCTGCACACATCTCTCTGAGGTGCATGTGACAAGAGGCTCTTGTTCCCAGTTGGAATACTGGGAATCTTCGTCCCCAGAGACCCATTTGAACCCTCGGAGAGGCTTGTCAGGAATAACGCAGTCCTTTTTCTTCAGCTTCAATCCGATCCAGACCTTTAAAACCTGGTCAGGATGTTGTTTTTCAACCAGCGAGAGAAGTGAACGCAGATCTTCCTCCTCCTTTCTGTCTCTGAGAGTCATCAGGTACCCGCCGTCGTCCTTGCAGAGGTTCTGGGCCTTGTGAAAGTCAACGGGCTCCATGTTCAGGACGAAGCAGGCTTGAGGGGTGCACAGCATCTCCCGTTTGGCTCCTGGTAATCCCTCCAAGCTGCTGATGAGCGGCATGAGGAAGATCAGCAACATGGCTGCTGTGCAGAGCAACAAAGCTGGATCTGTGCAGAGAGTTTCAGGGAGAACGGAGACCGATCTGCAGCGGTCCAGTCATGGCTGAAGGAGAACTGATGTGAGCCCGCTGAGATGTTGGTGCTCTCGGCAGGCATCCTGTTTGGGAGCCAAACTGAAGACGGAAGTGTTGTCCAGCAGCAGAAACCGGGCCGGTTCCGTTCTGCAGCAGAAAACAATGAGAGGCAGGGTTCTGTTATGACTGCTCCTCCAGATGTCTCCGGCTGCGGCCGACTCCAGAGGCTGGAAACAGAACGCTGTTATTGTTCCGCCTCACAATGCAGGTCGTTATCATTGTGTTGTTGCAAGAAATCAGTAGAGCAACATTTTATAATATTCAATGAAGCCAACAATGGTACCAGTCTCCAGGTCCAGGACCTGGTTGGTTGAATGGTGGTTGGATGATAGTTGGACGATGGTTGGACGGTGGTTAGATGGTCGGTTGGATGGTGGTTGGATGGTGGTTGGATGGTCGATTCCCAGCCTCAGTCTGTCTCTTTCTGCTCCGTCGGTTGTTATGAATGTTCCAGTTTACAGCAGGAAGTTCCCGGGAACAATGGCAGGAAACTCAGGAGTGAACCCTCCACCCACCGACTCGCTGACCCGTCAGGCTCGGTTCTAACAGAGCTCATGCATGTGGATCTGGGTCAAAGGTCAGCCTCCTCTGTACGCTTCTGATTGTCTTCCTCTTTAAATCGGGTCGAAAGGAAATGGACTGAGCTCAGAACCAGAACCAGCAGAACCTCCATGCAGCGATACGGATCTGTGGGGAACTCCTGGTTTCGTCAGGCTCAGGGAATCAAACCCACAACCCTCAGCCTCTCCTCCTTTCTGAGGCTTAAAGTCTGAACCCTCCTTCAAAAACTCCTGCGTCAAAACAAAATGGCAAACATAAAAATCAGATAAATTACTGCGGCTCCATAAACATGTTTACGCCGAGATGAGGGTCATGCTGATGATGTCCAGCAGGGGGCAGTGTCCGCATTTCTGCATTTCAGGGTTGCTACTGTTTGTCTTTGCCTGAAACAAAATTCCTGGAAAGACTTTAATAATTTCTCATAATGTTACCATGAAAAAGCTGAGCTTAAAGTCTGATCTGTAGCTGAACTGAACTTCTGAATCATAATAACGACGGATAGAAACCTCTGCCTGCGACAGACTGGCGACCTGTCCAGGGTGAACCCCGCCTCTCGCCCGGAACGTAGCTGGAGAGGCACCAGCAACCCTCCCGACCCCATTAGGGACAGGGGTGACCAGAAAATGGATGGATGGAGAAACCTCTGCTGGTTCCATGGAGTCGAACTCCAACAAACTGAACCAGAGGTGCATAAGCACTGAGACGGCCCCGGCTAACCAGGCCAGGCTAACTGTTTGCAGCTAAGGTTAGCATGTAGCTCACAGCTTCCTATAATCAACAAACTAAAGGGATAATTGACAGGATTTATGCAGCTGTGGTTGAACATCTGGAATTGGTTCGTTTATAAAACCCACTCAGTCCTGCATCACTGCAGCTGCTGCTACAAACATCAAGACAGAAGCTGGTTTCTAACCAGCAGGAGTCGAAGCAATTCCAGTAATTTAGATGATTTCATGTGTTCATAGAGACACCGCAGAACCCTGCAGCCCGACCCCCAGGTACCAGGCGGTTCTGCTGTTGTTGCCCCTGAGCAAGACGTGGCCTAAAAACAGAGTTTCCCCCTGCAGGGACCCACAGGGTGAAACTGTGTTCTTAGGGTCAGGGGTCAGATTAGGACTAAGGTGTGAATTGAGTTTTGGTTGGTTAGGATTAGGATAAAGGCAAAGGTCAGGCTGTAGAAATGAATGGGAAGTCCCCACAGTGTGTGATGGTATGTGTGTTTGCACACATGTGTTTGTTGGTGTGTGTGTGTGTGCGTGTGTGCACGTGTGTGTCAGGAACACTTACAGGAACTGGAGAAAACTCATTTATAGCTGACAGCAGATATTGACTTTAATCCAACAAAAACTAATTTTTCAGAACGAAGCGTCTCTGAAAAATGACGCGTCAAAGTAACATCCCGGTGTGATCCGATTCTTCTGCTTCAATGAATCCAGTTGTTTTTTATTGCAAAACTTATAAAACCCAATAAAGTTCTTCAGGTTCCTGATTTGCATATAACTGCGCTGCGTGGCCTGGAGGCCTGATTTATAGCTGACAGCAGATATTGACTTTAATCCAACAAAAACAAATTTTTCAGAACGAAGCGTCTCTGAAAAATAACATCCCGGTGTGATCCGATTCTTCTGCTTCAATGAATCCAGTTGTTTTTTATTGCAAAACTTATAAAACCCAATGACACCTATAAAGTTCTTCAGGTTCCTGATTTGCATATAACTGCGCTGCGTGGCCTGGAGGGAAAAAGCCAGAGATTCCTAAGAGACGCACGGCACCATACCGCACCACACAGTGTTATAACTCCGTCAAGCCGAAGGGCAATAAAACAACCATAATGAAGTTAATTAACAATATTTATTGTTACCCAGATAAAAAGGTTTCCCGTTAACTTTATCAACTTGTCAATCCGAATTTAATCACCAGTTCAGGCGGACAAACCCACATAAACAACTGCAATGTTCACTGCAAACTTAAGATGCACTCGATTCACTGCAGAATGATCACATGCAGTCCAAACTGGAGATCACACCAACAGGATCGGGTCTCAGATAGTTCAGATTAACATGATCACATGAAATGTAAGTATTCAGGAAGTGACCCAAAGACAGACAGAGGACAAAACAAACACAATAAATGGAAGGTTGTTATTCTGGCCTCACAAATACTGAGAGGAGACAAACAATCCAAACTGGGCGGACTAACAAAAACAAATCAAACTCTAAAAGGACAGCAGGAAGCAGTGATAAAACTGAGTTCCTCCTCCAGACCTGAGAGGGCGGCAGAGAAAACAGCATCATCATCATCATCAATTCTCCAACTCTTTAGCTTTGTTGACAGCAGTCAGTAACGCGTTACTAAAGTCGGACCACTTTTTTCAGTAACGAGTAATATAACGTGTTGCTATTTCAAATCGAGTAGTCAGACTACAGTTACTTATCAAAATCACTTTGCTTTACTATCTTCTTTTGTAATTTAATCGTATTTCCTCTACACGTCTTGTCGAGTGACCGACGTCTCTATGCGACAGAAATGTAAACAATGGAGGGAGATGCGCATTTTGTTGCTGGAAAAACTGGAACTATTTTGAGTTTCTGTCGCCAAGCCCGATTATTATAAGCGGCTTTGGGGTTTTTTCGCTTGCAAATTTAATGAGTGGCGGGTTGTGCCTTTTTGGGCTCGTTTTTGAAGGTGAAGTTACTCATTTGGGCTTTGGAATAAGCAGAAACTCAAAATAAATCCCAGAATTTGTCCATCATTAAGGTAGTTTTAGTCGGTCTCTCTCTGTCCATCATTTCCCGGATGATCCGTCCCGCTGTTTTTTTGTTAATGTTAATTTGATATATTACCTCTGAAAGACGTCGAGCTTCACGTTGCGCTCCAGAAAACTGCAAACATCAAGACCAATACGAACAGCGCAATAAACGTGAAAACAGCCACGAATAAACGTGTCCGTAGTTGGCAATAATTATAATGGAAACTTAACGCCACTATAATTATTAATATTAAGATAAGTGTCACAAATCTGTGCAGCCATCTGAGTTGGGGAGCTGCAGGAGGAGCTCTGTGCGCTGCGCTGTGACACCAAACCCAGGGCCGTAACGCAGAATCTGGAGGCTGGGGGCTGGGAGGGGATGGCTTTAAAATCCTTCTTAGAGTTTTCCAGACAACAGTGGACCACACAAATTACTCACGTTGTTTTTGTGCTGTTGTAACCATTAAACAATCTCCTCTTCAGTTCAACCTTATCATTATAAAATAGCTTACAATTAAGTATTGGCAAAGATCAGTGTGAGGGTTAGGGTTAACCCGCTCCCTTAATCCGTCATCAGAACCAGAAAGCTACACTGGACCTGCTACAGTAACTCTACCCGGTGGCCTGAGCGCCACCAGGTCTGTTTCCATCTGACTGCCTACTAATTCCTCCATCCTGTTACTTTGCTTTTGCTCCTAAAAGCCAACCTGAGTCCCAGGTTTGATCCTATTAGCATGTTAGCAACAATGTTTACATACATCTGGAGGAAGCCAGGTTGTTTACATGTAGGCAGGAAGACGAATGTATTTATGATTCATAAATAAATTTGTTTTGATGAACTGAAGGCCCAACCAGGGACTGGCGCTGTAAATTAGTTGTTGGTGCAACAAATCCGTTATAGATCTGTTCTGTTCTGTTTGTCAATGAACCGATAAATGAACTGAAATTTAAAGTGCTCAAAGTGTTCAGTCGTGCTTCATGTAGCTTTCAGCTCACGCTGCTTCACTCCCAGCAGAAACTTGTTCCAGCAAGAACACTGACCAAATTCCAACCTGGGCCAGTAGAAACACATCCCAGCCTTCTTCCTCCTCCTCTGCTTCACTACTTATTAAACACTTCGGACAGTGGCTTCATCTCCCAGCTCCTCCAGCGTTAGTGCTGCACAGGGCCGTTTCTCTCCATGCTGTGACTGCAACCTCTGCAGCACATTGACGGTGATTATTGGAGCATGATGTGTTGCATGGTGCCCTCTGGCAGTCGTTTCCTGTTCCTGCAGGCGTCAGCAGCTCCTGTCCTGCTGACTCTCCTCCTGGACAGGTCAGCAGCTTCTACAGCAGAGATTCATCCAGAAGCTGCTGACCTGCTGGAGTCTCTCCAACAGGTGCAGAACAAGTTCACACCTGACGGCGACTGGCAAGAGGCCAAGCAGTTCCTGAAACATCTGCAGTCTTTCTAAAGAAATGAACCTCAGGGAGGAGGAGGAGGAAAATCAGGAAGAGGAGGCCTTGTTGATTACAAAAGAACTTACTGACAGATTTCCAACTCTGAAAGCCAGAACACCTGTTGCTCTGTTCTCCGTCTGAGCGGAACGTTTTCTCCAGAACCCGTGAGGTAAAGTCTTCATTTTGTCTTTAACATCACAGTTTTGTGTTTGAAACATGATGCATAAATCTCTCTTGACTACTTTCACTGAAAACATCAACTTCCTTATTAAGATTTGCAGGAATAATCGGGTGAAACCAAAGTAAGCAGAACGCTAGACGAGTCCCTCTGTGATGAGGGAACGTTGCTCTGATCCGCATCATAATGTTGATCTTGTTTCTTAATCAGCGTCTTCACAGTGACTGGATCCTCATTGAGGCTGAGCGCCGATACTCACTGGTCCTGTTTGAAAACGAATCAACCCCTAACCCATACTAACATCTCCTGTCCTGTACTGTCAGGGTGCAACCCAACAGATTTACTTTCACTAGTGGAGCGTTACGGCTTTCTCTGGATTAGAAATGACTTTGGGTTTGTTGAGATATAAAAGACATGGAGACGGAAAACAAAGGGAGGAAGGTGTTAGAAAAGGTTTAAAGAGAGAGAAAGAGCAAAGAGGAAATAGAGACTACGAGACAAACAGAAAAAGAGAGAAACCATAGCAGCAAATACCTGCAGAACATACAGTGCACCAATTTCCTTCACTTTGGGAGATGGGTTACTGGCCGATTTTCACATGTGAAGCTGATCTTATCCATTGGGCAAAGGTCAAAACTCAGCCGCTATCCTCTGTCTTTGTTAGAGAGATTTGACTGACTCACACACCAGGTTATTTGAACGTGTACAGTTATCAACAGTCACCCATTGTTAGTTGACAGTTCAGATGAACTGCGGTGTTTGCTGAAGTGCAATCAGCCGAATCAGGGAAGCGTGTGAAATATGCAGAACCAACTAGAATATCACTGAAAGTCTGCAGTACAAGTTAAACAAGATGCTTTAGAGGGAGCTGCAGCCCAACGAAGAGCGTATCAGAAACACGGGAATCTATTTCAGCCTGATGCACTAACTGGTTGCTCCGGGATCGGACTAGTCAGTCGCTTTCTCCTCCGCTGGATCTCTGGATCAGAGCTTAGACATCTCTCCGCCTACTTCATATTGTCAACCAGGTTCTGTTTTCATGGTTCTACATGTCTGGGTGTAGCTGATGTATTGAACCAGAGGAAGAATGGTTTAACACGCACACACACACACATGTTTGCGTAGCTATCTTTGCGGGGACTTTCCAATGACTTCCATTCATTTCTACAGCCTAAACAAGGAATCCCCAAAGTGGGTCCTGGAGGGCCGGCTTCCTGCATGTTTTAGTTCTCTCCCTGGTTTAACGCACCTGGATCAAATGGTGGCTCGTTAGAAGGCCTAAGAAGAACATTGACATGCTGAGACGTTTGTTGGCGCCACCAAGGAGAGAACTAAAACATACAGGATGCCGGCCCTCGAGGACTGACTTTGGGGATCCCTGGCCTAAACCTTCCCCTCACCCTAACCCTTATCCTAACCCTATCCATTGCATACCTAACCCTAACCCTATCCAAAACTCAATTCACACCTTAGTCCCAAATCTGACCCCTGACCCAAAAAGTAGGTCCCCACAATGTGGTATATGTCAGGAAAACGGTATTTTCCTGACATTAGAAACAAACGCACACCCACACACACACACACACACACACACACTCCATATCACCTGTGCTTTCCTTTCTCTGTGATTGTGCTGCTAGCATAGCTCGTTGTTAGCTCATCTCCATACGGACTGACGGAGCTAACAGGCGGACATTTGTGTCTGCCAGACCCTGAACCAGCAGCCATGCCTCTTCACGGTGTGAGTAAGAACATAATGAGCGCTCGGCAGAAGGAAACCGGCTACGGGACATCACAGAACCCGGAGCGGTTCCAACAGCAGGACTACCTGCAGCTGAAAAAGCTCCTCATGACCCAAAACAAGCTGTTCAGAGATGAGGCGTTCCCTCCGGACCAGCGCTCCATCGGCCAGGACAAGCTGGTGCCAGAAAAGCTGGCCCAGGTGCAGTGGCTCAGACCAAGAGTAAGCACAGCTGATCTTCCTACTGGATCTACTGGATCTGTTGAATCTGTTGAATGTGAATCTGCTCAGGCTCACTGACCTCTGGACTCAGCCTCATTGGAGGCTTTTCAGAAAAGTTTACGTTTATTTCCTGCTCCAACATTTAGGAACAACTGAATGATTTTTTGTCATGTATTTCAGGACCTTGTGACCACACCATTTTTCATCCTTGATGGCGCCTCCAGGTTTGACTTTGGTCAGGGAGATCTTGGTGAGTTAGGCAATCCAGGTATCTGCAGACATGCGATCCGTCGGTCACTGGCTGTCTTTTCTCAGGAAACTGCTGGTTCCTGGCGTCTCTCGGAGCGCTGACCTTCCACGAAGAGATCTTCAAGCTGGTTGTTCCTCAGGACCAAACCTGCCTGGGGAAGGACTACTGTGGGCTGTTTCACTTCAGGGTAAATGACGGAAGGAGGCGTCCTCCAGCAGCCTGTTTGCCACGAATTGTCCGTATCTCCTCCAGGTTTTCCAACTGCATCTCCAACCTGATCTGCTCCGGTCCGTCTGCAGCCCAGCTGGCCTCAGATCAGATACACAAAGGAAAAGTTCCACATCTGTTGAGATGATAAAATAATGAACTGATAGCGCCTCATATAAGTGGAAAGTCAATAATTCCCAGCAATAATGTGGGTTATTCAGTCTGCTATGAGTCTGTCAAGAGAAAAACTAAATGTTTAGTTAGAATATTTAGCTTCAATATTAGAAAGCTTATATTTAAGCTAAATATTTAGCTTAGTGCTAAATAAATATAATATTCAGTGTGCAAACCAAACAAACATTTAGCTTGAAGCTAAATCATCTTCTGCAGACGAGGTATCTTTCTCTCTGTCCCCTGAGACAAACGTCTTCCTCTAAATGTTCCTTCCAGTTCTGGAGGTTTGGGAAGTGGGTGGATGTGGTGATTGACGACAAGCTGCCAACAATCGAAAGGAAACCCATCTTTGCCCGTTCCAAAGACGAGCGTGAGTTCTGGCCTGCTTTGCTTGAGAAGGCCTACGCCAAGTATGTAAAGACCTCCACTCTGTTTCTCAGACATAGGATCGGTGAACTGTTTGACGCCAGAGATAACCTCCTACCTGAATATTGCAGGGTTTGCGGATCCTATGCTGATATGACGTCTGGGACTCCGGCAGAGGCCATGAGGGACTTCACTGGTGGTGTCCACATGTGCATCCAGTTGTCAGACCCTTGCCCTAATCTCTGGAATCTCCTGTGCAGAGCCGGACGCTCCAAGACTTTCATGAGCTGCAGCAGCATCCCAAAAAAGGTAAGAAAATATACAGAGCCGAACAGGGAACACCGTGCAGACACTGACCTGTCTTTCCTACAAGGCTGCCGCCATGTTGGATGACAAATGTAGCTGATTATCAAACGAAGAAGGGTCATTTGTTCTGATATGTAAATATGATCAGATTGATTAAAAATTTCACTGCTGGACATAAAAGTCCTGAAAGACCAGCAGTGAGACCATCAGTCCTCAACTCCAGGTTGGGTGTCCGTCTTCCTGTCAGAGCGTCTCTGCTCCAACACACCTGAGAGAAACAATGAGGTCATCAGCAGGATGGAGAGCCTGACTGAACGCCGTTTGGTTCCGGTGTGTTGGACCAGGGGCCCGTCTACAGCGGACGCTTCAACGTGTCTTATTGTTTTCCAAATGTTCTCTGGGGGAGGGACCGCACTCACCATGGAGACCCCCCAGGGAGAATCTAAGACCTGTGCTTTTGTTTTCATCAGGAAGCAACTCCTGGCGACATGCTCCCGAACGGACTGGTCCCGGGCCACGCCTACACACTGACGGGTCTGAAACAGGTAACGGCTCCATGGAGCTGTCCTGAACAGAACCTGAGTTCTCCTGTAGCTCATCTCTACCCAGTCAGTTCATCCATGAAGAGCTGTAATTTAACCTAATTAAAATAATTTTTACTTTCATTCTTATGCAACCCAAATCGAACAGTTACCCCAGATACACAGGGTAACCATGGCAACTGAGATACAATAGCTTTACATACAAATTCAGATCTCAGGAACAACTTGGAGGAGTTGATGTCAGTGCTGACATTGTGTTTGTATGCTGACCAATCAGCTGCAGAGCCAGGAGACGATGGTGAACCTGGTGCGCCTGTGGAACCCCTGGGGGCACGGAGAGTGGATCGGAGACTGGAGCGACAAGTGAGACCTTGCGGCTGGCAAAGCTTGTTTCTTTCTGCTGAAACTAATAAATAAATGCTTCCTCCTCGCTCTGCAAGGTCTCCTCTGTGGCGAGGCGTCAGTACGAAGGACCGCGAAAAGTGCCTCACTGTGCAGAATGATGGAGAGTTTTGGTAAACAGACTGAAGTTACAACTTCTATGCATTAATGTGAAATGTTAGTTTCTGATTTATTGAAAACGCTCCAGTGCACAGAATATAGTCAGCATATGAAAATGTGTTCAGGATGAGCCTGGAGGATTGCTGCAAACATTACACCAAAATTGAAATCTGCGGCATGAGCCCCGACTTCCTGGACGAAGAACCGGACTCCCACTGGAAGACATCCATGTACGAGAACCGCTGGGTGGCAGGAACCACGGCTGGAGGCCACCTCGGCCACACAGGTACGTACCGGAATCAGAACTCCACCGTGGCCCAACATCTCCGCTCTGGAGTCATGACCTTTGACCTGTGCAGTCAGAGGTGGACCTCTGGGTTGTTTCTCTGAGCTCCAGTAAAACGTTGCTGTTGCTTCTGAATCTGTGAAAGTCTCCTGGTAGAGAAACTGCTGAGCCTCGATGTTTTCCTTTTGATGGTTCAGTTAAAGTTCCACGTTCCTGTTATTCCAGAGACTTTCTGGACCAATCCCCAGTATCGTATCAAGGTCTGTGGAAAACCCGATTCCTCTCAGACCAAGAACACCCTGGTGTCTCTCATGCAGAAGCCGGACAATAGGAACAGGCGTTTGGCGCAGATCTTCTTCATCGGCTTCTTCATCTTTGAGGTAAACATGTTTCTACAGGAAGAATCAAACCAGCAACTCGATTTTTCCATTTTGTTCAATGGTAGACATTTTTAATTCTTCACTTTCTTTTGTCTCCAACATGGACAATTTTCCACTGATTTTCCTCCAGGTGTCAGAAAAAGTAAGTATGTGTTCTGAGTAACGGCTCCCAGAACCCTCTCCAGAAATAACGAGGCATGTTCATTTTCCTGCAGGATAAGAAATGCACCGGAAAGTTCCCGGCATCGTTCTTCAGCAGCCACAGACCCGTTGCCCAAACCAAGCTGTTGATGAATTCCCGTGAAGTGATGGAGTTCCTCACGCTGAAGCCCGGAGAATACGTCATCGTGCCGTGCACCGACAAGCCCAACCAGGCCGCCTCCTTCCTCCTGACCATCTTCTCCCGGGAGGAGACCCGCTGCTAGTAGGTCCAGACATTCCAGGGTGCAACACATCAACCCGTCAGAAGAATCTGGACTAATTATTAATTATTATTAACTAATTATTATTAATTATCCATCCAATCGGGCTAAGATAGCAGAGCTGTGGTTGGTGAGCTGGTGAACTGTCCCTGACCAGGTTCTCAGAGCCCTCAGAACCAGTTCATTGACACTGGTTGGTTTCTCTGGACCTGCCTGGTTTTTGTCTCTAGAATAAAATGACAGTTCATAAATGGTTGATGTCCATGATGTGGAAACTTTTTATCTGTGACCTCAGATGGTGGAAACTTTTTAAAATCTTTTTCTACACAGTGAAAACTCTGGACACCATTTTAACAATCCAGTTGAAAAGGTTTGTTTCTGCAGACACGTTTTATTGATCCTGTTGTTGAGATGTTTTAATGATTTCTCTGAACTGCTTCATTAACAGGTGAAGAAAGAGAAAAACTCCCAAGATGTTGAAAATAAAATGCTACTCTTCCGTCAGTACTCAGACAAGGTAACCTGCTTTAGACCAGTCCAGTGGTGAGCGCTGCTAACTGAAATGCTAGCTGCTTTGACACTAAAACATTAGATCCGCTAACGCTAAAGCGCTACACCAACACAGTATTTAGTCCAAACTGAAGCACTATACCAGCATAGTAATTACTGAAGGCTAATGCTAAAGCTACTGTTGACGATGTTGCTACTGACCATGTGTTAATGGCAATATGTGCTGCAACATAAAGTGTTGCCCTCATCAGGATCAAATTTGTCATGATTTAGCTTCCTGTAAGGTTTGGCTTCAGACCCTGATTCTCCTGGTTTCAGTTTTATAGTTGCTGAGTTTTGCTAAAGCTGCTGCTGATTTTGTTAACTGTTCACTGTAGAGTTACAGCGATGCATTCTGGGTACAAAATAAATGTCATCTGATGCACCGCATCATGTGTGGAGAACATGAGGAGCGTTCTGCAGCAGATATAATTACTTGAATAATTCTTAACAGTTGAAAAGCAGAACTTTATTCAACTGAAAGTTTACCAAACAGCTGAGTAAATTGGCTTTAGAATTTATCAGGAAAAATAAAATGCTTTTAATATCAGCTAAAGCGCTAAGCTACATATTAGCTTTCCTTTTAGCTCATTTACAAACTAGCAGAAATGTGTCCAATATATTTCAAACTTAAACATGCTTTTATTTACTGAAAGCAGTTCACCCGGTTTAATAAAATCTGAGGTTTGAAAGTCATTGTAGGAGGAACCGGTCGGACAGTTCATCTGTTCAGCTCAATCTGTGATTCATCACAAATCGAAATGTTCTCGTTTTCAGTATGAAGAAGTCAACGCTGAGCTCCTGCAGCAGCTTCTGAAAGGTTTGAACATGAACGGCAGTAATTCACAGCTCAGGGAGATGCTGTTAAGATAAATAACCTCTGACCTTTTCCCTGCAGGTGACCTGATATCAGGAAGCTTCAGCATCGATGCATGTCGCAGCATGGTGGCTCTGATGGATGTATCCTGCTAGGGTGGAAGGATCTTCACTGCTTACAGAGCAAACTCTTGTTGCCTTAACAGCTCGTTCAACAGGAATCTGGAGATGGGAAGCTGGACAGTGAGGAGTTTGGTTATCTGTGGCACAAGGTTACGAAATATAAGGTAGAACCAGGCCAAGGTGAAATCTGGGCAGTGTGGTTCTGCTTTAGTCTACAGATATTAAATAGTCCCTGTTTCCTTTCATCAGCAAGTTTTTGCCAAAATGGATGTTTCCAAAACGGGAACGCTGTCACTGAGGGAGCTGAGGAACGCTTTGAGAGACTCAGGTAAATCCATTCCAAGAACATTAAGCAGCCTCGTGTTTCTGTGCAGAGGACAGCGTCTATTAGATGAGACTGAAGACTTAACATCTGTGCTAAGGCCATTAGCTAAAATCATTAGCTAAAGCTTTGAGCTAAAGTCCTGAAGAAAGGCCATTAGCTAAAGTCAATAACTAAATCCCTGAGCTAAAGCCATTAGCTAAAGTCAATAGCTAAATCCCTGAGCTAAAGCCATTAGCTAAAGCCAGTAGCTGAAGTACTGAGCTAAAGCCATTAGCTAAAATTATTAACTAAAGTCCTGAGCTAAACCCATTAGCTAAAGTCATTAGCTAAACCCATTAGCTAAAGTCATTAGCCAAAGCCATTAGCTAAAGTCCTGAGCTAAAGTCATTAGCCAAACCCCTTAGCTTAACGTTTTTCAGGTATGAGCATCAGCGATGAACTGCTCAACCTGATGGCGGTTCGCTATGGCGCCTCCTCTGGTCACATGACCCTGGAGAACTTCATCAACCTCAGCCTCCGCCTGAGCCGCATGAACAGTGAGTGAAGCTCTGAGCAGACATGTTGACCCCTGATCCCGTGTCAGCGGGTCGGCCTGGTGTAAACCTGACCCGGTTTGACAGTCGCCTTCCTTCTGTTTGTTCTGCAGAAATCTTTACGGAGCTGTCGGATGGGAGAAACGTCACGCTGTCCAGGTCAGAGGTAAGAAAGCTCCAGGACAGACTTCACTTCCAGATTAAATCTGAATATTGATGAAGCTGGTCTCTGATGGTGGTTAATAATCTGCCTCCGTGTGATTTTAGTGGCTGTTTCTCTCCATGTACACCTGACCCAACAGGTAGAAGACAGGAGAGAAGATCTGCAGAAACACTTTGTTGGGATTTCAGAGTAAATTGAGATTTTTTTCTTTTTCATAAAAACCCTCTGTGGTGATTTACTTTGACTTGTCCTCCATTAAATGATTACATTTTGAAGAACATCTGAGCTGCTTTATCTTTTATTACTTTATTGTTTTAACATATGGAGTCCATAGTCAGTCTTGCTGGTTATTTTTACTCCACATTTGATGCGATTTGTCTTCAGCGTTGTCAGCGTTCCTCTGGTTTGATCGGTTCCTCTGATCTGCATGGCGGACGATCCTGATGCTCTTCTTGGTGACCTTTGACTCTGGGAAAACAATTGCCAACTGGGAAAGTCCAACTTCAGGTTGCACCGTTTCACCAACACCGTTTGATCCGCTTCAATTCAACTTCAGTCCATTTGTCTAGTCAAAGTCCGGTTCAGTTGGAGCGGTGCGAATGCTAATCGACCTCTGACCTCTGGTCCTCCAAATCTCGGTCTGGGTTGACTGTGAATGCCAAGCAGACCAGAGACCGCTCCAAAAACTGGAAGTGGACTGGAGTACAGGGCATTCAGGGTAAATACAACCAAAGCTAACATTTTAGCCTAGTGCTAGCAGCAGAAATGGATCCTGGTCTTAAGCCAAATATTAAAGAGAAATCCTCCATCTGCTAAAATCTGACGCCTCCATCTTGTTTCCATTTAAGAAGAACCTCGAGGCAGCAAACAGGAAGGGGCGGGACAGATACAGTGGGGCAAAAATGTATTTAGTCAGCCACCAATAGTGCTCTAGAGGAACATCACTGCTCTAGAGGAGATCTGCATGGAGGAATGGGCCAAAATACCAGCAACAGTGTGTGAAAACCTTGTGAAGACTTACAGAAAACGTTTGATCTCTGTCATTGCCAAAAAAGGCTATATAACAAAGTACTGAGATGAACTTTTGTTATTGACCAAATACTTATTTTCCACCATATTTTGCAAATAAATTCTTTAAAAATCAGAAAATGTGATTTTCTGGATTTTTTTTCTCATTTTGTCTCTCATAGTTGAGGTATATCTATGATGAAAATTACAGGCCTCTCATCTTTTTAAGTGGGAGAACTTACACTATCGGTGGCTGACTAAATACTTTTTTGCCCCACTGTACAATATAGGAAATAGCGCCCCCTTCACTACCGGAGTGCAATGGTCCCATTTCCAAATAAGGTCTGAGACTAGCAGTGGTCTGTCCCGCCCCTTCCTGTTTGCTGCAGCGAGGTGTACTTGGATGCTCTTGTTCCATTTAGTGAAACAGGAAGTTGTTCTCAGTGTCTTCAGAGGTTTTTGTGTCGTTTCTGTCAGTGGTTCTTGGTGCAGCGCCCCTACAGGCCAGGAGGGAAACAGGTAGCTCAAAGCAGCTGGAGATGGAAGAAATTTTGGGATTTCTGTAGAAGTGAGTCCACCGGACCATCAGGAAGAAACATCTGGGAATCCTTTGGAATATTCAGAATGAGCTGGAGGGTCGAGGATCTGCCACCTCTCCCACTTCTTCTCAGACAACCAGAGAACATGGAAGGAAGGATAAACCTGAGACCACCTGCGACATGAATTAAAGCCATCATGCAGTAAAATTGGAAATGTGTTTTTTATTTAATCAGTTGATGTTGTAAACTTGAAATGTTTTCCACAGAAAATACACATAAAATTAATTGAAGGTAGATCAGTTTAGGGTGAGAGGGAACCGATCTTCTTCCTGAGCGCCTGTCCTCGTGCAGACTCACGTGTACATGGAAACGTAGATCCACTGAAACAGAGAGAGCAGCATTAGTGGTTCATTCTGCTCCACTCAGAGGAGTGAGGCTGACGTCTTCACCTCTGACTCCTGCAGGCTCATCGTTTTCCCATCAGACAGCTGCCGGAAGATCTCTGTCACAGAAACCGAGACATTAGCACCTTTAATCCGGATTAGACGTTTGATCTGGACCAGAAGCTGCGGCTGCAGCCGGCCGACTCACTGAACATGCAGTCCAGACGCAGGATGAGGCTAATGAAGCTCTCCAGTGTCATGTGACCAGAAGAGGCGCCGTAGCGCAGGGCCATCAGGTTCAGAGTGTCGTCAGAGACTCTCATCCCTGGAAACACACAGACACAGACCGGTTCAGGACCGTGTCAGGATCGGGCCCATTTCAGAGCCAGGTCTCATGACCAGGAGGTTCTCCAGAACCTGGAGTACCTGAAGCGACGACTGCGTTCCTGAGCTCCGTCAGTGACAGGGTTCCAGTCCGAGAAACATCAGTTTGAAAGAAAATGTCCTGACCAACAAATGTTACACGCCGATAAAACACAGAGGTGTGTGGAACAGGAACTGGGTTTGAATACTTTTGGAAAGCCGTACAGCAGCTCAGAGCCAGAGTTGATGTTGTTACCTTGTAAATGACGACTTTGTTCCACAGTCGGATGAACTCGCTGCTGTTCAGTCTCCCAGTTACTGACGTCTTTGAACTGATTGTAAAGGAAGAAAACATCTGACCTGCTGCTTCTCATTAAACCTGCAGAAACCTCAAAAAGCAACAAATGTTCTCATCAAACTGGCCACAGACGGGGTTTCCCACGGCTCAGTACAGGTCTGGGTGTTACTATGGCAACTCAACAGAAACAGTTTGGTTGTTTTTCCCTTCTATTTAATATCCATTAACTCCCATTAACTCAGGGACGGACTGGGCGGTTCTGAACATCGCAGCAGGATACGTCCATGAGAGCCACCATGCTCCGACAGGCGTCGATGCTGAACCCTCCGGACTTCAGGTCTCCTGCAGATCCAAGCACAGAACGTTAGCATAGCAGCGATGACAGCATTAGCAGCTATGGCTGACAAAGCGATGGCAGTGAAAGTTGGCAGCGTTAGTTAGCAGTAGTGATAGTTAGTTAGCAGTGTTAGCAACGATAGTTAGCAGTGATAGTTAGCAGTATTAGCAGCGATAGTTAGCAGCGTTAGCAACAATAGTTAGTAGCGTTAGCAGTGATAGTTAAAAGCGATAGTTAGCAGTGATAGTTAGCAGTGATAGTTAGCAGCGTTAGCGCCTTCTGTTGATGATCACTGAAGGATTTTGCAGTCTGGACCTTTCAGAAGTTTCTCGTTTAGGATTCTCTGGAGCTGCTCTGCGTCCATCTCTTCATACTGCAGGAAACAAACGACACTCAGCTGATGTTTCTAACCCTGCATCTCTGCAATCCGTCTCTACCTCCGTTAGGTTTCTAAAAACTCAGAACTGTTTACCTGCTTCTGGATTAAGCTAGTGGTGGGACTCATTAAATTGTTTGAGTTAATTGCAGGGTCTGTAATTAATCATATCAACATTTTCAACTGAAAACCCCTTTATGCACATAAATAATTGAAAAAAATAATATATTTATTATGTTTAATCTTCAGGTTCTTCATCCTTGGAGTAAAGTTCATCTTTCCAGAGTTTCAGGAACTCCAGATCATTCATGGAGCTTCTTTAGAAATATGAACTATGGATGCTGACATTAGCTTTAGCTGCTACATATTTAGCATCGAGATGCTATTTTAGGCCAGAATAGATTTACTGATATGCTAACTCCTTTTAGCCCAATTTGAATGGAGAGTTTTCCAGCATCCAATCAGATTGTTCAGAAACAGATAATTGCTCAAAACAGCAGGTATGTTGTCCATTGCTGCCTTTAACGGTATGTTGAAACATTTAACTCATACAATTAATTAATTGAAGTTAAAGTGCTAAAGTTCAGGCATTAGTCTAAATAAATGTTGATAAATCAGAATATGTACCTTGTCTGAATGTTGACGGAAGAAAGCGTTCTTATTTTCATCCTCCGGTCTGTTCTTCACCTTCATCACCTGAAAAACACATCGGCCATGTTTGAATTCAGGCAGTGCCTCGTCAGCCAGACATGATCTGTGATGATGTGATCTGGTACCTCTGGAACCGGTTCTGGAGAACGCTCACCAGAGTTCTCACTGTGAACAAAAACATTCACAGACTGTCTTAACAAACAAACAAACAAACACTCCTTATTCCAGAGTAGGAGCTGAGCATCTGTCCATAACAGATGTAGAACACGACGACCATGTTGATGATTCAGAGACGTACTAGCAGCGGGTCTCGGTCTTGCACAGGATGGTCAGGAGGAAGGACGCCGTCTCGTTGGGATGGAAGGTGGACGGGACGATCATGTACTCTCCAGGCTTCAGCGTCAGCAGCTCCATCACTTCCCGAGCGTTCATGAAGGTCTTGGTTTGGGCGACGGGTTGTTGAGAGCTGAAGAACGAGGCCGTGAATTTCCCCCTGTGTGCCCGATGCTGTGGCACCACAGAATGTCTCAGGTTTCCAATGCTGATTTATTAAATATGAAATGAATGTTGAAACTGTGAAAATACGTCTTACCTGTTCTTTCACCTGGAAGCAAATCAGATGAAAAGAAATCAGCTTATATTTAGACATGAAACAACCAACCTTATGTTTACCTGCAGGGAGCCAGCAGCCAACCACGGCGGTTTTACTTGCTGAATCCAGTATATTTATGAGACGCTGAGCTATTATTTACTGACAGGGTAACTTTGGTGTTGTAGAACTGGAGACCGGTCTTGGTCTCAGGCCACTTTTTGAGGGTCTCGGCCGATGAGGATTTTATTTCAAGTCCAGTCAAGACCACAACTGTAAAATTATCACTAAATTGTCAACAAACTGTCCAGTCTGTTTGTTGATGCATGTATGGGACAACACTGTGACCAAAGTCTGCAATACAGTGATGTTACATTCATGAACAATCTGATTTTACTAAACTGGTCTTTACTAAGATCGATAGGACTGGAGCAAACTTGCAGGTTACTGTCTCAGTACCTTGAAGAACCAGCAGTGCTTTTGGTTGTGAACCGGCCTTTATGTTGAAGAAGAGGCAGAGGAAATGCTTCCTGTGTGCAGCAGGCTATGCAGCAGGATTCGGTCTCTCTGACCTCCATGCTAAACTCGACATGTGGAGGAAAACTAACTTGGTGGATTTACTGGTGTGTGTGTTACATGTTCCTCAACTAGCCTGTGACAAACGCTGGATGTTATGATGCAGAACCAGCCTCCTCCACCATGCTCACAGTTTAAACTGTTCCTGTTTGGTGTAACTGAAACACAGTCAGCAGGACGACTCCTGGTGTCAAACAACTGAGATTTACCTCAAATATGGAGAAGCCGATGTGGAGGTTCTGGACCAGGTGTCGGTTCCTCTTGTCGGATTTTTGCATCAGAGACACCAGGATGTTTTTCTCAGCCTTCTCGCCACACAGCTTGACTCGGTACTGCGGATTGGTCCAGAAGCTGTCTGCAGACACAGGTCAGGCTTCTCAGCAAGGGAAGGACAGCTAAAGCCAAAAGGCTGCATGAACTGGGTTAGTGAGATGAGATCTGTCAGGTTTTCTGCCCTGCATTCTGCTGGGGTTCAGAGTTCAGGGTTCAGAGTTCAGAGTTCAGAGCTACGCTACGGTGTGCAACACTCCATCAGCCAGAGTTCAAGGAAACCTTCTTCATGCTGAACTTTGCAGCTAGACAGTTTCGGTCATAAAGGTCTGACATTATTTAACGTGTTTTGTCTTTATATGTTTGACTTACTGGGAAACTGGATCAGTCAGGAAAGCTGCAGTCTTTATTGACAGAAGACTTTCTTTTTCCTGATGTTGAAACAATGTGTCATGAACTTGCACCTGCTCTTATCAGAAACAAAAGTTTACTGAAGTTTATGTTTGATTTTTAGCAATTAATCATTAAAACTGAAACTGAAAACTTGGACTTAGATCTTTTCTGTTGGACTCCTGCTGAACCATGTGCAGGATGTTCAGTCCCAGCTGCCTTCATGTGACCGACCAACACCAACCAGAGCAGAGACACCGATTCTGGTTCGTCCTGATCTGGATCCTTCCATCTTTAACAGTTTTCAAAAGATGAGGAGCAAACTCCAGTTTGGCTGGATTATGTAAGAGAAAAGTTGCTGCTTCCTTCTACATATCTACCTTTACTTTAATTCTAAGCAGTTGTTTTTCCCTGGAATATTTTAATTCACATATTTGACTGTTAAACCTCCAAACAGTTTTAGTTTTATCCACACTGAGCCTTTCAGCCTTTCCTCTGTTGGATTTACTGGAAAGATTACTTGCGTTGTTTAAGGCATTTTGGTATTTTCTGCAGTAGTTGTAATAGATTACCTTTGTAATTCATGCAGCCTCCAGCCGTTGTTCCCGCCACCCAGCGGCCCTCCGCCACAGAGGTCGTCCACTGGGAAGACGAGTCTTCGTCCAGGAAGTTCGGGTTCAGACCACAGATGTCCAGATCTGTGAAGAACTTGGAGAAGTCCTCCAGCGTCATCCTGTCATCATTAATGATGTCAAATAAAACATCAACTTTAAGCTTTCAGGGGGAAATAAAACAAGACGTCTGGATGGCTAATTTAATTGAGTTCACTCACCAAAACTCTCCGTCGTCGGCCACTGAAAGGCATTTCTCTCGATCTTGGGAGCTCACGGTTTGCCACAGAGACGAGCTGTAGGGACAGCAGCAGTCGTTAACTGTTTGCAGCATTATTTAACAGCAGATGAAGGAACCATCTTCAGATGCAGAGCCATTTATTATGAATCAGAGATGAACTTCTTCACCGGTCGCTCCAGTCTCCGTTCCACTCTCCTTTTCCCCAGGGATTCCACAGACGCAGCATCTTCACCGGCTTTCCTCTGCTCATCATCTGACCAGCAACACACAATGTCAGCAACAGCCATGTTTATTACGACCATGCCTGCTGATGGGAGCCTTCACCTGGATGACTCCAGTCACGGTGTAGGCGTGGCCCTCGACGAGGCCGTTGGGAGACAAAGTCAACGAGGATGACTCCTACAGATGCAAAACAAGAATTCATGTTTCTGACAGCAGTAGATGCTGCAAATCCAACATGGATGGGTGGTTTATGCAACCAAATCCAATTAGATGTTAGTAGAAAAATAATAAAAAAAAACTACAAAAAAAGCTTTATAGGTTTTTAATGATCTTTTTAGATAAACTGGCATTCATTGAGGTGAACGTCATGAGAAAATGGAGGGCAGATTTCTTCGTACCCCTTGTGGCGTGCTACAGCTGAGCAGAGCGCCATAGTTCCCGGCTCTGGACATCAGCCTCCACAGGTCCGGAGGAGGATCCGACAGCTGGATGCACATGTGGATGCCTCCAGTGAAGTCCATCAAGGCCTCTGCAGGAGTTCCAGCATTCATGTCGGTGTAGGAGCCACACACCCTGACGGAGGAAGGCATGAACGTTAACACAGACCACAGAGAGGGAGCTGCTGAACACGAGCGGTCCGAGTGTACTTGGCGTATGCTTTCTCCAGCAGGGCGGGCCAGAACTCGTTCTGTTTCTTGGAGTGAACGAAGATCAGGCTGCCGTTGATCGTTGGCAGGTTGTCATCAATCACAACGTCCACCCACTTCCCAAATCTCCAGAACTAAACAGAGGAAACAAAAAAAAAAATGCATTGAGCGTCACTCAGAAAGCCACACGGACGCCCTGGCAGGACAAGCGCTTATAAAAACTGCTGCCAGGCCTGTTTCTATGGAGACGGACGTGTTTTACCCTGAAATGAAACAGGCCGCAGTAGTTCTCATCAAAGTTTTGTTCCTGAGGGATGACCTGCTGGAGGACTTGATCCTGGAACGTCAGCGCGCCGATCGACGCCAGAAACCAGCAGTTTCCTGCTCAGAGAAACAAACAAGTTACCAGGAAATCCGATGAAACGGCGTACATCAGGAACGGTGGCCTCACCCAGAACTCCTTGACCAAAGTCAAACCTGGAGAACCCTTCCAGGACGAAGGACGGGTTCTGAGCAATTTTCTGCAAGAAGCAAAAAGTCATCAAATTTCCATCTGACACCTGCAGCGTCTGATCAACCTAATCTGAAACCACTCACCGTTGGCCGGAGCCAGACGACCCGGGCCAGGTCCGAGGGGCTCAGGACTCCCTGTCCGATGGACTTCCTGTCAGGAGGGAACATGTCGTCGATGAACTTCAGCCGCCTGCTGACACAGAACTCCTTCAGCTGCTGGAAGTCCTGACCGAAGAGCCGGCCGGGGCTGGAGGCGTGGCCGAAGCCTTCCCGGCGCTGGCGGGCCTCCATGATGTTCAGACAGGCTCCTGGAGGTGGCATGGTTGCGGGCTAACAGCTGGGCACGTTACAGACTGTCCAGGTCAAAGGTCGCCGGACTCCGAGTCACAGTGAGGCCTGGTTAACCTAAAGAGCTTTACAGGAGATACGAGTAAAAGAAAACAGCAAAGACAAACTGTAACCTTCTGCTGTTTCTGGTCGTAACTAGCAGTGGTGGAGAAAGTACTCAAACAATGAACTTCAGTAAAAGTAAAAAAAGTACTGGCTTTTAAAAATACTTAAGTATTAAAAGTAAAAGCTCTTGCTGAATGCATTACCTAATCGCTAATACAATATCATTAAGAGTACCTGTCATATTTAATTTTAATACATCAGAAATGAGCCATTTTAATGAACAACGCCATAAATAAAGCATGTTTTCATTGTTTACTCTCTATAACATATTTAGACTTAGATTTGTGATTCTATGCATCATAATTTCAGGGATGGAAAGATCTTGTCTCCTGTCTTAACATACCATGAACTTCCCTTTTATTGCCACTAATGGCATTTATTTTGAAAGAAATCCGACAGACAGGAGATTGAAAGAAGGTGGGGGAGGGAGAACATGCAACCAAGGAGCCACGTAGCACCAAGACCAAGACCAGCGCCCCATGACTCAGTAAAATGAAGTGTACCTATCAAAATTACTTCTCAAATTGATCTGAAAGATCCACATTCCCATAAAAACACCTAGACATTAAATACTTAGAGCTGAAATCAATTTAACCAGTATCATTATCAATTCAAACTCTTCTTCTTTCTGCTTTGCTTCCATCTCTGTGCCACAATCCGCGTAGGTCTCCTGCCATCCCCAAAAAGATAATGCCCTGGGCGGCTGCCCACACTGCCCGTGTCAGAAACCACAACTGTCTGCTCCATTAAACATAGAAACTGAGACAATGTATTAACGGTATTATGAATACTGTCCAAGGCGCAACGAGCAAGAAGTGACCAAGCAGAAGGACCGTGACTGTCTGCCACCATGACAGGTGACAAAAACAATCAAAGAGCAGTGAGCATGCTCTGCGTTCTTACGGTCATGTTTTGTTTATTCGCCAATTAAATAAATCCATATATATTTAAATTAAATAAAATAATAATAATAATGCAGTGTGTGCAGAGCATCACAAGAACAAAGTAAAATAAACTCATTGTAAAAAACGATGCTTAGAAATTAACTGGTGATCAGTGGGTTGTATTTTCAAAGCTAGATATGAGTTTGGACATAGTAAAGTTTCTCACATGAAATGGAGTCACTCAGTGACGGGAAAACTGAATGAAGAAGAGCATGAAGTGAAACTGGTGAGGATGGAGAGATAATCTCTTCTGTTTGTTTATCTCCAAGCATTTTTTTTGTTAAATATGGCATTTTTGACATTTCATCACCTGATGAAAAAGGTTAATATTTATACTAAGATTTTACTAGGAAGAATCCAGCTCCTCATATTAAAATACCCAAGTTCTAAAAGAAAACAAATCTAATTTTATTTCTTTAATTGTAAATTTTCAGTATGTCATCTGGACTTTCTAATGTTTTTGTGGGAGATTGAGATGATATTATGTGTCTGTTTTAGAATAGTGGATAAAAGAGGAAAATATTCTGATAAACTGAATGAATTAGGAAAACAGGAAAACTGACAAAGCTGGAGATAAATATGAAATATAAGCATATTATTATTTAATTGTGACTTATATCTAGCATTTCAAGTGTTTCTCTTTGCTATCACCTTTGGTGTTTCTCAGTTTTTCACATAATCTTTTCCGCTCTTATTCTATCCAGACCTCAATGATCATGTGGCTCTTCAGACTGAGGACGGTTTTCAGAACCAGAGATGTTGGTGGACTTCCTGACCACAGTTCACTCATTTCAAACACACACAGTGTCCTTACATATCAGTTACATTACTTTACACACACACACACCTCATGCACAACATTCACAGGTGAACAAAGTTGTTGGTGTCTTCTGTTAATGACTGAAAAACCCACAGTGGCACTGAAACAACTTGAAACCAACAAAAGTAATAAATGAAAATTAACCAGTGAAAATCAGACATTGAGGTTCAAGAGAATAAGAAAATGTCAGACCAAGATGACTACAGTTGTACAGATTATTCTGAAACTTAAGATCCACAGGACTGGAGCCGATCTCTCTGGCTGTGGCTGCAGGAAGAAAATGGACAAATTCAAGAGAATTGTGATATGAATGGTTACTAAAAGTCCAGAACAACCAAGTCCAGAAAGTAAAGGTGAACTTCAAGGTCAAGGTGGACCTGATGTGAAATGACCAAGGAGGAAATCATAGAAAATCATAAGAAAGTGAGGCTGAATTTACCAGACAGGTTCTGGAAGAAATGAGACAAAAGGTGCATCAGCTCTTTGGTCACAGACAAAAACATGCTAATAAGTTTTAACTACCATCATTTTAACTGAGCCACAATTTAAAAGCAGTGTCTGACTTTCATCAGTTTGTGAGTAAAATAATTTTTTACTACTTTTGTCAGTTTCAACTTACTTCTGTTGCCATTGTTGTCGTTTTGTTCATTAACAGAAGTACCAATTCATGTATATGCCTGGTCACTAACAAACTATGTACGAAATTTCCCCCCATATTTCCAGTTTTAACTTTCTATTGCTGCTATTACTTTTATTATTATTAATATTAACACGTTCCTGCTTTTATATGTGGTTTTTAATGTTTAAATGTTAATAAATAAGTAAACTTATCTGTCCTAGTTTTCCATTTTAGTTTGATAAATTTGCTTCTTCTTTATCACCAAGTGAGAAATGTCCCCAGATTTAGTTTTAGGACTCTGGTCATCTTACCTTGGAAGCTGAGAGAGCGCAGGAGATCTGAGACTTTATGTCTGAACCAACAGAGTTTGAGCCACACCTGGAGGCACCTGCAGCCGACTGCGGCTTCCTGCCTGACGAGCCGACAGGTGAACCTGCTGCAGCTTTTATGACTTTATGACAGGTACATAAAGTCTTCTCCCCAGAGCAGCAGCTCTCCTGTCAATAATTACCTGAATAATCAAAGCAGTTGGAGCAGCAGAGAGGTGACCCCAATAAAAACACCAACCTGAACCGCTTCCTTACAGAAACACTTCGTCACACTGCTGTGAGTCTAACAGCTCTGAACTGTTCGACAGGCTCAACAGCATCACAACATTCAGTTGTTTCATAAAGTCTCTGGCTTCACTTCTCCTGGTGTTTGCTGTTCAGTGTTCATAAAGCTGCAGAAGCAAACAGCCGCGCCTTCCTCCTTCATGTTCAGCTCTTCCAGAGAATCTGATCTTCCAGCTACGATGGAACCAGAAACACCTCTGTTTAACTTCAGCACGTGTTGGAATATTAGGCAAATCCTGTTTGTTTTGAGTCGGCCTCAGTTTATGTTAGTTTTAGATTCATGGTTTATATAAATATATAACCTAATCAGCAGAACTTTTTTCTTAGATATAATTAGCATGATTTGATTAAAATTAGTCTAGTCAGTAGTTTTTATATGAAATCATATTCTTAAGAGTGTAGAAGTCATATATTCATCTGGAAATTGTTTTAGTTCATTATAACTAAGAAAGTTGAGAACTAATCAGAAAATATTGTAACAGATATTTTGGTATTGAAATATGCTCATGTCTGTTTTATAAGAGTTTGAAGATATTATATGAAACGTGCTAATTTTTATAATCTGCTGTTTGATGCCCTAGGTCAGAGGTCAGAGGTCAGCAGAGCTCTGTGGGCTCAGGAACCAGTTTGAACCAGTTTGAAATGAAAACACGGACAGCTGATAAACTTTGGAGTAAAATGTTTCTATAGGAAATAAACACATCTATTGTTGCTATGCTGGGAAAGAGCGCAGGGAGGATTAATCAGCCATGGATTCATCCTGGCCTCGGTAACAGCTGCACCGTCTCTGGTGTACAGAAACACGTCATTACGGCCGGTTGAGTCCACCTCTAAACGGTACGTTAGACGCATCAGACAGCAGAAACACGCCTGGATATAAAAGTAAAGGAGCTAAAACAGCCAATCAGATCTGTTTTCGCCAAAGGCGCGTCTTTGTATTTTCGTATCTTTCTAAGGTAATTAATTTCTTCTTTGTAGCTTTGACTTCTGATGTCTAAGTTGAGCTGTTGATGTAATTTTATGCATTTGATTGAATTCATTCTGGATGATTGTGAAGTTAAACAGTGACTGTTGTCTTTGTGGTTTCATTTTTATACACGACATTAACGGACCTGGGGAGACGAGAGAACGACGAGCAACAGGTAGCAAATGTCTCACTTCTCAACAAGACACAGGAGTAAATAAATCTCCATCCAGCTGGGAATGTAGCAGAGCCTAGATGAGGCCAGCAGATGGCAGCAGAATCATCATTTAGTCCTGGTTTAGGACTCGCCTGTTTCTAGATGTTTCTGTGGAACAAAACTACAATTATTCCAAAATATTCAAAGAAAAAAGCTGAAAAGCCACAATGCTAATCCAATCGAGCAGCACCATTCATGGGCTGATTGGCGGAACCTCCATGGCCCCCAAGGTCAGAACCATCTGGCTGCAGAATCCCCTCAACCTTTGACCCCGATGCCGAGGCAGCAAAGACCCGGGATCAAGGAGCTGCAGAATGAAAGTCCTGGATCTCATCACACCTGCATCAGTTCACCTAATGAATGTCCTGCTGCAGAGCCAGGACTTCTCCTCCAGCTTGGTTCTGTCAGAGTCTCAATCTGACCAACCCTGAAACAGACAACATGGAAAAACAGCTGGATGAGTCTCTGGCAGCTGGAGCCATTCTCCTCCTGCTCACAGTCCCACCGTCTTCTCAGCGCCGTTCTGCTGGCATTCATGATGAAAATGAGTGCAAGACATTTGGAGGTTAAAAGCTCCTTTCTTGATAGTTTTAATCTCTGATGTGCTTCAGGATTTCTGCATCTTTTCCAAAAACACTTTATGAATCCAGACAAGCGTGTCTGATGCTCACACACCTGGCTGAGTTTCATGCTGAGGCAGCAACATGTTCACCGACAGAAATTAACTTTACAGAGGAACTGAGGAAAAAGATGTTTCTGCATGCGATTGTTTCTAGGAATAGCTTGGAGAAATTTACCAAGCTTGGGCAAATCATTCAAAACATTTCTGGTTATATGCAAAGCAGACTCTGCTGCTTGACTGTGCAGGTCTGAAGGCTGTTCCAATGGCTTCACCTCCATCCAATGGCAGCTCAGGTAACAAGCCTGTTGGAGAACACCCTCAGGCGTCAGCCGCTATATAAAGGAGCTGCAGCTTCTCCTCAGTCTGCCACTTCAAACCGGACTCAGACTCTTCCTAACAGCAACACCAGGTGAGATCCTATCAGAAACTTTTAAAAGTTAACTCCGACTGCAGGAAGCTGCTTGAGTGAATAGAATGATCTATGAAGTATTTGCTTTAGTGAGAACCGCAGTGAGTGTCAGGGTTATGTGTCCTTGTGGGGACCTCTTCAGTGGATGATGCTGTTGCTTTGAAGTGATGTGTAGAGGCAGACTGATTGTGCTTTTTGCAGGACGATACAGCCATGCTTGCTCCAGGCGTCTGCTTGAACATCATCAGTGCTCGTCACTCTAAAGACGGATATGGAACCGTTTCCAACCCCGAGAAGTTCCTGAACCAGAACTACCAGCAGCTGAAGGAGTACTGCCTCATCCGCCGGCTGAGGTTCGTCGACGACACGTTCCCCCCTGACCACAACTCCATCGGCAGGAAGATTCTGAAGCAGGAAGACCTGGTGAAGGTGAAGTGGGTCAGACCGTCGGTGAGTACAGGTCCTGAACATGCAGAACACAGCTAGAGGTCAGAGGTCATTTACTGAAATAAAGAGGCTGAGGATGATTCAGGTCTAGAGAAGGAGGCCTACTTTTGATGTATTTTTTAACTGGAAAATAATTAAAAAGATGAACTATAAAAGATAAAATTAAACATTTATAGCAGGAAATTCAGAAGAAATGTAAAAAGTTTCTGCTGCTGGAAGGTCCGGCATCCATCATGTTCCTTCTGCTAGATCAGGCCAGTAGGGGCTGAGTCTCTGCTTCATCACCGAGTCACATTATGAGGTGAGTAGCAGAACCGGACCGAATCGAACCGAGGAGATTCAGCTGCTGGACTGGAGCGTGTTGGACCAGGGAGCCCTGGATCGCTCTGGTCAGAAGGAAGGAAGAACCTGTTGAGACGCAGGAACCAGAGAGGCAGGAACCGTCCAGAGACCCATTTAAACTGGGAACGGTGGTTCTGAAGGAGTGATGGCCAGACTATGGTGGTCCAAACAGGACTCAGGTTTCACACTCCTTTATTGAAACATCAGAGCATATATGTGCTGTTTCATAAACATTTCCTGGTGTCTCCATGTCAAAGGTCACAGCAAACTGTTGGTCAGTGAACTAAACAGAAAGCTAAGCAGAAGAAATGAACTGAATGCTCTTAAAGTTTTAAACCTTTAAATAAATAAAGGTCATGAAATGTTCCTGAGATGAGCAGAACGTCTCATCTCAGGATGGGATGGTAGAAACGATGGCTTCCTTCAATATAACACACAATAACAGATAATAACTGATAAACTCCATGTGACTGCATCCTGTTATATCCAGACTTGAACTGGAAAGTAGTGAGCAGAATATGAATATGAATATGAATATATTCTCTGTATAGAATATGTGAAACCAAAATACTCCAACTTGTCTTGAATGTGTCCAGCTGTTAGTCATGTTGTTTGGTTGTTCTGTCAGTGAATCTGTCCAGTCTTGCAGAACTGCATTAAAATGTCAACTTGTTTGTGCCGTTTCAGGAACTTGTTCCCAAACCTTCCTTCATTGTTGACGGAGTCTCCAGATTTGACTTTGGCCAAGGAAGGGCTGGTAAGGAAATATCTTTAATCTTTCTATAATCTACCCCCTACAGCAAGCTTTTGTTCATGCAAGTTCAGACAGCAGATGCAGATCAGTGGAATCTGGACATGTTCAAACCAGGTTTTGCTCCACATAAACACTTCATATAGTTTATTTTCATTATTTATCAACACCAGCAGGATCCCTCCTTCCGCCGCGGTTTGGGTTGTGTTGCTGAAATTTTTGCACAAGTGATCGCCTTGCCTTTCAAACGCTGCTGCATTCCAACCATTCACAGCTTCATGCTCAAATGATTTTCTGTTGTTGTCTAGGAAACTGCTGGTTTGTTGCCTCCATTGGAGCGCTGACCTTCCAGGATGTGGTCCTGGAACAAGTCGTTCCTTCTGAGCAAACATTTGATGAAGATTACTGCGGCCTGTTCCACTTCAGGGTTCGTTACATGTTTTGTTCTCTGACTGGCAAAAACCTGAAATCATGTTTAAGATAACATTATTTACAAATTTATTACACTTCTTTCTTCAGATTTAAACAGCTAAATGGGACAGGAAGTGGGTCAAAAACATAAAAAGAAGAAAACATTTGGAAACTCTTATGGTTGCAGATTTTCCAATAATCAATGGAGACAATGATTTCACCACTAATATGTGGTGTGCAAAATAAAATGTGTTTTTATTTTGTTCCTATGGTTAAGAGTATATGAATGAGATCTCAGAACATCTAGTTAATTTTTTACATTCAGATAAGAAAGATCTTTTTTAGGGTTATTTTGGTCCTTTGAATATAGAAATTATATCTTTGAAGCAAACAGTTTACCTTTGAAGGACAGGTTTTACTTTTTGGACTTTACGTGGATCTGTGATGATCAGGTTGGTTTTCTGGAAATTTCCAAGGACTGGTGAGAAATCTGGACCTTATGTCAGGGATTTAATGAACTTAACAGTAGGCTACTTCTTAAACTTGAAATATCACAGAAACTCCAAGTTACTTTATAAACAAATAACCTTTCAGACAGGTAGATGTACTTTCCAGAGTTTCCTGGCCACTTTCTGAACTTGTTACTGTAAAAGTTCTGGAAAGTTAGGTGGTATTTTTCATCAAATGCCAATAACAGCCTATGAGCTTTAAGAACTCCTCCGATTGGTTAATAAAGTAAGTTTTTAAAAGCAACCAGGTAATCTGTAAGATCCAAAATGCTACATTTTACAGAAAGGAAGTAAATTGTGACTCACATAGTTCTCTCTGGATCCAGCTTACATCTTTCCAGACCTCACAAGTCACTTTGGTACTTTCTGGTAAGCAGATTACTTTTATAAACATCTAGATTTTACAGATTCATTCCACACAAGTTCCAGAAAGTAACTTGTAGGTTCTGGAAGGTGTTTAATGGTGCGTTCACACCAAACGTGTTTTGAGCATCAGGCGAGTTTGGTTTACATTCAAAGTCTAGTTGAAAGTGGAGGAGCGTCCAGGGTCATTGTGGCGGGTTTCGAGCTTCTAGCACGGCGTAATTTGAACTGTTTCGAGCGTTTGGTGCTTTGAGAGCGTTCAACAGAAAACAGCAGCTAGAGCCTCAATGCGCCTCCACATAAACTTTGAATGTAAACCAGACATGCAAAACGCTATGTGTAGAGAAAACTTTGAGTTTTCATGGTTTAAATGAAAAGTTAAACCAGTTAATCCAAGTTCAATTCAACACAATCCACAAGATTTTGACATCCGATTCAGCAACAAGGCTAATCCAGGCAGCTGAAATCAATAAGTATAGTCACTCATGCTCCCTTTAAAAACAATAAATAAATAAAAAAATAAGTGTTATTTAGAGTAGCATATTAGTACAATAGTATTTTGAACGCATGTGCATTCAAAATGCGCACGAGTCAAACATGAAGCATCGGCCACGGTTTTGACGCGCATAACGCTTTTGGTGTGAATGCACCGTTACCCAACCCAACCAGAGACCAGGAACAGAATAAAACTATGAGGGAAGCGAGTCCAAGTCCAAGTCCAGGTCCAGACCAATGAAAGAGTATTTTCCAGAGCATTGCTGCAGTCGTAATAATGGAGTTGTTGCTACAATTGTTTATGACAGTTTGTCAGCAAACCAGCCCCTAGCAGCTATCCGTCTTGTTGGCCAGCTAGCAACTAGCAGCTGTCCGTCTTGTTGGCCAGCTAGCACCTAGGAGCTATCTGTATTATTGGCCAGCTAGCTCCTAGCAGCTATCCGTCTTCTTGTTGGCCAGCTAGCACCTAGCAGCTCACCAGACTCTTGAACTGCCACAACATTTAGGTAAACCCAAACTCAGTTGCATTAAGTTGGTCCAGTGAATCTAACAAGCTGGTAAGACGTTAAACAGACCAAGCAGAGAACCCTCAGGAGCTCCAATACCCAGCTAATGCTAACTGACATTAGCTCGTTAGCTGCAGGTGGAGGACTTCAGTCCCTCAGGGTTCCTTCAATCAGACAAACATCCACACATCTTCTCTGGAAAATCTTCCTCTCATTATTTAGTTTCAAAATAATGCTGTTTCCTTTACATTTCAGTTCTGGAGGTTTGGAAAATGGGTCGACGTAGTCATTGATGATAAGCTGCCAACTATCAACGGCCGGTTAATTTTTGTCTACTCTAAGAGCCCGAATGAGTTCTGGCCCGCTCTGCTGGAGAAGGCCTACGCCAAGTACGTGAGCTGCTGATAAAATGTTGCTGCTGACGTGTTTGTGTCTAACCTGGCTATGCTGTGTCAGGGTCTGTGGCTCCTATGAAGACATGGATGCAGGAAATCCAGTGGAAGCCTTGGTGGACTTCACCGGCGGATTCCACATGTGTGTGAAGCTGTCTGAGCGGCCTGCAGACCTGTGGGAGCTGATGTGCAGAGCCGACCAGACCAAGTCGCTGATGGGCTGCGGGACTCCGCAGGGCGTAAGAGACAATCACACCTCAGCCCGCTGCAAACTGAGAAACCCTTCCAGGCTGCAAGTCTGAGCAGATCTGGACCTGCTATAATACACCATAATAACACAGAGAAACATGTTCTGGATGTCAGACAGTTAGAAAAACACTTGTAAGGTGACGGTTTCGTGAGAACTGCCAGGATAAGGGAAGCTCTCAGTTCAGACATGCAGGACTCAGATTTCATCTTTTCACCCCAAGGAGGAAAAGATGACGATAGGACATAAACACTTAATCTACCTATTTAGAAATTAAACCCGTCCAAACCGCTCTGATCAATCAGAAGTGGGTTCTCCTCCCGCCGGGTCACTCCAGCACCAGTCAGCACCAGACAGACTCAGAACTTAAACCTTTTCATCAAACTCACTGGGCAGTTTGTCACTTCAGTTATTAGGAAATATGATGAAATAATTTAAAAACCAGAACCATAAAATTCAAGGTGGAAATGTTGAGCTTCATAATAAACTCTCATGTCGGTTAACATTTTGAACAACTTGATTGGGAGTTGTGTGCAGGTTAGACCTCGGCTCTAGATCGGTGGGTTAATCTGGAAGAACAATCTGTCAATCTGGAGATTAAGAGTCATTTACACTAAAACTCTTCAGGTTTTGTTGTTGTAGGACAGAGAAGGCGTCTGTAGCTGAAACCTTCCTACGTCTTCACTGACTGATGGAAGCAGCTGACACCCAGCTCAGGTTTTATATAACATAATATGTACATTTAATAACTTTAATCCTGAATTTACTCCTTTCTCAGGAAACTTCTGAAAACACCGTCTTACCAAATGGCCTAGTTCAAGGCCACGCCTACGCCGTCACTGGAGTCAAGGAGGTAAAACGTGGATTTCAACAGGAACTCCAACATGGAGAGAGTCAGCCTAGTTCAACATGTGAGTGCTGCAGTCAGACTGATCATCTGGTGAGCGCTGTGTCTGCTACCTGTCGTCCAGGTGCTGAGCAGTGGGAAGGCTGAGCGTCTGGTGCGTCTGTGGAACCCCTGGGGCAAAAGAGAGTGGAACGGAGACTGGAGCGACGAGTGAGAACAAACACCTCTCTCCTCCATCCTTCATGCCGACACCGTCTGGCCTTTCTGAGTGAAGGAGCAGATGGATTCTTCCTGTTCTGGAAGCTTCCCAGAACCGCCAGCAGGAGGCGCCCTTTAACAGCCACTTTACATCATCAAACTCAGTTTGATCTGTGCAAACATCTGCAGCAGAAACACACTCAGTTTGTTGCCAACACTGCTCCGTTGGCTCCAAACTGGTTCTGACCCATCAGAAAACCAATGACCCATCAGGAACCAAGGAGCGTAGCGGCCGGTCAGAACCGGTAGCTACACTCATTGGTTCCCATTTGAAACAGGTTTGACGGTACTGATGCATCAGTGTCATTATTATCCAGGCAGCAGCCATTACAACATGGCTGCCCTCCCTCAGTGGCTCCATCAGAACCACACTGACCAAAGTTCTGGGCTCCCTAGTACCGGGCCCAAAGGCTCCCTAGTACCGGGCCCAAAGGCTCCGGCTCTGAAGTGACGGAAGTTTACCAAGATGATCCGGAGTTGAGGATGTTTCTGGCTGTTGTGTTGATCCCACAGAGTTTGGTTCACCTGTCCTGTTTCTGCTTTGTTCCTGAAGATCGCCTCTGTGGGAGACGGTGAGTCCTCAGGAACGTAAAACCTGCCTTTTAAAGCGTGATGATGGCGAATTCTGGTGAGTTGGATCCGCTTTCTCTGAGCAAACTGCTGAGAATAAACTCTTCTCTTATTGTTTCCCATCACCTCACTCCTGCTGTCACATACTGTCCTTTCCAAGGATGAGTCTGCAGGATTTCTGTGGCTTTTACGCTGACCTGGACATCTGCTCCTCGTCTCCGGACTTCATCGATGGGAGCCCGTCCCATCACTGGAAATCCTCGTCCCACGAAGGCCGATGGGTCGCAGGGATCTCAGCTGGAGGCTGCATAAATAACTTTGGTACAAAGAAAAAATTAAAATTAAAAAGAAAACAGCACAGGCCCGGTCCAACTCTGGATTGGTTCAACCTGCTGTCAGATGGTCAAGTTACTGCTAGCTTTGGGTAAAGGAAAACACAGGAAAAATAAGGAAAACACAGGAAAAATAAGGAAAACACAGGAAAAATAAGGAAAACACAGGAAAAATAAGGAAAACAGGAAAAATAAGGAAATTATAGGAAAAAGCACGAGAAAATTTTGAAAAAGTGGGGAAAATGAGAAAAGAGAACAAAACAGAAAAATCAATGTAAAGAAAAAGGACATGATGAGACGAGGAAAAATGTAGAAAAAATTTAAAATAGAGGAAAATGGGATTAAATAATTTAGAAAGAGGAGAAGTTTTGTTGAATTTATAAAGTGAATTAAACTGATGATTGAATCAACTTCCCGGGGATGAAATTGGGATTTCTTCATCCTACTCACGGAGGTCTTCCTCGTTTCCTCCCAGAGACCTTCTGGACCAATCCGCAGTACCGGGTGGAGGTTGGAGGCTCAGACAATCGGGGTGAGAAGAACATGCTGGTGTCTCTCATGCAGAAGCCTGACAAGAGGAACAGAGGGCTGGTCCAGAACCTTTTTATCGGCTTTTTGGTGTTTGAGGTGAGCGCCGTCTTCCTGCCGCCATCTATGATTCATCTGATGCTTTCTAACACGTTTCATCTTCTGCTTTTCTTCAAGGTGCCTAAAGAAGTAAGTGTTGTTATTTCATCTGCCAGTACTGAGCAGCTGACGCTGTAAAAAGTCACTTAAAGTAATAAGTTGTGCCGTTGCAGTACAAGGCTGTGAAGGGGAAATTCCCAACCGCTTTCTTCGGTAGAAACATGCCGGTGGCTCGGGTGGAAGGCTACATCAACGCACGGGAGGTGATGCAGCTGATGAGCCTGAAGCCTGGAGAGTACCTGATCGTCCCGTCCACCTTCAACCCCAACAAGACGGCGTCCTTCATCCTCACCGTGCTGTCCAAGGCCGAGACACGCATCCAGTAGGTCACAGCTGGGACTGGGCCCAGTTCGGTCTGAGGGCCCGGTACAGTTTGAGGGCCCAGTATATTCATTGTGTGGAAGAGCTTCAGTGATCACAGAAATAAACGTAATTTGCTTATTGCTTCACTGTTTAAACGTTTCGCATCGCGGACGTTTAGCTTTGTTCTTCCAAAGAACGAGAATCCGTAAAGCAGCATTGCTAATGATGATTATTAATGTGATCATATTAATAATATAATTAATCATTAATGTGATTATGAAATATTTTACAACCATCGCTGGGATTAAAATGTTATTGAATAAGCAGAGAGAATCAGTGAAAATCCTGCGTTTTGTGAAGGTGAATGCTTGTGATTTCTCCTGACAGAGAGAGCTCTTTTAGACACAACCTGGAGCAGATGGAGACAGAGAAGGTAGGCCAGAGTCTCAGGCTCTCTGAGGGTCCGTGTGTTCTGCCCGTCTCATTAAATTCAGTCAGAAACGCCTCACATTTCAGTTTGAATGGAACCGATACTAAATGATGCTTTGTGACCTCCCTGCAGCTCTCTGCTCCAATCAGAGCCGTGGATGAAGACAATAACAGAACTCTGTTCAGACAGTACTCTGACAAGGTGAGGCGCTTTTCACTAGAACACCATCACTCTGCAGCCACCGCCAGATCACCCTTCATTTCTGTTCCTACAGTACGAGGAAGTGGACGCCGAGCAGCTGCAGGGCCTCCTGAACGGAAAAATCCTCCAAGGTTTGGACTGAGTCTCCATCGCAGGGTCACAGGGTCACAGGTCACAGGGTCACCTGCATCACTCTCACTCCTTGCTCTGTTTTCACCCAGGTGACCTGAAGTCTGGCGGCTTCAGCACCGACGCCTGCCGCAGCATGGTTGCCCTCATGGACGTATCCTCCACCCAAACTCCCCATAACTTGTCTGACCTTTGACCCCTGCCTCTGAATGAGCGTACCTTAACGAACTGATCAAACAGACATCCATCACTGGGAAGCTGAACAGTGAGGAATTTGTCAATTTGTGGAAGAAGATTGTTACATACAAGGTGAGAGCAGAGAAGGTCATTCAGTATTTATGTCAAACTGCTGCTTTTCAGCCGTTACTCACTAAAGAACATCCAGTTAAGTTTAATGGATAAAGAAGGACGTTTCTGATTATTTATTATGAGGTTACAGAGACAAACTAGAGCTTCATGGATCATAATCACTAACAGCCACAGGCCAGCGGATCGACTGCTCTACGCCATAAAATAACAGAACCTAAAGATTGAGCTGCCAAACTCTGGTTAACACACTGACTTTTACATAATCAGATCAGAATGGCAACAAAGAACATCAAACATTCAGTCCAACATCATTCCTCTCTGCAAATGTTTCCTTAGCACGCAAAAAGGAACAGGACACAACAACAAACACATGGACAATTTAGACAAATGTGACAGAACAGATGTTAAAAAAATCAATCAACAAATAGAAACTCAACAACTTATCTGCTGCCTTTATGAACACAAATAATACAGAAGTCAAATAATACCTGAGAATTAAAAATAAAATGTCTAAGTATAAAATACATGACTTCTCCTTTGCTAGTGATAACACAGGTGAAATACTGTGGTGTGAATGAGAGGAACGCTGACATGTCCTGATATCTGCCTGGATTCTGCCTGCAGCAGATCATGAAAATATGAAATAATCTCTCCTTCCCTGGACAGACGCAGCATCACCATCCTGCTGCTTCTGCTCTCATGTAACATGGAAAGAACAAAAACTTTAATATTCCTGCTAACAGGGAACGTCTGGCTCATGTCCCAGATTTGACATACAAATAGAGAAACACTGGCAGAATGCACCAGTCACAGTAAAAGCAGGAAAACAGAAAGATAGTTTTAACCGTTGGTAGTCTGCAGATCCAGACAGCTGACTGTCCTCTGTCTTCCTTCAGGACATCTTCCTTCAGTCCGACATCTCTCAGACGGGGACGCTGTCGCTGAGCGAGCTGAGGAAGGCCATCACAGCTTCAGGTCAACAAGGTTTTATTTATCCTGGACTCACAGCACAGTGTTATTACCTCACACCTTCCCTTGTGTACGAGCCTGCATTAGTTTTCAAACAACCCACAGTCAACCCCACATCCCCCAGAACCCAGTATGCTGTGATGTAAATTCAAAGTAAAACTAATAAAATCATCAGTTTAAGGTTAATGTTTCTGACTGTTAGCCGCAGCTCAGTGCTCAGTAGGTCTGAGGCTGGCAAAAGCTCTGACAGACTTTAACTTGTTGCACAGGAATGACCATCGGTGACGACATGCTGAACATCATGGCTCTGCGCTACGGCGCCTCCTCTGGATTCATAACGCTGGAGAACTTCATCGCTTTGGCCCTTCGCTTTGACCGCATGTCCCGTAAGCATCTGATCAGAGGACCTCATGTTGGTGATCGCTGCTCATTGCCAAACTAAAACCTAAGTAGAGTGTGCAGCCAGATCTGGAGTTGGAGATTTTACTGAAGATCCTGATAAACAAGGCTTGTTGTGTGTTAAGCAGATGTGAGAAAAGAAATTATACTCAAATAAGAGTAAAATGATCAACTATTTAATATTTAAGAATTATTGTCAAATGGACCAAAATGTAAAGTTAAGTAGAAATTTTGGTATTTTAAGGAGGAAACTGACAATCATTCAGAAAAGTAACAAAAAAAATGTTTCCATATCAGTTTTTTTCCAACAAAAAATCTTTAACAGAAACTGCATGTTTGTGTCTGAGTCTAGTGAAATTTTGGTTAAAACATGTTTAATTTTCATTCGGTGGGTAGAAAATCCAGAAATTTCACTCAAGTAAGAGTAGCGATACTTTATGGTAAAATTACTCAAGAAAAGGTCAAAAGTAAAAAATACTCCTAAAACTACATTTTTTCAATAAGGTTACTCAAGTAAATGTAACTAATTACTATCTGGCTCTGGTGTCACTGCAGGAACTAAATATGACACTGTATTTCATCAGACTGGAGAGTCACTGAAAGCTTATTTTTAGTAATTCAGTTTATAATTATTTCCTCTTTATTGGTAATTATTTAAATTTCTTCAAATATTTTTCCCCGCAGAAATATTCAAAGAGTTAAATGATGGAGCAGCCATGACTCTTCGAGAACCAGAGGTAATTAAACTGATTCTTCCTAAGTTAGAACTGTTGCATCTTTACAAACACATGGCAGAAGTCAGATCATATCTGGTCTCTGCTTGCCTTACAGATATGAAATAAATAATAATTAACTTAATATATTTCTTCTAGTGGCTGTACCTTGTGATGTACTCCTAACCTGGAAAAGAAGAGCTGAACAGGAAACGATCAAGCAGAGCGAACGTCTCCTGACGTCACTGATGCACCGCTGCCCAACGAGTCTGACCCTAACGGAGCATCAGACAGATTTTAGCTTTTGCTGAGCATGCTTTTTAAACATTTCTGGAAAAATATCCAAATCATATTTACTGAAAACATGTAAAATGTAAAAGTTTGATGAAAATTCTGACTTTCATTTGAAAACATTTATTCACTTAAGAAAGTAATTCCATATTAAGAAATAGATATTGCTTAACAAAATTGCTGGCTTTGCTGATGACAATTCATATAAAATAAAATGTGGTGTGAGACTTGTTTCCTTGTGTCACTAGCATGAGCACCAGAGATTATCTGACACATGTACATCTTCGCTGACTTTAACTGGACCTTTGAGCTCCGGTCAGATCCGACTCAGATTGATATTTTTCAGCAGCAGATCCTTCAGGAGGCTCTGTTGTGAAACACAGGATGTCTCTGTAGGACATGATACACAGCAACCAACCATGAAACAAGCAACAAACATTACATTTTGTCAAATTCCATCATCAAGAATAATAATCAAACACACATTAAATTTCTATAAACCGGACAAACATGTTAGTAATTTTAAAAAGATGCACTAAATATAGCCAAAACATGTGTTTTATTGATGTACAAATACTTAAAAACTGCCTAAAATGCCTAAGCATAATTTAATCCATTTCCCAGAGGCCAAAATTTCTCATTTTTGTCCATTTCTAAGAGGGACTTAGCGTATTATTTTTGGTGCAACGAGCTCTAGTGGCCTGTTACATCAACGAGGCCAGAGACCAGAGACTCTGTTGGTCAGAGAGACTGAAAAGCTGATTTAAATGAAAGCCAAGAGTGTCCCCTTTAAGATGATACCAAACTTTATATTATAAACCTTTGAAAAATGCCCATTCCATGAGCCTAAACCAGACACACCAGTCTCAAGAAACAGAAATGTCCAAAGGGGTCGTTCACTTCATGAGCTGTTAACTATGACCCAGCTACCAGTTTGGAAGGGCTATCTTGCCAAAAATATTCAGTAGATTCACTACATGTTAAATCTGGCGTCATTTCGACTAATCAGAATGTAATTAGAGATATCGCAAATAGGTATTTTGTCTAGTCAAAATACAATTAGAGATATCATATTCGCCAAAACGTCTACTCATCAAACAATTTGAAATACCTGGAATGTAAGGGCGGCAAAACTGAATTTATGTCAAATGGCTTGCCATAACGCCAAAGCTTTTACACAGTGGCGCAAAAAGTGGGTATGCACTGTATGCAACGCATAGGGGCGCAAAAACGATGTGGGGAATTTTTTTTTCTAGTCACCATTGTATGTACTTAACAGTTGTTTGTGTATGAAATGATCAGTAACAGAGAAATAGGACTGATTAGGCGCCCTTCCCCTCCTGCCAGCCGTTTTCTCCTCCCATACAGGTGGCTTGGGCAACGTCCCTTCGAGAGCGCGTTTTTCTTTTTCTTTTAAATTTGAATTGTAGTAGTGCACTCGACAACAGGGAGCTAAAGATGGCGCGCAGAAAAAAACTCCGGGGCACACAACAGAAAACGGAAGAAGGGGAGGGATAAAGATGTTGGAGAGACGAAGAAAAGCTTTTCAAAGTGGTTGAAAGACAGTAGGTAAGTAATGTCAGTGTATAAACACGAGAGTTGTAAATATTCAGGTTAGCTTAAGCTAGGCTAAAATGACAATGGTTGTCGTTGTCTCCGCCCCGTATTGAACCAATACGGGACGCGATTTATTCCGTATTACTATAAATAGACACACTTATCACACACATCTCAACAATAAGTGTAATAATAATGACCAAAACAAAACACGGGAAATATTAAGGTCAGCTATATATTAAGGTCGTCGTGAGACCTAAATAGAACCCCCCTCCCCCAACCGCCACTTAGTGACGCGGTTATCATGGTTGCTTAGAGACGGACACTACGCAGCCGTTGATAACAGCTCATTGCGCAGTGCGCCGTAGTTTGGTTCACGTTGAGTCAGTGCAGTCATTTAAAGCAAAAATAAGAGGAAGTGTTGCTAGTTTCCTGTCAGTTAGCCCTTTGGGCTGAAATATCCCACAGACAAGAGGAAGAGGAGGATATTCTTCATCTTTTTGACTCTGGACCGCACATTCTTCAGAGAAGGCTAAAGGCGACACTTCACGGACTTTAACGCCATAAACTTTGCAGCACTTGGACAGCAGAGTGAGGTGCATGTTTAGAACTGCATTAGTTTGTGAAGTTAGCATTTTTTATGTAATGTATTCATGTTTTGTGTCAAACAAAGACACTTAAGAAAATGTATTTTCTTTTCTTTTAGTTTTCACGGTGTATTTGGAGCACTGTGTATTCAGTGCTATTCAACAAACTTGGTTTCTAACGAAGAAAATACGAATCTACTGCACCCGTCGAAGCTCTCCGTGTATTCTTGGGTCTGAGGGACTGCTACAATTTCGATTTGATGTATAATAGGTATTTTACATACCACACAGCCACTCAAATTGTTCTATTTTTATGTATTCATAATATATATATATATATATATATATATATATATATATATATATATATATATATATATATATATATATATATATATATATATATATATATATATAATTTTTATTACAGCTGAAGTTAACAGAGTTTCTGCCTCTTCCATTCCAGTCTGGATGTGAAAACTAGTCATAACTGAAGTGTTAATAGACTGTCAGAAGATTAACTTTGGATTATATATTTTTTCTTTCCCTATTTTTTCTTTCCCTTGATTATTGATTATTGGACTTAAATCCTGGCACAGCAGATGGAGGATTGCGTCGTCATCTTAGGACATGTTTGGTTTTTCCTCTTCACCTCAACTGGGAGCAGCGTCTGTATGAACTGAACTACTAAAGCAGGTACTGCTTTGATTTGTTTATTTTCTCGTAGAGTGAAACAGCCTTTAAGTTTTGGGTCTCACCATAAACAGGGCCAGATTAACGTTTTGCTGGACTCTAGGCCCCAGTATCATGACCAGAAGAACACCGTAATCTGGCAAAATGCAGAATAAAATACTGTAATAATAGAGTAAATATACTCAATACCTTAGATTCAGTTTAGTATACAAATGATCAAAAACTTATAGAACTACAAACACATTCCTATGTCTTCCTGTCAGTGACAGTCAAATATGACGCTAGGAAAACAAAACGCATGTCAGTATTAGAATGATCTAGTAAAATTTACCCACTACACTGAGAGGAATACAGTTCCTCCATTTTATGAACAATAATCAACCAAACCATTTGATGTTCATCTATCGCTGACTCCCAACAGAAATGTATCTCAGAGGAAGTCAGAGATCAAGAAACATTTTAAACAGAAATTATCCTGTTGCCCCAGAATTTAACAGGGCTATTAAGTAATTAGTGCAATGTATGCCTTTTGATGCTAGTGTTCTCTCCACAACAATAAACAATTTACTGCATTTTTATGGACACACAAGAAGAAAAACAATCCGGGTTCGTTCACTTTTCACAAAGTAAAATTCAAGCATTTTTCAGACATTTTCAAGGTAAGTTTTCCAGCACCACTTTGGAGATAAAAACAATATCAATGAACTAGAAAAAGACAATGATATCTTTTATTACTTTTATTAGTAATGTATTTGAAGAAATGTTATGTTTTTAAATGTCTTTAAGACATTTTCTGACATTAGGGAAATAGAACTAACTGGTAATTGTATCTAAACTGGGCTGCACAGTGGTGCAGTTGGTAGAGCTGTTGCCTTGCAGCAAGAAGGTCCTGGGTTCGATTCCCGGCCCGGGAACTCTGCAGTTTGCATGTTCTCCCTGTGCATGCGTGGGTTTTCTCTGGGTTCTCCGGCTTCCTCCCACAGTCCAAAAACATGACTGTCAGGTTAATTGGTTTCTCTAAATTCTCCCTAGGTGTGAGTGTGTGTGTGAATGGTTGTGTGTCTTGTATGTCTCTGTGTTGCCCTGCGACAGACTGGCGACCTGTCCAAGGTGTACCCCGCCTCTCGCCCGGGACGCAGCTGGAGAGGAACCAGCAACCCTCCTGACCCCATTAGGGACGAAGGGTGTTCAGAAAATGGATGGATGGATAGATGGATGGATGTATCTAAACTAAATCAAGAAAAGTTTCAAAATTTAGGCTTTTAATCAAACATTTAATTTGGATTTTATTTTTAAAAAAACTGTTCAGTTTGAATATCCAGCACTTTCAAGAATTTTTTGCAGAAATCAAGCACTTTCCAAGCCTTGAATGCACCTAAATGAATTTGAGGCATTTTGAAAGATTTCAAGCACCCTGATCAATAAAATACAGTATCAGTATCATTTTCTGAAATGAACATGTTGGTCCAAAACTCATTTAACCCGTTTCAAAACAGAAAACAACCTCTCACCCTCAAAGTTAGACACAAGCAAAGGTAAGAACACAAACATTCACTCATCGCAATCATCACAGCCTCTCTCAAATGAAACCCCAAACAGGTCACACATGAACAAAGCCTGTCAATTATGACATGGATTTCAAACATAATGTCATCGTTGACATTATGTTTCAAAGGAAAATCTCTGACTGCTGTCAGAAAAAGTCACTGACTTTCAAGTAACCGATACTTGGCAGCCCTGTTCTGGAAAGCTGCAGATCCTCTGTAGATCGACTCTTCCTGGAAACGCTCTGCAACGCTCGGCCCCCGCAGTGCAGCATCGCGAGCGGCTTAGGCGGCGGGAAGACCGGAGATCCGCCATTACCGCTTTCCTCAACAACCGCAGCAGCATCTGTGCCGTTATGCTGCCCGTGTTCTGGCTATTTCTGCTACCTCGCAATATGTCCCATCTTGAAGCAACGCTTGCATCGATGTTACTTCGCAGGTCACTTACTCAGCATATTTCTTATCAATTACGGTAAGCTTAATTTATGTCATGACTGGCTTTGCTTAAGCTGCCCTGTTACTTCTTTTTTTTAAAGTGTACATGATAGACGGCTTGTAAATACATTCATAAATGGCTTTAGTTTGCCGTCTGCTATGTTGTTACCATATTGTATACTGTAAACAAGAGAGTCATTGCTCGGCACTGACCCCGTGAGTCAGGACAAATATCTTGTTTTGTAAAATATTTTAGTTTAATAATGCTTTTTTTAAATTAACCTTGCTAAATAGATGTTGGCAATATTACATGTGACTGAAACTGTGCATGTCTATGGTTTAATATTAGTATATTAATATCAGCATATTAAAAAGTATATCCTATCATTTCAGGTGCACAGTGACCCCCTGCAGTTCGGTGGAGACATTTTGACTCCATTACATTTGATAAAAACTGCCATACAATGTATTACTGTGCAGAAAAGAGTTTGCATGGATCTGTATTTGTAAATTTTTGCGTTTAATTTAATTTCAATAAAAACTTCTTTCCCCTGTTTGAAATGGTTTCATTCTTACAAACACTTATGTTTAGAAATTGGTAGAATATTACAAGGTTAAGACATGAACTGCTATACCTTTGTATTTCTAAAAAAGGTAGGATATTCTGATTAAATAATTTAGTGCATCACCATGTACAAAGGTGGAATTTTCTAATTAAGGAATTTCGTAGCTCTACCAATGTGAAACGGGTAGGATATCCTGATGAAGGGTTTTGGTGCATCGACGTGTTCCCTCCATATTTTATAAATATTTTCAAATGAATGAATCTGGTGTTGCAAACTGTGCGTGTATTTACCAGGTTGGATATCAAAATGTGCTACCAGGTGTAGTTTATGAAGGTGAGCTAGATCAGTAAACTAAGGGTTCACATTTAATTTAAGGTTTGGCTGTTTTGCTTAATTTTAAAGGAATGTGCGAGTCTGTGTGAGTTGATCTTGATGTATATTACAGGGAAATTAAGTGAAAGTTATGTGGATTAGAGCAGTGTTTCCCAATTCCAGTCCTCAGGGCCCCCCTGCCTGCATGTTTTAGATGTGCCTCTATACCAGAACAGCTGATTCAAATGATTGCATGACATCTTCTGCAGCCACCAAGTACTGCAGGAGCCTGTTAATCACCCAAAGATTCAATCCAGGTGTGTGGCAGAAGGGAAACACCTAAAACATGCAGGCAGGGGGGCCCAAGGACTGGAATTGGGAAACACTGGATTAGAGGATATGTTGGATTTGAGGATGAGTTATTGAAAAAAGTTAACATTTATTAGTCTTTATTGCTAAACAAGCAAATCTAGAAGGCTCTTACCTAGTACAGAAGGAAAAGATGGGGAACATAGCAATGTTCCAGTTGTTTCTAATCTGGTGAGGTTTCAATTGTGATTTAAATAAACTCCGGGTGTCCGGGTGTTTTACAGTTTTTTTTAAATTTGTTCCAGATTTGAGGCGCGTAAAACTGACAGACATACTTCTGAAACAGTTTTAAAAAAATATTCCTCTGCGATGTTCTGAAGTTCACAGCTAAGATGGGTGCTTTACATGAAAATTGTCGTATCATCTGATTGTTGAAGTTGATGCAAGATGAAACCATGTCACATGCTTGAGATTTTGCAGGATGTTTGCAATTAGAAAGACACTCTTAGCATTTATATTAATATGCATTTATTTATTTAGATAATGTTTAAAGTACAGGATAAAGTACAGGAGGAAAAGAATTACATCTGAAAGAATAAAAACCAATGCAATTAATTTGTATTGTGATTTAGAACTTAATATGAATGTTCTTTTTAATTTTCCCCTAATTTCCATCAACAAGTTATGTAGAGATTTAAACAATTCTTTGGATATAGATTAGTTTCATGATGCTAATAAAGACATCAAAAAGGTGAGATGAAGTATTTTTTGTACATGTGAGTAAATAGTAGAGCTAATAGTGATAATAACTGTAGGCTGTATGAAAGCACTGCCTGAGTTATTGAAGCAGTGGGGCTCTTAGGCTGGTCGCAGGATTATTTGTAGAGCAGCTGTGAGCAGAGCGGTCAGGAGAACAGAGGCTGGTGATTTTGTGAACTCCAGGACACCACTGGTGGTTGCAGCTGTAAATCAAACAAACACAGTCCATTTACAACATTCCTGATTTAAACTCTACTGCTGAATATTTAGAAATGATTTAATGTAAGTAAAGTATGCTCACATTGGGATGATATTGATGTACTGGCTGGGGTTGTACTTGAACTGTTTGTGGTTCCTAAATCAAAGAATTAAGTTTGTTAGACAGTGGCACCCCCTAGTGGCTGTAAAGAGTAAAACTACAACAGAAGACCTTTGACACCACACCATGAATAAGTTACTGCAGACACTTAAATGAAACAAGACGGTTCATTAGAATTGTTATTTAATCACATAAAATCCATAAGATGTCTAATTTTTCCTTTATCTCACAAAGCTCCAACAGTTCCAAATGAAAACTGTTCAGTACAGAAAACACATGATGGTGAAATATTTTTTCATTTTAGGCAGTAGTTTATCTAAATTTATATTCATCACCCGTATTGGACCATTTTTAAAGAGAAAGGTGAGAGTTTTACCCTGTGGCTCAGTGCTGTTTGTACTGGTTGGTACTGTTGGGTCTGCCCGAGTGGTGATTAGACCCAAACCCAGTGTGTTCAGGTCAGACTGTAGCTGTAGGTTCACCCAGGTCTGAACCACAGTATCATTCTCAAACAGTTTGAGATCTCGTAGGTTTTCACCCATCAGACCTTGGACGTTGGCCACAGTCAGATTCTGTCCCGGAAAAAAACATACACAGGAAGATTTCTTTGAGGATCTTTAATTTTCAGGACCAGACCGTTACTGTAAGTAAATGAACTAGGTTGAGATTTGTTTTGTAGCTTTGGCCACTAAAATGACCACAGAACCTTCTCACGCAGACAGTTTCCTGGTATCGTTTGTTTCACAAGCAAACTTACAGTTATCACGTTGATATCCAGACTCCTGAAAGTCTGGACATCCATGCTGATGTTCTGTCTTGATAACGTTGCAATATCTGCTTGAGGTGCTCCCCCTACCGACCAGAAATAGGAAGGTTACCTTAGTGAAAGGTCCTTAGTTGTACAGTTAGGCAGTTACCAGTCATGCTCACCTAGATAGCCTTTAACCAGGTTAAAAAAGTTAATGGGATTATCACGATGGACGCTGAAGGAGGAGTTGCTGATCTCGAAGAGGACTCTCTTCTGCTCAGTTGAACATGATGCCACATTTAGATGCTTGGCATTTCTGACAACAGATCAAGAGACATTCAGTGTTACCTTATCGACTACAGTGGACATATCCATGTTATATCCATGCTGACACCAACCTGATACTGTCTGCTGTAATGGTCTGTAATGTGCTGGTGTCCAGTGAGGTTGGAGTCAATAATGTTCAGTTCACTGCTGCCCAGTGAATTTCCAGAGGTATTCAGGTACTTGGTGATGATTGCTTTGCTCTAAATGTAACATGAAGAAAAACTCAAGTTACCAAATTCCAGTCAAATGAAAGTTTTGGTAATGTTTACGGTCTGCTGTACCTGTGCCATCTCCCATGCTCCATCTTCAGGTTTCATCAGAGCTGCCAAGGTATCCAGTGCAGTGATGTTCCACTTAGAGATGTCATCAGGTGTTGCTGAGCGAGAGACTGAAGCAAGCATCTGTACTTCCTGATCAGGAACTCCAGATGGGAATGCCTGGAGAGATGGATTGAGACAAATTGTGTTAAACAAACACCAAAATCTGACATTACATGCATTATCATCATCTTTGAAAATGAAGTACATCAAATTCTGCTTTTAAACTTATTTGTGATGAGTGAGAGTTTGCACTTATTTTAGAAAATGTACAAATCAGTTTGAGCTCAGTCCAGTCGTTAGCAACCGCTTTTAGTTAGTAACCGCTTTTAGTTAGTAACCCTCTTTATCAGGTTCCGCCACCTGGTGGATCTGGCATGCACATGCAGGCAAACTCACACATGCACATGAATATGTACATATCTGGCACATTTAAAAGCTTCAGGAGAAACCAACAACTACACTAAACTCTGGGAAAGTTTTTGTACTGTAAGAGAAGGAGGTTGGATTAAAAGCAGCTGTGAAAAACATAAAAAGTAACAGATATTCCCATGTCACCTGGTTGAGTTTATTGAGAATGATTCTTTGATAACCATCATCATCCACTTTCTGGCAGATGGAGTAGAGGTTATCTTTCAGAATGGGAACGTCCAGGCAGAGTTCAAACTGCAGCTGATTGTAGCCAAAGGGGAAGGAAGGGTCGCTGATGGTCACCTGGGTGATGTTCCCCTCACTGCATCCTTTTAAAAGTTTGAGAAAATGAGTTGGAATTGGTTTGGAACTAATTTATTTCACTTAAGTAACTTAGTCTTTAATCATTTAGGGAATCTTGCAGTTTTGGCTTCGGTAGCTGCTTTTAAAAGTGTTTACCTGCTCCTCGTTTTGCTACTGTAGGGGTGAGCTCTGAAAACAGATTCCTGAGCTTCATCTTCTGTGTGTTTTGTTTCCTTAGGTCAGGCATGAAACCCTTAAGGAATCTTTTCTGTGTTGCCTGATAAAGTAGAAATAATGACAGTTAGTTCTTTCATGCAAAGACAAATGAGTTGTTGTTAGGTGAATTTATGTCGCATCTTAATGTTATCAGACTTACAGCTGTGAAATGTGTCCAGATGTTTCTTGTTAAATACAAAGGAAGTGTTCCCAGACTCTCTAGCGTCTGTTGGTCCCAACTGTTTACAGCTCTGAAAAAAGATTTGTGCAAATATGACACATCTAAACAATATTTAAATATACATAAGTCATCATTCAGACAACAAGCAAGGGATTAATTGTAGCTGGTGTGTTGCTGTGAAATCCATCTAAGTCTATCTGATTGTTTTAGCAGATAATCTAACATGCAAGTAAGCCTGGATGTTAGATGCAAATAAAGAGCCCAATTTATCTCGATTTATATGAAAATGCAGGACAACAAAAGCTGAGTGATTTTTTCCTGCAGATTAAATGACTGGATTAATTTCTTTAGTACCCGTATTGTGTTTTCCCAGACAGCAGCAGTGTTTCCATAGCAGCCACTTGGCTGGCAGAGAGGTCTTTGCAGGCTTTGAGTTTTTCCAGGATGAGAGGATCTGAGTTCTCAATGTCGGATCTATCCAGAGTGCAGACCATGTTCCCCAGGACCTCCACATTGTCTCTGCTCAGGTTGATGCCACTGATCCCCTGAAACAATGAAAATACAGCTCACCAGTGAATATGTTTCATTTCTCTGCTGTAGAAGAGTAATTTGAAGTACATGTGCTTTGATGCATGCTGGAGGTAGGCTCTTTGTATATTCATTCTCTGTTTTATTAGCTCACCAAGCAGTCTCGAGCTTCCCTGAACTTCTGTGGGCCCTTGTTCAAGATGCTGGAGGCCACAGAGAAGTCTGTAGCACCCAGGGCAGAAAAGTAGGACCTGCAGTTTGCTTTCTGGACATCTTGAACACTGTAGTGGAGTGGTGGAAAAATAGTTTTTATAAATAACTGCAGAAATAATTAGCTTTCAAAACAACAGGCACAGTTATGATGTGATGAGAGACTTACTCCAAGTAGAGAAGCATGTCTGAAGGGTAATCAGTGAAGTTCTGAGAGAGGTCGTCACGGATCAGGTTGTACATGCAGGTCAGCTGGAGGTCATAATGTGAGAACAAGGATGGAAAACTGGTTCTTATACCTGCAGCTCATGCTTTATTTCAGATCTCACCACTCAAATTGTAAACAGAAACTCAATATAAATCATGATATAGAGGCAGCAGAACTTACTTGAGGTTCCTTCAGATCCACCTTGGCTGTTTCTTTCCTCGGTCGACAGGCACGGATCATCTGCTTGATTTTGGCTTTAGACATTTTCTGAACCGATGAACAGCTGAAGCCTTGCAGCACAGACGGCGAAAGCCTGCAGAGAGAAAACAAAAGAGCACAGAGTTTAATGCATGGAAAGGTGGAAATTCTCATGACAAATAGCTGCGGGTTTTGGTTACTTACTGTTCGATGTCAAAGCCTGATTCACCCAATATCCCAATAAACATGGCTGACTATAAAGAGTAATACAGGAGTCGTTATTTAAGATGTTATTAACATGTGAGAAATATTATTCTGTTAAACATGGCAGGTGATCTCTGGCACGTTTATTAAAATATCTCTCACAGCATCAATGTTTTATCCATTTAAAATCAGAACAAATCACTGACCTGATCTGGAGTCCACATCTTTTTGTTAATCATACTGATGTTGACTGTGCTCTCAGAAAATACCAGCAGTGAAGATGGGATCTCATTTGCTAGGACATCAGGGACATTCTCCAGCAATTTAACTGGATTTGCGTCCACAGAAATGATCTGACGCAATCCAAAGTAGGTCAGTAGATGTCATTTTTATTTGTCTGCTTCATTCAATATTACTGAATTTAAGGGCAAGTTAATTTTGTACCTTTCTGACAAAAGTCTCCTGGACGACCTTTGAGGCTTCCAGTATGTTGGAAACGATGTTGGGACTCTTGGAAGCGCTGAGTATTTCGGAAGCTGAGATCTTTTGAATTGACTCTGAGCGAAGTCCAACAACAAGAGTTCCTAGAGACTCCAGAGAAGCTGCGCTGTTGATCTGTCAGTTACATTGTTATCTATTAAAATCATTAAAATCATGTTCTGGGAACTAGAAACTAATGACCATTTAGATTGGATCATAGATTTTGATAACAAATTCAGGTTAACATTTATGCAGCTAATCAATGAATAGCTGAAGTGTTTCAGGAAAGCTGAAGAAAACAGCAAAACTTACCTGAAATCCTGAGGAGGTGATGGACTGGATGACAGTGGTGGCCTGGTCCTGGCCCCAGTTTTTCACAGAGCCCAGGGTGGACAAAGAGGAAACCAGCACTGAAGGTGGCACTGTAAGGATCTGACCTATGGTCAGTGCTGAAGAGGCGCTGCCAAGTTCTCCAAAAGTTTCCGCTGTGAAATTCTTGATGTTGGATGTCAGAGATGCAGATATCTGTTGAATATAATATTGAAGATGCATTAGTTTAATTTAACCTTGAATCAGTCACTGTCTCCAGCAGAGCAATCTATAATACAATAAATGACAAAGTCATTGTTATGTAGCTATTGTAATGTTTTAAACTCATTATGTCATGTGAGACAAACATTTTTATCTAGTGAAGGACATTAAGATATTTGCTGTGAATCACTGCTGTACAAATTGAATTAAATTGAGCTGGAAAAGCGTCGTTGAAGCAAACAATATTTCTGTGTATGAACTTCTAGATCTGGTACCTCAGGATCTTCTGTTCCATTACAGAATGTCTTCAGTTTTTCCAAGATGACCATTGTCTCAGATTCAGCAAGAGAGGAAAATACTGAGCTTGGGATGTCAGAGGAACATAATAAAGAGCCTGGAAGCCTGAATGAGAGGTGGAGTTTTATTCAACCGAGTGTAAGGATAAGTAGTTATCCTTACAGAACATACAGACATGGAGACATGATCTGATTAACAGTGTCGTACATTTCTTTGCTTAAGGGATTAAAAACTTACTTGAATGGACTGAAGTTCGGATCGAATGTGTATAGCTGGGTGATGTAGTAGCCTGTTACATATTTAGAGATGGCTGTGTTGTTGAAGAGTTCCAGGTTAGAGTAATCCTTCAGGAATATCTCCAGCTTTAAATGTAGAAACAACAAGAAATACATGTAAACAGGAACAAAACAGGACTAAAATGTTCTGTATGATTGACTTTGCACAAATAAACATTTTGAATGGTGAATTCTAATGTACACACAAACACATCCAGTCCCAAACAAACATGCAACATTTCTTTAAGCTTCCTGTATCTGAGCCCTCTTATGCCCCCCTGCGGAGCATGTGGAAACTTGATGGTAGCTCAGTGGCACCTTATCTGTGAAACATCCTGCCTTTCCTGCTTCAAACTCTTAAAAATGTACTTTTAAACTCTGGCTTTTAGTACTAACTGAACACACTATTACAGCTTTAATTGTGCTGAATGTAATATTTTATTTCTACCACTATGTTATTCTATTTTTAACACTTTCATCAAAATGATTTTAAATGTGCTGCAAACATTGACTTTGGTTGTTCTGATTAGAAATGTTGTAAATTCTCTCAAACAATTGGAATCATAACCAATAAACACCAAGGCTTGATTTGGTTTATATTGTATATTTATATCTGTTAGGACAAATACCTGAGAGGTGGAGATAAAACTGGTGAGATCATCCAAAGTGAGAAATGTAACAAAGCTGCCAATGTAGTTGACAAACCAGGAGGTAGAATTCAGCTCTGGATCCCTGGGATCGTAGCATCTGGCTCCAGAGCCTGTGGACAAAGAGAGACATATTACTGCAATGTATGTTTCCGCCTGCCTGAATCATTTGCATATTTTGCTTTAAAACTTTTCATACCCCTTATGAAAAAATGTATATATTTTACTGGGATTTTTGTTATAACCAATGGTTTCCAAATTGGAGTCAAGGTTTCACTGGGTGGTACAAATCCGCCGATGTAGCTCACAAACAAACCTGATAATCAGTTTTTTGGATATGTGGTTTGACATGTACAGAGAAAAACTAGCCCTCTGTGGCAACTTTGCAACTTAAGCCTGCAAAATGGTGGAGGGAGAAGATAACAGATTTCTGACTTTTGCATCTAATAACTCTCAGATGGTTTTGCCCTTCTGCAACAGACTTGTCAGTTAACACGGCCTCTACTAGTACACCAAAGGGAAGCTCTCTCTACAACCTTCACTGAGTGAGCTCATTTCAGGAAAAAAAAAGACTATTTCAGGATCTGCCTTCGCTCTTATTTTATGTTAAGGTATGGAGCTGTTCTCCTATCTTTTGTCCAACAGCCCCTCCCATCTGTGTCATCGTGCTCTTCTCCGTCCATCTCTTACCCCGAATGAGTTGACCTCAAAGACCTCAAAATTGCCCCAAAATTATTGTAAGTCCATGTGGCAACGTCCAAAGAAAGATTGGTGCAGGTACTGTAGGGCTTCAGTTGAAAAGGACAGTGCTCCCTTGATCTAACACCTCAGATTTGTTAAGGATCTGCTGGATTTATATTCAGTTTAAATTATACTTAGGTGTACTCAGTTTTGGCTTACTAAGTAGAAGACTTCTTAAAACCCCTTAATTCTCACCCATGGGAAATGCAATGGAAAAACGAAACATGGGTGTTCCGTTTTATGTTAAGGGGCTGAGGAGTTTTTTTGTGTTAGACTTTATTTATGAGAGTCAGCATATAGGAAGCCAAATACAAACAAATTTCACCCTTATTTAAAAAACAAATGTAAACCATGCGTCAATTTTTCTCAACTTTAGATCTATGCACTCCTTTGTCTTGGTCTGTCCCAAAATATGAGAAAATACCTACATAGAAGTTTGTTGTTATACTATGAAAAATGATTTTCTATATCCCATGTAGGATTGTGAGTTAAAGATAATAGAATAGAAGTATCCTTTACTGTCCAACTAAAATTTAGGAATTTAGAAAAATTCAGGAATAATAAAGATTGTTCTATTTCATCCCTACTGACCGCCAGAGGCGGTGCTTCAAGGACTGAATGATCATTCTTGCGCATGCGCAGGTCGAGTACTAATGACAACAAAGTCACCTGTGACCTGCCGGGGACCCACGTGACTCTATATAGTCACGTGGCACCTGGCATTCAATCCCTCAATCTTCTCGCGAGAAGCAGAGATTCCGAGGGACCAAGCACTCTGGCGGTCATCCGGAATTCATAGATCCGTAGTTACGGTAGTAACTTTCGTTTTTAAATCATACCGGCTCTCAGGAAACTCCTGATGGTTGTGTATACATCTTCTTGTCCAAACTCAGAACTGGTGTATGGGAAGAATTTCCCCATAAAAAACACCCTGTTGTACAGAAAACAAAGTTGGGTTCATGATAGGGTTTTAGGTATGTTTATGATATTATAATACAGAAACCTACAGTTTTTGGAAGGTGAGACATGAGGCATTCTGCACTTCGTTGTAGCTGATGAGATCCTTGGTGAGGAACTTCAAATAGTTCCTCAAACGTACGTTAAACCACAGATCAACCTCAGATCTTCTGTTGCTGCTCAGAGCCAAAGGCCAAACACAGGGAAGGATGATCCTCCTCACATCGTCTGGGACGTCCTCCTGCAGGTGTTGTACAGAAATATTAAACAGTGAGGAGAACACAAGCAGATTCACCCATAGATGTTACTACACATTTAAATTTGAGACGGGGACATACGTTTTCTAGGAAGGAAGGAGTGTTGTTGTAGTTGCTGAAGATGATGCAGATGCCTGAACTGTTACTGATTGCGCCAGGCTGAATGAGGAACTGACGCAGTTCTGAGGTGCTAATGGTATTTAGGAGCTGAAAACAGAAGAAAACACTTTTTAAGTTAATTTAACTAGATTACGTGAATGAGTCCATTTTTGGATTCCTAATATAGAATGTATAAACAAAATTGCTCCAAAAATCTCCTTTCTATCTGTTCCCTTTTATCTGTGTGTATAAATGTTCATATTCAGATATTTAGCTGTACCTCTGATTTGCGTGTTGGTGGAAGAAGAGAGATGAATGATGGGACATCAGGAAAGCCAAAGCTAAGGAAGTTGTTCTTCAGGAAGATGTAAAAGCTTCCACCACTGTAGCACTTTAGTAGGGTTTGATCTGTTTTACAAAGTAAAGCATCTTATTCTGGGTACAAATAAGACATCAGTTTTATTTCTGTTGTGGTTACTTTGTTGCATTTTTTTATTAAGCTGAAATTCTTAAAGCTGTCAAGTTTTCATGACTTTCATCAGCTTCAGCGAGTCACACCCAGTTGTTTCTTCTAAAGCAGCTATCCCAGGTTTGCATCCCAATGTTAGACCATTTGCTCTTTTCCCTCTCAAGCTACTAGAGACTAAAGGACAGTAGCACCACATAGCATCACAATAATAAACAACATGGGTAATCTTATACAACTGGACAGATGTTCCATTTGTTATTTAAGCTTGAAAAAGTGATACTTTTTAATTTACAAAAGTATTACTGCTTGCGATAGACTGGCAACCTGTCCAGGGTGTACCCCACCTCTTGCCCGGAACGTTAGCTGGGGATAGGCACCAGCAACCCTCCCGACTCCATTAGGGACAAAGGGTGAATAGAAAATGGATAGATGGATGGATGGATGGAAGTATTACTGCTGAAACAGCTTTTGGAAGTTTTCATTCAACTACATTGAAAATCATTGGTACCCCTAGCAGATTTAGATTTACACTTCTACTTTAATTTTACAAACATGTTTCTCCCAACTAGAAATAATTTTAAGATTTAGTAGCAACCCAGTCAGAGTCCTGACTGAAATCTGATTGAGTAGCTGGGGGTAGAGCTAAAGATTAGGGAGATGGTTGTGCATCATATCCTGCCTGTTATGCATGAGATATTGCTATGCTGCTGCAAAACACAATTGTCACTTTATAACAATAAACACAAGAATAATTGTTCTTGAGAAAATCTGCATGTTTCCTTTTTGTTATTTAAATTTTTTGGTAGTTTCAATCAGAAACAATTTAGAGTACAAATTTCACAGGAACATCTAAACATTTTGAATACTTTATCCAAAAACCTCCAATTCCTGGAGCTGTGTCTCCGAGAGCATTGATATATTAATTGATCTGTCTTTATTTCACGAGATGGATTTGGGAATTCTGCAGATACTCCACATTGCAAAAACCAAAAATATATTTTTGATCTTTTTTGTAGTACAAATATGTCAGTACACTCAAAATAAAACAAATCTAACTTACAACTCTAAGAGAGTTGTTTTTGTACGTTCTGACAAGATACACATGTGTACCAAGGTTCATAACTCTGGGATAAAGCATGACTTGGGGCTGATCATTTAAAATATTCTAGGAGGCGCTGTAGAGAAATTAGGGCTCGCCCAGCACAGACTGTTGTGGATTCCTGTCGGGGGCAGATAAGGATCCATCTGGGTGAGTTTGATGCAGCTCAGCTTGAAACTGTGGAATTTAGAGCCAAATGTATGGCACCAGCGTTACATGTCACTTTGCCACGCTGCCACCCCCGCCTGCTCCCCTGAAACTGGTCAGGGTTGTAATCCATGTCTTCTGTCTCTGAACACAGTTTTATGTTGATTAGGTCAAAGAGGTCAGATAGAGACCGTTCACAGTAGCCGACTGATCGAAATCCCTAGGAGGAGTCAAATGTGAAGGCTATAAACTTTCAAAATGGCCGACTTCTTGTTTGATTTGCACTATTACATTAATTGAATCCTCTGTGCGTCTTGTGGAACTCTACAAGTGTACCAATTTTCATATCTGTACGATGAAGTAAAGTCATAGCAGAGGGGGTTTGAAAAATCATAATAAACACTATGACTACAATAGGCTTTCGCAGCGCTTCGCTGCTTGGGCCTTATAATCGGCCAGTGGAATAAGACATTTTAATTTATGGAAAAATGTCATGTCTGGCAGATTATTATGTCACTCAATTACATTTTCATCAATATTATGGTGTTATTGACTTAAAAACAGCTCCTATATCTTGCTGAAAAGTTAACTGTAAATTAGTTTTCTTATTTTAAGTGTATTAAGATAGCACTAGAAACTAGACAAAAAATATTGGGTAAGATTTTGTGTTTTTACAGATAATCATAGTTTTCCATTTCAACTAAATGTTCTGGGAAATTTTACTGTTTTTAAGATGTTTAGATTGATGTTAAAAATGTACTAAATCAACCAAGAAATATCAAAGTCAGAATAAGCTTCTTTTCTTTTGTTGTAAGCATTATTTTCTACCTTGGAGGAAGAGGATCATATTTTTGTAGATCTCTGCCTTGGTTTCGTCGCTGAGTGTCATCTGCATAGTTTCAAGCACTGAAATCCTGAAGGGAATTTATCAGTTACTAATCTAAACCAATAATCAATGTTACATTATACAATGTATTGCCTAAAAGATGAAGCCATTTTGTAATATTTTCATATCTACTGAAATTTATAAATTTATTGAATAGATACTTACATCTCTTGGCTGCTGTTGCAGCTCCTGTTTTTCACAATTCTGAATAGGTAAATAACCATAGTTGGAGAGAGATTGACCAGCAAAGGTCTGAGTTGCAGCCTAAGCCATAGCAGGAATTCCTCATCACTAACAGCCGACGAGGAAAAATTTTTATCCAGCACAGCTTCAAGAAATGCCAATGTCATATTCTGTGTGTAGTTGGCAGACTGGGTCTGTGAGAAAATTCAGTTTTAGGAGGAAAAAAAAAGAGGTGTGAACAAATTGGTCTAGTGAACATAAGGATGGTACAGCCAGAGACTATACATTTTTAGAAAAAAGATTAAAAACCTAAACATAAATTTTACAATTCTTGAAATTTATGTACTAAAAGTTTGTTTTTGTTCTTGTAGATGTACATTATGTATAATTTAGTGTTAAAGAATAAACAGTGCAAGATATTAAATGTGCAAGGCTGAGGTGAGAAATCCCAGAGCATGTTGCACATCTCTGCAAAAGAAATCTACACAGGTTGAAAATGTTGAATTTTCCAAAGAAGATTAAGCCAATTTTCTTTAATGTCAGACTGAGATGTAAATGTGCCCTGGAGAAGAGAAAGCTCACAAGTAGATCATTAAAAGTCTGGCATGTTAGAATGTCACGACAGCCAGACACAAAAATAAAAGAGATAAAATTATATTCTCTATTGAGGTTCAAGTTCTTACCACGGTAGTAGCACCAGGAGATGATAAGGCTGACCCAGAACTGTTTCTTGTTCCGAGGGTTGGCATTTCAGAGTCAGTGAGGCTTTTTGTTGGTGTACCAGTTGAAACATCTTCTGTTGCTGTCTCAGAGGTTGTTGTGGCATCTGGTGTTGATGTTGCACTGCTTGTGCCTTCAGTTAGAGGTTCTGGGGTAACAGGACTGGTTGCAATGTTTGATAGTTCTTGACTGGTACTGGTTGCAGTTTGCTTTGTTGTTGTAGTAGTAGTGATTTTAAGAGCGGTCTGAGTCTCACTTCCTGTGGCTGAAGTAGTTGTTGACATCCCACTAGTGGTCGTAACTACTGGCATCATTGTTCCAGAACTAGTTGCGGGAAAAGGCATTCTTGTGCTAGTGGTAGTTTCAGCATCTGGAGATGTTGTCAAAGAGTCAGTTGGACCACCTGGTGATGATGTACTTGCAGTGCTTGCTAAATTTGTTATTACTGTGAGAACATGCTTTTCTGAGTCTACTGTTGTCACATCACTGGTCAAAGGATCTCCTGTTGATGTCCCAGCACTTGTTTCAGGTTTAGGTTTTGATGTCAAGGAACTCGTTTCAGCAGTTGTTTCTGACATTGTGACAGTTCCAGCATCTTGCGTTGAAGTTCCAGTACTGCTTGAAACTGTTGCTTTTGTTGTGAGAGGAGTAGACTTGACACTCACGGTGTCTGTTCCAACTGTAGCCACAGAATTACCTGTTGATGTTCCAGCACTGGTTGCAGTGTTATCAGTCATCCATGAGTTGCTTCCAGTGTTAATTGTTGCTGACACCGATTTGGTTGTGATACCAAATGTTGACATTTCAGAGTCAGTGAGGCTTTTTGTTGGTGTACCAGTTGAAACATCTGCTGTTGCTGTCACAGATGTTGTGGCATCTGGTGTTGATGTTGCACTGCTCGTGCCTTGAGTTAGAGGCTCTGGTGTAACAGGACTGGTTGCAGTGTTTGATAGTTCTGGACTGGTACTGGTTAAAGTTTGCTTTGTTGTTGTGGTAGCAGTGATTTTAAGAGTGGTCTGAGTCTCACTTCCTGTGGCTGCAGTAGTTGTTGACATCCCACTAGTGGTTGTAACTACTGGCATCATTGTTCCAGAACTAGTTGCGGGAAAAGGCATTCTTGTGCTAGTGGTAGTTTCAGCATCTGGAGATGTTGTCAAAGAGTCAGTTGGACCACCTGGTGATGATGTACTTGCAGTGCTTGCTAAATTTGTTATTACTGTGAGAACATGCTTTTCTGAGTCTACTGTTGTCACATCACTGGTCAAAGGATCTCCTGTTGATGTCCCAGCACTTGTTTCAGGTTTAGGTTTTGATGTCAAGGAACTCGTTTCAACAGTTGTTTCTGACATTGTGACAGTTCCAGCATCTTGCGTTGAAGTCCCAGTACTGCTTGAAACTGTTGCTTTTGTTGTGAGAGGAGTAGACTTGACACTCACGGTGTCTGTTCCAACTGTAGCCACAGAATTACCTGTTGATGTTCCAGCACTGGTTGCAGTGTTATCAGTCATCCATGAGTTGCTTCCGGTGTTAATTGTTGTTGACACCGATTTGGTTGTGATACCAAATGTTGACATTTCAGAGTCAGTGAGGCTTTTTGTTGGTGTACCAGTTGAAACATCTTCTGTTGCTGTCTCAGAGGTTGTTGTGGCATCTGTTGTTGATGTTGCACTGCTTGTGCCTTCAGTTAGAGGCTCTAGGGTAACAGGACTGGTTGCAATGTTTGATAGTTCTTGACTGGTACTGGTTGCAGATTGCTTTGTTGTTGTAGTAGCAGTGATTTTAAGAGCGGTCTGAGTCTCACTTCCTGTGGCTGCAGTAGTTGTTGACATCCCACTAGTGGTCGTAACTACTGGCATCATTGTTCCAGAACTAGTTGTAGGAAAAGGCATTCTTGTGCTAGTGGTAGTTTCAGCATCTGGAGATGTTGTCAAAGAGTCAGTTGGACCACCTGGTGATGATGTACTTGCAGTGCTTGCTAAATTTGTTATTACTGTGAGAACATGCTTTTCTGAGTCTACTGTTGTCACATCACTGGTCAAAGGATCTCCTGTTGATGTCCCAGCACTTGTTTCAGGTTTAGGTTTTGATGTCAAGGAACTCATTCCAACAGTTGTTTCTGACATTGTGACAGTTCCAGCATCTTGCGTTGAAGTTCCAGTACTGCTTGAAACTGTTGCTTTTGTTGTGAGAGGAGTAGACTTGACACTCACGGTGTCTGTTCCAACTGTAGCCACAGAATTACCTGTTGATGTTCCAGCACTGGTTGCAGTGTTATCAGTCATCCATGAGTTGCTTCCAGTGTTAATTGTTGCTGACACCGATTTGGTTGTGATACCAAATGTTGACATTTCAGAGTCAGTGAGGCTTTTTGTTGGTGTACCAGTTGAAACATCTTCTGTTGCTGTCTCAGAGGTTGTTGTGGCATCTGGTGTTGATGTTGCACTGCTTGTGCCTTCAGTTAGAGGCTCTAGGGTAACAGGACTGGTTGCAATGTTTGATAGTTCTTGACTGGTACTGGTTGCAGTTTGCTTTGTTGTTGTAGTAGCAGTGATTTTAAGAGCGGTCTGAGTTTCACTTCCTGTGGCTGCAGTAGTTGTTGACATCCCACTAGTGGTCGTAACTACTGGCATCATTGTTCCAGAACTAGTTGAAGGAAAAGGCATTCTTAAGCCAGTGGTAGTTTCAGCATCTGGATTTTTTGTCACAGAGTCAGTTGGACCACCTGATGATGATGTACTTGCAGTGCTTGCTAAATTTGTTGTTGCTGTGAGAACATGCTTTTCTGAGTCTACTGTTGTCACATCACTGGTCAAAGGATCTCCTGTTGATGTCCCAGCACTTGTTTCAGGTTTAGGTTTTGATGTCAAGGAACTCGTTTCAACAGTTGTTTCTGACATTGTGAAGGTTCCAGCATCTTGCGTTGAAGTTCCAGTATTGCTTGAAACTGTTGCTTTTGTTGTGAGAGGAGTAGACTTGACACTCACGGTGTCTGTTCCAACTGTAGCCACAGAATTACCTGTTGATGTTCCAGCACTGGTTGCAGTGTTATCAGTCATCCATGAGTTGCTTCCAGTGTTAATTGTTGCTGACACCGATTTGGTTGTGATACCAAATGTTGACATTTCAGAGTCAGTGAGGCTTTTTGTTGGTGTACCAGTTGAAACATCTGCTGTTGCTGTCACAGATGTTGTGGCATCTGGTGTTGATGTTGCACTGCTCGTGCCTTGAGTTAGAGGCTCTGGTGTAACAGGACTGGTTGCAGTGTTTGATAGTTCTGGACTGGTACTGGTTAAAGTTTGCTTTGTTGTTGTGGTAGCAGTGATTTTAAGAGTGGTCTGAGTCTCACTTCCTGTGGCTGCAGTAGTTGTTGACATCCCACTAGTGGTTGTAACTACTGGCATCATTGTTCCAGAACTAGTTGCGGAAAAGGCATTCTTGTGCTAGTGGTAGTTTCAGCATCTGGAGATGTTGTCAAAGAGTCAGTTGGACCACCTGGTGATGATGTACTTGCAGTGCTTGCTAAATTTGTTATTACTGTGAGAACATGCTTTTCTGAGTCTACTGTTGTCACATCACTGGTCAAAGGATCTCCTGTTGATGTCCCAGCACTTGTTTCAGGTTTAGGTTTTGATGTCAAGGAACTCGTTTCAACAGTTGTTTCTGACATTGTGACAGTTCCAGCATCTTGCGTTGAAGTCCCAGTACTGCTTGAAACTGTTGCTTTTTGTTGTGAGGAGTAGACTTGACACTCACGGTGTCTGTTCCAACTGTAGCCACAGAATTACCTGTTGATGTTCCAGCACTGGTTGCAGTGTTATCAGTCATCCATGAGTTGCTTCCAGTGTTAATTGTTGTTGACACCGATTTGGTTGTGATACCAAATGTTGACATTTCAGAGTCAGTGAGGCTTTTTGTTGGTGTACCAGTTGAAACATCTTCTGTTGCTGTCTCAGAGGTTGTTGTGGCATCTGTTGTTGATGTTGCACTGCTTGTGCCTTCAGTTAGAGGCTCTAGGGTAACAGGACTGGTTGCAATGTTTGATAGTTCTTGACTGGTACTGGTTGCAGTTTGCTTTGTTGTTGTAGTAGCAGTGATTTTAAGAGCGGTCTGAGTCTCACTTCCTGTGGCTGCAGTAGTTGTTGACATCCCACTAGTGGTCGTAACTACTGGCATCATTGTTCCAGAACTAGTTGTAGGAAAAGGCATTCTTAAGCCAGTGGTAGTTTCAGCATCTGGATTTTTTGTCACAGAGTCAGTTGGACCACCTGATGATGATGTACTTGCAGTGCTTGCTAAATTTGTTGTTGCTGTGAGAACATGCTTTTCTGAGTCTACTGTTGTCACATCACTGGTCAAAGGATCTCCTGTTGATGTCCCAGCACTTATTTCAGGTTTAGGTTTTGATGTCAAGGAACTCATTCCAACAGTTGTTTCTGACATTGTGACAGTTCCAGCATCTTGCGTTGAAGTTCCAGTACTGCTTGAAACTGTTGCTTTTGTTGTGAGAGTAGACTTGACACTCACGGTGTCTGTTCCAACTGTAGCCACAGAATTACCTGTTGATGTTCCAGCACTGGTTGCAGTGTTATCAGTCATCCATGAGTTGCTTCCAGTGTTAATTGTTGCTGACACCGATTTGGTTGTGATACCAAATGTTGACATTTCAGAGTCAGTGAGGCTTTTTGTTGGTGTACCAGTTGAAACATCTGTTGCTGTCACAGATGTTGTGGCATCTGGTGTTGATGTTGCACTGCTCGTGCCTTGAGTTAGAGGCTCTGGTGTAACAGGACTGGTTGCAGTGTTTGATAGTTCTGGACTGGTACTGGTTAAAGTTTGCTTTGTTGTTGTGGTAGCAGTGATTTTAAGAGTGGTCTGAGTCTCACTTCCTGTGGCTGCAGTAGTTGTTGACATCCCACTAGTGGTTGTAACTACTGGCATCATTGTTCCAGAACTAGTTGCGGGAAAAGGCATTCTTGTGCTAGTGGTAGTTTCAGCATCTGGAGATGTTGTCAAAGAGTCAGTTGGACCACCTGGTGATGATGTACTTGCAGTGCTTGCTAAATTTGTTATTACTGTGAGAACATGCTTTTCTGAGTCTACTGTTGTCACATCACTGGTCAAAGGATCTCCTGTTGATGTCCCAGCACTTGTTTCAGGTTTAGGTTTTGATGTCAAGGAACTCGTTTCAACAGTTGTTTCTGACATTGTGACAGTTCCAGCATCTTGCGTTGAAGTCCCAGTACTGCTTGAAACTGTTGCTTTTGTTGTGAGAGGAGTAGACTTGACACTCACGGTGTCTGTTCCAACTGTAGCCACAGAATTACCTGTTGATGTTCCAGCACTGGTTGCAGTGTTATCAGTCATCCATGAGTTGCTTCCAGTGTTAATTGTTGTTGACACCGATTTGGTTGTGATACCAAATGTTGACATTTCAGAGTCAGTGAGGCTTTTTGTTGGTGTACCAGTTGAAACATCTTCTGTTGCTGTCTCAGAGGTTGTTGTGGCATCTGTTGTTGATGTTGCACTGCTTGTGCCTTCAGTTAGAGGCTCTAGGGTAACAGGACTGGTTGCAATGTTTGATAGTTCTTGACTGGTACTGGTTGCAGTTTGCTTTGTTGTTGTAGTAGCAGTGATTTTAAGAGCGGTCTGAGTCTCACTTCCTGTGGCTGCAGTAGTTGTTGACATCCCACTAGTGGTCGTAACTACTGGCATCATTGTTCCAGAACTAGTTGTAGGAAAAGGCATTCTTAAGCCAGTGGTAGTTTCAGCATCTGGATTTTTTGTCACAGAGTCAGTTGGACCACCTGATGATGATGTACTTGCAGTGCTTGCTAAATTTGTTGTTGCTGTGAGAACATGCTTTTCTGAGTCTACTGTTGTCACATCACTGGTCAAAGGATCTCCTGTTGATGTCCCAGCACTTATTTCAGGTTTAGGTTTTGATGTCAAGGAACTCATTCCAACAGTTGTTTCTGACATTGTGACAGTTCCAGCATCTTGCGTTGAAGTTCCAGTACTGCTTGAAACTGTTGCTTTTGTTGTGAGAGGAGTAGACTTGACACTCACGGTGTCTGTTCCAACTGTAGCCACAGAATTACCTGTTGATGTTCCAGCACTGGTTGCAGTGTTATCAGTCATCCATGAGTTGCTTTCAGTGTTAATTGTTGCTGACACCGATTTGGTTGTGATACCAAATGTTGACATTTCAGAGTCAATGAGGCTTTTTGTTGGTGTACCAGTTGAAACATCTGCTGTTGCTGTCACAGATGTTGTGGCATCTGGTGTTGATGTTGCACTGCTCGTGCCTTGAGTTAGAGGCTCTGGTGTAACAGGACTGGTTGCAGTGTTTGATAGTTCTGGACTGGTACTGGTTAAAGTTTGCTTTGTTGTTGTGGTAGCAGTGATTTCAAGAGTGGTCTGAGTCTCACTACTTGTGGCTGCAGTAGTTGTTGACATCCCACTAGTGGTTGTAACTACTGGCATCATTGTTCCAGAACTAGTTGCGGGAAAAGGCATTCTTGTGCTAGTGGTAGTTTCAGCATCTGGAGATGTTGTCAAAGAGTCAGTTGGACCACCTGGTGATGATGTACTTGCAGTGCTTGCTAAATTTGTTATTACTGTGAGAACATGCTTTTCTGAGTCTACTGTTGTCACATCACTGGTCAAAGGATCCCCTGTTGATGTCACGGAACTTGTTTCAGGTTTAAGTTTTGATGTCAAGGAACTCGTTTCAACAGTTGTTTCTGACATTGTGAAGGTTCCAGCATCTTGCGTTGAAGTTCCAGTACTGCTTGAAACTGTTGCTTTTGTTGTGAGAGGAGTAGACTTGACACTCACGGTGTCTGTTCCAACTGTAGCCACAGAATTACCTGTTGATGTTCCAGCACTGGTTGCAGTGTTATCAGTCATCCATGAGTTGCTTCCAGTGTTAATTGTTGCTGACACCGATTTGGTTGTGATACCAAATGTTGACATTTCAGAGTCAGTGAGGCTTTTTGTTGGTGTACCAGTTGAAACATCTTCTGTTGCTGTCTCAGAGGTTGTTGTGGCATCTGGTGTTGATGTTGCACTGCTTGTGCCTTCAGTTAGAGGCTCTGGTGTAACAGGACTGGTTGCAATGTTTGATAGTTCTTGACTGGTACTGGTTGCAGTTTGCTTTGTTGTTGTAGTAGCAGTGATTTTAAGAGCGGTCTGAGTCTCACTTCCTGTGGCTGAAGTAGTTGTTGACATCCCACTAGTGGTCGTAACTACTGGCATCATTGTTCCAGAACTAGTTGTAGGAAAAGGCGTTCTTGTGCTAGTGAATGTTGTTTGTGTGTCAGAATGTGTTCCAGTTGCAGTTCCAGTACTTGTAACAGTGGTTTTCTCGGTGGGCGTTGTAGTTGGAGAGATCATGCTGTTTGTAGATAGACCAATACCCATTGTGTCTAGAACTGACTGTTGTTGCAAGTTTACCCACATCTGAATCACAGTGTCGTTCTCAAACAACTTTAGGACTGGTAAATTTTCCCCCATGAGGTTCTGGACGTTGGAAACAGTTAAATCCTGCATGTTTAGAAAAATTAAATGTTGGAATTAAGTCTTTTTTTACAGTTAAATTATATTTGTATCAAGGGAGAACATTTATAATCGTCCAAAGAATTCATCTATTGCGAGTTCTTCTTTCTTGTTTATACTTACAGTTATAACATTGATGTTTAGTTTCATGAAGGTTTTCACATCCATGCTTATATTTTGTTTTGACAACGATATTATATCAACCAGAGATGTTCCACCTTTCAAAAAAGAAATGAATGACAAAATTAAAAAGCTGTTCTCATTTGGATCATTAGATAATAGTGAGTATGTAATCTCACCTAGATAACCTTTAATCAGGTTAAAAAAGTTAATGGGATTATCACGATGGACACTGAAGGAGGAGTTGCTGATCTCGTAGAGGACTCTTTTCTGCTCAGTTGAACATGATGCCACATCTAGATGCTTGGCATTTCTGACAGCAGATCAAGAGACATTCAGTGTTACTTAACGACCACAGTGGACATATCCATGTTATATCCATGCTGACACCAACCTGATACTGTCTGCTGTGATGGTCTGTAATGTGCTGGTGTCCAGTGAGCACAGGTTGGAGTCAATAATGTTCAGTTCACTGCTGCCCAGTGAATTTCCAGAGGTATTCAGGTACTTGGTGATGATTGCTTTGCTCTAAATGTAACATGAAGAAAAACTCAAGTTACCAAATTCCAGTCAAATGAAAGTTTTGGTAATGTTTACGGTCTGCTGTACCTGTGCCGTCTCCCATGCTCCATCTTCAGGTTTCATCAGAGCTGCCAAGGTATCCAGTGCAGTGATGTTCCACTTAGAGATGTCATCAAGTGTTGCTGAGCGAGAGACTGAAGCAAGCATCTGTACTTCCTGATCAGGAACTCCAGATGGGAATGCCTGGAATTAGAGATTATGAAATTATAACAGCAAAGTGTTGAATATGAACTCAAATCTTAATGCATGAAAATAATATGATGCTCATTAATGTGTCACAGCCTGATGAAATGCCTGCCATCTCTAGATGGCCACTCTGTTAGTTGCAAAGCTTCTTCCAGGTCATAACGTGCATAGTGCTGTTTGACCAAACTGCCACGTGTTCCCAAGTTACCTGGTTGAGCTTCTTCAGAATGATTTTCTGGATGTCATCATCATCCACTTTCTGGCAGATAGTGTAGAGGTTGTCTTTTAGAACGAAAATGTCCAGGCAGAGATTGAACTGTGCCACGTCGTAGCCAAAGGGGAAAGACGGGTCGCTAACAGTCACCCGGGTGATGTTGCCCTCAGTGCATCCTTGTAACAATAAGAGAGCTAGTGAGGCTACTGTGTAGTTAGAAATTAATTTCTTGCAGGAAATACATTTGTTAGTGATTTCTTTAGGATTTCTAATTGATCCTTTTGTCAATAATTCACTTTTCACTGTTAATTTCTTAAGTTATGTTTACATAGCCATAGGCTTTGCAAAGGAATTTACCATAATTCTTATTATTATTAATAGTAGTAGTAGTATGTACCTTCTCCTTGTTTTAGTAAAACTGGGCTGATCTGTTTGAAGAGGTACTTCAGCTTGTTCTTGTGTGGATTTTGTTTCCTAAAGTTTGGAAGAAAACCCTTAAGGAACTTCCTCTTCGTTGACTGAAAAAAATGTAAATAAATGTTACGGAATAAACCAATCTAGAAGTCATTTTCAAAAAATATAAGTAGACCAATTCTCATGAATTGAACCAAGGTGAAAAAACATACAATTGTAAACTGGTCCCAGAAGGTTCTTGTAAAGTACAAGGGAAGTATCTTGAGATCCTCCAGTGTTTTCTGGTCCCAGTTGGTTACATATCTAAAAATCAAAGACAATATATATTTTGTCATATAGATGTAAATATTTAAATAGGTAATTGATACATTTTTGTGTAGATCTTGATGATGATCTCAATGATTTTTTACAACACTTTATTAGGGGGCGGAAGCACTAATTTTGTCCTTTTGGATAAAACCAGTTTTGTCTGACACCTGAAGGTCAGAAAACTCCCAAAAATGTGAAGAACTGCCAGAGATTTCTTTTAATAAAATGCATGGGTTTTCTTCTGGTACCCGTATTGTGTTTTCCCAGACAGCAGCAGTGTTTCCATAGCAGCCACTTGGCTGGCAGAGAGATCTTTGCAGGCTTTGAGTTTTTCCAGGATGAGAGGATCTGAGTTCTCAATGTCGGATCTATCCAGAGTGCAGACCATGTTCCCCAGGACCTCCACATTGTCTCTGCTCAGGCTGACGCCACTGATCCCCTGAGACGGTGAAAATACAGCTCATCAGTGAAAATGTTCATTGAAATTATTTACGTTAACTAAACATTAACATATATATCATTTTGATGCAAATCCCTCCTGCTATGTTCTATGTTTGTCTCAATGTTCTGCCTGTGCTATTACTTTAAATGTATTTACAATACAGATTGCACAAACTACATCTGGACACAGTTGTCAAGGTGTGAGCAGAAAACTCAATAAGAGTGGCCGTAAGGTGGAAGTTGGCCGTAAATACATTAAAAGAGGCCATTGCCTTCAACTTGAAGTCTTTCTGGAGCTGATTCCAATCCGAGGAACAGCAAACTTTAAGGAATTTTGCCATGATCAATGCAAACCTGTAGCTCAGTTAATAAAATTAAATTATCCAAGCACAGAAAATAACTGTGTGAAAATTGAAAATTTTCTAATGGTAAGGGCCAAGAGAAATGGGGGAGTAAACCCAAGAATGCTTTGTATATAATAAGATACTTGGGCAAAGTCTCTGGTGGCCCAGGCAGTCTAATCAATATGGGCAGTTAGGGCTTGTAGGCCAGTGATAAATTGTGATTCTCCATGATATACAGAATACAGTTTATGCAACCAGTATGAACAATCATAGACTAAAATGGGCAAAAAATGACTGCAACAAGACATTTCTTAGCCATAAACAGGATCGAATTCTAAAATAAAAACCGAACTTCAGCTTTTTTACAAGCTGCTGAAGAAACATGTTCATCAAATAAAAATATAACTAAACCTTATCTAGCTTAAGTGTTTTTGTTTATTTGGGTATTTTTCATCATGGCACCTGAGGTCTCCTTTGATTCAGTCTTGATTTTATTTTTATACTCACCAAGCAGTCTCTAGCTTCCCTGAACTTCTGTGGGCCCTTGTTCAAGATGCTGGAGGCCACAGAGAAGTCTGTAGCACCCAGGGCAGAAAAGTAGGACCTGCAGTTTGCTTTCTGGACATCTTGAACACTGTAGTGGAGTGGTGGAAAATAGTTTTTATAAATGACTGCAGAAATAATTAGCTTTCAAAACAACAGGCACAGTTATGATGTGATGAGAGACTTACTCCAAGTAGAGAAGCATGTCTGAAGGGTAATCAGTGAAGTTCTGAGAGAGGTCGTCATGGATCAGGTTGTACATGCAGGTCAGCTGGAGGTCACAATGTGAGAACAAGGATGGAAAACTGGTTCTTATACCTGGAGCTCATGTTTTATTTCAAATTGTAAACAGAAACTCAATATAAATAATGATATAGAGGCAGCAGAACTTACTTGAGGTTCCTTCAGATCCACCTTGGCTCTTTCTTTCCTTGGTCGACAGGCATTGATCATCTGCTTGATTTTGGCTTTAGACATTTTCTGAACCGATGAACAGCTGAAGCCTTGCAGCACAGACGGCGAAAGCCTGCAGAGAGAAAACAAAAGAGCACAGAGTTTAATGCATGGAAAGGTGGAAATTCTCATGACAAATAGCTGCGGGTTTTGGTTACTTACTGTTCGATGTCAAAGCCTGATTCACCCAATGTCCCAATAAACATGGCGGACTATAAAAAGTAATGCAGGAGTCGTTATTTAAGATGTTATTAACATATGTGAGAAATATTATACTAAACATGGCAGGTGATCTCTGGCACGTTTATTAAAATATCTCTCACAGCATCAATGTTTTATCCATTTAAAATCAGAACAAATCACTGACCTGATCTGGAGTCCACATCTTTTTGTTAATCATGCTGATGTTGACTGTGCTCTCAGAAAATACCAGCAATGAAGATGGGATCTCATTTGCTAGGACATCAGGGACATTCTCCAGCAATTTAACTGGATTTGCATCCACAGAAATGATCTGACAAGTAGGTCAGTAGATGTCATTGTTATTTGTCTGCTTCATTCAATACTAGTGAATTTAAGGGCAAGTTGATTTTGTACCTTTCTGACAAAAATCTCCCGGACAACCTTTGAGGCTTCCAGTATGTTGGAAACGACGTTGGGACTCTTGGAAGCGCTGAGTATTTCGGAAGCTGAGATCTTTTGAATTGACTCTGAGGGAAGTCCAACAACAAGAGTTCCCAGGGACTCCAGAGAAGCTGCGCTGTTGATCTGTCAGTTACATTGTTATCTATTAAAATCATTAAAATCATGTTCTGGGAACTAGAAACTAATGACCATTTAGATTGGATCATAGATTTTGATAACAAATTCAGGTTAACATTTATGCAGCCAATCATTGAATAGCTGAAGTGTTTCAGGAAAGCTGAAGAAAACAGCAAAACTTACCTGAAATCCTGAGGAGGTGATGGACTGGATGACAGTGGTGGCCTGGTCCTGGACCCAGTTTTTCACAGAGCCCAGGGTGGACAAAGAGGAAACCAGCACTGAAGGTGGCACTGTAAGGATCTGACCTATGGTCAGTGCTGAAGAGGCGCTGCCAAGTTCTTCAAAAGTTTCCTTTGTGAAATTCTTGATGGTGGATGTCAAAGCTGCAGATATCTGTTGAATATTGAAGATGCATTAGTTTCATTTAACCTTGAATCAGTCACTGTCTCCAGCAGAGCAATCTATAATACAATAAATGACAAAGTCATTGTTATGTAGCTATTGTAATGTTTTAAACTCATTATGTCATGTGAGACAAACATGTTTATCTAGTGAAGGACATTAAGATATTTGCTGTGAATCACTGCTGTACAAATTGAATTAAATTGAGCTGGAAAAGCGTCGTTGAAGCAAACAATATTTTTGTGTATGAACTTCTAGATCTGGTACCTCAGGATCTTCTGTTCCATTACAGAATGTCTTCAGTTTTTCCAAGATCACCATTGTCTCAGATTCAGCAAGAGAGGAAAATACTGAGCTTGGGATGTCAGAGGAACATAATAAAGAGCCTGGAAGCCTGAATGAGAGGTGGAGTTTTATTCAACCGAGTGTAAGGATAAGTAGTTATCCTTACAGAACATACAGACATGGAGACATGATCTGATTAACAGTGTCGTAAATTTTTTTGCTTCAGGGATAAGAACTTACTTGAATGGACTGAAGTTCGGATCGAATGTGTATAGCTGGGTGATGTAGTAGCCTGTTACATACTTAGAGATGGTTGTGTTGTTGAAGAGTTCCAGGTTAGAGTAATCCTTCAGGAATATCTCCAGCTTTAAATGTAGAAACATCGATTACCATGGAACATAGATATTACTTTGCACAAGTAAATGCAGCAAGCTTCATCCAAACAGTTAATTTCTCTTACTCCTCCCTCTTGCAATTCCATGTGTAAAAATATGTTTTGGTAAGATTTGCAAAACTTTCATACATTATTAAATATTCTTTAATTATGAATGGACAAACACCTGAGAGGTGGAGATAAAACTTGTGAGATCATCCAGAGTGATAAATGTAACAAAGCTGCCGATGTAGTTGACAAACCAGGAGGTAGAATTTAGCTCTGGATCCCTGGAATCGTAGCATCTGGCTCCAGAACCTGAGGACAACAACATAGCAGAGTAATAGAAATATATAATCTATTGATCTAAAACATGATGATCTAAACCTGCATCACTGATATTTCAGCTCAGAATAGAAAGGTGTTTTCTTTAACAATCATCTGACCACCACTGGTCAGTTTCTAAGTCATAAAGAGGATGATCATAGTAGGATCTAGTCTCTTACCAGCTGTCAGGTAGTTCCTGATGGTAGTGTACACATCTTTCCGTCCAAATTCTGAACTGTTGTATGTGAAAGTTTTCCCCATAATATACACCCTGTTAAAAAGAAAATAATAGAACCTAAGTTTGATGAAACCTACACATTCAATAATGAGATGCAATGAGAAACCAACTCACAGTTTCTGGAATGAGAGACACGAGGCATTTTGCACCTCAGTGGAATTCAGAAGGTCCTTAGTGAGGAACCTCAAATAGTTCCTCAATCGTATGTTAAACCACAGATCAACCTCAGATCTACTGTTGCTGCTCAGAGCCAAAGGCCAAACACAGGGAAGGATGATCCTCCTCACATCATCTGGGACGCCCTCCTGCAGGTGGTGTACAATCAATCAATGGGAGAATGAAGAGAACACAACTAGATGGCCACTTAGATGTGATTGCAGACATGTTTGTCTGAGATGAGGGACATACAGTTTGTAGGAACAGGGAGGTTTTGTTGTAGTTGTTAAAGATGGCACAGATGTTTGAAGTGTTCTGGGTGACAGGCTGGCTGAGGAACTGACACATTTCTGAGGTGCTGATGGTATTTAGGAGCTGGAGAGATGCAAACAAAGTTGTCACTAAATTATTGAAATTAGATGGTTGGTTAGATATTCAGCTATAGTCACTATGGTTAGCAACTTTCACAGAGATAAACTCCCTTGTCATTATGTTTTCACCTCTGACTTGCTTGATGGTGGCAGAAGAGAGATGAATGTTGATACATCAGGAAAACCAAAGTTGAGGAAGTTGCTCTTCAGGAAGAGGTAGAAGCTTCCACCTTCATAACACTTTAACCATGCCAGACCTTTTGTGTTTACAAAGGAAAATGTATTATAGGTGAAAATATGAACTACTATGAAACATGGATTTGTATAAGCAACTCTTTAGGATATTTACAACATTGGCTTATTTTTCAAACAAACCTTGAAAGAAGAGGACTATATTGTTGTAGATCTGTTGTTTGGTTTCAGTGCTAAGCGTCATTTGTACCTTGTCAAGCGCTGTAATCCTAAAACAACAATTATCTATCATTTTCAAGTATAGATGGAAATCTAATGAAGTACTACGTTATAACAAGTAGAAGTTATGTCGGAATACTTGTCAGTTTTCTGTGATCCTAGTGTTTCATTGAATAACTTACTTCTCTTGGCTGCTGTTGCAGCTCCTGTTTGTCCCAATGCTGAAAAGTCGTTCTACCAGACTAGGTGAAATATTGACCAAAAAAGGCCTCAGCCGCACCCTCATCCACTGCAGGAACTCTTCATCACTAACAGCGGGGAAGGACAGCGCTCCTCTTTCCAGAACTGTCTGGAGGAAGGCGGATTTCACTTCTAGTGTGTAGTGTGTAGACTGGACCTGTGGGTGAGTTTAGAAACAGACGTTTCTTCAAACACAAATTATCCACAGCATACTCCTCTGCCACACAGACCTAACACTTCCTCCTTCTCTACAGCTATGATCCATCTCTGCGAGACTATCTCTATAGAGCTGCTTTCCTTTCTCTTTACTCACAAAATAACTTTATCTCCAATCTGCTAAACTTAAGCTCTCTATGTCATGAAATGCGGTAAAGTGGAGAGGCAGATGCAGTGGACTCAGGTTATGGAGAGTTAATGATGGTTTAATGATGAAAACACAAGAATCCAGGCAACACAGACTGAGCAAAAACTAGGAGTTAATCTCTGGTAGCAACTGATGTCAACATGACAGAAACAGGCAACAAGACAGCAGACAAGACAAGGGCCCAACAAGGAACACAGGTGGGACTAAATGCACAAGGAGGAAATCAGGGGAAACAAGACACAGCTGGGAACAATCAATGGGTAGACCAGACAACACAGAGACTCAACTGAACACAGAAAAACTAAAATCCTCACACTCTATTTCTAAACTTGTTCAATGTCTTCAGTTGACCTCGAACAAGATCTCACTAACATATCGATAACCTCCCAAGTTGCTTTGAATGCAGATTTGTATGTCTAAAGTCCCATAATTTTGTAGTTGTGGCTGAGATGTGCACTGCATGGTGCCCTTACATACAACATACTTATAGCAAAAAGCCATAGCAATGCAGTCAGTGACTGACAGTATGTAGATAGTCAACAGGTGTCCATGCAGTTTGAACATGTGTTAGTAAGTGAGAAACCCATTTTGAACATCCCTTGTCCTCTGTGTTCTATGAAGGAATTTGTGTTGCATAAGCTGAAAGTTAGCATTTTTGATCATTTAAAAAGCATTTGTACACATTTTACTAAAATAGCTCAAATCAGTGCCATTAGATAAATCAATATCCCATTTACTGATCGGAAGTAAGATTGTCTGAAAGTGTTAAGTAAATGTATAAATAGCTTTCAGTCAAGATGAGCCTATACAGGACTATTCAGAAAATAGTACACATTTACCTCAATCACTGGTGAGACTGTGTCAAAGAAAGCACCTAAATCAGCTGTCTGGATTGCTCCCAGGACCTTCCTCACATCTTGTATCCCGTTTAACTGTGGGGGAATTGTTGCAAGCTGGCTCAGCTGACTGATCGTGAGAACATCCACAACTTCCACCTAAGAAAAGACAAGTGACACTTAAAAAAAAACAACCTTACGGTTTCCTGACTTCTTCTCCTTGGTTCTGATTTATTTGGGTAAAAAAATCGTGACAAACCCAGAACTAAGTAAAAGCTTTCCATGTCTTGTACTCAGACTTGAACTTAAAATATATTATTATTGTTCTGCAAACTTTGTAACAAAATCTAGCTTGTCAATAGGATATTGATGAGTAACTGCTAGATCAGGGGTGTCAAACTCCAGTCCTCAAGGGCCATTGTCCTGCTGTTTTTAGACAGGTACAAAACACTGGAATGAAATGGCTTAATCACCTCCTCCATGTGTAGATACGTTATCCAGAGCCTTAATGACCTAATTATTCTATTCAGATGTGGTGCGATAGAGGCACATTTAAAGGTTTGAGGACTGGAGTTTGACACCTGTCTGCTAGATAAAGGCCACTAGTGCCTAACTAAAAAAAGAAAAAATTGATGCAAATAAACACAAGATCTAAGGAAAACATTTACATTATATTTGGTCATGTACATATTAAGACAGTTTGTACATGTTGTTATTCAGGCATAGAAGTGTAAAACTTACTCCTCTGAAATCATTCTTTAAAGACAGAAAATCCATGAAGGAGGCTTGAAATCTGAAATAGCCAAAGTTGTCTTCTAGCCAACGTCTGTTATCAGATGTTACACAAGCGATGCCTAGAAATAAAGTAAGAACGATTTTTATTGAACAGGTCACATTAAATCTAAACATAACATCAGACTACTAAAATTCTAAAGCAATTAACTTTGTATGAATATAGAAATTCTCAATCACACAAACAACCATGCATATATGTGCTTATATAGACATATAAATTTCAAGTAAGCAGGAGCTACCTGTGTGGAACTGTCCCCTGAGATAGTCCAATGCAAACATAAAAACCAGCTGAGTTTGTTCTTCTGAAAGTTGATTGAAAATGTTGTCGAACCCTTTGAGACTGAGAGAACAAATATCATCCAGGCATTTAATCATGTTTCAGTTGGGACATTTGATTTTTTTTTCTACCATTGATAAAACAAACAAAATTTTACTCACATATTCTGATAAGACCTGCAGGTAATATTCCTGGGAATAATTTCAAATGTTTGTGAGTCAACACTTGGCAGGAAAAGAGGAAGATAAACCTGGAACCATATCTTGAATTCTTCCTCATTCAAAAGAGAAAATTTTGGGCCAAGAACTGCTAAAGTAAGATTCAGGATGGTGTCACAAATTCCTTGACTGACTGTTGTCTGGTTTTGTTGAAAAGAAAAGAAAAAATGCAATTTAATGTCCGTTTATCTGACACCAACTTAATAAGATTACTTTCTGATGAAAACTTACTTCAGCTGCACCATGAACAAATGTATTAAAAAATGACTCAAGGTTTGCCAGAGATGCTGAAAGTGCAGGTCTTCTGAAAATCATTATTACAGCATTCTCATTGGATAGGATGTTTGGTTCAAGGAGGAAGGTAGCCAGTTGGGTTGGAGAAAAGGAATCAAGGATGTTCAGCTACAAAAGCATGTTGGGGGATAAAGAAAAGCATACATTTCTCAATGATAATGAACTAAGGCATGGTTTTACAACATATTAAATTGAACATACATCTGAGAGGTTGAAGGCTTTGAGGTCAGAGTAAGTTGTGTATTGAGAAAAGGGTCCCAGGTTTGTTTCAATCCATTCAACATCGGTCTCGAGTCCCATCCTGCAAGCTGAGGGACATATGCATTTGTTAGAATAGGCATAATTTACACAGAGCCCTATTTAAAGTCATCAGGCATTTACAGGTTCATATTCTGTTCCGGCTGCTCTTTCAACATAGCAGTTGTACAACTGAAATCCATGTGGCAAAAGTCATTTTTTCATTCCCACCTGGCTTGTTGATGACAGTGGTAGAGCTTTTGAGGTAGGCCAGCAGAACAGAAGCGATTCCCTGTCGTCTAAGCAGGGGTATGGCAGGGAACACTTTGGCAATCCCTCCCACACTGCAAAGATTGTAGAAAAAGTTTCTTACATGGCACCTCACCAGTAGATTATAAGTAATCGTCTCTGAATACACTTCTTTAGAACGCAACTCACACGACGTGGTAGTTTGCGCAGCTCATGCTTGATATTGTGCTGTTGAGCATCTCTGGAGTGAAACTGGCAAGGACGGTAACCAGTCTCACGTGGAACCAGAGATACAACTGTTGTGAGCTGAAGCTCGGGAGATATAGCCTCAGGATGTAAAAGGCTCTTGTCATCGCACGATCTCGGACGACCGTCTGGAACTGTGGGACCTTATGGCAAATATGGTAAACTGTGTGACAATTGTACTGCACAGAGCATTTTTAAAGATTGGAGTTTACAGAGTTGTGTAAATTACTTCTGTCCAAATTAATGCAGACATTTGATTCCCACATGAGGGCTAAGATTGGTACGTCTTAAGTCCGTGATTGGGACTGGGACCTACCTGTCCGTTCACTGAGAGCTGTGTGAAGAATTCGTCCAGGTTTCCCAGAGCGTCACCCTTTTCAAGTTGCTCAAAGGCCAGATCAATCAGGGTTGTGTCGTTTGAGCTTCCTTCACTTATTAGGAGCTGTGCCACTTGAGAGGGAACCAGTCCTGACAATATTTCATTCTAGGAAAAAAGAAAACCATATGGAGTCAAAACAGTCCTTCTTGCAAAGCAGCGGGTCAAAAGATGTTGGTTTGTGAGCAGCCATCAGCAGCCGTCCGCCGGCACTTACGACAGACACGCGGGTTGAGGGTTTGCAAATCCTGGACGGTTGCAAAACCAGCAAAGCTGCCGAGGTTTGCCTGTAGCCAATCCCGACTCCCATTGGTGGATAAGGTGCAGCCAGGATCTGCAGAGATGTTAGAAAGAGACACTGGCTGTAAAATAACATCCTTTGCCATCAAGAAGCTAGCAAGAGGAACCCGAGAGCCTGGCTTTACCCGATGACTCCTTTCGTGACAGGAACGGCTTGATGAAATAAGTAAAGACTGCTTGCTGCTTATCACTGTTCATGAGTTGCCTTTGGTCGCTCAATTCCTTGATACTGCAATTTGAGGAAAGGTAATCAGCACCAAAACATATCGGCTATCTTCTTGTAATATCTTCCTGTGTGAAACAAGATTTGTACTTACACAATCTGGTAGGTCAGGCAGCTGAAGTTGTAGGAGCTGAGGCAGAACAGGAAGTTTGTGGATGGGGAGGCCAAGAACGGACCAATAACTCTCTGGACCAGATCCCCAATGACAGTCCTACTCTGCAGTTCTGCGTCGCTGAGGTTGGCAAGTCGCACTCTCTCAGAGCATCAAGGGCGTTTGATAAGGCTGGCCTGCTGTTGTTGGAGGTCTGTAGTTGAGAAAAATGGTTAGATGCCGACGTCGCTTTGGAAGGAGTGTGAGCAAATTTGGACAACAGCTGATGGATTTACCATGGTGGCAAATGTCACGAGGGTGTCATTCAGGGAAGAGGAAACTTTCTGAAAGAAGAGCTTCCACGCTTCTACGGGGTATGTCGTTTGGCTTTCCAGTGAGCACTTCAGCAGCGTGGCCAGGTTTTGCGGTGCAAGCTGGTCAGCCTTAAAAACGGATGAAAGGAGGAACGAAGAGAGACCTGTCAGAACTCCCACATACATTTTTAGGGTCAGATTTAAACAGCCTGCATTTTTTTCTTGAAATTGCAGGTTGCACATAAAAGTCTTACCACGGAGCAGGCATGTTCAGTGATGGTAAAAGAGCACAAGGCTGCGGAGGAGTTGACAGCTGCCAGTGTTTGTTGGACCAGTGACCTGAGCCAAACAATGATAAAAAGTAAATAGGTTTCCGCCTTTTGAACTTTGTGTCAGAGAACTTGCAAACTTCACATTAGGTCTGTCAGTAAATCACCCACCTATTGACCTCAGCGCAGATGAGGTTCTCTGAAAAATGACCAGATTTTTGTATCAGAACGTGGTACTTGACATTCAAATTGCATTAGTTGGTGAACATCGGTGTCGTTCAATACTTACCATCGACAACTGTTTCCTTGCACTGGGGGCAAATAATAGCAGCAAAAATGTTAGACTAGTGAATAAAACTAGCTGCCTCACAGATGTGTTGGTTTTTCCACTATTGCATACGTTACAGAGGAACAGTGATTGTAGCTTGAACATTTTCTAATAGTGCATCATTTGCCTTTTACACCTATGAAAATGCTCTTACCGTGAGAGATTCTGGTGTCGAGCAACCTGTTTAACAACAAAAGCGAAGTTAGCCATGGCTTCAGTACATTGCTGTCAGGCACTGGTGTTTTGAGCAAAACTCTTGTTTGCAAAGCTGCTTGGACACCTACGTGGGAAAGTCTCTTTGAGGAACTCGATGCTTGAATTGATGCCCATTGACAGCTCCGATGGTAGAGGGAATTTCAATGTTTCCTGAAGACCGTGAGTCTAAAGGAAAAGACAATTTCACTTTGTTGGAATGGAATCACATTATCCCCATCACACAAAGACAAGGTTTGAAGTGGTTGAGTTAAAAAACAAACAAGGTCTCACATGGCCATGTAGGATGCACAGCTGATGTCCTTTGGAATCACCCACAGGTAGGCAGGACGGAGGCTTGGCATGACAGGAACAAGGTAGACGTGGAACCACAGCTGGAATTCTTGTTCTCCAAAGACCTCAAATGCAGGCGCAAGGGCTGTCAGGCTTATGTTCAGTATGGCTTCTCGTACAGCTGCGTTTGTGATGAAGGTAATGTTTTCCTGAAGACAAAAGCATTCAGGTTGTAGTTCAAGAGCTCACCAGATCCTGGTTACGGCCAGACATGGAGACACGTCAAAATTCTGTCAAAATTGTGCAGAAGTCCAACAGTTGACCTAAATGTTGGCTTTACATGGATCCACAACCTTCTTTGCCCCAGAAGGGCTTGTTCGTGTGGTTTGACAAAGAACTTTCTAGGGAACTGTGACCGAAGTGTGAAGCACTCACCTTCTCGCTGATTTGTGCAAACGTCTGGAAAAACTGAGTGAGCTGTTCGTCCTTGCCGGACAGTTTCAAGCTGGTGAGCACCTCCCTCACGCTGACATCCTCCAAAGCGCCGCTGCCTGGATCCAGTATTAGCTCTGCCTTCTGTTGCTCTGTGAGGGCACCTCGACTGTTGCCTGATGATACAAACCATGAACAAGAGTGAATATATCTTTGTCAAGGCAATCAAGAGCGAGCCCTGTGCAGACCCATTCAGTTCCGATTGTTGGATCGTATTCGGTAGAGAGGATCTTTGGTGAAATGCCTCAATTACCTGGGAGAGGTTGAAGGCTTTGAGGTCAGAGTAAGTTGTGTATTGAGAAAGGGTCCCAGGTTTGTTTCAATCCATTCAACATCGGTCTCAGTCCCATCCTGCAAGCTGAGGGACATATGCATTTGTTAGAATAGGCATAATTTACACAGAGCCCTATTTAAAGTCATCAGGCATTTACAGGTTCATATTCTGTTCCGGCTGCTCTTTCAACATAGCAGTTGTACAACTGAAATCCATGTGGCAAAAGTCATTTTCATTCCCACCTGGCTTGTTGATGACAGTGGTAGAGCTTTTGAGGTAGGCCAGCAGAACAGAAGCGATTCCCTGTCGTCTAAGCAGGGGTATGGCAGGGAACACTTTGGCAATCCCTCCACACTGCAAAGATTGTAGAAAAAGTTTCTTACATGGCACCTCACCAGTAGATTATAAGTAACGTCTCTGAATACACTTCTTTAGAACGCAACTCACAGCGTGGTAGTTTGCGCAGCTCATGCTTGATATTGTGCTGTTGAGCATCTCTGGAGTGAAACTGGCAAGACGGTAACCAGTCTCACGTGGAACCAGAGATACAACTGTTGTGAGCTGAAGCTCGGGAGATATAGCCTCAGGATGTAAAAGGCTCTTGTCATGCATACGATCTCGGACGACCGTCTGGAACTGTGGGACCTTATGGCAAATATGGTAAACTGTGTGACAATTGTACTGCACAGAGCATTTTTAAAGATTGGAGTTTACAGAGTTGTGTAAATTACTTCTGTCCAAATTAATGCAGACATTTGATTCCCACATGAGGGCTAAGATTGAGTACGTCTTAAGTCCGTGATTGGGACTGGGACCTACCTGTCCGTTCACTGAGAGCTGTGTGAAGAATTCGTCCAGGTTTCCCAGGCGTCACCCTTTTCAAGTTGCTCAAAGGCCAGATCAATCAGGGTTGTGTCGTTTGAGCTTCCTTCACTTATTAGGAGCTGTGCCACTTGAGAGGAACCAGTCCTGACAATATTTCATTCTAGGAAAAAGAAAACCATATGGAGTCAAAACAGTCCTTCTTGCAAAGCAGCGGGTCAAAAGATGTTGGTTTGTGAGCAGCCATCAGCAGCCGCGTCGGCACTTCGACGAACACGTGCGGGTTGAGGGTTTGCAAATCCTGGACGGTTGCAAAACCAGCAAAGCTGCCGAGGTTTGCCTGTAGCCAATCCCGACTCCCATTGGTGGATAAGGTGCAGCCAGGATCTGCAGAGATGTTAGAAAGAGACACTGGCTGTAAATAACATCCTTTGCCATCAAGAAGCTAGCAAGAGGAACCCGAGAGCCTGGCTTTACCCGATGACTCCTTTCGTGACAGGAACGGGCTTGATGAAATAAGTAAAGACTGCTTGCTGCTTATCACTGTTCATGAGTTGCCTTTGGTCGCTCAATTCCTTGATACTGCAATTTGAGGAAAGGTAATCAGCACCAAAACATATGCGGCTTTCTTCTTGTAATATCTTCCTGTGTGAAACAAGATTTGTACTTACACAATCTGGTAGGTCAGGCAGCTGAAGTTGTAGGAGCTGAGGCAGAACAGGAAGTTTGTGGATGGGGAGGCCAAGAACGGACCAATAACTCTCTGGACCAGATCCCCAATGACAGTCCTACTCTGCAGTTCTGCGTCGCTGAGGTTGGCAAGTCGCACCTCTCTCAGAGCATCAAGGGCGTTTGATAAGGCTGGCCTGCTGTTGTTGGAGGTCTGTAGTTGAAAAAATGGTTAGATGCCGGCGTCGCTTTGGAAGGAGTGTGAGCAAATTTGGACAACAGCTGATGGATTTACCATGGTGGCAAATGTGAGGGTGTCATTCAGGGAAGAGGAAACTTTCTGAAAGAAGAGCTTCCACGCTTCTACGGGGTATGTCGTTTGGCTTTCCAGTGAGCACTTCAGCAGCGTGGCCAGGTTTTGCGGTGCAAGCTGGTCAGCCTTAAAAACGGATGAAAGGAGGAGCGAAGAGAGACCTGTCAGAACTCCCACATACATTTTTAGGGCCGTACTAAACAGCCTGCATTTTTTCTTGAAATTGCAGGTTGCACATAAAAGTCTTACCACGGAGCAGGCATGTTCAGTGATGGTAAAAGAGCACAAGGCTGCGGAGGAGTTGACAGCTGCCAGTGTTTGTTGGACCAGTGACCTGAGCCAAACAATGATAAAAAGTAAATAGGTTTCCGCCTTTTGAACTTTGTGTCAGAGAACTTGCAAAACTTCACATTAGGTCTGTCAGTAAATCACCCACCTATTGACCTCAGCGCAGATGAGGTTCTCTGAAAAATGACCAGATTTTTGTATCAGAACGTGGTACTTGACATTCAAATTGCATTAGTTGGTGAACATCGGTGTCGCTCAATACTTACCATCGACAACTGTTTCCTTGCACTGGGGGCAAATAATAGCAGCAAAAATGTTAGACTAGTGAATAAAACTAGCTGCCTCACAGATGTGTTGGTTTTTCCACTATTGCATACGTTACAGAGGAACAGTGATTGTAGCTTGAACATTTTCTAATAGTGCATCATTTGCCTTTTACACCTATGAAAATGCTCTTACCGTGAGAGATTCTGGTGTCGAGCAACCTGTTTAACAACAAAAGCGAAGTTAGCCATGGCTTCAGTACATTGCTGTCAGGCACTGGTGTTTTGAGCAAAACTCTTGTTTGCAAAGCTGCTTGGACACCTACGTGGGAAAGTCTCTTTGAGGAACTCGATGCTTGAATTGATGCCCATTGACAGCTCCGATGGTAGAGGGAATTTCAATGTTTCCTGAAGACCGGTGAGTCTAAAGGAAAAGACAATTTCACTTTGTTGGAATGGAATCACATTATCCCCCATCACACAAAGACAAGGTTTGAAGTGGTTGAGTTAAAAAACAAACAAGGTCTCACATGGCCATGTAGGATGCACAGCTGATGTCCTTTGGAATCACCCACAGGTAGGCAGGACGGAGGCTTGGCATGACAGGAACAAGGTAGACGTGGAACCACAGCTGGAATTCTTGTTCTCCAAAGACCTCAAATGCAGGCGCAAGGGCTGTCAGGCTTATGTTCAGTATGGCTTCTCGTACAGCTGCGTTTGTGATGAAGGTAATGTTTTCCTGAAGACAAAAGCATTCAGGTTGTAGTTCAAGAGCTCACCAGATCCTGGTTACGGCCAGACATGGAGACACGTCAAAATTCTGTCAAAATTGTCGGCAGAAGTCCAACAGTTGACCTAAATGTTGGTTTACATGGATCCACAACCCCTTCTTTGCCCCAGAAGGGCTTGTTCGTGTGTGGTTTGACAAAGAACTTTCTAGGGGAACTGTGACCGAGTTAGTGTGAAGCACTCACCTTCTCGCTGATTTGTGCAAACGTCTGGAAAAACTGAGCTGTTCGTCCTTGCCGGACAGTTTCAAGCTGGTGAGCACCTCCCTCACGAAGCTGACATCCTCCAAAGCGCCGCTGCCTGGATCCAGTATTAGCTCTGCCTTCTGTTGCTCTGTGAGGGCACCTACGACTGTTGCCTGATGATACAAACCATGAACAAGAGTGAATATATCTTTGTCAAGGCACAAGAGCGAGCCCTGTGCAGACCCATTCAGTTCGATTGTTGGATCGTATTCGGTAGAGAGGATCTTTGGTGAAATGCCTCAATTACCTGGGAGAGGTTGAAGGCTTTGAGGTCAGAGTAAGTTGTGTATTGAGAAAAGGGTCCCAGGTTTGTTTCAATCCATTCAACATCGGTCTCGAGTCCCATCCTGCAAAGGGACATATGCATTTGTTAGAATAGGCATAATTTACACAGAGCCCTATTTAAAGTCATCAGGCATTTACAGGTTCATATTCTGTTCCGGCTGCTCTTTCAACATAGCAGTTGTACAACTGAAATCCATGTGGCAAAAGTCATTTTTTCATTCCCACCTGGCTTGTTGATGACAGAGGTAGAGCTTTTGAGGTAGGCCAGCAGAACAGAAGCGATTCCTGTCGTCTAAGCAGGGGTATGGCAGGGAACACTTTGGCAATCCCTCCCACACTGCAAAGATTGTAGAAAAAGTTTCTTACATGGCACCTCACCAGTAGATTATAAAATGGCGTCTCTGAATACACTTCTTTAGAACGCATAACTCACACGACGTGGTAGTTTGCGCAGCTCATGCTTGATATTGTGCTGTTGAGCATCTCTGGAGTGAAACTGGCAAGGACGGTAACCAGTCTCACGTGGAACCAGAGATACAACTGTTGTGAGCTGAAGCTCGGGAGATATAGCCTCAGGATGTAAAAGGCTCTTGTCATCGCACGATCTCGGACGACCGTCTGGAACTGTGGGACCTTATGGCAAATATGGTAAACTGTGTGACAATTGTACTGCACAGAGCATTTTTAAAGATTGGAGTTTACAGAGTTGTGTAAATTACTTCTGTCCAAATTAATGCAGACATTTGATTCCCACATGAGGGCTAAGATTGAGTACGTCTTAAGTCCGTGATTGGGACTGGGACCTACCTGTCCGTTCACTGAGAGCTGTGTGAAGAATTCGTCCAGGTTTCCCAGGCGTCACCCTTTTCAAGTTGCTCAAAGGCCAGATCAATCAGGGTTGTGTCGTTTGAGCTTCCTTCACTTATTAGGAGCTGTGCCACTTGAGAGGAACCAGTCCTGACAATATTTCATTCTAGGAAAAAAAAAACCATATGGAGTCAAAACAGTCCTTCTTGCAAAACAGCGGTCAAAAGATGTTGGTTTGTGAGCAGCCATCAGCAGCCGTCGTCGGCACTTCACGACAGACACGTGCGGGTTGAGGGTTTGCAAATCCTGGGCGGTTGCAAACCAGCAAAGCTGCCGAGGTTTGCCTGTAGCCAATCCCGACTCCCATTGGTGGATAAGGTGCAGCCAGGATCTGCAGAGATGTTAGAAAGAGACACTGGCTGTAAAATAACATCCTTTGCCATCAAGAAGCTAGCAAGAGGAACCCGAGCCTGGCTTTACCCGATGACTCCTTCGTGACAGGAGCGGCTTGATGAAATAAGTAAAGACTGCTTGCTGCTTATCACTGTTCATGAGTTGCCTTTGGTCGCTCAATTCCTTGATACTGCAATTTGAGGAAAGGTAATCAGCACCAAAACATATGCGGCTTTCTTCTTGTAATATCTTCCTGTGTGAAACAAGATTTGTGCCACAATCTGGTAGGTCAGGCAGCTGAAGTTGTAGGAGCTGAGGCAGAACAGGAAGTTTGTGGATGGGGAGGCCAAGAACGGACCAATAACTCTCTGGACCAGATCCCCAATGACAGTCCTACTCTGCAGTTCTGCGTCGCTGAGGTTGGCAAGTCGCACCTCTCTCAGAGCATCAAGGGCGTTTGATAAGGCTGGCCTGCTGTTGTTGGAGGTCTGTAGTTGAGAAAAATGGTTAGATGCCGGCGTCGCTTTGGAAGGAGTGTGAGCAAATTTGGACAACAGCTGATGGATTTACCATGGTGGCAAATGTCACGAGGTGTCATTCAGGGAAGAGAAACTTTCTGAAAGAAGAGCTTCCACGCTTCTCGGGTATGTCGTTTGGCTTTCCAGCGAGCACTTCAGCAGCGTGGCCAGGTTTTTTTGCGGTGCAAGCTGGTCAGCCTTAAAAAGCGGATGAAAGGAGGAGCGAAGAGACCTGTCAGAACTCCCACATACATTTTTAGGGCCGTGCTTAAACAGCCTGCATTTTTTCTTGAAATTGCAGGTTGCACATAAAAGTCTTACCGAGCAGGCATGTTCAGTGATGGTAAAAGAGCACAAGGCTGCGGAGGAGTTGACAGCTGCCAGTGTTTGTTGGACCAGTGACCTGAGCCAAACAATGATAAAAAGTAAATAGGTTTCCCCTTTTGAACTTTGTGTCAGAGAACTTGCAAACTTCACATTAGGTCTGTCAGTAAATCACCCACCTATTGACCTCAAGCGCAGATGAGGTTCTCTGAAAAAATGACCAGATTTTTGTATCAGAGCGTGGTACTTGACATTCAAATTGCATTAGTTGGTGAACATCGTGTGGTTCAATACTTACCATCGACAACTGTTTCCTTGCACTGGGGGCAAATAATAGCAGCAAAAATGTTAGACTAGTGAATAAAACTAGCTGCCTCACAGATGTGTTGGTTTTTCCACTATTGCATACGTTACAGAGGAACAGTGATTGTAGCTTGAACATTTTCTAATAGTGCATCATTTGCCTTTTACACCTATGAAAATGCTCTTACCGTGAGAGATTCTGGTGTCGAGCAACCTGTTTAACAACAAAAGCGAAGTTAGCCATGGCTTCAGTACATTGCTGTCAGGCACTGGTGTTTTGAGCAAAACTCTTGTTTGCAAAGCTGCTTGGACACCTCGTGGGAAAGTCTCTTTGAGGAACTCGATGCTTGAATTGATGCCCATTGACAGCTCCGATGGTAGAGGGAATTTCAATGTTTCCTGAAGACCGGTGAGTCTAAAGGAAAAGACAATTTCACTTTGTTGGAATGGAATCACATTATCCCCCATCACACAAAGACAAGGTTTGAAGTGGTTGAGTTAAAAAACAAACAAGGTCTCACATGGCCATGTAGGATGCACAGCTGATGTCCTTTGGAATCACCCACAGGTAGGCAGGGACGGAGGCTTGGCATGACAGGAACAAGGTAGGCGTGGAACCACAGCTGGAATTCTTGTTCTCCAAAGACCTCAAATGCAGGCGCAAGGGCTGTCAGGCTTATGTTCAGTATGGCTTCTCGTACAGCTGCGTTTGTGATGAAGGTAATGTTTTCCTGAAGACAAAAGCATTCAGGTTGTAGTTCAAGAGCTCACCAGATCCTGGTTACGGCCAGACATGGAACACGTCAAAATTCTGTCAAAATTAGTCGGCAGAAGTCCAACAGTTGACCTAAATGTTGGCTTTACATGGATCCACAACCTTCTTTGCCCCAGAAGGGCTTGTTCGTGTGGTTTGACAAAGAACTTTCTAGGGAACTGTGACCGAGTTAGTGTGAAGCACTCACCTTCTCGCTGATTTGTGCAAGCGTCTGGAAAAACTGAGTGAGCTGTTGTCCTTGCGGACAGTTTCAAGCTAGTGAGCACCTCCCTCCTGAAGCTGACATCCTCCAAAGCGCGCTGCCTGGATCCAGTATTAGCTCTGCCTTCTGTTGCTCTGTGAGGGCACCTCGACTGTTGCCTGATGATACAAACCATGAACAAGAGTGAATATATCTTTGTCAAGGCACCGAAGAGCGAGCCTGTGCAGACCCATTCAGTTCCGATTGTTGGATCGTATTCGGTAGAGAGGATCTTTGGTGAAATGCCTCAATTACCTGGGAGAGGTTGAAGGCTTTGAGGTCAGAGTAAGTTGTGTATTGAGAAAAGGGTCCCAGGTTTGTTTCAATCCATTCAACATCGGTCTCGAGTCCCATCCTGCAAGCTGAGGGACATATGCATTTGTTAGAATAGGCATAATTTACACAGAGCCCTATTTAAAGTCATCAGGCATTTACAGGTTCATATTCTGTTCCGGCTGCTCTTTCAACATAGCAGTTGTACAACTGAAATCCATGTGGCAAAAGTCATTTTTTCATTCCCACCTGGCTTGTTGATGACAGAGGTAGAGCTTTTGAGGTAGGCCAGCAGAACAGAAGCGATTCCCTGTCGTCTAAGCAGGGGTATGGCAGGGAACACTTTGGCAATCCCTCCCACACTGCAAAGATTGTAGAAAAAGTTTCTTACATGGCACCTCACCAGTAGATTATAAGTGGCGTCTCTGAATACACCTCTTTAGAACGCAACACACACGACGTGGTAGTTTGCGCAGCTCATGCTTGATATTGTGCTGTTGAGCATCTCTTGAGTGAAACTGGCAAGGACGGTAACCAGTCTCACGTGGAACCAGAGATACAACTGTTGTGAGCTGAAGCTCGGAGATATAGCCTCAGGATGTAAAAGGCTCTTGTCATCATGCGATCTCGGACGACCGTCTGGAACTGTGGGACCTTATGGCAAATATGGTAAACTGTGTGACAATTGTACTGCACAGAGCATTTTAAAGATTGGAGTTTACAGAGTTGTGTAAATTACTTCTGTCCAAATTAATGCAGACATTTGATTCCCACATGAGGGCTAAGATTGTGCGTCTTAAGTCCGTGATTGGGACTGGGACCTACCTGTCCGTTCACTGAGAGCTGTGTGAAGAATTAGGTCCAGGTTTCCCAGAGCGTCACCCTTTTCAAGTTGCTCAAAGGCCAGATCAATCAGGGTTGTGTCGTTTGAGCTTCCTTCACTTATTAGGAGCTGTGCCACTTGAGAGGAACCAGTCCTGACAATATTTCATTCTAGGAAAAAGAAAACCATATGGAGTCAAAACAGTCCTTCTTGCAAAGCAGCGGGTCAAAAGATGTTGGTTTGTGAGCAGCCATCAGCAGCCGTCGTCGGCACTTACGACAGAACACGTGCGGGTTGAGGTTTGCAAATCCTGGACGGTTGCAAAACCAGCAAAGCTGCCGAGGTTTGCCTGTAGCCAATCCGACTCCCATTGGTGGATAAGGTGCAGCCAGGATCTGCAGAGATGTTAGAAAGAGACACTGGCTGTAAATAACATCCTTTGCCATCAAGAAGCTAGCAAGAGGAACCCGAGAGCCTGGCTTTACCCGATGACTCCTTTCGTGACAGGAACGGCTTGATGAAATAAGTAAAGACTGCTTGCTGCTTATCACTGTTCATGAGTTGCCTTTGGTCGCTCAATTCCTTGATACTGCAATTTGAGGAAAGGTAATCAGCACCAAAACATATCGACTTTCTTCTTGTAATATCTTCCTGTGTGAAACAAGATTGTACTTACACAATCTGGTAGGTCAGGCAGCTGAAGTTGTAGGAGCTGAGGCAGAACAGGAAGTTTGTGGATGGGGAGGCCAAGAACGGACCAATAACTCTCTGGACCAGATCCCCAATGACAGTCCTACTCTGCAGTTCTGCGTCGCTGAGGTTGGCAAAGTCGCACCTCTCTCAGAGCATCAAGGCGTTTGATAAGGCTGGCCTGCTGTTGTTGGAGGTCTGTAGTTGAGAAAAATGGTTAGATGCGGCGTCGCTTTGGAAGGAGTGTGAGCAAATTTGGACAACAGCTGATGGATTTACCATGGTGGCAAATGTCACGAGGGTGTCATTCAGGGAAGAGGAAACTTTCTGAAAGAAGAGCTTCCACGCTTCTCGGGTATGTCGTTTGGCTTTCCAGCGAGCACTTCAGCAGCGTGGCCAGGTTTTTGTGCAAGCTGGTCAGCCTTAAAAACGGATGAAAGGAGGAACGAAGAGAGACCTGTCAGAACTCCCACATACATTTTTAGGGCCGTACTAAACAGCCTGCATTTTTTCTTGAAATTGCAGGTTGCACATAAAAAGTCTTACCACAGCAGGCATGTTCAGTGATGGTAAAAGAGCACAAGGCTGCGGAGTTGACAGCTGCCAGTGTTTGTTGGACCAGTGACCTGAGCCAAACAATGATAAAAAGTAAATAGGTTTCCGCCTTTTGAACTTTGTGTCAGAGAACTTGCAAACTTCACATTAGGTCTGTCAGTAAATCACCCACCTATTGACCTCAGCGCAGATGAGGTTCTCTGAAAAATGACCAGATTTTGTATCAGAGCGTGGTACTTGACATTCAAATTGCATTAGTTGGTGAACATCGGTGTCGTTCAATACTTACCATCGACAACTGTTTCCTTGCACTGGGGGCAAATAATAGCAGCAAAAATGTTAGACTAGTGAATAAAACTAGCTGCCTCACAGATGTGTTGGTTTTTCCACTATTGCATACGTTACAGAGGAACAGTGATTGTAGCTTGAACATTTTCTAATAGTGCATCATTTGCCTTTTACACCTATGAAAATGCTCTTACCGTGAGAGATTCTGGTGTCGAGCAACCTGTTTAACAACAAAAGCGAAGTTAGCCATGGCTTCAGTACATTGCTGTCAGGCACTGGTGTTTTGAGCAAAACTCTGGTTTGCAAAGCTGCTTGGACACCTCATTGGGAAAGTCTCTTTGAGGAACTCGATGCTTGAATTGATGCCCATTGACAGCTCTGATGGTAGAGGGAATTTCAATGTTTCCTGAAGACCGGTGAGTCTAAAGGAAAAGACAATTTCACTTTGTTGGAATGGAATCACATTATCCCCATCACACAAAGACAAGGTTTGAAGTGGTTGAGTTAAAAAAAACAAGGTCTCACATGGCCATGTAGGATGCACAGCTGATGTCCTTTGGAATCACCCACAGGTAGGCAGGGACGGAGGCTTGGCATGACAGGAACAAGGTAGGCGTGGAACCACAGCTGGAATTCTTGTTCTCCAAAGACCTCATGCAGGCGCAAGGGCTGTCAGGCTTATGTTCAGTATGGCTTCTCGTACAGCTGCGTTTGTGATGAAGGTAATGTTTTCCTGAAGACAAAAGCATTCAGGTTGTAGTTCAAGAGCTCACCAGATCCTGGTTACGGCCAGACATGGAGACACGTCAAAATTCTGTCAAAATTGTCGGCAGAAGTCCAACAGTTGACCTAAATGTTGGCTTTACATGGATCCACAACCCCTTCTTTGCCCCAGAAGGGCTTGTTCGTGTGGTTTGACAAAGAACTTTCTAGGGGAACTGTGACGAGTTAGTGTGAAGCACTCACCTTCTCGCTGATTTGTGCAAACGCGTCTGGAAAAACTGAGTGAGCTGTTCGTCCTTGCCGGACAGTTTCAAGCTGGTGAGCACCTCCCTCACGAAGCTGACATCCTCCAAAGCGCTGCCTGGATCCAGTATTAGCTCTGCCTTCTGTTGCTCTGTGAGGGCACCTACGACTGTTGCCTGATGATACAAACCATGAACAAGAGTGAATATATCTTTGTCAAGGCACCGAAGAGCGAGCCCTGTGCAGACCCATTCAGTTCCGATTGTTGGATCGTATTCGGTAGAGAGGATCTTTGGTGAAATGCCTCAATTACCTGGGAGAGGTTGAAGGCTTTGAGGTCAGAGTAAGTTGTGTATTGAGAAAAGGGTCCCAGGTTTGTTTCAATCCATTCAACATCGGTCTCGAGTCCCATCCTGCAAGCTGAGGGACATATGCATTTGTTAGAATAGGCATAATTTACACAGAGCCCTATTTAAAGTCATCAGGCATTTACAGGTTCATATTCTGTTCCGGCTGCTCTTTCAACATAGCAGTTGTACAACTGAAATCCATGTGGCAAAAGTCATTTTTTCATTCCCACCTGGCTTGTTGATGACAGAGGTAGAGCTTTTGAGGTAGGCCAGCAGAACAGAAGCGATTCCCTGTCGTCTAAGCAGGGGTATGGCAGGGAACACTTTGGCAATCCCTCCCACACTGCAAAGATTGTAGAAAAAGTTTCTTACATGGCACCTCACCAGTAGATTATAAGTCGTCTCTGAATACACTTCTTTAGAACGCAACTCACACGACGTGGTAGTTTGCGAGCTCATGCTTGATATTGTGCTGTTGAGCATCTCTGGAGTGAAACTGGCAAGGACGGTAACCAGTCTCACGTGGAACCAGAGATACAACTGTTGTGAGCTGAAGCTCGGGAGATATAGCCTCAGGATGTAAAAGGCTCTTGTCATCGCACGATCTCGGACGACCGTCTGGAACTGTGGGACCTTATGGCAAATATGGTAAACTGTGTGACAATTGTACTGCACAGAGCATTTTAAAGATTGGAGTTTACAGAGTTGTGTAAATTACTTCTGTCCAAATTAATGCAGACATTTGATTCCCACATGAGGGCTAAGATTGGTACGTCCTTAAGTCCGTGATTGGGACTGGGACCTACCTGTCCGTTCACTGAGAGCTGTGTGAAGAATTCGTCCAGGTTTCCCAGGCGTCACCCTTTTCAAGTTGCTCAAAGGCCAGATCAATCAGGGTTGTGTCGTTTGAGCTTCCTTCACTTATTAGGAGCTGTGCCACTTGAGAGGAACCAGTCCTGACAATATTTCATTCTAGGAAAAAGAAAACCATATGGAGTCAAAACAGTCCTTCTTGCAAAGCAGCGGTCAAAAGATGTTGGTTTGTGAGCAGCCATCAGCAGCCGTCGTCGGCACTTACGACAGACACGTGCGGGTTGAGGGTTTGCAAATCCTGGACGGTTGCAAAACCAGCAAAGCTGCCGAGGTTTGCCTGTAGCCAATCCCGACTCCCATTGGTGGATAAGGTGCAGCCAGGATCTGCAGAGATGTTAGAAAGAGACACTGGCTGTAAAATAACATCCTTTGCCATCAAGAAGCTAGCAAGAGGAACCCGAGAGCCTGGCTTTACCCGATGACTCCTTTCGTGACAGGAACGGCTTGATGAAATAAGTAAAGACTGCTTGCTGCTTATCACTGTTCATGAGTTGCCTTTGGTCGCTCAATTCCTTGATACTGCAATTTGAGGAAAGGTAATCAGCACCAAAACATATGCGGCTTTCTTCTTGTAATATCTTCCTGTGTGAAACAAGATTTGTACTTACACAATCTGGTAGGTCAGGCAGCTGAAGTTGTAGGAGCTGAGGCAGAACAGGAAGTTTGTGGATGGGGAGGCCAAGAACGGACCAATAACTCTCTGGACCAGATCCCCAATGACAGTCCTACTCTGCAGTTCTGCGTCGCTGAGGTTGGCAAGTCGCACCTCTCTCAGAGCATCAAGGGCGTTTGATAAGGCTGGCCTGCTGTTGTTGGAGGTCTGTAGTTGAGAAAAATGGTTAGATGCCGTCGCTTTGGAAGGAGTGTGAGCAAATTTGGACAACAGCTGATGGATTTACCATGGTGGCAAATGTCACGAGGTGTCATTCAGGGAAGAGGAAACTTTCTGAAAGAAGAGCTTCCACGCTTCTACGGGTATGTCGTTTGGCTTTCCAGCGAGCACTTCAGCAGCGTGGCCAGGTTTTGCGTGCAAGCTGGTCAGCCTTAAAACGGATGAAAGGAGGAACGAAGAGAGACCTGTCAGAACTCCCACATACATTTTTAGGGCCGTTACTAAAACAGCCTGCATTTTTTCTTGAAATTGCAGGTTGCACATAAAAGTCTTACCACGGAGCAGGCATGTTCAGTGATGGTAAAAGAGCACAAGGCTGCGGAGGAGTTGACAGCTGCCAGTGTTTGTTGGACCAGTGACCTGAGCCAAACAATGATAAAAAGTAAATAGGTTTCCGCCTTTTGAACTTTGTGTCAGAGAACTTGCAAACTTCACATTAGGTCTGTCAGTAAATCACCCACCTATTGACCTCAAGCGCAGATGAGGTTCTCTGAAAATGACCAGATTTTTGTATCAGAACGCGTACTTGACATTCAAATTGCATTAGTTGGTGAACATCGGTGTCGTTCAATACTTACCATCGACAACTGTTTCCTTGCACTGGGGGCAAATAATAGCAGCAAAAATGTTAGACTAGTGAATAAAACTAGCTGCCTCACAGATGTGTTGGTTTTTCCACTATTGCATACGTTACAGAGGAACAGTGATTGTAGCTTGAACATTTTCTAATAGTGCATCATTTGCCTTTTACACCTATGAAAATGCTCTTACCGTGAGAGATTCTGGTGTCGAGCAACCTGTTTAACAACAAAAGCGAAGTTAGCCATGGCTTCAGTACATTGCTGTCAGGCACTGGTGTTTTGAGCAAAACTCTTGTTTGCAAAGCTGCTTGGACACCTACGTGGGAAAGTCTCTTTGAGGAACTCGATGCTTGAATTGATGCCCATTGACAGCTCTGATGGTAGAGGGAATTTCAATGTTTCCTGAAGACCGGTGAGTCTAAAGGAAAAGACAATTTCACTTTGTTGGAATGGAATCACATTATCCCCCATCACACAAAGACAAGGTTTGAAGTGGTTGAGTTAAAAAACAAACAAGGTCTCACATGGCCATGTAGGATGCACAGCTGATGTCCTTTGGAATCACCCACAGGTAGGCAGGACGGAGGCTTGGCATGACAGGAACAAGGTAGACGTGGAACCACAGCTGGAATTCTTGTTCTCCAAAGACCTCAAATGCAGGCGCAAGGGCTGTCAGGCTTATGTTCAGTATGGCTTCTCGTACAGCTGCGTTTGTGATGAAGGTAATGTTTTCCTGAAGACAAAAGCATTCAGGTTGTAGTTCAAGAGCTCACCAGATCCTGGTTACGGCCAGACATGGAGACACGTCAAAAATTCTGTCAAAATTCGTCGGCAGAAGTCCAACAGTTGACCTAAATGTTGGCTTTACATGGATCCACAACCCTTCTTTGCCCCAGAAGGGCTTGTTCGTGTGTGGTTTGACAAAGAACTTTCTAGGGAACTGTGACCGAGTTAGTGTGAAGCACTCACCTTCTCGCTGATTTGTGCAAACGTCTGGAAAAACTGAGTGAGCTGTTCGTCCTTGCCGGACAGTTTCAAGCTGGTGAGCACCTCCCTCACGAAGCTGACATCCTCCAAAGCGCCGCTGCCTGGATCCAGTATTAGCTCTGCCTTCTGTTGCTCTGTGAGGGCACCTACGACTGTTGCCTGATGATACAAACCATGAACAAGAGTGAATATATCTTTGTCAAGGCACCGAAGAGCGAGCCCTGTGCAGACCCATTCAGTTCCGATTGTTGGATCGTATTCGAGAGGATCTTTGGTGAAATGCCTCAATTACCTGGGAGAGGTTGAAGGCTTTGAGGTCAGAGTAAGTTGTGTATTGAGAAAAGGGTCCCAGGTTTGTTTCAATCCATTCAACATCGGTCTCGAGTCCCATCCTGCAAGCTGAGGGACATATGCATTTGTTAGAATAGGCATAATTTACACAGAGCCCTATTTAAAGTCATCAGGCATTTACAGGTTCATATTCTGTTCCGGCTGCTCTTTCAACATAGCAGTTGTACAACTGAAATCCATGTGGCAAAAGTCATTTTTTCATTCCCACCTGGCTTGTTGATGACAGAGGTAGAGCTTTTGAGGTAGGCCAGCAGAACAGAAGCGATTCCCTGTCGTCTAAGCAGGGGTATGGCAGGGAACACTTTGGCAATCCCTCCCACACTGCAAAGATTGTAGAAAAAGTTTCTTACATGGCACCTCACCAGTAGATTATAAGTAAACGTCTCTGAATACACTTCTTTAGAACGCAACTCACACGACGTGGTAGTTTGCGCAGCTCATGCTTGATATTGTGCTGTTGAGCATCTCTGGAGTGAAACTGGCAAGGACGGTAACCAGTCTCACGTGGAACCAGAGATACAACTGTTGTGAGCTGAAGCTCGGGAGATATAGCCTCAGGATGTAAAAGGCTCTTGTCATCGCACGATCTCGGACGACCGTCTGGAACTGTGGGACCTTATGGCAAATATGGTAAACTGTGTGACAATTGTACTGCACAGAGCATTTTTAAAGATTGGAGTTTACAGAGTTGTGTAAATTACTTCTGTCCAAATTAATGCAGACATTTGATTCCCACATGAGGGCTAAGATTGGTACGTCTTAAGTCCGTGATTGGGACTGGGACCTACCTGTCCGTTCACTGAGAGCTGTGTGAAGAATTCGTCCAGGTTTCCCAGAGCGTCACCCTTTTCAAGTTGCTCAAAGGCCAGATCAATCAGGGTTGTGTCGTTTGAGCTTCCTTCACTTATTAGGAGCTGTGCCACTTGAGAGGGAACCAGTCCTGACAATATTTCATTCTAGGAAAAAAGAAAACCATATGGAGTCAAAACAGTCCTTCTTGCAAAGCAGCGGGTCAAAAGATGTTGGTTTGTGAGCAGCCATCAGCAGCCGTCGTCGGCACTTACGACACGTGCGGGTTGAGGGTTTGCAAATCCTGGACGGTTGCAAAACCAGCAAAGCTGCCGAGGTTTGCCTGTAGCCAATCCCGACTCCCATTGGTGGATAAGGTGCAGCCAGGATCTGCAGAGATGTTAGAAAGAGACACTGGCTGTAAAATAACATCCTTTGCCATCAAGAAGCTAGCAAGAGGAACCCGAGAGCCTGGCTTTACCCGATGACTCCTTTCGTGACAGGAACGGCTTGATGAAATAAGTAAAGACTGCTTGCTGCTTATCACTGTTCATGAGTTGCCTTTGGTCGCTCAATTCCTTGATACTGCAATTTGAGGAAAGGTAATCAGCACCAAAACATATGCGGCTTTCTTCTTGTAATATCTTCCTGTGTGAAACAAGATTTGTACTTACACAATCTGGTAGGTCAGGCAGCTGAAGTTGTAGGAGCTGAGGCAGAACAGGAAGTTTGTGGATGGGGAGGCCAAGAACGGACCAATAACTCTCTGGACCAGATCCCCAATGACAGTCCTACTCTGCAGTTCTGCGTCGCTGAGGTTGGCAAGTCGCACCTCTCTCAGAGCATCAAGGGCGTTTGATAAGGCTGGCCTGCTGTTGTTGGAGGTCTGTAGTTGAGAAAAATGGTTAGATGCCGACGTCGCTTTGGAAGGAGTGTGAGCAAATTTGGACAACAGCTGATGGATTTACCATGGTGGCAAATGTCACGAGGGTGTCATTCAGGGAAGAGGAAACTTTCTGAAAGAAGAGCTTCCACGCTTCTACGGGGTATGTCGTTTGGCTTTCCAGCGAGCACTTCAGCAGCGTGGCCAGGTTTTGCGGTGCAAGCTGGTCAGCCTTAAAAACGGATGAAAGGAGGAACGAAGAGAGACCTGTCAGAACTCCCACATACATTTTTTAGGGCCGTACTAAAACAGCCTGCATTTTTTTCTTGAAATTGCAGGTTGCACATAAAAGTCTTACCACGGAGCAGGCATGTTCAGTGATGGTAAAAGAGCACAAGGCTGCGGAGGAGTTGACAGCTGCCAGTGTTTGTTGGACCAGTGACCTGAGCCAAACAATGATAAAAAGTAAATAGGTTTCCGCCTTTTGAACTTTGTGTCAGAGAACTTGCAAACTTCACATTAGGTCTGTCAGTAAATCACCCACCTATTGACCTCAGCGCAGATGAGGTTCTCTGAAAAATGACCAGATTTTTGTATCAGAACGTGGTACTTGACATTCAAATTGCATTAGTTGGTGAACATCGGTGTCGTTCAATACTTACCATCGACAACTGTTTCCTTGCACTGGGGGCAAATAATAGCAGCAAAAATGTTAGACTAGTGAATAAAACTAGCTGCCTCACAGATGTGTTGGTTTTTCCACTATTGCATACGTTACAGAGGAACAGTGATTGTAGCTTGAACATTTTCTAATAGTGCATCATTTGCCTTTTACACCTATGAAAATGCTCTTACCGTGAGAGATTCTGGTGTCGAGCAACCTGTTTAACAACAAAAGCGGTTAGCCATGGCTTCAGTACATTGCTGTCAGGCACTGGTGTTTTGAGCAAAACTCTTGTTTGCAAAGCTGCTTGGACACCTACGTGGGAAAGTCTCTTTGAGGAACTCGATGCTTGAATTGATGCCCATTGACAGCTCTGATGGTAGAGGAATTTCAATGTTTCCTGAAGACCGGTGAGTCTAAAGGAAAAGACAATTTCACTTTGTTGGAATGGAATCACATTATCCCCATCACACAAAGACAAGGTTTGAAGTGGTTGAGTTAAAAACAAACAAGGTCTCACATGGCCATGTAGGATGCACAGCTGATGTCCTTTGGAATCACCCACAGGTAGGCAGGACGGAGGCTTGGCATGACAGGAACAAGGTAGACGTGGAACCACAGCTGGAATTCTTGTTCTCCAAAGACCTCAAATGCAGGCGCAAGGGCTGTCAGGCTTATGTTCAGTATGGCTTCTCGTACAGCTGCGTTTGTGATGAAGGTAATGTTTTCCTGAAGACAAAAGCATTCAGGTTGTAGTTCAAGAGCTCACCAGATCCTGGTTACGGCCAGACATGGAGACACGTCAAAATTCTGTCAAAATTCGGCAGAAGTCCAACAGTTGACCTAAATGTTGGCTTTACATGGATCCACAACCCCTTCTTTGCCCCAGAAGGGCTTGTTCGTGTGGTTTGACAAAGAACTTTCTAGGGGAACTGTGACCGAGTTAGTGTGAAGCACTCACCTTCTCGCTGATTTGTGCAAACGTCTGGAAAAACTGAGTGAGCTGTTCGTCCTTGCCGGACAGTTTCAAGCTGGTGAGCACCTCCTCACGGCTGACATCCTCCAAAGCGCCGCTGCCTGGATCCAGTATTAGCTCTGCCTTCTGTTGCTCTGTGAGGGCACCTACGACTGTTGCCTGATGATACAAACCATGAACAAGAGTGAATATATCTTTGTCAAGGCACAAGAGAGCCCTGTGCAGACCCATTCAGTTCCGATTGTTGGATCGTATTCGGTAGAGAGGATCTTTGGTGAAATGCCTCAATTACCTGGGAGAGGTTGAAGGCTTTGAGGTCAGAGTAAGTTGTGTATTGAGAAAAGGGTCCCAGGTTTGTTTCAATCCATTCAACATCGGTCTCGAGTCCCATCCTGCAAGCTGAGGGACATATGCATTTGTTAGAATAGGCATAATTTACACAGAGCCCTATTTAAAGTCATCAGGCATTTACAGGTTCATATTCTGTTCCGGCTGCTCTTTCAACATAGCAGTTGTACAACTGAAATCCATGTGGCAAAAGTCATTTTTTCATTCCCACCTGGCTTGTTGATGACAGAGGTAGAGCTTTTGAGGTAGGCCAGCAGAACAGAAGCGATTCCCTGTCGTCTAAGCAGGGGTATGGCAGGGAACACTTTGGCAATCCCTCCCACACTGCAAAGATTGTAGAAAAAGTTTCTTACATGGCACCTCACCAGTAGATTATAAGTAAACGTCTCTGAATACACTTCTTTAGAACGCAACTCACACGACGTGGTAGTTTGCGCAGCTCATGCTTGATATTGTGCTGTTGAGCATCTCTGGAGTGAAACTGGCAAGGACGGTAACCAGTCTCACGTGGAACCAGAGATACAACTGTTGTGAGCTGAAGCTCGGGAGATATAGCCTCAGGATGTAAAAGGCTCTTGTCATCGCACGATCTCGGACGACCGTCTGGAACTGTGGGACCTTATGGCAAATATGGTAAACTGTGTGACAATTGTACTGCACAGAGCATTTTTAAAGATTGGAGTTTACAGAGTTGTGTAAATTACTTCTGTCCAAATTAATGCAGACATTTGATTCCCACATGAGGGCTAAGATTGGTACGTCTTAAGTCCGTGATTGGGACTGGGACCTACCTGTCCGTTCACTGAGAGCTGTGTGAAGAATTCGTCCAGGTTTCCCAGAGCGTCACCCTTTTCAAGTTGCTCAAAGGCCAGATCAATCAGGGTTGTGTCGTTTGAGCTTCCTTCACTTATTAGGAGCTGTGCCACTTGAGAGGGAACCAGTCCTGACAATATTTCATTCTAGGAAAAAAGAAAACCATATGGAGTCAAAACAGTCCTTCTTGCAAAGCAGCGGGTCAAAAGATGTTGGTTTGTGAGCAGCCATCAGCAGCCGTCGTCGGCACTTACGACAGACACGCGGGTTGAGGGTTTGCAAATCCTGGACGGTTGCAAAACCAGCAAAGCTGCCGAGGTTTGCCTGTAGCCAATCCGACTCCCATTGGTGGATAAGGTGCAGCCAGGATCTGCAGAGATGTTAGAAAGAGACACTGGCTGTAAAATAACATCCTTTGCCATCAAGAAGCTAGCAAGAGGAACCCGAGAGCCTGGCTTTACCCGATGACTCCTTTCGTGACAGGAACGGCTTGATGAAATAAGTAAAGACTGCTTGCTGCTTATCACTGTTCATGAGTTGCCTTTGGTCGCTCAATTCCTTGATACTGCAATTTGAGGAAAGGTAATCAGCACCAAAACATATGCGGCTTTCTTCTTGTAATATCTTCCTGTGTGAAACAAGATTTGTACTTACACAATCTGGTAGGTCAGGCAGCTGAAGTTGTAGGAGCTGAGGCAGAACAGGAAGTTTGTGGATGGGGAGGCCAAGAACGGACCAATAACTCTCTGGACCAGATCCCCAATGACAGTCCTACTCTGCAGTTCTGCCGCTGAGGTTGGCAAGTCGCACCTCTCTCAGAGCATCAAGGGCGTTTGATAAGGCTGGCCTGCTGTTGTTGGAGGTCTGTAGTTGAGAAAAATGGTTAGATGCCGGCGCCGCTTTGGAAGGAGTGTGAGCAAATTTGGACAACAGCTGATGGATTTACCATGGTGGCAAATGTCACGAGGGTGTCATTCAGGGAAGAGGAAACTTTCTGAAAGAAGAGCTTCCACGCTTCTACGGGGTATGTCGTTTGGCTTTCCAGCGAGCACTTCAGCAGCGTGGCCAGGTTTTGCGGTGCAAGCTGGTCAGCCTTAAAAACGGATGAAAGGAGGAGCGAAGAGAGACCTGTCAGAACTCCCACATACATTTTTAGGGCGTACTAAACAGCCTGCATTTTTTCTTGAAATTGCAGGTTGCACATAAAAGTCTTACCACGGAGCAGGCATGTTCAGTGATGGTAAAAGAGCACAAGGCTGCGGAGGAGTTGACAGCTGCCAGTGTTTGTTGGACCAGTGACCTGAGCCAAACAATGATAAAAAGTAAATAGGTTTCCGCCTTTTGAACTTTGTGTCAGAGAACTTGCAAACTTCACATTAGGTCTGTCAGTAAATCACCCACCTATTGACCTCAGCGCAGATGAGGTTCTCTGAAAAATGACCAGATTTTTGTATCAGAACGTGGTACTTGACATTCAAATTGCATTAGTTGGTGAACATCGGTGTCGTTCAATACTTACCATCGACAACTGTTTCCTTGCACTGGGGGCAAATAATAGCAGCAAAAATGTTAGACTAGTGAATAAAACTAGCTGCCTCACAGATGTGTTGGTTTTCCACTATTGCATACGTTACAGAGGAACAGTGATTGTAGCTTGAACATTTTCTAATAGTGCATCATTTGCCTTTTACACCTATGAAAATGCTCTTACCGTGAGAGATTCTGGTGTCGAGCAACCTGTTTAACAACAAAAGCGAAGTTAGCCATGGCTTCAGTACATTGCTGTCAGGCACTGGTGTTTTGAGCAAAACTCTTGTTTGCAAAGCTGCTTGGACACCTACGTGGGAAAGTCTCTTTGAGGAACTCGATGCTTGAATTGATGCCCATTGACAGCTCCGATGGTAGAGGGAATTTCAATGTTTCCTGAAGACCGGTGAGTCTAAAGGAAAAGACAATTTCACTTTGTTGGAATGGAATCACATTATCCCCCATCACACAAAGACAAGGTTTGAAGTGGTTGAGTTAAAAAACAAACAAGGTCTCACATGGCCATGTAGGATGCACAGCTGATGTCCTTTGGAATCACCCACAGGTAGGCAGGACGGAGGCTTGGCATGACAGGAACAAGGTAGACGTGGAACCACAGCTGGAATTCTTGTTCTCCAAAGACCTCAAATGCAGGCGCAAGGGCTGTCAGGCTTATGTTCAGTATGGCTTCTCGTACAGCTGCGTTTGTGATGAAGGTAATGTTTTCCTGAAGACAAAAGCATTCAGGTTGTAGTTCAAGAGCTCACCAGATCCTGGTTACGGCCAGACATGGAGACACGTCAAAAATTCTGTCAAAATTCGTCGGCAGAAGTCCAACAGTTGACCTAAATGTTGGCTTTACATGGATCCACAACCCCTTCTTTGCCCCAGAAGGGCTTGTTCGTGTGTGGTTTGACAAAGAACTTTCTAGGGGAACTGTGACCGAGTTAGTGTGAAGCACTCACCTTCTCGCTGATTTGTGCAAACGTCTGGAAAAACTGAGTGAGCTGTTCGTCCTTGCCGGACAGTTTCAAGCTGGTGAGCACCTCCCTCACGAAGCTGACATCCTCCAAAGCGCCGCTGCCTGGATCCAGTATTAGCTCTGCCTTCTGTTGCTCTGTGAGGGCACCTACGACTGTTGCCTGATGATACAAACCATGAACAAGAGTGAATATATCTTTGTCAAGGCACCGAAGAGCGAGCCCTGTGCAGACCCATTCAGTTCCGATTGTTGGATCGTATTCGGTAGAGAGGATCTTTGGTGAAATGCCTCAATTACCTGGGAGAGGTTGAAGGCTTTGAGGTCAGAGTAAGTTGTGTATTGAGAAAAGGGTCCCAGGTTTGTTTCAATCCATTCAACATCGGTCTCGAGTCCCATCCTGCAAGCTGAGGGACATATGCATTTGTTAGAATAGGCATAATTTACACAGAGCCCTATTTAAAGTCATCAGGCATTTACAGGTTCATATTCTGTTCCGGCTGCTCTTTCAACATAGCAGTTGTACAACTGAAATCCATGTGGCAAAAGTCATTTTTTCATTCCCACCTGGCTTGTTGATGACAGAGGTAGAGCTTTTGAGGTAGGCCAGCAGAACAGAAGCGATTCCCTGTCGTCTAAGCAGGGGTATGGCAGGGAACACTTTGGCAATCCCTCCCACACTGCAAAGATTGTAGAAAAAGTTTCTTACATGGCACCTCACCAGTAGATTATAAGTAAACGTCTCTGAATACACTTCTTTAGAACGCAACTCACACGACGTGGTAGTTTGCGCAGCTCATGCTTGATATTGTGTTGAGCATCTCTGGAGTGAAACTGGCAAGGACGGTAACCAGTCTCACGTGGAACCAGAGATACAACTGTTGTGAGCTGAAGCTCGGGAGATATAGCCTCAGGATGTAAAGGCTCTTGTCATCGATCGATCTCGGTCGACCGTCTGGAACTGTGGGACCTTATGGCAAATATGGTAAACTGTGTGACAATTGTACTGCACAGAGCATTTTTAAAGATTGGAGTTTACAGAGTTGTGTAAATTACTTCTGTCCAAATTAATGCAGACATTTGATTCCCACATGAGGGCTAAGATTGGTACGCGTCTTAAGTCCGTGATTGGGACTGGGACCTACCTGTCCGTTCACTGAGAGCTGTGTGAAGAATTCGTCCAGGTTTCCCAGAGCGTCACCCTTTTCAAGTTGCTCAAAGGCCAGATCAATCAGGGTTGTGTCGTTTGAGCTTCCTTCACTTATTAGGAGCTGTGCCACTTGAGAGGGAACCAGTCCTGACAATATTTCATTCTAGGAAAAAGAAAACCATATGGAGTCAAAACAGTCCTTCTTGCAAAGCAGCGGGTCAAAAGATGTTGGTTTGTGAGCAGCCATCAGCAGCCGTCGTCGGCACGACAGAACGCGTGCGGGTTGAGGGTTTGCAAATCCTGGACGGTTGCAAAACCAGCAAAGCTGCCGAGGTTTGCCTGTAGCCAATCCCGACTCCCATTGGTGGATAAGGTGCAGCCAGGATCTGCAGAGATGTTAGAAAGAGACACTGGCTGTAAAATAACATCCTTTGCCATCAAGAAGCTAGCAAGAGGAACCCGAGAGCCTGGCTTTACCCGATGACTCCTTTCGTGACAGGAACGGCTTGATGAAATAAGTAAAGACTGCTTGCTGCTTATCACTGTTCATGAGTTGCCTTTGGTCGCTCAATTCCTTGATACTGCAATTTGAGGAAAGGTAATCAGCACCAAAACATATGCGGCTTTCTTCTTGTAATATCTTCCTGTGTGAAACAAGATTTGTACTTACACAATCTGGTAGGTCAGGCAGCTGAAGTTGTAGGAGCTGAGGCAGAACAGGAAGTTTGTGGATGGGGAGGCCAAGAACGGACCAATAACTCTCTGGACCAGATCCCCAATGACAGTCCTACTCTGCAGTTCTGCGTCGCTGAGGTTGGCAAGTCGCACCTCTCTCAGAGCATCAAGGGCGTTTGATAAGGCTGGCCTGCTGTTGTTGGAGGTCTGTAGTTGAGAAAAATGGTTAGATGCACGCTTTGGAAGGAGTGTGAGCAAATTTGGACAACAGCTGATGGATTTACCATGGTGGCAAATGTCACGAGGTGTCATTCAGGGAAGAGGAAACTTTCTGAAAGAAGAGCTTCCACGCTTCTACGGGGTATGTCGTTTGGCTTTCCAGCGAGCACTTCAGCAGCGTGGCCAGGTTTTGCGGTGCAAGCTGGTCAGCCTTAAAAACGGATGAAAGGAGGAACGAAGAGAGACCTGTCAGAACTCCCACATACATTTTTTAGGGCCGTACTTAAACAGCCTGCATTTTTTTCTTGAAATTGCAGGTTGCACATAAAAGTCTTACCACGGAGCAGGCATGTTCAGTGATGGTAAAAGAGCACAAGGCTGCGGAGGAGTTGACAGCTGCCAGTGTTTGTTGGACCAGTGACCTGAGCCAAACAATGATAAAAAGTAAATAGTTTTCCGCCTTTTTGAACTTTGTGTCAGAGAACTTGCAAACTTCACATTAGGTCTGTCAGTAAATCACCCACCTATTGACCTCAGCGCAGATGAGGTTCTCTGAAAAATGACCAGATTTTTGTATCAGAACGTGGTACTTGACATTCAAATTGCATTAGTTGGTGAACATCGGTGTCGTTCAATACTTACCATCGACAACTGTTTCCTTGCACTGGGGGCAAATAATAGCAGCAAAAATGTTAGACTAGTGAATAAAACTAGCTGCCTCACAGATGTGTTGGTTTTTCCACTATTGCATACGTTACAGAGGAACAGTGATTGTAGCTTGAACATTTTCTAATAGTGCATCATTTGCCTTTTACACCTATGAAAATGCTCTTACCGTGAGAGATTCTGGTGTCGAGCAACCTGTTTAACAACAAAAGCGAAGTTAGCCATGGCTTCAGTACATTGCTGTCAGGCACTGGTGTTTTGAGCAAAACTCTTGTTTGCAAAGCTGCTTGGACACCTACGTGGGAAAGTCTCTTTGAGGAACTCGATGCTTGAATTGATGCCCATTGACAGCTCTGATGGTAGAGGGAATTTCAATGTTTCCTGAAGACCGGTGAGTCTAAAGGAAAAGACAATTTCACTTTGTTGGAATGGAATCACATTATCCCCCATCACACAAAGACAAGGTTTGAAGTGGTTGAGTTAAAAACAAACAAGGTCTCACATGGCCATGTAGGATGCACAGCTGATGTCCTTTGGAATCACCCACAGGTAGGCAGGACGGAGGCTTGGCATGACAGGAACAAGGTAGACGTGGAACCACAGCTGGAATTCTTGTTCTCCAAAGACCTCAAATGCAGGCGCAAGGGCTGTCAGGCTTATGTTCAGTATGGCTTCTCGTACAGCTGCGTTTGTGATGAAGGTAATGTTTTCCTGAAGACAAAAGCATTCAGGTTGTAGTTCAAGAGCTCACCAGATCCTGGTTACGGCCAGACATGGAGACACGTCAAAAATTCTGTCAAAATTCGTCGGCAGAAGTCCAACAGTTGACCTAAATGTTGGCTTTACATGGATCCACAACCCCTTCTTTGCCCCAGAAGGGCTTGTTCGTGTGGTTTGACAAAGAACTTTCTAGGGAACTGTGACCGAGTTAGTGTGAAGCACTCACCTTCTCGCTGATTTGTGCAAACGCGTCTGGAAAAACTGAGTGAGCTGTTCGTCCTTGCCGGACAGTTTCAAGCTGGTGAGCACCTCCTCACGGCTGACATCCTCCAAGCGCCGCTGCCTGGATCCAGTATTAGCTCTGCCTTCTGTTGCTCTGTGAGGGCACCTCCGACTGTTGCCTGATGATACAAACCATGAACAAGAGTGAATATATCTTTGTCAAGGCACCGAAGAGCGAGCCCTGTGCAGACCCATTCAGTTCCGATTGTTGGATCGTATTCGGTAGAGAGGATCTTTGGTGAAATGCCTCAATTACCTGGGAGAGGTTGAAGGCTTTGAGGTCAGAGTAAGTTGTGTATTGAGAAAAGGGTCCCAGGTTTGTTTCAATCCATTCAACATCGGTCTCGAGTCCCATCCTGCAAGCTGAGGGACATATGCATTTGTTAGAATAGGCATAATTTACACAGAGCCCTATTTAAAGTCATCAGGCATTTACAGGTTCATATTCTGTTCCGGCTGCTCTTTCAACATAGCAGTTGTACAACTGAAATCCATGTGGCAAAAGTCATTTTTTCATTCCCACCTGGCTTGTTGATGACAGAGGTAGAGCTTTTGAGGTAGGCCAGCAGAACAGAAGCGATTCCCTGTCGTCTAAGCAGGGGTATGGCAGGGAACACTTTGGCAATCCCTCCCACACTGCAAAGATTGTAGAAAAAGTTTCTTACATGGCACCTCACCAGTAGATTATAAGTAAACGTCTCTGAATACACTTCTTTAGAACGCAACTCACACGACGTGGTAGTTTGCGCAGCTCATGCTTGATATTGTGCGTTGAGCATCTCTGGAGTGAAACTGGCAAGGACGGTAACCAGTCTCACGTGGAACCAGAGATACAACTGTTGTGAGCTGAAGCTCGGGAGATATAGCCTCAGGATGTAAAGGCTCTTGTCATCGCACGATCTCGGACGACCGTCTGGAACTGTGGGACCTTATGGCAAATATGGTAAACTGTGTGACAATTGTACTGCACAGAGCATTTTTAAAGATTGGAGTTTACAGAGTTGTGTAAATTACTTCTGTCCAAATTAATGCAGACATTTGATTCCCACATGAGGGCTAAGATTGGTGCGTCTTAAGTCCGTGATTGGGACTGGGACCTACCTGTCCTCACTGAGAGCTGTGTGAAGAATTCGTCCAGGTTTCCCAGAGCGTCACCCTTTTCAAGTTGCTCAAAGGCCAGATCAATCAGGGTTGTGTCGTTTGAGCTTCCTTCACTTATTAGGAGCTGTGCCACTTGAGAGGGAACCAGTCCTGACAATATTTCATTCTAGGAAAAAAGAAAACCATATGGAGTCAAAACAGTCCTTCTTGCAAAGCAGCGGGTCAAAAGATGTTGGTTTGTGAGCAGCCATCAGCAGCCGTCGTCGGCACTTACGACAGACACGCGTGCGGGTTGAGGGTTTGCAAATCCTGGACGGTTGCAAAACCAAAAGCTGCCGAGGTTTGCCTGTAGCCAATCCCGACTCCCATTGGTGGATAAGGTGCAGCCAGGATCTGCAGAGATGTTAGAAAGAGACACTGGCTGTAAAATAACATCCTTTGCCATCAAGAAGCTAGCAAGAGGAAGAGCCTGGCTTTACCCGATGACTCCTTTCGTGACAGGAACGGCTTGATGAAATAAGTAAAGACTGCTTGCTGCTTATCACTGTTCATGAGTTGCCTTTGGTCGCTCAATTCCTTGATACTGCAATTTGAGGAAAGGTAATCAGCACCAAAACATATGCGCTTTCTTCTTGTAATATCTTCCTGTGTGAAACAAGATTTGTACTTACACAATCTGGTAGGTCAGGCAGCTGAAGTTGTAGGAGCTGAGGCAGAACAGGAAGTTTGTGGATGGGGAGGCCAAGAACGGACCAATAACTCTCTGGACCAGATCCCCAATGACAGTCCTACTCTGCAGTTCTGCGTCGCTGAGGTTGGCAAGTCGCACCTCTCTCAGAGCATCAAGGGCGTTTGATAAGGCTGGCCTGCTGTTGTTGGAGGTCTGTAGTTGAGAAAAATGGTTAGATGCCGACGTCGCTTTGGAAGGAGTGTGAGCAAATTTGGACAACAGCTGATGGATTTACCATGGTGGCAAATGTCACGAGGGTGTCATTCAGGGAAGAGGAAACTTTCTGAAAGAAGAGCTTCCACGCTTCTACGGGGTATGTCGTTTGGCTTTCCAGCGAGCACTTCAGCAGCGTGGCCAGGTTTTGCGGTGCAAGCTGGTCAGCCTTAAAAACGGATGAAAGGAGGAAGAGAGACCTGTCAGAACTCCCACATACATTTTTAGGGCCGTACTAAAACAGCCTTCAATTTTTTCTTGAAATTGCAGGTTGCACATAAAAGTCTTACCACGGAGCAGGCATGTTCAGTGATGGTAAAAGAGCACAAGGCTGCGGAGGAGTTGACAGCTGCCAGTGTTTGTTGGACCAGTGACCTGAGCCAAACAATGATAAAAAGTAAATAGGTTTCCGCCTTTTGAACTTTGTGTCAGAGAACTTGCAAACTTCACATTAGGTCTGTCAGTAAATCACCCACCTATTGACCTCAGCGCAGATGAGGTTCTCTGAAAATGACCAGATTTTTGTATCAGAACGTGGTACTTGACATTCAAATTGCATTAGTTGGTGAACATCGGTGTCGTTCAATACTTACCATCGACAACTGTTTCCTTGCACTGGGGGCAAATAATAGCAGCAAAAATGTTAGACTAGTGAATAAAACTAGCTGCCTCACAGATGTGTTGGTTTTTCCACTATTGCATACGTTACAGAGGAACAGTGATTGTAGCTTGAACATTTTCTAATAGTGCATCATTTGCCTTTTACACCTATGAAAATGCTCTTACCGTGAGAGATTCTGGTGTCGAGCAACCTGTTTAACAACAAAAGCGAAGTTAGCCATGGCTTCAGTACATTGCTGTCAGGCACTGGTGTTTTGAGCAAAACTCTTGTTTGCAAAGCTGCTTGGACACCTACGTGGGAAAGTCTCTTTGAGGAACTCGATGCTTGAATTGATGCCCATTGACAGCTCTGATGGTAGAGGGAATTTCAATGTTTCCTGAAGACCGGTGAGTCTAAAGGAAAAGACAATTTCACTTTGTTGGAATGGAATCACATTATCCCCATCACACAAAGACAAGGTTTGAAGTGGTTGAGTTAAAAAACAAACAAGGTCTCACATGGCCATGTAGGATGCACAGCTGATGTCCTTTGGAATCACCCACAGGTAGGCAGGACGGAGGCTTGGCATGACAGGAACAAGGTAGACGTGGAACCACAGCTGGAATTCTTGTTCTCCAAAGACCTCAAATGCAGGCGCAAGGGCTGTCAGGCTTATGTTCAGTATGGCTTCTCGTACAGCTGCGTTTGTGATGAAGGTAATGTTTTCCTGAAGACAAAAGCATTCAGGTTGTAGTTCAAGAGCTCACCAGATCCTGGTTACGGCCAGACATGGAGACACGTCAAAAATTCTGTCAAAATTCGTCGGCAGAAGTCCAACAGTTGACCTAAATGTTGGCTTTACATGGATCCACAACCCTTCTTTGCCCCAGAAGGGCTTGTTCGTGTGTGGTTTGACAAAGAACTTTCTAGGGAACTGTGACCGAAGTTAGTGTGAAGCACTCACCTTCTCGCTGATTTGTGCAAACGTCTGGAAAAACTGAGTGAGCTGTTCGTCCTTGCCGGACAGTTTCAAGCTGGTGAGCACCTCCCTCACGAAGCTGACATCCTCCAAAGCGCCGCTGCCTGGATCCAGTATTAGCTCTGCCTTCTGTTGCTCTGTGAGGGCACCTACGACTGTTGCCTGATGATACAAACCATGAACAAGAGTGAATATATCTTTGTCAAGGCACCGAAGAGCGAGCCCTGTGCAGACCCATTCAGTTCCGATTGTTGGATCGTATTCGGTAGAGAGGATCTTTGGTGAAATGCCTCAATTACCTGGGAGAGGTTGAAGGCTTTGAGGTCAGAGTAAGTTGTGTATTGAGAAAAGGGTCCCAGGTTTGTTTCAATCCATTCAACATCGGTCTCGAGTCCCATCCTGCAAGCTGAGGGACATATGCATTTGTTAGAATAGGCATAATTTACACAGAGCCCTATTTAAAGTCATCAGGCATTTACAGGTTCATATTCTGTTCCGGCTGCTCTTTCAACATAGCAGTTGTACAACTGAAATCCATGTGGCAAAAGTCATTTTTTCATTCCCACCTGGCTTGTTGATGACAGAGGTAGAGCTTTTGAGGTAGGCCAGCAGAACAGAAGCGATTCCCTGTCGTCTAAGCAGGGGTATGGCAGGGAACACTTTGGCAATCCCTCCCACACTGCAAAGATTGTAGAAAAGTTTCTTACATGGCACCTCACCAGTAGATTATAAGTAAACGTCTCTGAATACACTTCTTTAGAACGCAACTCACACGACGTGGTAGTTTGCGCAGCTCATGCTTGATATTGTGCCGTTGAGCATCTCTGGAGTGAAACTGGCAAGGACGGTAACCAGTCTCACGTGGAACCAGAGATACAACTGTTGTGAGCTGAAGCTCGGGAGATATAGCCTCAGGATGTAAAAGGCTCTTGTCATCGCACGATCTCGGACGACCGTCTGGAACTGTGGGACCTTATGGCAAATATGGTAAACTGTGTGACAATTGTACTGCACAGAGCATTTTTAAAGATTGGAGTTTACAGAGTTGTGTAAATTACTTCTGTCCAAATTAATGCAGACATTTGATTCCCACATGAGGGCTAAGATTGGTACGTCTTAAGTCCGTGATTGGGACTGGGACCTACCTGTCCGTTCACTGAGAGCTGTGTGAAGAATTCGTCCAGGTTTCCCAGAGCGTCACCCTTTCAAGTTGCTCAAAGGCCAGATCAATCAGGGTTGTGTCGTTTGAGCTTCCTTCACTTATTAGGAGCTGTGCCACTTGAGAGGGAACCAGTCCTGACAATATTTCATTCTAGGAAAAAAGAAAACCATATGGAGTCAAAACAGTCCTTCTTGCAAAGCAGCGGGTCAAAAGATGTTGGTTTGTGAGCAGCCATCAGCAGCGCCGTCGGCACTTACGACAGACACGTGCGGGTTGAGGGTTTGCAAATCCTGGACGGTTGCAAAACCAGCAAAGCTGCCGAGGTTTGCCTGTAGCCAATCCCGACTCCCATTGGTGGATAAGGTGCAGCCAGGATCTGCAGAGATGTTAGAAAGAGACACTGGCTGTAAAATAACATCCTTTGCCATCAAGAAGCTAGCAAGAGGAACCCGAGAGCCTGGCTTTACCCGATGACTCCTTTCGTGACAGGAACGGCTTGATGAAATAAGTAAAGACTGCTTGCTGCTTATCACTGTTCATGAGTTGCCTTTGGTCGCTCAATTCCTTGATACTGCAATTTGAGGAAAGGTAATCAGCACCAAAACATGCGCTTTCTTCTTGTAATATCTTCCTGTGTGAAACAAGATTTGTACTTACACAATCTGGTAGGTCAGGCAGCTGAAGTTGTAGGAGCTGAGGCAGAACAGGAAGTTTGTGGATGGGGAGGCCAAGAACGGACCAATAACTCTCTGGACCAGATCCCCAATGACAGTCCTACTCTGCAGTTCTGCGTCGCTGAGGTTGGCAAGTCGCACCTCTCTCAGAGCATCAAGGGCGCGTTTGATAAGGCTGGCCTGCTGTTGTTGGAGGTCTGTAGTTGAGAAAAATGGTTAGATGCCGACGTCGCTTTGGAAGGAGTGTGAGCAAATTTGGACAACAGCTGATGGATTTACCATGGTGGCAAATGTCACGAGGGTGTCATTCAGGGAAGAGGAAACTTTCTGAAAGAAGAGCTTCCACGCTTCTACGGGGTATGTCGTTTGGCTTTCCAGCGAGCACTTCAGCAGCGTGGCCAGGTTTTTGTGCAAGCTGGTCAGCCTTAAAACGGATGAAAGGAGGAACGAAGAGAGACCTGTCAGAACTCCCACATACATTTTTTAGGGCCGTACTAAAACAGCCTGCATTTTTTTCTTGAAATTGCAGGTTGCACATAAAAGTCTTACCACGGAGCAGGCATGTTCAGTGATGGTAAAAGAGCACAAGGCTGCGGAGGAGTTGACAGCTGCCAGTGTTTGTTGGACCAGTGACCTGAGCCAAACAATGATAAAAAGTAAATAGGTTTCCGCCTTTTGAACTTTGTGTCAGAGAACTTGCAAACTTCACATTAGGTCTGTCAGTAAATCACCCACCTATTGACCTCAGCGCAGATGAGGTTCTCTGAAATATGACAAGATTTTTGTATCAGAACGTGGTACTTGACATTCAAATTGCATTAGTTGGTGAACATCGGTGTCGTTCAATACTTACCATCGACAACTGTTTCCTTGCACTGGGGGCAAATAATAGCAGCAAAAATGTTAGACTAGTGAATAAAACTAGCTGCCTCACAGATGTGTTGGTTTTTCCACTATTGCATACGTTACAGAGGAACAGTGATTGTAGCTTGAACATTTTCTAATAGTGCATCATTTGCCTTTTACACCTATGAAAATGCTCTTACCGTGAGAGATTCTGGTGTCGAGCAACCTGTTTAACAACAAAAGCGAAGTTAGCCATGGCTTCAGTACATTGCTGTCAGGCACTGGTGTTTTGAGCAAAACTCTTGTTTGCAAAGCTGCTTGGACACCTACGTGGGAAAGTCTCTTTGAGGAACTCGATGCTTGAATTGATGCCCATTGACAGCTCTGATGGTAGAGGGAATTTCAATGTTTCCTGAAGACCGGTGAGTCTAAAGGAAAAGACAATTTCACTTTGTTGGAATGGAATCACATTATCCCCATCACACAAAGACAAGGTTTGAAGTGGTTGAGTTAAAAAACAAACAAGGTCTCACATGGCCATGTAGGATGCACAGCTGATGTCCTTTGGAATCACCCACAGGTAGGCAGGACGGAGGCTTGGCATGACAGGAACAAGGTAGACGTGGAACCACAGCTGGAATTCTTGTTCTCCAAAGACCTCAAATGCAGGCGAAGGGCTGTCAGGCTTATGTTCAGTATGGCTTCTCGTACAGCTGCGTTTGTGATGAAGGTAATGTTTTCCTGAAGACAAAAGCATTCAGGTTGTAGTTCAAGAGCTCACCAGATCCTGGTTACGGCCAGACATGGAGACACGTCAAAAATTCTGTCAAAATTCGTCGGCAGAAGTCCAACAGTTGACCTAAATGTTGGCTTTACATGGATCCACAACCCTTCTTTGCCCCAGAAGGGCTTGTTCGTGTGTGGTTTGACAAAGAACTTTCTAGGGAACTGTGACCGAGTTAGTGTGAAGCACTCACCTTCTCGCTGATTTGTGCAAACGTCTGGAAAAACTGAGTGAGCTGTTCGTCCTTGCCGGACAGTTTCAAGCTGGTGAGCACCTCCCTCACGAAGCTGACATCCTCCAAAGCGCCGCTGCCTGGATCCAGTATTAGCTCTGCCTTCTGTTGCTCTGTGAGGGCACCTACGACTGTTGCCTGATGATACAAACCATGAACAAGAGTGAATATATCTTTGTCAAGGCACCGAAGAGCGAGCCCTGTGCAGACCCATTCAGTTCCGATTGTTGGATCGTATTCGGTAGAGAGGATCTTTGGTGAAATGCCTCAATTACCTGGGAGAGGTTGAAGGCTTTGAGGTCAGAGTAAGTTGTGTATTGAGAAAAGGGTCCCAGGTTTGTTTCAATCCATTCAACATCGGTCTCGAGTCCCATCCTGCAAGCTGAGGGACATATGCATTTGTTAGAATAGGCATAATTTACACAGAGCCCTATTTAAAGTCATCAGGCATTTACAGGTTCATATTCTGTTCCGGCTGCTCTTTCAACATAGCAGTTGTACAACTGAAATCCATGTGGCAAAAGTCATTTTTTCATTCCCACCTGGCTTGTTGATGACAGAGGTAGAGCTTTTGAGGTAGGCCAGCAGAACAGAAGCGATTCCCTGTCGTCTAAGCAGGGGTATGGCAGGGAACACTTTGGCAATCCCTCCCACACTGCAAAGATTGTAGAAAAAGTTTCTTACATGGCACCTCACCAGTAGATTATAAGTAAACGTCTCTGAATACACTTCTTTAGAACGCAACTCACACGACGTGGTAGTTTGCGCAGCTCATGCTTGATATTGTGCCGTTGAGCATCTCTGGAGTGAAACTGGCAAGGACGGTAACCAGTCTCACGTGGAACCAGAGATACAACTGTTGTGAGCTGAAGCTCGGGAGATATAGCCTCAGGATGTAAAAGGCTCTTGTCATCGCACGATCTCGGACGACCGTCTGGAACTGTGGGACCTTATGGCAAATATGGTAAACTGTGTGACAATTGTACTGCACAGAGCATTTTTAAAGATTGGAGTTTACAGAGTTGTGTAAATTACTTCTGTCCAAATTAATGCAGACATTTGATTCCCACATGAGGGCTAAGATTGGTACGTCTTAAGTCCGTGATTGGGACTGGGACCTACCTGTCCGTTCACTGAGAGCTGTGTGAAGAATTCGTCCAGGTTTCCCAGAGCGTCACCCTTTTCAAGTTGCTCAAAGGCCAGATCAATCAGGGTTGTGTCGTTTGAGCTTCCTTCACTTATTAGGAGCTGTGCCACTTGAGAGGGAACCAGTCCTGACAATATTTCATTCTAGGAAAAAGAAAACCATATGGAGTCAAAACAGTCCTTCTTGCAAAGCAGCGGGTCAAAAGATGTTGGTTTGTGAGCAGCCATCAGCAGCAGCCGTCGTCGGCACTTACGACAGACACGTGCGGGTTGAGGGTTTGCAAATCCTGGACGGTTGCAAAACCAGCAAAGCTGCCGAGGTTTGCCTGTAGCCAATCCCGACTCCCATTGGTGGATAAGGTGCAGCCAGGATCTGCAGAGATGTTAGAAAGAGACACTGGCTGTAAATAACATCCTTTGCCATCAAGAAGCTAGCAAGAGGAACCCGAGAGCCTGGCTTTACCCGATGACTCCTTTCGTGACAGGAACGGCTTGATGAAATAAGTAAAGACTGCTTGCTGCTTATCACTGTTCATGAGTTGCCTTTGGTCGCTCAATTCCTTGATACTGCAATTTGAGGAAAGGTAATCAGCACCAAAACATGCGGCTTTCTTCTTGTAATATCTTCCTGTGTGAAACAAGATTTGTACTTACACAATCTGGTAGGTCAGGCAGCTGAAGTTGTAGGAGCTGAGGCAGAACAGGAAGTTTGTGGATGGGGAGGCCAAGAACGGACCAATAACTCTCTGGACCAGATCCCCAATGACAGTCCTACTCTGCAGTTCTGCGTCGCTGAGGTTGGCAAGTCGCACCTCTCTCAGAGCATCAAGGGCGTTTGATAAGGCTGGCCTGCTGTTGTTGGAGGTCTGTAGTTGAGAAAAATGGTTAGATGCCGACGTCGCTTTGGAAGGAGTGTGAGCAAATTTGGACAACAGCTGATGGATTTACCATGGTGGCAAATGTCACGAGGGTGTCATTCAGGGAAGAGGAAACTTTCTGAAAGAAGAGCTTCCACGCTTCTCGGGTATGTCGTTTGGCTTTCCAGCGAGCACTTCAGCAGCGTGGCCAGGTTTTGCGGTGCAAGCTGGTCAGCCTTAAAAACGGATGAAAGGAGGAACGAAGAGAGACCTGTCAGAACTCCCACATACATTTTTTAGGGCCGTACTAAAACAGCCTGCATTTTTTTCTTGAAATTGCAGGTTGCACATAAAAGTCTTACCACGGAGCAGGCATGTTCAGTGATGGTAAAAGAGCACAAGGCTGCGGAGGAGTTGACAGCTGCCAGTGTTTGTTGGACCAGTGACCTGAGCCAAACAATGATAAAAAGTAAATAGGTTTCCGCCTTTTGAACTTTGTGTCAGAGAACTTGCAAACTTCACATTAGGTCTGTCAGTAAATCACCCACCTATTGACCTCAGCGCAGATGAGGTTCTCTGAAAAATGACCAGATTTTTGTATCAGAACGTGGTACTTGACATTCAAATTGCATTAGTTGGTGAACATCGGTGTCGTTCAATACTTACCATCGACAACTGTTTCCTTGCACTGGGGGCAAATAATAGCAGCAAAAATGTTAGACTAGTGAATAAAACTAGCTGCCTCACAGATGTGTTGGTTTTTCCACTATTGCATACGTTACAGAGGAACAGTGATTGTAGCTTGAACATTTTCTAATAGTGCATCATTTGCCTTTTACACCTATGAAAATGCTCTTACCGTGAGAGATTCTGGTGTCGAGCAACCTGTTTAACAACAAAAGTTAGCCATGGCTTCAGTACATTGCTGTCAGGCACTGGTGTTTTGAGCAAAACTCTTGTTTGCAAAGCTGCTTGGACACCTACGTGGGAAAGTCTCTTTGAGGAACTCGATGCTTGAATTGATGCCCATTGACAGCTCTGATGGTAGAGGGAATTTCAATGTTTCCTGAAGACCGGTGAGTCTAAAGGAAAAGACAATTTCACTTTGTTGGAATGGAATCACATTATCCCCATCACACAAAGACAAGGTTTGAAGTGGTTGAGTTAAAAAACAAACAAGGTCTCACATGGCCATGTAGGATGCACAGCTGATGTCCTTTGGAATCACCCACAGGTAGGCAGGACGGAGGCTTGGCATGACAGGAACAAGGTAGACGTGGAACCACAGCTGGAATTCTTGTTCTCCAAAGACCTCAAATGCAGGCAGGGCTGTCAGGCTTATGTTCAGTATGGCTTCTCGTACAGCTGCGTTTGTGAAGGTAATGTTTTCCTGAAGACAAAAGCATTCAGGTTGTAGTTCAAGAGCTCACCAGATCCTGGTTACGGCCAGACATGGAGACACGCCAAAATTCTGTCAAAATTCGTCGGCAGAAGTCCAACAGTTGACCTAAATGTTGGCTTTACATGGATCCACAACCCCTTCTTTGCCCCAGAAGGGCTTGTTCGTGTGTGGTTTGACAAAGAACTTTCTAGGGGAACTGTGACCGAGTTAGTGTGAATCACTCACCTTCTCGCTGATTTGTGCAAGCGTCTGGAAAAACTGAGTGAGCTGTTCGTCCTTGCCGGACAGTTTCAAGCTGGTGAGCACCTCCTCACGGCTGACATCCTCCAAAGCGCCGCTGCCTGGATCCAGTATTAGCTCTGCCTTCTGTTGCTCTGTGAGGGCACCTCGACTGTTGCCTGATGATACAAACCATGAACAAGAGTGAATATATCTTTGTCAAGGCAATCAAGAGCGAGCCCTGTGCAGACCCATTCAGTTCCGATTGTTGGATCGTATTCGTAGAGAGGATCTTTGGTGAAATGCCTCAATTACCTGGGAGAGGTTGAAGGCTTTGAGGTCAGAGTAAGTTGTGTATTGAGAAAAGGGTCCCAGGTTTGTTTCAATCCATTCAACATCGGTCTCGAGTCCCATCCTGCAAGCTGAGGGACATATGCATTTGTTAGAATAGGCATAATTTACACAGAGCCCTATTTAAAGTCATCAGGCATTTACAGGTTCATATTCTGTTCCGGCTGCTCTTTCAACATAGCAGTTGTACAACTGAAATCCATGTGGCAAAAGTCATTTTTTCATTCCCACCTGGCTTGTTGATGACAGAGGTAGAGCTTTTGAGGTAGGCCAGCAGAACAGAAGCGATTCCCTGTCGTCTAAGCAGGGGTATGGCAGGGAACACTTTGGCAATCCCTCCCACACTGCAAAGATTGTAGAAAAAGTTTCTTACATGGCACCTCACCAGTAGATTATAAGTAAACGTCTCTGAATACACTTCTTTAGAACGCAACTCACACGACGTGGTAGTTTGCGCAGCTCATGCTTGATATTGTGCCGTTGAGCATCTCTGGAGTGAAACTGGCAAGGACGGTAACCAGTCTCACGTGGAACCAGAGATACAACTGTTGTGAGCTGAAGCTCGGGAGATATAGCCTCAGGATGTAAAAGGCTCTTGTCATCGCACGATCTCGGACGACCGTCTGGAACTGTGGGACCTTATGGCAAATATGGTAAACTGTGTGACAATTGTACTGCACAGAGCATTTTTAAAGATTGGAGTTTACAGAGTTGTGTAAATTACTTCTGTCCAAATTAATGCAGACATTTGATTCCCACATGAGGGCTAAGATTGGTACGTCTTAAGTCCGTGATTGGGACTGGGACCTACCTGTCCGTTCACTGAGAGCTGTGTGAAGAATTCGTCCAGGTTTCCCAGAGGCGTCACCCTTTTCAAGTTGCTCAAAGGCCAGATCAATCAGGGTTGTGTCGTTTGAGCTTCCTTCACTTATTAGGAGCTGTGCCACTTGAGAGGGAACCAGTCCTGACAATATTTCATTCTAGGAAAAAAGAAAACCATATGGAGTCAAAACAGTCCTTCTTGCAAAGCAGCGGGTCAAAAGATGTTGGTTTGTGAGCAGCCATCAGCAGCCGTCGTCGGCACTTACGACAGACACGTGCGGGTTGAGGGTTTGCAAATCCTGGACGGTTGCAAAACCAGCAAAGCTGCCGAGGTTTGCCTGTAGCCAATCCCGACTCCCATTGGTGGATAAGGTGCAGCCAGGATCTGCAGAGATGTTAGAAAGAGACACTGGCTGTAAAATAACATCCTTTGCCATCAAGAAGCTAGCAAGAGGAACCCGAGAGCCTGGCTTTACCCGATGACTCCTTTCGTGACAGGAACGGCTTGATGAAATAAGTAAAGACTGCTTGCTGCTTATCACTGTTCATGAGTTGCCTTTGGTCGCTCAATTCCTTGATACTGCAATTTGAGGAAAGGTAATCAGCACCAAAACATATGCGGCTTTCTTCTTGTAATATCTTCCTGTGTGAAACAAGATTTGTACTTACACAATCTGGTAGGTCAGGCAGCTGAAGTTGTAGGAGCTGAGGCAGAACAGGAAGTTTGTGGATGGGGAGGCCAAGAACGGACCAATAACTCTCTGGACCAGATCCCCAATGACAGTCCTACTCTGCAGTTCTGCGTCGCTGAGGTTGGCAAGTCGCACCTCTCTCAGAGCATCAAGGGCGTTTGATAAGGCTGGCCTGCTGTTGTTGGAGGTCTGTAGTTGAGAAATATGGTTAGATGCCGACGTCGCTTTGGAAGGAGTGTGAGCAAATTTGGACAACAGCTGATGGATTTACCATGGTGGCAAATGTCACGAGGGTGTCATTCAGGGAAGAGGAAACTTTCTGAAAGAAGAGCTTCCACGCTTCTACGGGGTATGTCGTTTGGCTTTCCAGCGAGCACTTCAGCAGCGTGGCCAGGTTTTGCGGTGCAAGCTGGTCAGCCTTAAAAACGGATGAAAGGAGGAACGAAGAGAGACCTGTCAGAACTCCCACATACATTTTTTAGGGCCGTACTAAAACAGCCTGCATTTTTTTCTTGAAATTGCAGGTTGCACATAAAAGTCTTACCACGGAGCAGGCATGTTCAGTGATGGTAAAAGAGCACAAGGCTGCGGAGGAGTTGACAGCTGCCAGTGTTTGTTGGACCAGTGACCTGAGCCAAACAATGATAAAAAGTAAATAGGTTTCCGCCTTTTGAACTTTGTGTCAGAGAACTTGCAAACTTCACATTAGGTCTGTCAGTAAATCACCCACCTATTGACCTCAGCGCAGATGAGGTTCTCTGAAAAATGACCAGATTTTGTATCAGAACGTGGTACTTGACATTCAAATTGCATTAGTTGGTGAACATCGGTGTCGCTCAATACTTACCATCGACAACTGTTTCCTTGCACTGGGGGCAAATAATAGCAGCAAAAATGTTAGACTAGTGAATAAAACTAGCTGCCTCACAGATGTGTTGGTTTTTCCACTATTGCATACGTTACAGAGGAACAGTGATTGTAGCTTGAACATTTTCTAATAGTGCATCATTTGCCTTTTACACCTATGAAAATGCTCTTACCGTGAGAGATTCTGGTGTCGAGCAACCTGTTTAACAACAAAAGCGAAGTTAGCCATGGCTTCAGTACATTGCTGTCAGGCACTGGTGTTTTGAGCAAAACTCTTGTTTGCAAAGCTGCTTGGACACCTCGTGGGAAAGTCTCTTTGAGGAACTCGATGCTTGAATTGATGCCCATTGACAGCTCTGATGGTAGAGGGAATTTCAATGTTTCCTGAAGACCGGTGAGTCTAAAGGAAAAGACAATTTCACTTTGTTGGAATGGAATCACATTATCCCCATCACACAAAGACAAGGTTTGAAGTGGTTGAGTTAAAAACAAACAAGGTCTCACATGGCCATGTAGGATGCACAGCTGATGTCCTTTGGAATCACCCACAGGTAGGCAGAGACGGAGGCTTGGCATGACAGGAACAAGGTAGAGCGTGGAACCACAGCTGGAATTCTTGTTCTCCAAAGACCTCAAATGCAGGCGCAAGGGCTGTCAGGCTTATGTTCAGTATGGCTTCTCGTACAGCTGCGTTTGTGATGAAGGTAATGTTTTCCTGAAGACAAAAGCATTCAGGTTGTAGTTCAAGAGCTCACCAGATCCTGGTTACGGCCAGACATGGAGACACGTCAAAAATTCTGTCAAAATTCGTCGGCAGAAGTCCAACAGTTGACCTAAATGTTGGCTTTACATGGATCCACAACCCCTTCTTTGCCCCAGAAGGGCTTGTTCGTGTGGTTTGACAAAGAACTTTCTAGGGGAACTGTGACCGAGTTAGTGTGAAGCACTCACCTTCTCGCTGATTTGTGCAAACGTCTGGAAAAACTGAGTGAGCTGTTCGTCCTTGCCGGACAGTTTCAAGCTGGTGAGCACCTCCCTCACGAAGCTGACATCCTCCAAAGCGCCGCTGCCTGGATCCAGTATTAGCTCTGCCTTCTGTTGCTCTGTGAGGGCACCTACGACTGTTGCCTGATGATACAAACCATGAACAAGAGTGAATATATCTTTGTCAAGGCACCAAGAGCGAGCCCTGTGCAGACCCATTCAGTTCCGATTGTTGGATCGTATTCGGTAGAGAGGATCTTTGGTGAAATGCCTCAATTACCTGGGAGAGGTTGAAGGCTTTGAGGTCAGAGTAAGTTGTGTATTGAGAAAAGGGTCCCAGGTTTGTTTCAATCCATTCAACATCGGTCTCGAGTCCCATCCTGCAAGCTGAGGGACATATGCATTTGTTAGAATAGGCATAATTTACACAGAGCCCTATTTAAAGTCATCAGGCATTTACAGGTTCATATTCTGTTCCGGCTGCTCTTTCAACATAGCAGTTGTACAACTGAAATCCATGTGGCAAAAGTCATTTTTTCATTCCCACCTGGCTTGTTGATGACAGAGGTAGAGCTTTTGAGGTAGGCCAGCAGAACAGAAGCGATTCCCTGTCGTCTAAGCAGGGGTATGGCAGGAACACTTTGGCAATCCCTCCCACACTGCAAAGATTGTAGAAAAAGTTTCTTACATGGCACCTCACCAGTAGATTATAAGTAAACGTCTCTGAATACACTTCTTTAGAACGCAACTCACACGACGTGGTAGTTTGCGCAGCTCATGCTTGATATTGTGCTGTTGAGCATCTCTGGAGTGAAACTGGCAAGGACGGTAACCAGTCTCACGTGGAACCAGAGATACAACTGTTGTGAGCTGAAGCTCGGGAGATATAGCCTCAGGATGTAAAAAGGCTCTTGTCATCGATCTCGGACGACCGTCTGGAACTGTGGGACCTTATGGCAAATATGGTAAACTGTGTGACAATTGTACTGCACAGAGCATTTTTAAAGATTGGAGTTTACAGAGTTGTGTAAATTACTTCTGTCCAAATTAATGCAGACATTTGATTCCCACATGAGGGCTAAGATTGGTACGTCTTAAGTCCGTGATTGGGACTGGGACCTACCTGTCCGTTCACTGAGAGCTGTGTGAAGAATTCGTCCAGGTTTCCCAGAGCGTCACCCTTTCAAGTTGCTCAAAGGCCAGATCAATCAGGGTTGTGTCGTTTGAGCTTCCTTCACTTATTAGGAGCTGTGCCACTTGAGAGGGAACCAGTCCTGACAATATTTCATTCTAGGAAAAAGAAACCATATGGAGTCAAAACAGTCCTTCTTGCAAAGCAGCGGGTCAAAAGATGTTGGTTTGTGAGCAGCCATCAGCAGCCGTCGTCGGCACTTACGACAGACACGTGCGGGTTGAGGGTTTGCAAATCCTGGACGGTTGCAAAACCAGCAAAGCTGCCGAGGTTTGCCTGTAGCCAATCCCGACTCCCATTGGTGGATAAGGTGCAGCCAGGATCTGCAGAGATGTTAGAAAGAGACACTGGCTGTAAAATAACATCCTTTGCCATCAAGAAGCTAGCAAGAGGAACCCGAGAGCCTGGCTTTACCCGATGACTCCTTTCGTGACAGGAACGGCTTGATGAAATAAGTAAAGACTGCTTGCTGCTTATCACTGTTCATGAGTTGCCTTTGGTCGCTCAATTCCTTGATACTGCAATTTGAGGAAAGGTAATCAGCACCAAAACATATGCGGCTTTCTTCTTGTAATATCTTCCTGTGTGAAACAAGATTTGTACTTACACAATCTGGTAGGTCAGGCAGCTGAAGTTGTAGGAGCTGAGGCAGAACAGGAAGTTTGTGGATGGGGAGGCCAAGAACGGACCAATAACTCTCTGGACCAGATCCCCAATGACAGTCCTACTCTGCAGTTCTGCGTCGCTGAGGTTGGCAAGTCGCACCTCTCTCAGAGCATCAAGGGCGTTTGATAAGGCTGGCCTGCTGTTGTTGGAGGTCTGTAGTTGAGAAAAATGGTTAGATGCCGACGTCGCTTTGGAAGGAGTGTGAGCAAATTTGGACAACAGCTGATGGATTTACCATGGTGGCAAATGTCACGAGGGTGTCATTCAGGGAAGAGGAAACTTTCTGAAAGAAGAGCTTCCACGCTTCTACGGGGTATGTCGTTTGGCTTTCCAGCGAGCACTTCAGCAGCGTGGCCAGGTTTTGCGGTGCAAGCTGGTCAGCCTTAAAAACGGATGAAAGGAGGAACGAAGAGAGACCTGTCAGAACTCCCACATACATTTTTTAGGGCCGTACTAAAACAGCCTGCATTTTTTTCTTGAAATTGCAGGTTGCACATAAAAGTCTTACCAAGCAGGCATGTTCAGTGATGGTAAAAGAGCACAAGGCTGCGGAGGAGTTGACAGCTGCCAGTGTTTGTTGGACCAGTGACCTGAGCCAAACAATGATAAAAAGTAAATAGGTTTCCGCCTTTTGAACTTTGTGTCAGAGAACTTGCAAACTTCACATTAGGTCTGTCAGTAAATCACCCACCTATTGACCTCAGCGCAGATGAGGTTCTCTGAAAAATGACCAGATTTTTGTATCAGAACGTGGTACTTGACATTCAAATTGCATTAGTTGGTGAACATCGGTGTCGTTCAATACTTACCATCGACAACTGTTTCCTTGCACTGGGGGCAAATAATAGCAGCAAAAATGTTAGACTAGTGAATAAAACTAGCTGCCTCACAGATGTGTTGGTTTTTCCACTATTGCATACGTTACAGAGGAACAGTGATTGTAGCTTGAACATTTTCTAATAGTGCATCATTTGCCTTTTACACCTATGAAAATGCTCTTACCGTGAGAGATTCTGGTGTCGAGCAACCTGTTTAACAACAAAGTTAGCCATGGCTTCAGTACATTGCTGTCAGGCACTGGTGTTTTGAGCAAAACTCTTGTTTGCAAAGCTGCTTGGACACCTACGTGGGAAAGTCTCTTTGAGGAACTCGATGCTTGAATTGATGCCCATTGACAGCTCTGATGGTAGAGGGAATTTCAATGTTTCCTGAAGACCGGTGAGTCTAAAGGAAAAGACAATTTCACTTTGTTGGAATGGAATCACATTATCCCCCATCACACAAAGACAAGGTTTGAAGTGGTTGAGTTAAAAAACAAACAAGGTCTCACATGGCCATGTAGGATGCACAGCTGATGTCCTTTGGAATCACCCACAGGTAGGCAGGACGGAGGCTTGGCATGACAGGAACAAGGTAGACGTGGAACCACAGCTGGAATTCTTGTTCTCCAAAGACCTCAAATGCAGGCGCAAGGGCTGTCAGGCTTATGTTCAGTATGGCTTCTCGCACAGCTGCGTTTGTGATGAAGGTAATGTTTTCCTGAAGACAAAAGCATTCAGGTTGTAGTTCAAGAGCTCACCAGATCCTGGTTACGGCCAGACATGGAGACACGTCAAAATTCTGTCAAAATTGTCGGCAGAAGTCCAACAGTTGACCTAAATGTTGGCTTTACATGGATCCACAACCCCTTCTTTGCCCCAGAAGGGCTTGTTCGTGTGTGGTTTGACAAAGAACTTTCTAGGGGAACTGTGACCGAGTTAGTGTGAAGCACTCACCTTCTCGCTGATTTGTGCAAACGTCTGGAAAAACTGAGTGAGCTGTTCGTCCTTGCCGGACAGTTTCAAGCTGGTGAGCACCTCCCTCACGAAGCTGACATCCTCCAAAGCGCCGCTGCCTGGATCCAGTATTAGCTCTGCCTTCTGTTGCTCTGTGCGGGCACCTCGACTGTTGCCTGATGATACAAACCATGAACAAGAGTGAATATATCTTTGTCAAGGCACCGAGCGAGCCCTGTGCAGACCCATTCAGTTCCGATTGTTGGATCGTATTCGGTAGAGAGGATCTTTGGTGAAATGCCTCAATTACCTGGGAGAGGTTGAAGGCTTTGAGGTCAGAGTAAGTTGTGTATTGAGAAAAGGGTCCCAGGTTTGTTTCAATCCATTCAACATCGGTCTCGAGTCCCATCCTGCAAGCTGAGGGACATATGCATTTGTTAGAATAGGCATAATTTACACAGAGCCCTATTTAAAGTCATCAGGCATTTACAGGTTCATATTCTGTTCCGGCTGCTCTTTCAACATAGCAGTTGTACAACTGAAATCCATGTGGCAAAAGTCATTTTTTCATTCCCACCTGGCTTGTTGATGACAGAGGTAGAGCTTTTGAGGTAGGCCAGCAGAACAGAAGCGATTCCCTGTCGTCTAAGCAGGGGTATGGCAGGGAACACTTTGGCAATCCCTCCCACACTGCAAAGATTGTAGAAAAAGTTTCTTACATGGCACCTCACCAGTAGATTATAAGTAAACGTCTCTGAATACACTTCTTTAGAACGCAACTCACACGACGTGGTAGTTTGCAGCTCATGCTTGATATTGTTGAGCATCTCTGGAGTGAAACTGGCAAGGACGGTAACCAGTCTCACGTGGAACCAGAGATACAACTGTTGTGAGCTGAAGCTCGGGAGATATAGCCTCAGGATGTAAAAGGCTCTTGTCATCGCACGATCTCGGACGACCGTCTGGAACTGTGGGACCTTATGGCAAATATGGTAAACTGTGTGACAATTGTACTGCACAGAGCATTTTTAAAGATTGGAGTTTACAGAGTTGTGTAAATTACTTCTGTCCAAATTAATGCAGACATTTGATTCCCACATGAGGGCTAAGATTGGTACGTCTTAAGTCCGTGATTGGGACTGGGACCTACCTGTCCGTTCACTGAGAGCTGTGTGAAGAATTCGTCCAGGTTTCCCAGAGCGTCACCCTTTTCAAGTTGCTCAAAGGCCAGATCAATCAGGGTTGTGTCGTTTGAGCTTCCTTCACTTATTAGGAGCTGTGCCACTTGAGAGGGAACCAGTCCTGACAATATTTCATTCTAGGAAAAAAGAAAACCATATGGAGTCAAAACAGTCCTTCTTGCAAAGCAGCGGGTCAAAAGATGTTGGTTTGTGAGCAGCCATCAGCAGCCGTCGTCGGCACTTACGACAGACACGTGCGGGTTGAGGGTTTGCAAATCCTGGACGGTTGCAAAACCAGCAAAGCTGCCGAGGTTTGCCTGTAGCCAATCCCGACTCCCATTGGTGGATAAGGTGCAGCCAGGATCTGCAGAGATGTTAGAAAGAGACACTGGCTGTAAAATAACATCCTTTGCCATCAAGAAGCTAGCAAGAGGAACCCGAGAGCCTGGCTTTACCCGATGACTCCTTTCGTGACAGGAACGGCTTGATGAAATAAGTAAAGACTGCTTGCTGCTTATCACTGTTCATGAGTTGCCTTTGGTCGCTCAATTCCTTGATACTGCAATTTGAGGAAAGGTAATCAGCACCAAAACATATGCGGCTTTCTTCTTGTAATATCTTCCTGTGTGAAACAAGATTTGTACTTACACAATCTGGTAGGTCAGGCAGCTGAAGTTGTAGGAGCTGAGGCAGAACAGGAAGTTTGTGGATGGGGAGGCCAAGAACGGACCAATAACTCTCTGGACCAGATCCCCAATGACAGTCCTACTCTGCAGTTCTGCGTCGCTGAGGTTGGCAAGTCGCACCTCTCTCAGAGCATCAAGGGCGTTTGATAAGGCTGGCCTGCTGTTGTTGGAGGTCTGTAGTTGAGAAAAATGGTTAGATGCCGACGTCGCTTTGGAAGGAGTGTGAGCAAATTTGGACAACAGCTGATGGATTTACCATGGTGGCAAATGTCACGAGGGTGTCATTCAGGGAAGAGGAAACTTTCTGAAAGAAGAGCTTCCACGCTTCTACGGGGTATGTCGTTTGGCTTTCCAGCGAGCACTTCAGCAGCGTGGCCAGGTTTTGCGGTGCAAGCTGGTCAGCCTTAAAAACGGATGAAAGGAGGAACGAAGAGAGACCTGTCAGAACTCCCACATACATTTTTTAGGGCCGTACTAAAACAGCCTGCATTTTTTTCTTGAAATTGCAGGTTGCACATAAAAGTCTTACCACGGAGCAGGCATGTTCAGTGATGGTAAAAGAGCACAAGGCTGCGGAGGAGTTGACAGCTGCCAGTGTTTGTTGGACCAGTGACCTGAGCCAAACAATGATAAAAAGTAAATAGGTTTCCGCCTTTTGAACTTTGTGTCAGAGAACTTGCAAACTTCACATTAGGTCTGTCAGTAAATCACCCACCTATTGACCTCAGCGCAGATGAGGTTCTCTGAAAAATGACCAGATTTTTGTATCAGAACGTGGTACTTGACATTCAAATTGCATTAGTTGGTGAACATCGGTGTCGTTCAATACTTACCATCGACAACTGTTTCCTTGCACTGGGGCAAATAATAGCAGCAAAAATGTTAGACTAGTGAATAAAACTAGCTGCCTCACAGATGTGTTGGTTTTTCCACTATTGCATACGTTACAGAGGAACAGTGATTGTAGCTTGAACATTTTCTAATAGTGCATCATTTGCCTTTTACACCTATGAAAATGCTCTTACCGTGAGAGATTCTGGTGTCGAGCAACCTGTTTAACAACAAAAGCGAAGTTAGCCATGGCTTCAGTACATTGCTGTCAGGCACTGGTGTTTTGAGCAAAACTCTTGTTTGCAAAGCTGCTTGGACACCTACGTGGGAAAGTCTCTTTGAGGAACTCGATGCTTGAATTGATGCCCATTGACAGCTCCGATGGTAGAGGGAATTTCAATGTTTCCTGAAGACCGTGAGTCTAAAGGAAAAGACAATTTCACTTTGTTGGAATGGAATCACATTATCCCCATCACACAAAGACAAGGTTTGAAGTGGTTGAGTTAAAAAACAAACAAGGTCTCACATGGCCATGTAGGATGCACAGCTGATGTCCTTTGGAATCACCCACAGGTAGGCAGGACGGAGGCTTGGCATGACAGGAACAAGGTAGACGTGGAACCACAGCTGGAATTCTTGTTCTCCAAAGACCTCAAATGCAGGCGCAAGGGCTGTCAGGCTTATGTTCAGTATGGCTTCTCGTACAGCTGCGTTTGTGATGAAGGTAATGTTTTCCTGAAGACAAAAGCATTCAGGTTGTAGTTCAAGAGCTCACCAGATCCTGGTTACGGCCAGACATGGAGACACGTCAAAAATTCTGTCAAAATTCGTCGGCAGAAGTCCAACAGTTGACCTAAATGTTGGCTTTACATGGATCCACAACCCCTTCTTTGCCCCAGAAGGGCTTGTTCGTGTGTGGTTTGACAAAGAACTTTCTAGGGGAACTGTGACCGAGTTAGTGTGAAGCACTCACCTTCTCGCTGATTTGTGCAAACGTCTGGAAAAACTGAGTGAGCTGTTCGTCCTTGCCGGACAGTTTCAAGCTGGTGAGCACCTCCCTCACGAAGCTGACATCCTCCAAAGCGCCGCTGCCTGGATCCAGTATTAGCTCTGCCTTCTGTTGCTCTGTGAGGGCACCTCGACTGTTGCCTGATGATACAAACCATGAACAAGAGTGAATATATCTTTGTCAAGGCACCGAAGAGCGAGCCCTGTGCAGACCCATTCAGTTCCGATTGTTGGATCGTGATTCGGTAGAGAGGATCTTTGGTGAAATGCCTCAATTACCTGGGAGAGGTTGAAGGCTTTGAGGTCAGAGTAAGTTGTGTATTGAGAAAAGGGTCCCAGGTTTGTTTCAATCCATTCAACATCGGTCTCGAGTCCCATCCTGCAAGCTGAGGGACATATGCATTTGTTAGAATAGGCATAATTTACACAGAGCCCTATTTAAAGTCATCAGGCATTTACAGGTTCATATTCTGTTCCGGCTGCTCTTTCAACATAGCAGTTGTACAACTGAAATCCATGTGGCAAAAGTCATTTTTTCATTCCCACCTGGCTTGTTGATGACAGAGGTAGAGCTTTTGAGGTAGGCCAGCAGAACAGAAGCGATTCCCTGTCGTCTAAGCAGGGGTATGGCAGGGAACACTTTGGCAATCCCTCCCACACTGCAAAGATTGTAGAAAAAGTTTCTTACATGGCACCTCACCAGTAGATTATAAGTAAACGTCTCTGAATACACTTCTTTAGAACGCAACTCACACGACGTGGTAGTTTGCGCAGCTCATGCTTGATATTGTGCTGTTGAGCATCTCTGGAGTGAAACTGGCAAGGACGGTAACCAGTCTCACGTGGAACCAGAGATACAACTGTTGTGAGCTGAAGCTCGGGAGATATAGCCTCAGGATGTAAAAGGCTCTTGTCATCGCACGATCTCGGACGACCGTCTGGAACTGTGGGACCTTATGGCAAATATGGTAAACTGTGTGACAATTGTACTGCACAGAGCATTTTTAAAGATTGGAGTTTACAGAGTTGTGTAAATTACTTCTGTCCAAATTAATGCAGACATTTGATTCCCACATGAGGGCTAAGATTGGTACGTCTTAAGTCCGTGATTGGGACTGGGACCTACCTGTCCGTTCACTGAGAGCTGTGTGAAGAATTCGTCCAGGTTTCCCAGAGCGTCACCCTTTTCAAGTTGCTCAAAGGCCAGATCAATCAGGGTTGTGTCGTTTGAGCTTCCTTCACTTATTAGGAGCTGTGCCACTTGAGAGGGAACCAGTCCTGACAATATTTCATTCTAGGAAAAAAGAAAACCATATGGAGTCAAAACAGTCCTTCTTGCAAAGCAGCGGGTCAAAAGATGTTGGTTTGTGAGCAGCCATCAGCAGCAGTCGCCGGCACTTGACGACAGACACGCGGTTGAGGGTTTGCAAATCCTGGACGGTTGCAAAACCAGCAAAGCTGCCGAGGTTTGCCTGTAGCCAATCCCGACTCCCATTGGTGGATAAGGTGCAGCCAGGATCTGCAGAGATGTTAGAAAGAGACACTGGCTGTAAAATAACATCCTTTGCCATCAAGAAGCTAGCAAGAGGAACCCGAGAGCCTGGCTTTACCCGATGACTCCTTTCGTGACAGGAACGGCTTGATGAAATAAGTAAAGACTGCTTGCTGCTTATCACTGTTCATGAGTTGCCTTTGGTCGCTCAATTCCTTGATACTGCAATTTGAGGAAAGGTAATCAGCACCAAAACATATGCGGCTTTCTTCTTGTAATATCTTCCTGTGTGAAACAAGATTTGTACTTACACAATCTGGTAGGTCAGGCAGCTGAAGTTGTAGGAGCTGAGGCAGAACAGGAAGTTTGTGGATGGGGAGGCCAAGAACGGACCAATAACTCTCTGGACCAGATCCCCAATGACAGTCCTACTCTGCAGTTCTGTCGCTGAGGTTGGCAAGTCGCACCTCTCTCAGAGCATCAAGGGCGTTTGATAAGGCTGGCCTGCTGTTGTTGGAGGTCTGTAGTTGAGAAAAATGGTTAGATGCCGACGTCGCTTTGGAAGGAGTGTGAGCAAATTTGGACAACAGCTGATGGATTTACCATGGTGGCAAATGTCACGAGGGTGTCATTCAGGGAAGAGGAAACTTTCTGAAAGAAGAGCTTCCACGCTTCTACGGGGTATGTCGTTTGGCTTTCCAGCGAGCACTTCAGCAGCGTGGCCAGGTTTTGCGGTGCAAGCTGGTCAGCCTTAAAAACGGATGAAAGGAGGAAGAGAGACCTGTCAGAACTCCCACATACATTTTTAGGGCCGTACTAAAACAGCCTGCATTTTTTCTTGAAATTGCAGGTTGCACATAAAGTCTTACCACGGAGCAGGCATGTTCAGTGATGGTAAAAGAGCACAAGGCTGCGGAGGAGTTGACAGCTGCCAGTGTTTGTTGGACCAGTGACCTGAGCCAAACAATGATAAAAAGTAAATAGGTTTCCGCCTTTTGAACTTTGTGTCAGAGAACTTGCAAACTTCACATTAGGTCTGTCAGTAAATCACCCACCTATTGACCTCAGCGCAGATGAGGTTCTCTGAAAATGACCAGATTTTTGTATCAGAACGTGGTACTTGACATTCAAATTGCATTAGTTGGTGAACATCGGTGTCGTTCAATACTTACCATCGACAACTGTTTCCTTGCACTGGGGGCAAATAATAGCAGCAAAATGTTAGACTAGTGAATAAAACTAGCTGCCTCACAGATGTGTTGGTTTTTCCACTATTGCATACGTTACAGAGGAACAGTGATTGTAGCTTGAACATTTTCTAATAGTGCATCATTTGCCTTTTACACCTATGAAAATGCTCTTACCGTGAGAGATTCTGGTGTCGAGCAACCTGTTTAACAACAAAAGCGAAGTTAGCCATGGCTTCAGTACATTGCTGTCAGGCACTGGTGTTTTGAGCAAAACTCTTGTTTGCAAAGCTGCTTGGACACCTACGTGGGAAAGTCTCTTTGAGGAACTCGATGCTTGAATTGATGCCCATTGACAGCTCTGATGGTAGAGGGAATTTCAATGTTTCCTGAAGACCGGTGAGTCTAAAGGAAAAGACAATTTCACTTTGTTGGAATGGAATCACATTATCCCCCATCACACAAAGACAAGGTTTGAAGTGGTTGAGTTAAAAAACAAACAAGGTCTCACATGGCCATGTAGGATGCACAGCTGATGTCCTTTGGAATCACCCACAGGTAGGCAGGACGGAGGCTTGGCATGACAGGAACAAGGTAGACGTGGAACCACAGCTGGAATTCTTGTTCTCCAAAGACCTCAAATGCAGGCGCAAGGGCTGTCAGGCTTATGTTCAGTATGGCTTCTCGTACAGCTGCGTTTGTGATGAAGGTAATGTTTTCCTGAAGACAAAAGCATTCAGGTTGTAGTTCAAGAGCTCACCAGATCCTGGTTACGGCCAGACATGGAGACACGTCAAAAATTCTGTCAAAATTCGTCGGCAGAAGTCCAACAGTTGACCTAAATGTTGGCTTTACATGGATCCACAACCCCTTCTTTGCCCCAGAAGGGCTTGTTCGTGTGTGGTTTGACAAAGAACTTTCTAGGGGAACTGTGACCGAGTTAGTGTGAAGCACTCACCTTCTCGCTGATTTGTGCAAACGTCTGGAAAAACTGACTGAGCTGGTCGTTTTTGCCGGACAGTTTCAAGCTGGTGAGCACCTCCCTCACGAAGCTGACATCCTCCAAAGCGCCGCTGTCTTGATCCAATATTAGCTCTGCCTTCTGTTGCAGTGAAAGCTTTTCCAGGACTTCAATCTGTAACAACATGTCTATGCTTTTGAGCTTAATTTTATATGATTGGGTCTGCAATATTGTGGTCCGATATATTCATACAAATCTGAAACATGTCACATTTGAAAATCTGTTACATTACTTACGGCAGAGAAGTTGTCATTCATTTCTTTAAGTTCCTTAATAGTTGCAAATTGAAAAAAAATCCCAATGTTTCTTTGCAGCCATTCTTCACTTCCAGTACTTTTGTCTTTGCATCCAGGCTCTGGTAAATGTAGAATTTGAATTTGTTCATTTTTATTCTTTATGTTTCAGTTGATTGTTCTAAGAGTTATCTCTATTTCTTTCTACCATTTTTATGCCCAGAAAAATGTAACAATCCTACCTGATGAATTTTTTCTTGACAGGAACACTTTGATGAAATTACTGTAGATTAGTTCTCTGTCAACACCTTGAGTTTTCTGAAGTTCAGTGGACATAGACTCCATCCTTTAAAATATCAGCATATAATTTTTCAATAAACTGTTTCATAATTTATTTTTACATTCCTTAATATACACTTGTTTATATTTTCTGTTAAATTCAAATTTTACTTTTCCACTCTTGTATTCCAACCTGGTTTCTTAACTCAGCTATGAAGGGTGAAGTCAACTGTCGTCTATTGGCTGTGCGGGAATAGTCAGACAAACGTTTCCTCGAGATAAATTAGGGAGACTTAGACAGCCTCCTTTAGCTGGGTCTTACGGAAGGAGATCATTGGTGGGCCCACATGGAGCTGCCTCCATGTGGGCCCTCTACCTTGGTGGCAATTGAGGACGGGAAACTTTCTGTGCTGTTTCCCAGCAGTGTAATCTAACTTTGGGGACATACGATGTCATCTTAGTGATGGCCTTATGTTGCATATGGGGAAGCTCTTACTTTTGAGAATCGACAACAATCTAAACCTGATTTGGTAATATACCTTTTTGTGAGGCAAAAAGGAATATTTATATTTTAGGAGTGTGTCTTGCTTCATGTGGCACAAAAACAACATTTCAGACAGAAAATGTATCTCCTGCAGATACTGATGGTCTGGGGCTGCTTTGCTTCTCCAGTGCCTGGATGATTTGCTGTAATTGATGTGAGAGTGAATTTAGCTCTCTACGAGATTATGCTGAAGGACAATATCAGATCCTCATTTTGTGGCTTTAACCTAGTGGTGCCCAAAGTCGGTCCTCAAGGGCCAGCATCCTGTATGTTTTAGTCTCTCCCTGGTGGTACTAACAACCTTTTCAGCTGGTCAATGTTTGTCTTAAGCCTCTAATGAGCCATCATTTGATCCAGGTGCGTTAAACCAGGTAGAGTGCTAAAACATGCAGTATGCCGGCCCTCCAGGATGAACTTTGGGCACCACCGCTTTAATTTAAAGTACACCTGTTTTATTATACAAGATATTGACCCAAAACACACCACAAGCCACCACAGAATGGCTCCAAAGAGAAATTAAAAATAAAATGAGGATTTGCAGTTGCCTTTCAGCATCTTGACTTAAAACCAGAAAGATGCAAACTTTCCAATGTGGCTAAAAGAAAACAATTCTACACGGGCCTGTCAATCAAAATTCCATCATGGTGGTTTAAAATTCTCACTGCTTTCCACTGCAAACGCTTTCTGTTAGTTTTTGCTGCCCAAGCAGCCAGAACTAATTAAGGTTGAGGGGAAATAAATTGTTCCTTTATTAGCAGATTGGTTTTGATATATTTTCATCTTCAATATGAACATTCAAAGTTACATAAAGACAATTACAAAGACGGCCTTCTACCATCAGAAGTAAATTTCCAGGATTAAAGGACTAATGTCTCTTCAACATCTAGAAAAACTCATGGATACCTTTATCTCTAGTTGCATTGATTACTGCAGCAGCGTCTTCACAGATCTGCCTAAAAAGTCAATTCTCCATATTTCCCCAACACCATGAATGCAAGCTAATATATAAAAAATTACTATTTTAATTTACATACATCTGTTGGTAAGAACTGCAGCTGAAGTTCTGGTTGCCCAGTTGGACTAAGAAGCTTTGAGCCACGTATGGCAAAAGAGGAGCCATCTTGAGAGAAAACCACAGTCTGATGAATGTCGCGTCACGGTAGTCACCCAGATTTAGACTATCCAGGACTCCAAATATTTCCAGAAGATCATCTCTGGATTGGTTGTCACCCTGTTATTTAAAAAAGTTCATTTGATATTAGTAAATGTTTTTTTCCTTCTGTGCATATATGTTGGATATGTATTTTAAGTATTCATTCAAAAATATTTCATTGATCCCAAAGAGAAAATAAATGTTGCAACTCAGTAATTCAGATTCTTCATGAAGGAATAATACAGACAGACAGACAGACATAGTGACATTTCACCACTCAATTACCTGGATCACGTAAGCTTTCAAAGCCGAGTCCACTAAGTGCCGGATGTTTTGTTCCATCTCCAGAAACAGTTCCTCTGACAGGCTTGCATTTACAGCAGATCTTTTACAAGTAAGATCTCTTATAAACACATCTGCTGCCATCGATATCTGGAAAAAACAGGCCGAGAAAGTAATGTGTGAAATGAAACACAAGAGGGCGTCACTACTGTGTGGTGACACCAGGCATTAATGCTGATGACAACGCTCTAAAATGCTTACGCTGCGACCTGCATCTTGTAGATTTACGCCGTGGCAAGATCCAGGAATACCATTGGTTGGAGTTGAAGTGCTTTATTAACCATTGAATTAAACACAATGCAGATTAATTTATGAACTTTTATTCAGCTAAAAATAAATTACTTCAAACTTTTAAACTTTTACTTCAAAAATAAATTACTTCAAACTGACCTGTTGTGAGGTGTTGATACATTTTGAACTACACATAATAAAAACACAGAAATAGCATAACACAGTGATACAGGCTAAAGAACAGCTTGTTATTTGTATATTATTAATGAAAATTAATGAAATTAATTGAATGAGGATACTTTTCATACCTTGTGTTGTGTTGGACTGAAATGAAAATTACAGTACAAAAAATTAATTCAAGAAATGAAGAATATTTCTTCATTTCTTATGAAGAAATTAAGAAATATTCATTTTTTATGAAGTATTCATAAGAAAAAAAATTATGAACCAAACTTACAGTTGTTAAGGCCAATGAGGAAATACATGCTGTAAGGATTGGAAGAAAGTTATTGATTAAATCCAGATATTGGATCAATAACTTTGAAAATGATAGGTCCTCCTCTGAGTTTAGGGAAGCTCTTACCGATCCCAACCACCAAGAGTGGCAGTTGATGGGAGACCGCCATTGTCTGCAGGTTACCGTCTTCACTTTAGTGATCTTTAATCTATTTTATTAGCATTTTACACCAAGATCGTTTCAACTCTTTAGAAAACACAAGACAAACAATAGTTTAGGAAAGTACTGTATATCTAAACTCTGCAAATAACATGTATGCACAATTTTCTGGTAATTGATGAGAACAATTTCATATGAAACACATATTTTCTTAATTTTCCAGAAGATTCCACTTTAGAATTTAACTTGCAATTATTTCATATTATGGTACAAATAACTATACAATATTATCAAAAACAAGAGCACATGTTCTTTCTTATCACTGATTCATTCAAACTTCAAAATAAAGAGACATTTTTGCCTTTGTTTTTTTTTTTCTTCTTTTTTTTTTTAAAACGATCGCAGGTCAAACTTACCTCAGTATTGTACGAAGAAAAAAGAAAAACTGGGAATCAAACTCACCCAGCTGCTTTGCTCTGTCACAGAAAAATGAGGACCAGACCTCAAAGGTAAAACAGGTATATTCTGGGTGGAGCAATGAAATATTTGGCAAGGGAACAAAAGCAAAGTTCTCAATTTACTGGTTGATCTACGTTCGGTAAATCAAACGTAGATTGACTGGTAAATCCCAAAGCTCTTTTGGTCATGAGCTTTGGGTTATGACAGAAAGATCAAGATTGCTGATATAAGCGGCCGAAATGGGTTTTCTCTGTAGGGTGTCTGGGCTCTCCCTTCACATAGAGAGAAACCAGTTGAGGAGCATCTGGTCAGGATGCCTATTGGAAGCCTCCCTGGTGAGGAGTTCATGTCCCACCGGGAGGAGGCCCCGGGGAAGACCCAGGACACGCTGGAGGGACTATGTCTCCCGGCTGGCCTGGGAACGCCTCAGGATTCCCTTACAAAAAAATCACATGTGGATCACATGTGGAAATGTGTGAATCACATGTGATTTTACCACAAAACGTTCCAAAATCACACGTATTCATGTGCTTTCACATGTGATTCACATCATTCACATGTAAAAATTTGTGTGAACCACATGTGATCACATGTGAAAGTCACATGTGATTTTCATGGGATTTTTTTGTAAGTCTTCCCCCGGAGGCGCTGGAAGAAGTGGCTGGGGAGGGAAGTCTGGGCCTCCCTTCTGTAGCTGCTACCCCCGCGACCCGACCCCAGATAAAGTGGAAGAAAATGGATGGATGGATGGATGGATGGACAAAAGCATGAAGAAACATTCTGTTTGGACAAAATAACTTTGTGCGTCTCCATCAATTCATCAATTTCAGAATAGAAGTGTTACACAAAACAAAGTGGGTGTTTTAATAATATAAAATCCAGTGTTTTCCCAACAGAAAACAATATATTTCAATGTTTTCTGTCAAAAATGAACAGTGTTTGACATAAGAAACTAACACTTCTTTACTTTATAAATTGTCCATAAGGGCCTCTTAGATTACTGGGGGGGTTTCAAATTGGCCTCTTGGGTGTGTTTAAGACCTGATTAAGACTACCATGTCCAATGTTGGTGATTAAGATTAACTACTGAAAACACTTATAAACACCTCAAAGTTTGGAAATCCAATGCTTTTGACCAAACGAATGCTGACTTACTGTGCAGCTTGCACCGCCTAAGGGAATCTCATGCTCGTAAGTTTCTGCCTGAAATCTACAAGCTATTGGAAGGCTGCAGATTTCTGAGGGCCAAGAACTTTTAGTCTGCAGCTCCAAAGCAGTGAGATAGCTGAGTCTGATGTTCTTTCAGCAGATTTAATTTACAGTGAATCTTTTCAGCTCGTTGGTTTTTTCCATTTCATCAGTCCATTCTATAACAGGCACTTACACCAAGATTGTTTCAATTCCTTAAATATATTTTTTCAATAATTATTTTTAAAAATAAATATATATTTTTAATTATTAATTAAAAAAAAATAAAAACCTAATTGAAGCCAAATATAAAGGAGTTTGCAATAATTGAATGCAATAAAGTAAGGGTACTTTTATGGTGAGTTTTATGTTCACTGACATTTTTAAACATTTAGAGACTGTTTTAAAATGCCTCCTAAATCCTAATGCTGTCCATTGATTTTCTTTAATAGAACCTAAATCATGGAAGCTTAATTTTTCCACTATTATTTCCATCCATCCATCCATCTATTTTCTATCACCCTTATCATTTAGAGCAGGGGTCTCAAACTCAATTTCCCTGGGGGCCGATGGAGGTAGAGTCTGGGTGAGGCTGGGCCGCATCGGGTTTTCCACAAGAAAAGCTCTTACAAAAACATTCCAATGTTATCAAATGTCTTTATTTTTATTTTTTAAACACAAAATAAGATGAAAAAATAAATAAATTAACAATTCATAAGAAAAAAAAATTTATCAGTAATAAATAAATAAAATATAATAATAACACAGCAGCTATAGAAGACTAGATAAATGTAATTATTATAATTCAGATTCAAATGGCTGTATTAACAGTTCTTTAACCTTTAACTTTCTGAACATGAATGGAACATTGAACATAAACTGTTATGAATATAACAGTTTATAAACTGTTTATAAACAGCGCTTCCTCTCGCATAGCCGAGCCAGATTTGGCTTAAGGGAGGACGCAGTTGAGACCCTAAGTAGAGCTTGAAGATGCTCGTCAGTAAGTCTGGACCTGTACTTGGACTTATTGAAGTTCAAGGTAGAGAAGAGCTTTTCGCACAAGTATGTGCTCCCAAAAAGACACATGGTCCGCTTGAACATTCGGGAAAGCTCAGGGAAGCTGGGTGGCAATTCTCTCAAAAATTGCCCAAGCTTGTCTGCTTTTCCACTCACCTCCCTGAACTTGGCTTTGAGTTCAGAGTGGCACTGCGGGTCAATGAGCTCCATTTGAAGCACTGTGATTGGTAAGTTAGTTCAGCTCCGCACACAACACTGAAAGTGCCAATCATATCAAACTCGGGCAGTGTTGGTATAGTTACTTTGAAAAAGTAACTTTAATCAGACTACTTATTACTCCTTGAAAAAGTAACTTAGTTAGATTACTGACTACTTGATTTGGAAAGTAACTAAGTTACATTAAAAGTAATTTTTTAGTTACTTTCAGCAGCTGCTAACAACAACGCTCTGCCTCCTGGGAAAATCACATTGAGCTTTGCCAATACTTTTTTGTAAGCTATTTTATAATGGTAACATCAACAATGTGTCTCCACTGATAAGGTTGAACTGAAGAGGAGATTGTAGAAAAATAAAAAACGTGAGTAGTTTGTGTGGTCCACTGTTGTCTGGAAAACTCTAAGAAGGATTTTAAAGCCCCCCCCCCCCCCACCTCCCCCCCAGCCTCCAGGTTCTGCGTTACGGCCCTGCATTTGGTGTCACTGCGCACAGAGCTCCTCCTGCAGCTCACAGCTCAGATGGCTGCACAGATTTGCGACACTTATCTTAGTATTAATAATTAGAATTAAGTTGCCATTATAATTATTGGCAACTACGGACACGTTCATTCGTGGCTGTTTTCACGTTTATTGCACTGTTCATATTGGTCTCGATGTTTGTAGTTTTTTGGAGCGCAACGCGAAGCTCGACGTCATTCAGAGGTAATATATTAACTTGACATTAACAAAGACACAGCGGGACGGATCATCTCAGAAATGATGAACAGGGAGAGACTGACTAAAACTACCTTAATGACGGACAAATTCTGGGATTTATTATGAGTCTCTGCTTATTTCCAAACCCAAATGAGCAACTTCACGTTCAAAAACAAGCCCAAAAAGGCGCAACCCGCCACTCATTAAATCGGCAAGCGACTTTAAAAAATGAAGCCCAAAGCCGCTTATAATAATCGGACTTGGCGGCAGAATCTCAAAATAGTTCCAGTTTTTCCACCAACAAAATGGGCATCTCCCTCCATTGTTTACATTTCTGTTGCATAGAGACGTCGGTCACTCGACAAGACGAGTAGAGGAAATATGATTAAATTACAAAAGAAGATAGTAACGCAAAAATGATTTTGATAAGTAACTGTAGTCTGACTACTGGATTTGAAATAGCAACGCGTTAGATTACTCGTTACTGAAAAAAGTGGTCCGACGTCAGTAACACGTTACAAATTAACGCGTTACTGACATCACTGCTCGCGGGCCACACTAACATTAAACTTTCATATTAAGGTGGGGGCCACAAACTATCGTCCCGAGGGCCGCAGTTGGCCCGCGGGCCGCGAGTCTGAGACCCCTACTTTAGAGGGTCGGGAGGTGTTGGTGCCTCTCCAGCTAACGTTGCAAGAGGCGGGGTCACCTGGACAGGTCGCCAGTCTGTCACAAACCATTATTTTAACACCAAGATTTGCTTTATTGCAAATTCAAAGAGATATCATAATAGTTGTTTCATTAGAATTTTATATAAATATTAATCATCAAACCAATGGACATCATCACCTATTAATAAAACTGAAAGTGACTTTAATCCAACATAAGAGGAATTTGTGTTGGGGTTAGGATTGTTCTTCCTGTAAATGAAACACCAGTAGAACCAGTGTGTTGGGTTCTGTTCTCTGAATGTGTTATGTGTCTTTCTCAGAAAAGAACCATCATTCAGGTTCAGGGAACAATTTTGAGGTGCAGCTCAACTCATCATACCGTTGACAAACAAACATCTTTAAAAAGCTGACGATGAAGTCTAAACTGTCAGAAGCAGATTATGCTCTTTATTTTCCACACTTGATGAGATTAAGTGAAGACAACTTATCACAACACAATAGTCAAAAGACACTTAGTCAGCTTCAGGACCTGAGCCAAGAAATGAATTCACACAAAGCATAAACAAAGCTTTGCTTATGCTTTGTTTACAACAAAGCATAAAGACAACGATGAGGTTGAAACCATCTGTGAATAAAAAGCAGATTTACTATTGATTAGGGTCCTTAAACCTGCATGTGTTGTGAACCCGTCTGTGACCAGCGCCTGACCACATCATGGCTGACTAAGGTGGGAACAGAGCAGCACTGATGAAGGGTCTAAATGGGTTTAAGAAGCTTGGATGACTCAGGTTAAAAGTTGGTTACCATTTTTATTCATTTCTTCAAATGTCCAGTTAGCTTTGCTTGTTTTACTGTCTTGCAGTAAAGACCAGAACCCGACTCATCCAGTGAGCTCTTTTCCATGTTTAGCAGTTTAAATTATGAGAGAGGAACCACAAAGATATCCAACCAATCGGCTTCAAGACTTTCCTTTGAATAGCAACTTGCAGCTCTCCAAAGAGTAGTTTTACGTGTCATGAATGTTGACATCTTAATAAAAAAGCCAAAATATTTCAAACTCAAAAGCAAAAAACAAACTAAAACCCTGAAAATGTTTTGTTTTATGATCAAGGAGTTAAATAACAGTAAAAGGAAACTCCATGCCCAACTAATAAAAATTAAAAACTTTTTCATAGGAAACATTTGCTATGAAGTTATGGTCATAGTCAAATATAAACAGCAAAATCAAAGTGGATAAACTATTTTCTGTCTTCATCTTTTGTCCTTTAAACTATTAAACTTAAATTAGTTTAAGAGGCAGATGTTTCTGTTGGTATTATTTCATTTGCTCCACAAATCTGGAACAAATTCCCATAAAACAGCTGAAACACTGAGTTTCTTTAAATCTATTCCAGAAACCCACCTGGTTAGAGCTGATTTTGAACCTTAATAACTGGAACATGTGATGTGAAATGATGATTTTGATTAACGAACTTGACAAAATATGAAGTCTGCTACTGGTTTCACAACTGGTGACAGTATGATGTGTTTATGATTTCATGATGTAAAACGCCTCGAACCGCCTTGTTGCTAAAATGTGCTTTACAAATAAACTTGATTGAAAGTTAATTTAATGATAATAATCTGGGACAATAATTAAACAGTAATTGATCATCATCATAAGTTAGACATTTTTCTTTAGAAGTAAAAAAAATTTTTGTTGATGCTACAGATTTTTTTTAACATTCAACATTTTTTTAACAACAGAAGTGTTTCAGTTATTCTTTTGCGTCAGGAGGGTGTGGTTTTAAACCTCTGTAATTAAAATACCACAGGTGTGAGGTGTCAGAGGATGGCCAGGTAGCATTCTTGGCTAGAGTTGCTGACTTTGTTGCTCATCTACTGTGGAGATTTTAATCTCTACTGGAGGTCCTTTTATGGCAATTTTAAGAGATCTTCTATAGATTTAGTGTTTCAGTTGACAAGAAGGAGTAATATTTTTTGTGTAAGCTTGCATTCACTATCTCAGCATATAGATTATTTACCAAAAGAAACATTAAATATCTTATGAGCACAAGGAGGGTTCTTTTTAAAGCAGAACCATCTATCATTTCTTAAAGCAGTGGAAATTGCAGTAAATGTAGTCAATCTTACTTACTAGTCATTAAGATGCAGTAATAACATTTAAATACAAACCCAGAGTGAGAGAACTTAACCCCCAGGGACATTTACTGCACAGCTGCTGCTTCACAACGGGAGCCAGTTGTGCAACACTTGTGATTAGTTTCATAAACAGATTAAATGAATATTTAAACAAGTCTTTGGTACATAAAGTCAACAGGACTAGACATTTTTTGTCTGTCTATTGGCTGTTGACTGTTTAGACTGACTGTCCACAGATCACTGTGCAATAAATCACTTTATGAAAGATTCTTTATCTGCATCATATGTGTCAAACTCAAGGCCCAATGGGCCACATCCGACCCGGCTTGCAGTTATAATAGGCCCACAAGATGATTTTATATTATTGTTACTAATGGCCTGGCGATATGAAACACTGGTATCACAATAAACTACAGATCCCGTAATGCAGCGCTTCAGCTGCCTTGCCAAGTGCTTTCCACGCCAGTGAAGTCTAACGTCTGTTGCTGCAAGTTTCTGAAGCTAGCCCCTCATGATGCCGAAGAGAAAAGTTGATTCTGAAAACAGAGCCTTTCAAAACCGATGGGAGGCTGAGTATATGTTTACTGACATTGCCCATAAACCCGTTTCTCTCATTTGTGGTGCTAATGTGGCTGTATTTAAAGATGGAGAATTTCTGAAGAGCTGCATGATCAAGGTGTGCGACGTTGTATGTCCAGACAAAAAGCAGATGCTAGTTAATGTAAGCCTGAGTAGAAATACGGTTGCTGATTGAGTTTGTGAGATAGCCCCTGATTTAAGAACACAGCTGAGTTAAAGAAGCAAAGACTTTATTGCATACTCTTTTGCTGTGGATGAAAGAGACTGACACTGCACAGCTAGCCATCTTCATCCGTGGGCTGGATTCCGATCTGCGCGATACAGAGGAAATATTGGACATTAATTCGATGCACGGGACAACGTCCGGAAAGGACATTTTTGAAAACATGTCAAAGTGTAACCGACATGAAACTGCCCTGGGACAAACCTATTGGACTTACAACTGATGGAGCACCGGCTATGTGCAGTGAAAAAGGTGGATTAGTGGGAAGAATGCGAGTTAAGATGCAGGAGGAGAACTGTACCGTACAGCATATCACTGGATTATACACAGCAGAATAACCATTTATTACCGATGAGTGATAAGTCCTGCACTCATCTCAGTAGTGCAGGACTTTGCACTATGTGGCAAAGTCCATGTAATGAGCACTGTAACACAGACTGTAAACTTTATCCGAAGTAAAGGTTTACATCACCGGCAATTTCAGTCCTTTCTATGGGAGATAGATTCAGAGTTTTCTGACATTCCTTATCACACAGAGGTGTGTTGGCTAAGTTGGGAAAACGTTCTCAACAGAGTTTTTGAGCTCAACAATAAAATCTTTCAGTTCATGGACAGTAAAGGAAAAGACTGTCGTTTTGCTGGATGAAATGCAAGTTGGCATTTCTGGCTGACGTAAGAGCTCATCTCAATGCCTTAAACCTCCAGCTCCAGGGACGTGACCTCATGATCATTGACATGTATGACACAGTGAAGGCATTTCAAGTGTAGCTGCTTTTATGGGAGACACAAATGCACCAGTGCAACTTGCCCCACTTTCCCTGTTGCCAAGTAATGCTGAATCAAGTCGGCACAACGGTGTTTCCAAATATGCACTTTGCTGATAAACTGAGCGCGCTAAGTTAGCACGGCGCTTTGGTGACTTTGAAGAACAAAAAAATTTATTTGAGTTGATTCGCAACCCATTTGCTGTCGATGTGGAAACTGCACCTGTGGAGATTCAAATGGAGTTGATTGAGCTGCAGTTTAATGGGTGTTAAGGAAAAATGATTATTTTTAGTGCTTAATACAGCTAATCTTACCCCAGGTGTAAAGGTTATAATGAACAGTCTGATTTTGAACAAATTTCTTAATTTTGGGGTAAGGGATTTGAAATTAAAACTACTCTATCGGTAAGTATTCAGAAATAGGAACCAATATGTAGATCAAGAGGAGATCTCTCTGTGAGGCTCCTGCTGTGTTATCAGGGCCCAGGAAGCCATAAAATTAGCATTGCCTGTAGGACAGAATCCTGTATGGTTCACAGAACATCAAAGGTCTTCCAGAACCACATCTGGCATGATTTAAACTAAATACAACATAGAATGTTGAGATCATTAACATTTAATGATCTAAGACATTTTTCTAAGTATTAATAGCAAGTTTTTAACCAAAGTGTATTATCTAAGTTTAGAATGGTGAATGCTGAATGTATTTGAAAATTGTACTACCTATGATAATATCTGAATCAAATGGAAATTGTTTGAATGAAAATGTGTTGTTTAGTATGAGAAAATTGTTCAGGATTTATGTGATAAGGCAAAGATTCAAATCTTTGGAGATGCTGAGTGTAGATGAGCAAAAACTAGGTTTGTGGTAAAGGTAAAGGTAATCTTTCCTTAAACTAAATTACTGAGTTTAACAGTGTGAAGGAGACACTCCAAAATTCACAGGTATATGTGAAGTCTTATGTTAAGGGTCTATTTGCTCAGGTGGCCCTAGAAGCTCATGGGGCCAGGATACAGCTTCTTGCTCTTTTGTTCTCCCGGAGACCAAAATGGCCTTTGATCTTGGCATGAAATTAAGGGAAGGTCTAAGTTTTTCTGAGTGTCCAGGGGAGCTCCTGGTTGGTCGAACCAGGGGTACGCCTTAATTGAATACATTAACAAGGAGAGAAACGCCTTCACTATAAGAGATCGAACACGATAATAATAATTCAGATAGCTGCCCTATTCTGCCTTTTTTGGCATCAGCTTTCTCCAAAGACATGTCTTTGCCTCTTTCACTATCTTTCCTTTTCTATCTCTTTTGTCTCAGGTAACGAATGTATGTCTCTGTAACTCTGCAGTTTTCTTGTTAATTCATACGTTGCTTGTTTTGAGAATTAAACTCTGTGACGTCATCACACATTGTTGTCTCCTTGTCGCCACACGCGGCTCGCAAAAAGGACTTGGGACAGAGGAAAAGAGAGAGCCAAGCTTTTTCCAAATTAAGCTAATTTTAATTACTTTTCCTCAATATGGGACACTAAGGCCAAAGTACGACACCGCAGAGTTTATTCACTCCATTCCCGCAGCAATGCCCCAGCTCCATCTACATACGGCTTGAACTTTGTGCATGTTTGGTAGCTCATGTCTGCATGAGAAGCTGTTTTTTGGGTAAGAAGCAGGAGTCGTCTCACTGACGAGCATCTGCAGTCCATCGTGAAAATCTCCACAACACAGGACCTCACGCCAAACATAAACAAACTCGTTGCCTAAAAAAGATGCTAAGCATGCCAAACTGAATGTCTTTGTTCATTACTTGTTATTGCTGAAAAGCACAAATTTTGTTTATATTTCCAGTTTTTGTTTGTATTTATTTTTACAGGCATCTTTTACAGCATGTTCATATTTCTAACTTGTATAATTTTGACAGGAAACATTTTTCTGGAGAGCAAAATATTTTAAGTTATTTAAAGTTTTGAACATAAATATCATATTTATGTTCAAAAAACATTTAGTTTTAGTGTCTTCAATAAATGTTTATTCTGTGTGGGCCGCAATCTCATATTATGCAAGAACGTAATATGAGATCTAAGGTGTGGAGTTTAAAAATTTACAAAACCGGTCTGATGACACTCTGGTGTTCATTACAAAAAAGATGAGTTGGCTTCCAGGAATGAGGTTGAGTAGCTGAGAACCTGGTTTCCAAACACCAGCTTAACCCCAACAGGGGCAAAATGACAATCAACATGTTTGAAAATGAAAAACTGTTTACTGTCTGGGAATAAAACTCTTAGAATTAGTTGTTTCATCAATCAAACTATTTTTTACAGAGCAATTTTCAAAGTTTCATCTGGAATACAGAGTGCTTTGGAGAAGTTAAAAACTGAGACTTAGCTGCCATTTATTGATAAAAGTGAGAGCATTTTGCCCTGTAATACAAAAACAGTTTATACACTACAAGTTTAGCTATCTTTATAAGTTTATATTGTGTTAAAATATTAAAGCAGCATCCGTTTGGTAAACGTTTGCTGGGAAACTGTATAACTAATATTTCCTTTATATTCAATCTAGAATTTCTCCAGACTTGATCATACTTGCTCCACCACTTTTATTATTCATTTGTACTCTTTAGAATTAGTGAGCTGGGTAACATTTTGTTATTTTATGAAGTTATTAAATCTCTTTACCGAGTTATGAAAGATGTTCACATGGCCTAAATACTTTAACTAAGCCGGTCAGTCTGGTTGTTTTAAGCACGAATGTTTTCTGCAAATTCTAAAGTGGCACTTTCAAGGTGTTGATGCCAAGTCTTTCACAGTCTGCACTTTTTCTGGCTGATTATTTAATCACATTTTATTGTGAAGCATAAAGTTAGCATTGTTATAATAAATCCCTTTTTATGCTTTATCTGTACCTGAAGCTGAAAAACATGGTTAGTTTTAGTTTATTAATGTTGCCATAAGTGGATTTCTTTTACTAAAAACATCAGTAACTAACATGCTGATGTGAGGTTTTTATAGGTTGAGCTGATTCAACAGAAGCTGTACATGTTGTAATACCAGTCAACTTCCATTTATATACAACAGTGGAGCCCAAAGTGGGTCCTGGAGGGCCGGCATCCTGCATGTTTTAGTCTCTCCCTGGTTTCACACACCTGGATCCAATGATGGATCATCAGAGGCCTAAGAAGAACATTGACCTGCTGAGAAGGTTGTTACTAAAACCAGGGAGAGAACTAAAACATGCAGGATGCCGGGCCTCCAGGACCGTCTTTGGGCTCCTCGATGTACAACAAGAACAAGACTGAAGTAAGCGACTAATAGTCTGTCATAATTATGCATATAAAAAAAAATGCAGACAGCAAAAAATATAAAACAAATTTACTGCTGACAATGAATCGTCCACAAGCAGGCGAGACTCAAACTCGGGAAGGGTTGAAGGATCCATAACACTCAGAGATGTTTCCCACACCGAATGACTTCTTAATAAAGTTATTCTTTTATTAATTCTTGTTAAATAAAATAAATCACCAATGATACTGTCCCTATCTTAGTTGCACTCTTGTTAAAAAAATATAGATTAGGGGTGTGCTCCGGTGGCGTAGAGGGTAGCGCGCCCCACGCTTGGAGGCCCTCAGTCCTCGACGTGGCCGTCGCGGGTTCGATTCCCGGACCCGACAACATTTGCCGCATGTCTTCCCCCCTGTCCTTCCCCCCTTCCTGTCAGCCTACTAGAGAGAAAAGGTCTCATAATTAATTGCCAAATAACTGGAAAGGTGCCATGGCATTCTGTGTCTCTCTTCTGGGCAGAGACTTCCACAGAGATTCCGCGCATTTATCAGTAATTGATTCTCAGTACCTGAAAGTGAGAATGTACCGTAGCCATTGATGCTCTTAAACAAAGCAACTGTTTGTGGAATGACTCAGTTCCTTCGGCACTGTAATGCAGCAATATGTAGATTAACAATCTAGCAAATCTGACTTTTTGAATAAAACTATCTTATGTTATAATCAATGTAAAAACAGCATGGAGTGCAGTTTGTAAGTTTTTGTTGCATTATGTAATAACACATTTTGTGACAGTTGTTAAAAATGCTTTTATTCAAAAAGTAATAATATAATATGACCCTTTAAATGATCTCAAGCCAGTGTTTCTGTTCATCTTAATCAAAATACTCCCAATACTAATCATGATTGAGACCATGAATTTTAAACTTTGATCAACTAATGTCAAACATTTGGTCATCTAGTTTCTATTCAGACTTGGAGCTAAATTCCTCTGTGCTAATGATTGGTGAATGCAATTTGCTTCCATAGGAAACAGTCGCAGAGCCAATGACTTCATCATTAAAAGCAATCAAGAAATGATGTCCTACTGTAGAATATCTGTTAAGACATTTCTCCTACATTTGAAGCCATCCTGCCAAGTGGCTGCACCTATGAGACGCGTCTCAAACATCTGCCTTGTGTGTGTTAACACCGAACGTTCAGGAACATTTTCGGACATTCAGGACATCTGCAATGACGGCAATGAGCGAGTGTCCCGGATATTGCAGAGTGGCTCCTTGCTCCACCAGTGGCAGCTGAGATTACTGGGGAAACAGGGTTGCATTACCCCAAGCTTTGAAAAATTTCTGCAGGCCTCTGATGTCTGAGTTATGCGAGATTTGGTGCAGGACCCGCACCCTCTACGATTTAGAGGTAATTTATTTTTATTTGTTACTGAATGAGGTTTTACTCACAAGTGCAATAATTCTATTAAATAATAATAGAGTAGTAGTCTTATTTTAATAAAGTAGTCTTATTTTAATGGTTGCCTTAGCCAAAGGTTATTTAAACCGCAGACGGCTCAAGACAAAGCAAACTAAGCAGCTGCTTAGGGCCCCGGGGCCACTAATTTTTTTTTTGTAATGATTTCTGTCATTATAAAAATAAGAACACACAATCATTATAATGTTGTGATTTGTTTTTACAGTAATATATATTCGATAATGTATGTTGCAATCATTAGTTTTAAGGACAAAAAGAAAAAATTGATTGCTCTTTGGAGCCCCCTGGTGGCCATGGCGGGTCATGCTTCTCCAGTAATATGAGCTGCTGTGCAGAGCAGCCAAACGTCCAAAGCTCTGGTGGAAGATAAGTTATCAAAACAATGTCGCAAAAAAGGACTTATCTTTCAGGGAGAGAAAAAAGAAAGAATAATAGAAAAAAACAAGATGAAGGTTTGTTTTAATGTGCCTTCGTAAAGTAATGTTTATCAGAAAGATTTGTGGAGCTCCTAATAGAAAATGAGCTTGATAGCGACCTGGAACGGTTCAGTTCAACAGCCAAACATTTATGCTACAGTGTTTGCGTTTGTGTGAAACTGAGTTTTAACTTTAAATGAGTTGATTCTCATGGTTGGCTCTGGATATTTCTATTTTTGGCTTCAAAACGCTGTTTGATAACTATTGCTAATAATTAAAACTTCTCAATGTTTGACATTGTCTAGCAAAATGTTTTTACGTCAGGCTACATAGCTGCTGCGTTAATATATCAACGTGAAAGTATTTAGAGCTCAGAGCTTCAGTACCTTATACAATGATAATACCCAGAACTTGTTGGAGAAATGATAGAACCCTTCTGGTCTGAGAACACCTTGAGATCCTACAAGGTTTACAACCCAAATGGTACCAAGGATCCATTTTGATCTGCTGCAGTCCATTACAGCAGAAATCTGGATAAGTCATGGCACCAATGAGGGAGGTGTGTGTGGTGACTTCAGTGTGTGGATTTAATGCATTGGGACCTGCACATCTTCTGGCGCAGCCATCTTAAGTTCTCCATCTGTGTTCTTGGTGTTTGTGGTGAAATCAGTGAAAGCAAATGCATCAAAATCTCTCTCAATCCGAGATTATCTAAAACTAGATTGGAAAATCTACAGTTATGTAGACGCTGTCCTGGCCCTGAAGTAAAGTGAAACTTGTTATTTACTGGGTTGTCTTCATTTCTACAATAACTATGAGCTAGCGATAAGTCCAAAATTATTCATACCCCTGGTAGAATCATTTACATTTCTGAAAGGAAATAAGTCATGAGCTGTTTTTTGGGTAAGGTTTAGGGTTCTTCTGTTCATAAAAACATTCTGTAAGGATTTTATGATGGATATTTTATATGAAAAGTAGTTTCATGCCACTTACTTGTCGAAGTTGATGTACAATAAAAACATGTTTACCATTAAAAAAGACAGAAGCATCATACTTATGTTAATGTGCATTTATTAATTTAGATAATAGCATTACTATTTAAAGTACAGGAGGAAAAGAATTACATCTGAAAGAATAAAAACCATTGCAATTAATTTGTATTGTGATTTAGCACTTTATATGAATGTTCTCTTTAATTTTCCACTAATTTCCATCAACAAGTTATGTAGAGATTTAAATGATTCTTCTGATATAGATTAGATTCATGATGCTAATAAAGACATCAAAAAGGTGAGATGAAGTATTTTTTGTACATGTGAGTAAATAATAGAGCTAATAGTGATAATAACTGTAGGCTGTATGAAAGCACTGCCTGAGTTATTGCAGCAGTGGGGCTCTTAGGCTGGTCGCAGGATTATTTGTAGAGCAGCTGTGAGTAGAGCGGTCAGGAGAACAGAGGCTGGTGATTTTGTGAACTCCAGGACACCACTGGTGGTTGCAGCTGGAAATCAAACAAACACAGTCCATTTACAACATTCCTGATTTAAACTCTACTGCTGAATATTTAGAAATGATTTAATGTAAGTAAAGTATGCTCACATTGGGATGATATTGATGTACTGGCTGGGGTTGTACTTGAACTGTTTGTGGTTCCTAAAGCAAAGAATTAAGTTTGTTAGACAGTGGCACCCCCTAGTGGCTGTAAAGAGTAAAACTACAACAGAAGACCTTTGACACCACACCATGAACAAGTTACTGCAGACACTTAAATGAAACGAGACCGTTCATTAGAATTGTTATTTAATCACATAAAATCCATAAGATGTCTAATTTTTCCTTTATCTCACAAAGCTCCAACAGTTCCAAATGAAAACTGTTCAGTACAGAAAACACATGATGGGAAAATATTTTTTCATTTTAGGCAGTAGTTTATCTAAATTTATATTCATCACCCGTATTGGACCATTTTTAAAGAGAAAGGTGAGAGTTTTACCCTGTGGCTCAGTGCTGTTTGTACTGGTTGGTACTGTTGGGTCTGCCCGAGTGGTGATTAGACCCAAACCCAGTGTGTTCAGGTCAGACTGTAGCTGTAGGTTCACCCAGGTCTGAACCACAGTATCATTCTCAAACAGCTTGAGATCTCGTAGGTTTTCACCCATCAGACCTTGGACGTTGGCCACAGTCAGATTCTGTCCCGGAAAAAAACATACACAGGAAGATTTCTTTGAGGATCTTTAATTTTCAGGACCAGACCGTTACTGTAAGTAAATGAACTAGGTTGAGATTTGTTTTGTAGCTTTGGCCACTAAAATGACCACAGAACCTTCTCACGCAGACAGTTTCCTGGTGTCGTTTGTTTCACATGCAAACTTACAGTTATCACGTTGATATCCAGACTCCTGAAAGTCTGGACATCCATGCTGATGTTCTGTCTTGATAACGTTGCAATATCTGCTTGAGGTGCTCCCCCTACCGACCAGAAATAGGAAGGTTACCTTAGTGAAAGGTCCTTAGTTGTACAGTTAAGCAGTTACCAGTCATGCTCACCTAGATAGCCTTTAACCAGGTTAAAAAAGTTAATGGGATTATCACGATGGACGCTGAAGGAGGAGTTGCTGATCTCGAAGAGGACTCTCTTCTGCTCAGTTGAACATGATGCCACATTTAGATGCTTGGCATTTCTGACAACAGATCAAGAGACATTCAGTGTTACCTTATCGACTACAGTGGACATATCCATGTTATATCCATGCTGACACCAACCTGATACTGTCTGCTGTGATGGTCTGTAATGTGCTGGTGTCCAGTGAGCACAGGTTGGAGTCAATAATGTTCAGTTCACTGCTGCCCAGTGAATTTCCAGAGGTATTCAGGTACTTGGTGATGATTGCTTTGCTCTAAATGTAACATGAATAAAAACTCAAGTTACCAAATTCCAGTCAAATGAAAGTTTTGGTAATGTTTACGGTCTGCTGTACCTGTGCCATCTCCCATGCTCCATCTTCAGGTTTCATCAGAGCTGCCAAGGTATCCAGTGCAGTGATGTTCCACTTAGAGATGTCATCAGGTGTTGCTGAGCGAGAGACTGAAGCAAGCATCTGTACTTCCTGATCAGGAACTCCAGATGGGAATGCCTAGAGAGATGGATTGAGACAAATTGTGTTGAACAAACACCAAAATCTGACATTACATGCATTATCATCATCTTTGAAATGAAGTACATCAAATTCTGCTTTTAAACGTATTTGTGATGAATGAGAGTTTGCACTTATTTTAGAAAATGTACAAATCAGTTTGAGCTCAGTCCAGTCGTTAGTAATCGCTTTTAGTTAACCGCTTTTAGTTAGTAACCCTCTATATCAGGTTCCGCCACCTGGTGGATCTGGCATGCACACGCAGGGAAACTCACACATGCACATGAATATGTACATATCTGGCACATTTAAAAGCTTCAGGAGAAACCAACAACTACACTAAACTCTGGGAAAGTTTTTGTACTGTAAGAGAAGGAGGTTGGATTAAAAGCAGCTGTGAAAAACATAAAAAGTAACAGATATTCCCATGTCACCTGGTTGAGTTTATTGAGAATGATTCTTTTATAACCATCATCATCCACTTTCTGGCAGATGGAGTAGAGGTTATCTTTCAGAATGGGAACGTCCAGGCAGAGTTCAAACTGCAGCTGATTGTAGCCAAAGGGGAAGGAAGGGTCGCTGATGGTCACCTGGGTGATGTTCCCCTCACTGCATCCTTTTAAAAATTTTAGAAAATGAGTTGGAATTGGTTTGGAACTAATTTATTTCACTTAAGTAACTTAGTCTTTACTCATTTAGGGAATCTTGCAGTTTTGGCTTCGGTAGCTGCTTTTAAAAGTGTTTACCTGCTCCTCGTTTTGCTACTGTAGGGGTGAGCTCTGAAAACAGATTCCTGAGCTTCCTCTTCTGTGTTTTTTGATTCCTTAGGTCAGGCATGAAACCCTTAAGGAATCTTTTCTGTGTTGCCTGATAAAGTAGAAATAATGACAGTTAGTTCTTTCATGCAAAGACAAATGAGTTGTTGTTAGGTGAATTTATGTCGCATCTTAATGTTATCAGACTTACAGCTGTGAAATGTGTCCAGATGTTTCTTGTTAAATACAAAGGAAGTGTTCCCAGACTCTCTAGCGTCTGTTGGTCCCAACTGTTTACAGCTCTGAAAAAAGGTTTGTGCAAATATGACACATCTAAACAATATTTAAATATACATAAATCATCATTCAGACAACAAGCAAGGGATTAATTGTTGCTGGTGTGTTGCTGTGAAATCCATCTAAGTCTATCTGATTGTTTTAGCAGATAATCTAACATGCAAGTAAGCCTGGATGTTAGATGCAAATAAAGAGCCCACTTTATCCCGATTTATATGAAAATGCAGGACAACAGAAGCTGAGTGATTTTTTCTTGTAGATTAAATGACTGGATTAATTTCTTTAGTACCCGTATTGTGTTTTCCCAGACAGCAGCAGAGTTTCCATAGCAGCCACTTGGCTGGCAGAGAGGTCTTTGCAGGCTTTTAGTTTTTCCAGGATGAGAGGATCTGAGTTCTCAATGTCGGATCTATCCAGAGTGCAGACCATGTTCCCCAGGACCTCCACATTGTCTCTGCTCAGGTTGATGCCACTGATCCCCTGAAACAATGAAAATACAGCTCACCAGTGAATATGTTTCATTACTCTGCTGTAGAAGAGTAATTTGAAGTACATGTGCTTTGATGCATGCTGGAGGTAGGCTCTTTGTATATTCATTCTCTGTTTTATTGGCTCACCAAGCAGTCTCGAGCTTCCCTGAACTTCTGTGGGCCCTTGTTCAAGATGCTGGAGGCCACAGAGAAGTCTGTAGCACCCAGGGCAGAAAAGTAGGACCTGCAGTTTGCTTTCTGGACATTTTTGGAGCTGTTGGTGGGGATTGTTGTAAAAACAAAAATCAAAATGATCAGATAGGTTTTTCAAACAACGGGCACAAGAGTTACAATAATTAGGTGGAGAGAAACTCACTCCAAGTAGAGAAGCAGGTCTGAAGGGTAATCAGTGAAGTTCTGAGAGAGGTCGTCACGGATCAGATTGTACATGCAGGTCAGCTGGAGGTTACAATGTGAAAAATTGAATTTATTGATTCAAATGTGTGGACTATAACTTTTAATGTAGAGTAAACACGGTTCTCTGCTTCCCATGAAGTGAATTGTTAGTGTTGCAACAGATCTTACCTGAGATTCCTTCAGCTCCACCTTAGCCCTGCCTTTCCTCGGCCTGCAGGCGTGGATCAACTGACTGATTTGGGCTTTTCTCATTTTCTTAACCGTGCCGCATGTGAAGCCTTGCAGCACAAATGGAGAAAGCCTTCAGAGAAAAGGAAACAAAGATTACACCAGAGATATTCAAAGATTCACACTAAATGGCAGATTTGATCACTTACTGCTCAGTGTCAAAATTTGTCCCAGCCAGCGTAGCAAAAAACATGGTGGACTGAAAAAAAATAGAAAAAAGACATTAAGACGTTAGTTGAGCTTCTGTTTTCTAAATTTGAAAAGCAAAGGAGTAAATTCAGGTTAGTTTGACATTAAACTGTTGTCTGAACAAAAACTACAAGTCAGTGAAATTAAATACCAAGAACTATAAGATAAAAAATTATACTTTCTTACAAACATCTTGTTTTTTTCTGGCCCAGTTGAATCATAATAAAAATTATTTAAAAGTGCATGTAATTTTTTTTCATCAGTGGAAAACAAACAATAATTTTCATTTATAAGATTACTTTGATTTTATATTGTTCCAAAACATTATGAAATAGGAAGTACAGACTTGACTGTAGATTTGTTTGCATTGTTCTATTTCATCCCTACTGACCGCCAGAGGGCGGTGCTGAAAGCACTGAATGTTCCCTTCGCGCATGCGCCGTTCGAGTAATAATATCAACAGAGTCACACCTGTGACATATCGGATGGTCAATCACAGGCTATATAGCATGACGTCATCCGAGACTTTGCTCCTACAGAATCTTCTCGCGAAATGCAAGGATTCTGAGTGACAGAGAATCTCTGGCGGTCATCCGGGATTCATAGAACCGTAGTGACATACGTATCTTTCGTTTTAAAAGGTTAAAATTGTATAAGTGCCTGGATAGATTGATTATTGTCCATGTTAGATATTTTTAGAACGATGCTTTGCTGCACTGAGTTCCTTACATAAACCTTCTGCATGTGTTCAGGTAGCATAAAAAATGTTCCTTTACATTTCTAAGAAAATATTGGACACATTTAGACAGCAGAAGTCTCCAAGTGGACATATTTTAAACTTTTGCGTTACCTTTGCATATTTAACGTGGCTTGTCAAACTCTCTTTTTAACAAATTTAGCTTTGGGGAGATTGCGCATGTTTCAAAGTTAATCCACTGACAGCCTGGATCTACTTCACACTATTATCCATTCTGCATTAAACAGAAAACACTGACCTGATCTGCGGTCCAGGTCTTCTTGTTTATCGCGGTGATGTTGGCTGTTCCCTCAGAAAACAGCAGCAGGGAGGGTGGAATCTCTGTTGCTAAGGCGTCAGGGACGTTCTCCACCACTTTGGTTGGACTGGAGTCCACAGAAATGATCTGGAAGGAGGTTACATGCATTAGATTATGCATTCACTCAGCAGTAAGCAAGAGAAAAAGTTCCACCAGTTCTTGAGTCTTTTCACTTTTTGGACACTATAACAAAGCTTGTTTTTAAGTCTAATGAGTAGAACTGTTTCGTGTTTTAACAGCATCAGTCTTAAAAATTATACATGTGGAACATTTTAGTTGCTGCAACTTGTACAGTTGATGCACAACTTTCAGTCAATGTCTCATTGTGTGTCTTTCATTTAAAAATAAAGATTAAAATCAAACATACATATTGAAATATCTGTATTTTCTACACAAATAGGTTCCCAATCCCAACTAGGAACTAAGTGGCAGATTTTTTTTGTTTTATTCACATGATGCTCTGAATAGATGATCATGAATGAAGTTAAGATAGAAGTCTCATCTTTTTACCTTTTTGACAAAAGCCTCCTGGACAACCTTCGGGGCTTCCAGCATGTTGGAAACAAGTGTTGGGTTCTTGGAGGCGCTGAGTATTTCAGAAGCTGAGATGCTGTTGATTGACTTTGAAGGAACTCCAATGATAAGAGTCCCTAGAGACTCCAGAGAGGCAGCGCTGTTGATCTGTCAGTCATATTCCATCCATTAAAAACATGATCAGTGAACTGGAAGCTGATTGCAGGCAACTTTCTAATCTGTCAAGCTATATTTAATTTACACTTCATGGATAAAAGAATTAAAGACGTGATAATTATGTATGTTGTTGGGCTTGTACCTGAAAGCTTGAGGAGGTGATTTGGTTGATGATGTTGCTGGCCTGGTCCTTTCCCCAGGTGTTCACTGAGCCCAGGATGGACAAAGACAAAACCAGCAATTCAGGAGACACAGACATGATCTGGCTGTTTGTCAGGCCAGAAGACGCACTTCCAAGGTCTTTAAACGTTTGTGCTGTGAAGACCTTGATGTTGGATGCCAGAGCTGCAGCTCTCTGTTTAATAAGACACACATCATTAGTGGCTATGAACTAAATTTTTGGTCAAAACATCCCTCTACATCACAACAGTCAGTCATATATTAAATAAAGATAACTGTTTTATGTGAGATTTTCATATTTTTAAGAATAATACCGTCAGTACAGCCTTTGTATAAATGATCATTTGGTTAGCAGATCAACACATCTGAACCTGCTGGGTTCAAATGAACCCAGATTTATAGAAAGGTGTGATGGCTCCCTGCTGTGTTGCAATGTGGCCGGTTAATTGTCTTTCAATTAAGGTCTTCAAATTGTGGGAGTTGCTTATGATCATGTGTCCACCCGGATCGTATTTAAGGAGCGCCCGTTCCACTCATGGCAGATGAGATCCAGACCCAGAGCCGGGGCCAGACGGCGTGGGGCGCAGCAGACGCTTGACCCGGTGTGGGAGCAAGCGCTTTCAGAAACTACAAATGGTTTCTGAAAGTTGTCTTTAAGTGTCGGGACATCCTGGTTACCCGTCTCTATGTTGCCCTGTGATGGACTGGTGATTTGTGAACCCACAATAACTAATGGACACATAAACTGAACTATGGGAATATACAATGGATGGACAGAAGGGGCTTGAGCTCCTGAAATAATCTGTTAAGATCATTTTTAATGGGGTCTCAAGTATTGGTGGGTTTCAGTAGACAGCAGCAGTTCCTGACCCCAACCATTAACAGGGGTCCACTGTGTAAACAATATTTAAACCCATCAGTACAATCAAATGATTGCTGTTTGACAAAAAAAGAGAAATCTTGAATGCAATAAAGACAAAAGCTTGTTGCTACAGATCATACAGACTGTCACTGAATAGAACCTCTGTGACGTTTTCATCTGGTACCTCAGGATTCTCTGTGCTGTTGCAGAATGTATTCAGCTTGTCCAAGATGGCCATCGTATCGTTTTCATTAAGAGAAGCAAATAAGGAGCTTGGGATGTCAGGGGAGCAGAGTAAAGAGCCTGGCAGCCTGAATGAAAGATGACATGTTGACAGATGATTTTAGCAAAATGAATAAAACTTATTACTTTCTTTTAATAATAATGTTTCCTTTTCAAACTGGTGGATAGTTACATAATGAGTCCAAAGGATGGGTAGAACTCAAAAAGCTGGAAGATGTAGTAGTTGGTTACATCTTGTGGGACCGCTGGGTTGTTAAAGAGCTCCAGATTAGCCTTATCCTTCAAGAACACATTCAGCTTCAAAAGTAGATGAGAAAAACACACAAAACAGGTCAGAGACTTTCAGACGAAACCTGCTGGATCACACAGGTCAAATTAGCAGGTTTGCAAAATTTTGATTTTGTTTGTTGGTAGGTTCCGAATTGAAAGTTTGCAGAAATACCTGGGAGGTGTTGACAAAGCTTTTGAAATCATCCAGAGTGATAAATATCACAAAGCTGCCGATGTAGTTGACAAACCAGGAGGTGGAGTTCAGATCTGGGTCTGTGGCGTTGTAGCATCTGGCCACAGATCCTGAGGACAAACAGGGATTTTCAGTGTTCTAGGCAGCAGATTTCACTAATGTTATTAAAATGTAGTAGATGTTTTCTATCTGTTTCAAAATCCAACTTTTCATGGACTGTTGATGCCGTGGTGACTGCATGTGTTTGTCAATTCCAGGTTGCTGCTGAGCTCTTGCAGCAGAAGCAGGTGCAGCTGGTCCCACTCTGCCTCATGAAGTATAAAGCTAGGTGGGACACTGATCTCAGGGCCTCTTGGCCAACTGGGCAGCTTGTGTGCTGCAGCTTTGTGGTGGTATTGAGGGAAGTATATGCACTTATTCTTTTTTTCCAGGCTAGTAGATGAGTGGGGCATGAGTGTTTATGAAGACATCAGGTTCCTGGTCTCTCCCAGGTTAGATTGCTGGAGGATTGTGTCTTATTAGAAACCCTGGATTTTGTCATTTACACTCTCATTTTCCTCAGCTTTTCCAAGATTCCTCCTGGCTTATTTTTAAATAAAACATTAACTATAGCTTCCTGGTTTTGCCTCTTCATTCCCTGGTCATTTGTTACTTTCCCCTCCAACACCCTTAGACTGCCTTGGGGATGTAACAACACCAATTAATCAAAAATATATTCTTAAAGTGTAAAAGAGACTTAAGACGTCTATCTTGTGTCACATTTTTCTTCAAAATCTCACCAGCACCAAGATAACTTCTGATGGTGGTGTACACATCTGGCTGTCCAAAGTCTGAACCGGTGAAGGTGAAGTTCTTTCCCATGAAAGACACCCTGTGAAACAGCAAGCAATGAAATGTGGTTACATGGGGATCTTTTGTCAGTGTTATGACAACACGAGACACTGACTCACAGTTTTTGGAAGGTGAGACATGAAGCATTCTGCACTTCGTTGTAGCTGATGAGGTCCTTGGTGAGGAACTTCAAATAGTTCCTCAAACGTACGTTAAACCACAGATCAACCTCAGATCTTCTGTTGCTGCTCAGAGCCAAAGGCCAAACACAGGGAAGGATGATCCTCCTCACATCGTCTGGGACGTCCTCCTGCAGGTGTTGTACAGAAATATTAAACAGTGAGGAGAACACAAGCAGATTCACCCATATATGTTACTATACATTTAAATTTGAGACGGGGACATACGTTTTCTAGGAAGGAAGGAGTGTTGTTGTAGTTGCTGAAGATGATGCAGATGTCTGTACTGTTCTTGACGACATCAGGCTGATTGAGCAACTGACTCAGCTCTGATGTGCTGATGGTATTCAGGAGCTGGAGAAGAATAAAACCATGTTCCAATTCACTGATGCAGATATAACACTTCATTGTCACCTTGCCACTAAACCTGACAACACAAATCTACATGAATGAATTCATTCTGTACCTCTGACTCTCGCTTTGGTGGCAGAAGAGATATGAATGTCGCCACATCAGGAAATCCAAAGCTGAGGAAGATGTTCTGCAGGAAGAGGTAGAAGCTTCCACCTCTGTAACACTTCAGCAGCGTTGAATCTGTGTCGCAAAGTATGTTATAATATTTTACACATAGATGCAATAAAAATAAACACATTTGGAGCAGACCGCCCTCTCATGTTTCTTGTAGTTCTGATAAGTCAGGTGCTGTGCAGCACTTTTATAGACAAACCTTGGAGGAAAATGAGGATGTTTCTGTAGACTTCGGTTTTAGTGTTGTTGCTGAGCGTTGTCTGTATTGTGTCAAGCACATTTATCCTGGATAAACATGAGATTAATTCATCAGTTAGAAAATGATCTAACAAAATTCTACAGTTCAGTCACTGTTTTCTATGTCCTGCAAACTCTTGTTTGGATCATTTGAGTCCTTACATCTCCTGGCTGGTGGCACAGCTCCTGTTTGCTACTAGACTGACAAAGCGTGGCACCAGATTTGGAGAGAGGTCAATGAGCAACGGCTGCAGTCGCCCTCGCCACTGCAGGAAGTCTTCGTCACTGACAGCTGGAAGACCTCCCCTGTCAAAAACCGCCTGGAGGAAGGCAGATTTCACTTCCTGTGTGTAGTTCACCGACTGGGCCTGCAGGGAAACAGAGCAGGAAATACAATCAAACTATAATCAGAATGTATTATTTTTAATAATATTGTATAATCCATTTTAAATACTGATTGCGTTAATATCGAAGCATCCGAATTGTACTGAATGCAAATTGTACATGTTCTACTCTTAACTTTTTCATAGGGTAATATGATAGTGTGAAGCAGATAGCTGCTATATCTGGTGGTGTCACATCTTTAATTTGTTGGAGTAAAATGTAGAAGTAAGCCGAGCTTTGGGTATTTACTTTAAATAATCTTTAGTTCTTGATAACAATGTGATGTGACTAAAATTTGGGAAACATCAAGCATCGTGATTAGGAAATTATGCCAGAAATATGAGTGAGATTTGAAGTTTTGGCTTTTAGATGAAAATTATGACTAAATCAAGTGAATGTCCACTGAAATCATCAGTTTACTCCGTTTTAAAAATAGTGACAGATTATGTTTGTTAAAAGTTCTGTAAATCTCCAACAATCAGGTAAAAGAACCTTGTTACTTTTAACCAGCAAAACTTTCATGACTGAGCAGAAGGTGAACAGGTCAGCTTTGCTTACCGCCACTGCTTGAGCGAGTGAATCAAAGAAAGCAGCAAAGTCAGCCGGCTTGATGACTGCCATGACTTTTGTCACATCTTGCGTTCCGTTTAGCTGTGAAGGGATTGCTGCAAGCTCCTTCAGCTGACTGAAAGTGAGAAGATCCGCCACCTCAGCCTAGACACAAGAAGCCATGAATCACTATAGACATAATTCAACTGTTAGGAGCCCAGCTGTTTAGCCTAAGTTCAGCAGCAGACTATTCATATTTAAACATTGTTTCATTTAGATAAGTAAGCCACTGCTACAGCAAAACAAAACAATGATCAGCAGCAGATGACAGCATAACACATACACATCCTCAAACCCTTCCTAGAAATCCTCATCCTGTAATTTCTACTGCTGAGAATAAATAATTCTCTGTTTTCCTCTATCTCTTTTAACTATTTGCATGTTCGTATCATTTACATAGAGCAGGCAAGCAAAGCTAAAGCTAAAGGAAATGACACGTTAGGAAACACATCGTATAGGGCGTTACTTAGAGGCTAACAAGTGAATTACAAACTGTTGCTTGATGCCATTTTGCTCTGTTAGCCCATAAGGAGAGCATGAACTATGCACCAGCTGTATTTTGACATTAATAAATGGAATTCATGAATTCGACTCATTGACTTTTCTTCAACCTCAGAAATCAAGACCCTAATGGAAAAGGATAATTCTCCATGCTACACTTCCATTCATGCTGAAAAAGTAAAATTATAGCTCATAACGTCTTTTATTAACTTAGACATACAAATAAAGACAACAATTAAATATCATTTATCTGCTGACTTAAACTCATTCAGACACATTTATATGTGTGCCAAACCATATGCTTAAATTTGATCAACATACATTTACAAATTGCATAAAATCAGTGCAAATACGCTAATTTTCAGATTAAAATCCATGCTTACTCCTTTGAAATCTTTCTTCAGAGACAGAAAATTCTTGAAAGAGGCTTGAAGACGAAACTGACCAAAGTTGTCTTCAAGCCAACCTCTGTCATTAGTTTCAATCTCAGCGTTAAAACAGGAAAGTCCTAAACATAAAGTGATCAAATGGTTAGATTTTACAATAGATGAAACGACAATTAATGCATTTTATACGGGTCAGAAAATCGACCATTACTCTGTTATTAAACACGGTTACCTGAAGTTAACTGAGCTTTGAGATAGTCCAATCCAAACTTTAGAACCTCTTGGTTCTGTGCTTCGGAGAGCTGGCTAATAATGTTGTCCAATCCTTTGACTCTGAAAATAAAAGCATTTATGTTTAGTCACTCCAAGGGTAAAGCAAAAACGTGGGAGCAAGGTTGAAATTTGACTCACATTTGTTGGTATGAACTGCAGGAGATGTTTCTGGGAATTATATCAAAGGTTGTTGACTTGATGCTAGGGAGGAAGAGTGGCAGGTAGACTTGGAACCATAACCTAAAGCCCTCGGGATTTAGAAGGTGGAACTTTGGTGCGAGTGCAGTTATTGTCAGATTTAGAATATTGTCACGCATGTTGGGGTTAACAGCAGTCAGATTTTGCTAAAAAGATAAAAAAGGAAATTGAGCAAAATCGTTAGATGTCAACTGAAAAACACAAAAATGTATCAATAAAAAACAGATCTAACCTTAACAAGACCATCAACAAATGTGTCGAAGAACGACTCCAGGTTTTCCAAGGAAGCTGATGTAGTGAAACGATCAAAAACGGTGATGACAAGGGAGACATTGGCAAGAATATCGGGTTGAAGGAGAAATTCAGCTTTTTCTCCAGAAGAAACTGAATCTACTATGGTAATCTGTCAGTAAGAGGAAAAAAATATAATGGTATGGGCCTGCCACAAAGCGGAGACCGAGCTCTAGTTTTCTCACAGCATCTACTGTAGGATGTGTGGCTTACCTGAGAGAGGTTGAAGAATTTGAGCTCAGAATATGTTGCGGATTGAGAAAATGGGCCCAGGTTTGTTTCCACCCACTGGGAATCGGTCTTGATGTTTACCCTGCAAGCTAAGGCACATGTATGCACATATCAACTTTCCTTTCTTCTGACTGTTTCGTCCATTTTTGTTTTAATTGCTATGAGGGATTTGTACTTTGCCATCAACAAAGCTGTGGCCAAGACACCACGGTGTTAATATAGAAAACTTACCTGGCTGGTTGATGACAGAAGCAGAGTTTTTCAGGTACTGCAGTAAAACAGCTGCAATTTCTTCTTGTCTTTTCTGAGCTATGGCAGACACAACTTTGCCCATCCCACTCACACTGCAAAGATTGGAATAAATCTTTTAGACAGGGTCCCTTAAGAGTTCTCTGTGATTTGGAGCATTCAAAACATTGATGTTCTTAATATAAAACTCACATGACATGGTATTTTGTGCAGTTGATGTTGGTAATTACACCTTGGAGCATTTGTGGAGTGAAACTTGGGAGAACCGGGACCAGTTTGACATGGAACCAGTCAAAAAGATCCTTTTCAGGGAACTCTGACAAATCGGGACCGATGATGACGTAGGTCTTGTTCATGATGCGATCTCTCACGTCAACTTGAAACTGTGGAACCTTAATATTCATGACAGGAGAGAAATCCGATGCCACTTAGTTGCTACGATGCAAGTCCACCATGTGGTATTTTTGAAAAGTGGCTAAAACAGTAAGGTCTTATGTATTACTGCAATATTATGATTTCAATAGCTTTTCAATGCCATTGACATAGCTTTTAAAACCAGGATTCTTGTGCCACCTGAAGGTGTAGCTTACCTTCTCCTTCTCTGTAAGTTTGGTAAAGAATGTGTCCACGTTTTCAACAGCGTTTCCAACCTGCAGTCGCTCAAAGACTTGATCGACAAATTTTGTGTCATTTGAGATGTCAGCAGTATCTCTGCTACCTGAGAGGGAGACAGTTTGGACAAGGCGTCGGCCTGCAACGATAGAAAGCAACAATTCAGCTCAAGTCATTGTGGAAATTGGGTAAAGAATTCTGCAGAGCCCCCTTAAATCTTGTCAACTGCTTTAATTACTCACACTGGAGAAGTTTGGATAAAGGGCTTTCAAATCCTCTACGCCAAATTGAGAGAAATTGCCAAGGTTGGCCTGTAGCCAGAGCTGACTACTATTGGCAGAAGACACACAGCCTGGATCTGAAAAACAACAGGAGTCAGAACACCGCCTGGTGTGCAATCACTACATTACCGAGGAGGCCGGGAACCTGCATGCACTTACCTGGCAAATCCTTTCTGGAAAGGAACGGTCGGATGAAGTGAGTAAAGACTGCTCGCTCTCTGTCGTTGTCCATCAGTGGGCTTCGGTTGCTGAATGCTCCGGCGCTAAAATTTGAGCAAGGGATTTCAACGTCAAAGGAGTCTGCCAGTTTCTTTGAGATATTGCGACGCTCATGCAATTAGTTCTCCAGGTACTTACACAATTTGGTAGGTCTGGCAGCTGAAGTTGTAGGTGCCAAGGCAGAAGAGGAAATTGGTTGACGGGAGGCCAGGAATGGACGAGATCCATCTGGAACCAACTTCTAACAAATACTTCACTCTTCAGTTGATCCTGTGTAAGGTTTTCAGCAAGCACTTCTCTCAGAGCATCAAGAGGATTGGAATAGGCTGAGCTCATGGCGGTGGGGGCCTGGAATTTGGGGAAAGATAGGTAGCATGTAGAAATGACACCAAAAAGCGCTCAGTATTTTTGAAATGATGGCGCTGGATATACCATGGCGGAGAATGAGGCCAGAGCCTGCCTGAGTACTGGAGAAGCTTTTTAAAGAAGCTGCCAAACTTCCACCACGTACATCTGGTTGCTTTCAGAGAGCACTTCAAGAGCGTGGCCAACTTTTCTGCTGAGAGTCTTGTTGTCTGAAGAAGAAATAAATCAAACTTTGAGCACGTGGGTTGTTTTGGATTTACACCTTGCAATGAAACATCTTACCGGGGCACAGGCATGTGCAGTGATGGTGAAGTTGCACGGCTTCAGTAGAATTGTCATCATTCAGTGCTTGGAGTTGAGAGCTGTGCAATGGAACCATAAAACATTGTTGCCTTGGTAACGTTGGGCAAACCCACTTGCTAACACTGCATCACATAAGACAGTCATCCTCTTACCTGTCTATCCCGGAGCAGATGAGTTTTTCTGTAAAAACACCACAATCGTGCATGAGCTACTGCTATTTGACACATTATATGCTGTTTCATCAATTCATAGATGGGTTATTCTCAGCAAACTTACCATCAACATGTGTGTCTTTGCACTGGGAACAAACAAAGCAACAACTGTTAGATCAGTGGCAAAAGCTACATAGACTTATACAGCGGCAATGTGCCACCCTCTAGTCCTGTAAATGAACATGACATGGTGTCTATATTCCTTGTGAAACACCTTTGAACCTGAGCTTACCGTGAAAGAATCCAGTCTTGCACAATCTGTTTGAAACAAAGTTGAAATTAGACATGGCTTCAATATGTCTCTTAAAGTAACAGTCCTACCGGGCTTTTCTGAGGGAATTGGTCATCGAAGCATTGGCCACACATACCTGGGAAGGCCTCCTGCAGCGATTCCAGGCTTGATCTCACGTCCATTGAAATGTGCAGTGGCAGGATCTTCAGGCTTTCCATTAGGCCAGTGACTCTGAAAAGAAGAAAGGAAAACCGTCATTAAGGGGACTGGTATGGAACCGTAGTTTGATGTGGATCAAATGCCAAGGATCAAATTCCTATCTTAGGGGTTTGGTCTTACATCGCTCTGTAGGATTCACAGCTGATGTTACTGGGTATCACCCGCAGGCTGTCAGGTTGGATGCTTGCTATCACAGGAATCAAATAGTCTTGGAACCACAGCTGGTAGTCTTCTACTTGAAAGACGTCAAATTTAAGAGCAAGGCTGCTCAGAGTCAGGTTTAAGATGGTCTCTCGTACCGCCACATTTTGGATGTAGGTTGTGTTTGTCTGTTAGGGAAAGCAGGAAAATTGTAACTCGGGAGGAGCTTTCATTCCAAGAGTATCCAAAACAGATAAACAATGTCCGTGGCAAAGTTTTGGACTCTGCTCTCATCAAAACCAACACAAAAGATTTCTTGGTCAACATTTGATCCGCCAATCATTTGAAGTACGTAGTACCTTCATTAACTTTTTACCTCTATCATATACCATATTAGTCCTAAGCAGGAGTTTTATGACATATCATTGGCAGAAAAAAATTTTTGAAGAAAAACTTTGGAGCAAAATGACAAAGTAAAAGTTTGGCATTTACCTGCTGGAGGGACTGTGTGAACACTAGGAAAAACTGACCAAGCTGCTCCACATTGCCGGACTGTGTCATGTTTGTCAACACCTCCTTTACAAGGGTGGCATCCTCCAGAGCACGGCTGTCTGGATCTGTTAGAAGCTCAGCCTTCTGTTTGGGTGAAAGAACGCTCACGAGTGCTCCCTGATGAAATAAACCAAGAGAACAGGTGAATTTCATTTCTCTTTCACATGACGCACCACGCCGTGTATGGGCCTGCCACAAAGCGGAGACCGAGCTCTAGTTTTCTCACAGCATCTACTGTAGGATGTGTGGCTTACCTGAGAGAGGTTGAAGAATTTGAGCTCAGAATATGTTGCGGATTGAGAAAATGGGCCCAGGTTTGTTTCCACCCACTGGGAATCGGTCTTGATGTTTACCCTGCAAGCTAAGGCACATGTATGCACATATCAACTTTCCTTTCTTCTGACTGTTTCGTCCATTTTTGTTTTAATTGCTATGAGGGATTTGTACTTTGCCATCAACAAAGCTGTGGCCAAGACACCACGGTGTTAATATAGAAAACTTACCTGGCTGGTTGATGACAGCAGCAGAGTTTTTCAGGTACCAGTAAAACAGCTGCAATTTCTTCTTGTCTTTTCTGAGCTATGGCAGACACAACTTTGCCCATCCCACTCACACTGCAAAGATTGGAATAAATCTTTTAGACAGGGTCCCTTAAGAGTTCTCTGTGATTTGGAGCATTCAAAACATTGATGTTCTTAATATAAAACTCACATGACATGGTATTTTGTGCAGTTGATGTTGGTAATTACACCTTGGAGCATTTGTGGAGTGAAACTTGGGAGAACCGGGACCAGTTTGACATGGAACCAGTCAAAAAGATCCTTTTCAGGGAACTCTGACAAAACGGGACCGATGATGACGTAGGTCTTGTTCATGATGCGATCTCTCACGTCAACTTGAAACTGTGGAACCTTAATATTCATGACAGGAGAGAAATCCGATGCCACTTAGTTGCTACCATGCAAGTCCACCATGTGGTATTTTTGAAAAGTGGCAAAAACACTAAGGTCCTATGTATTACTGCAGTATTATGATTTCAATAGCTTTTCAATGCCATTGACATAGCTTTTAAAACCAGGATTCTTGTGCCACCTGAAGGTGTAGCTTACCTTCTCCTTCTCTGTAAGTTTGGTAAAGAATGTGTCCACGTTTTCAACAGCGTTTCCAACCTGCAGTCGCTCAAAGACTTGATCGACAAATTTTGTGTCATTTGAGATGTCTGTGCGCAGCAGTATCTCTGCTACCTGAGAGGGAGACAGTTTGGACAAGGCGTCGGCCTGCAACGATAGAAAGCAACAATTCAGCTCGAAGTCATTGTGGAAATTCGGGGTAAAGAATTCTGCAGAGCCCCCCTTAAATCTTGTCAACTGCTTTAATTACTCACACTGGAGAAGTTTGGATAAAGGGCTTTCAAATCCTCTACGCCAAATTGAGAGAAATTGCCAAGGTTGGCCTGTAGCCAGAGCTGACTACTATTGGCAGAAGACACACAGCCTGGATCTGAAAAACAACAGGAGTCAGAACACCGCCTGGTGTGCAATCACTACATTACCGAGGAGGCCCGGGGAACCTGCATGCACTTACCTGGCAAATCCTTTCTGGAAAGGAACGGTCGGATGAAGTGAGTAAAGACTGCTCGCTCTCTGTCGTTGTCCATCAGTGGGCTTCGGTTGCTGAATGCTCCGGCTAAAATTTGAGCAAGGGATTTCAACGTCAAAGGAGTCTGCCAGTTTCTTTGAGATATTGCGAACGCTCATGCAATTAGTTCTCCAGGTACTTACACAATTTGGTAGGTCTGGCAGCTGAAGTTGTAGGTGCCAAGGCAGAAGAGGAAATTGGTTGACGGGGAGGCCAGGAATGGACCGAGATCCATCTGGAACCAACTTCTAACAAATACTTCACTCTTCAGTTGATCCTGTGTAAGGTTTTCAGCAAGCACTTCTCTCAGAGCATCAAGAGGATTGGAATAGGCTGAGCTCATGGCGGTGGGGGCCTGGAATTTGGGGAAAGATAGGTAGCATGTAGAAATGACACCAAAAAGCGCTCAGTATTTTTGAAATGATGGCGCTGGATATACCATGGCGGAGAATGAGGCCAGAGCCTGCCTGAGTACTGGAGAAGCTTTTGGAAAAGAAGCTGCCAAACTTCCACCACGTACATCTGGTTGCTTTCAGAGAGCACTTCAAGAGCGTGGCCAACTTTTCTGCTGAGAGTCTTGTTGTCTGAAGAAGAAATAAATCAAACTTTGAGCACGTAGGGTTGTTTTGGATTTACACCTTGCAATGAAACATCTTACGGGGCACAGGCATGTGCAGTGATGGTGAAGTTGCACACGGCTTCAGTAGAATTGTCATCATTCAGTGCTTGGAGTTGAGAGCTGTGCAATGGAACCATAAAACATTGTTGCCTTGGTAACGTTGGGCAAACCCACTTGCTAACACTGCATCACATAAGACAGTCATCCTCTTACCTGTCTACCCCGGAGCAGATGAGTTTTTCTGTAAAAACACCACAATCGTGCATGAGCTACTGCTATTTGACACATTATATGCTGTTTCATCAATTCATAGATGGGTTATTCTCAGCAAACTTACCATCAACATGTGTGTCTTTGCACTGGGAACAAACAAAGCAACAACTGTTAGATCAGTGGCAAAAGCTACATAGACTTATACAGCGGCAAAGTGCCACCCTCTAGTCCTGTAAATGAACATGACATGGTGTCTATATTCCTTGTGAAACACCTTTGAACCTGAGGCTACTGTGAAAGAATCAGTCTTGCACAATCTGTTTGAAACAAAGTTGAAATTAGACATGGCTTCAATATGTCTCTTAAAGTAACAGTCCTACCGGGCTTTTCTGAGGAATTGGTCAGCAAGCATTGGCCACACATACCTGGGAAGGCCTCCTGCTGCGATTCCATGATTGATCTCACGTCCATTGATATGTGCAGTGGCAGGATCTTCAGGCTGTCCATTAGGCCAGTGACTCTGAAAAGAAGAAAGGAAAACCGTCATTAAGGGGACTGGTATGGAACCGTAGTTTGATGTGGATCAAATGCCAAGGATCAAATTCCTATCTTAGGGGTTTGGTCTTACATCGCTCTGTAGGATTCACAGCTGATGTTACTGGGTATCACCCGCAGGCTGTCAGGTTGGATGCTTGCTATCACAGGAATCAAATAGTCTTGGAACCACAGCTGGTAGTCTTCTACTTGAAAGACGTCAAATTTAAGAGCAAGGCTGCTCAGAGTCAGGTTTAAGATGGTCTCTCGTACCGCCACATTTTGGATGTAGGTTGTGTTTGTCTGTTAGGGAAAGCAGGAAAATTGTAACTCGGAGGAGCTTTCATTCCAAGAGTATCCCAAACAGATAAACAATGTCCGTGGCAAAGTTTTGGACTCTGCTCTCATCAAACCAACACAAAAGATTTCTTGGTCAACATTTGATCCGCCAATCATTTGAAGAACGTAGTACCTTCATTAACTTTTTACCTCTATCATATACCATATTAGTCCTAAGCAGGAGTTTTATGACATATCATTGGCAGAAAAAAATTTTTGAAGAAAAACTTTGGAGCAAAATGACAAAGTAAAAGTTTGGCATTTACCTGCTGGAGGGACTGTGTGAACACTAGGAAAAACTGACCAAGCTGCTCCACATTGCCGGACTGTGTCATGTTTGTCAACACCTCCTTTACAAGGGTGGCATCCTCCAGAGCACGGCTGTCTGGATCTGTTAGAAGCTCAGCCTTCTGTTTGGGTGAAAGAACGCTCACGAGTGCTCCCTGATGAAATAAACCAAGAGAACAGGTGAATTTCATTTCTCTTTCACATGACGCACATCACTGGGCCTGCCACAAAGCGGAGACCGAGCTCTAGTTTTCTCACAGCATCTACTGTAGGATGTGTGGCTTACCTGAGAGAGGTTGAAGAATTTGAGCTCAGAATATGTTGCGGATTGAGAAAATGGGCCCAGGTTTGTTTCCACCCACTGGGAATCGGTCTTGATGTTTACCCTGCAAGCTAAGGCACATGTATGCACATATCAACTTTCCTTTCTTCTGACTGTTTTGTCCATTTTGTTTTAATTGCTATGAGGATTTGTACTTTGCCATCAACAAAGCTGTGGCCAAGACACCACGGTGTTAATATAGAAAACTTACCTGGCTGGTTGATGACAGCAGCAGAGTTTTTCAGGTACCGCAGTAAAACAGCTGCAATTTCTTCTTGTCTGAGCTATGGCAGACACAACTTTGCCCATCCCACTCACACTGCAAAGATTGGAATAAATCTTTTAGACAGGGTCCCTTAAGAGTTCTCTGTGATTTGGAGCATTCAAAACGTTGATGTTCTTAATATAAAACTCACATGACATGGTATTTTGTGCAGTTGATGTTGGTAATTACACCTTGGAGCATTTGTGGAGTGAAACTTGGGAGAACCGGGACCAGTTTGACATGGAACCAGTCAAAAAGATCCTTTTCAGGGAACTCTGACAAAACGGGACCGATGATGACGTAGGTCTTGTTCATGATGCGATCTCTCACGTCAACTTGAAACTGTGGAACCTTAATATTCATGACAGGAGAGAAATCCGATGCCACTTAGTTGCTACCATGCAAGTCCACCATGTGGTATTTTTGAAAAGTGGCAAAAACACTAAGGTCCTATGTATTACTGCAGTATTATGATTTCAATAGCTTTTCAATGCCATTGACATAGCTTTTAAAACCAGGATTCTTGTGCCACCTGAAGGTGTAGCTTACCTTCTCCTTCTCTGTAAGTTTGGTAAAGAATGTGTCCACGTTTTCAACAGCGTTTCCAACCTGCAGTCGCTCAAAGACTTGATCGACAAATTTTGTGTCATTTGAGATGTCAGCGCAGTATCTCTGCTACCTGAGAGGGAGACAGTTTGGACAAAGGCGTCGGCCTGCAACGATGAAAGCAACAATTCAGCTCGAAGTCATTGTGGAAATTCGGGGTAAAGAATTCTGCAGAGCCCCCCTTAAATCTTGTCAACTGCTTTAATTACTCACACTGGAGAAGTTTGGATAAAGGGCTTTCAAATCCTCTACGCTCGCAAATTGAGAGAAATTGCCAAGGTTGGCCTGTAGCCAGAGCTGACTACTATTGGCAGAAGACACACAGCCTGGATCTGAAAAACAACAGGAGTCAGAACACCGCCTGGTGTGCAATCACTACATTACCGAGGAGGCCCGGGGAACCTGCATGCACTTACCTGGCAAATCCTTTCTGGAAAGGAACGGTCGGATGAAGTGAGTAAAGACTGCTCGCTCTCTGTCGTTGTCCATCAGTGGGCTTCGGTTGCTGAATGCTCCGACGCTAAAATTTGAGCAAGGGATTTCAACGTCAAAGGAGTCTGCCAGTTTCTTTGAGATATTGCGAACGCTCATGCAATTAGTTCTCCAGGTACTTACACAATTTGGTAGGTCTGGCAGCTGAAGTTGTAGGTGCCAAGGCAGAAGAGGAAATTGGTTGACGGGGAGGCCAGGAATGGACCGAGATCCATCTGGAACCAACTTCTAACAAATACTTCACTCTTCAGTTGATCCTGTGTAAGGTTTTCAGCAAGCACTTCTCTCAGAGCATCAAGAGGATTGGAATAGGCTGAGCTCATGGCGGTGGGGGCCTGGAATTTGGGGAAAGATAGGTAGCATGTAGAAATGACACCAAAAAGCGCTCAGTATTTTTGAAATGATGGCGCTGGATATACCATGGCGGAGAATGAGGCCAGAGCCTGCCTGAGTACTGGAGAAGCTTTTTGGAAAAGAAGCTGCCAAACTTCCACCACCATCTGGTTGCTTTCCAGAGAGCACTTCAAGAGCGTGGCCAACTTTTCTGCTGAGAGTCTTGTTGTCTGAAGAAGAAATAAATCAAACTTTGAGCACGTAGGGTTGTTTTGGATTTACACCTTGCAATGAAACATCTTACCGGGGCACAGGCATGTGCAGTGATGGTGAAGTTGCACACGGCTTCAGTAGAATTGTCATCATTCAGTGCTTGGAGTTGAGAGCTGTGCAATGGAACCATAAAACATTGTTGCCTTGGTAACGTTGGGCAAACCCACTTGCTAACACTGCATCACATAAGACAGTCATCCTCTTACCTGTCTACCCCGGAGCAGATGAGTTTTTCTGTAAAAACACCACAATCGTGCATGAGCTACTGCTATTTGACACATTATATGCTGTTTCATCAATTCATAGATGGGTTATTCTCAGCAAACTTACCATCAACATGTGTGTCTTTGCACTGGGAACAAACAAAGCAACAACTGTTAGATCAGTGGCAAAAGCTACATAGACTTATACAGCGGCAAAGTGCCACCCTCTAGTCCTGTAAATGAACATGACATGGTGTCTATATTCCTTGTGAAACACCTTTGAACCTGAGCTTACCGTGAAAGAATCCAGTCTTGCACAATCTGTTTGAAACAAAGTTGAAATTAGACATGGCTTCAATATGTCTCTTAAAGTAACAGTCCTACCGGGCTTTTCTGAAGGAATTGGTCAGCGAAGCATTGGCCACACATACCTGGGAAGGCCTCCTGCAGCGATTCCAGGCTTGATCTCACGTCCATTGAAATGTGCAGTGGCAGGATCTTCAGGCTTTCCATTAGGCCAGTGACTCTGAAAAGAAGAAAGGAAAACCGTCATTAAGGGGACTGGTATGGAACCGTAGTTTGATGTGGATCAAATGCCAAGGATCAAATTCCTATCTTAGGGGTTTGGTCTTACATCGCTCTGTAGGATTCACAGCTGATGTTACTGGGTATCACCCAAGGCTGTCAGGTTGGATGCTTGCTATCACAGGAATCAAATAGTCTTGGAACCACAGCTGGTAGTCTTCTACTTGAAAGACGTCAAATTTAAGAGCAAGGCTGCTCAGAGTCAGGTTTAAGATGGTCTCTCGTGCACACATTTTGGATGTAGGTTGTGTTTGTCTGTTAGGGAAAGCAGGAAAATTGTAACTCGGGAGGAGCTTTCATTCCAAGAGTATCCATAAACAGATAAACAATGTCCGTGGCAAAGTTTTGGACTCTGCTCTCATCAAAACCAACACAAAAGATTTCTTGGTCAACATTTGATCCGCCAATCATTTGAAGTACGTAGTACCTTCATTAACTTTTTACCTCTATCATATACCATATTAGTCCTAAGCAGGAGTTTTATGACATATCATTGGCAGGGAAAAACTTTTGAAGAAAAACTTTGGAGCAAAATGACAAAGTAAAAGTTTGGCATTTACCTGCTGGAGGGACTGTGTGAACACTAGGAAAAACTGACCAAGCTGCTCCACATTGCCGGACTGTGTCATGTTTGTCAACACCTCCTTTACAAGGGTGGCATCCTCCAGAGCACGGCTGTCTGGATCTGTTAGAAGCTCAGCCTTCTGTTTGGGTGAAAGAACGCTCACGAGTGCTCCCTGATGAAATAAACCAAGAGAACAGGTGAATTTCATTTCTCTTTCACATGACGCACCACGCCGTGTATGGGCCTGCCACAAAGCGGAGACCGAGCTCTAGTTTTCTCACAGCATCTACTGTAGGATGTGTGGCTTACCTGAGAGAGGTTGAAGAATTTGAGCTCAGAATATGTTGCGGATTGAGAAAATGGGCCCAGGTTTGTTTCCACCCACTGGGAATCGGTCTTGATGTTTACCCTGCAAGCTAAGGCACATGTATGCACATATCAACTTTCCTTTCTTCTGACTGTTTCGTCCATTTTTGTTTTAATTGCTATGAGGGATTTGTACTTTGCCATCAACAAAGCTGTGGCCAAGACACCACGGTGTTAATATAGAAAACTTACCTGGCTGGTTGATGACAGCAGCAGAGTTTTTCAGGTACCGCAGTAAAACAGCTGCAATTTCTTCTTGTCTTTTCTGAGCTATGGCAGACACAACTTTGCCCATCCCACTCACACTGCAAAGATTGGAATAAATCTTTTAGACAGGGTCCCTTAAGAGTTCTCTGTGATTTGGAGCATTCAAAACATTGATGTTCTTAATATAAAACTCACATGACATGGTATTTTGTGCAGTTGATGTTGGTAATTACACCTTGGAGCATTTGTGGAGTGAAACTTGGGAGAACCGGGACCAGTTTGACATGGAACCAGTCAAAAAGATCCTTTTCAGGGAACTCTGACAAAACGGGACCGATGATGACGTAGGTCTTGTTCATGATGCGATCTCTCACGTCAACTTGAAACTGTGGAACCTTAATATTCATGACAGGAGAGAAATCCGATGCCACTTAGTTGCTACCATGCAAGTCCACCATGTGGTATTTTTGAAAAGTGGCAAAAACACTAAGGTCCTATGTATTACTGCAGTATTATGATTTCAATAGCTTTTCAATGCCATTGACATAGCTTTTAAAACCAGGATTCTTGTGCCACCTGAAGGTGTAGCTTACCTTCTCCTTCTCTGTAAGTTTGGTAAAGAATGTGTCCACGTTTTCAACAGCGTTTGAACCTGCAGTCGCTCAAAGACTTGATCGACAAATTTTGTGTCATTTGAGATGTCTGTGCGCAGCAGTATCTCTGCTACCTGAGAGGGAGACAGTTTGGACAAGGCGTCGGCCTGCAACGATAGAAAGCAACAATTCAGCTCGAAGTCATTGTGGAAATTCGGGGTAAAGAATTCTGCAGAGCCCCCCTTAAATCTTGTCAACTGCTTTAATTACTCACACTGGAGAAGTTTGGATAAAGGGCTTTCAAATCCTCTACGCTCGCAAATTGAGAGAAATTGCCAAGGTTGGCCTGTAGCCAGAGCTGACTACTATTGGCAGAAGACACACAGCCTGGATCTGAAAAACAACAGGAGTCAGAACACCGCCTGGTGTGCAATCACTACATTACCGAGGAGGCCGGGAACCTGCATGCACTTACCTGGCAAATCCTTTCTGGAAAGGAACGGTCGGATGAAGTGAGTAAAGACTGCTCGCTCTCTCTGTCGTTGTCCATCAGTGGGCTTCGGTTGCTGAATGCTCCGACGCTAAAATTTGAGCAAGGGATTTCAACGTCAAAGGAGTCTGCCAGTTTCTTTGAGATATTGCGAACGCTCATGCAATTAGTTCTCCAGGTACTTACACAATTTGGTAGGTCTGGCAGCTGAAGTTGTAGGTGCCAAGGCAGAAGAGGAAATTGGTTGACGGGGAGGCCAGGAATGGACCGAGATCCATCTGGAACCAACTTCTAACAAATACTTCACTCTTCAGTTGATCCTGTGTAAGGTTTTCAGCAAGCACTTCTCTCAGAGCATCAAGAGGATTGGAATAGGCTGAGCTCATGGCGGTGGGGGCCTGGAATTTGGGGAAAGATAGGTAGCATGTAGAAATGACACCAAAAAGCGCTCAGTATTTTTGAAATGATGGCGCTGGATATACCATGGCGGAGAATGAGGCCAGAGCCTGCCTGAGTACTGGAGAAGCTTTTTGGAAAAGAAGCTGCCAAACTTCCACCACGTACATCTGGTTGCTTTCAGAGAGCACTTCAAGAGCGTGGCCAACTTTTCTGCTGAGAGTCTTGTTGTCTGAAGAAGAAATAAATCAAACTTTGAGCACGTAGGGTTGTTTTGGATTTACACCTTGCAATGAAACATCTTACGGGGCACAGGCATGTGCAGTGATGGTGAAGTTGCACACGGCTTCAGTAGAATTGTCATCATTCAGTGCTTGGAGTTGAGAGCTGTGCAATGGAACCATAAAACATTGTTGCCTTGGTAACGTTGGGCAAACCCACTTGCTAACACTGCATCACATAAGACAGTCATCCTCTTACCTGTCTATCCCGGAGCAGATGAGTTTTCTGTAAAAACACCACAATCGTGCATGAGCTACTGCTATTTGACACATTATATGCTGTTTCATCAATTCATAGATGGGTTATTCTCAGCAAACTTACCATCAACATGTGTGTCTTTGCACTGGGAACAAACAAAGCAACAACTGTTAGATCAGTGGCAAAAGCTACATAGACTTATACAGCGGCAATGTGCCACCCTCTAGTCCTGTAAATGAACATGACATGGTGTCTATATTCCTTGTGAAACACCTTTGAACCTGAGCTTACCGTGAAAGAATCCAGTCTTGCACAATCTGTTTGAAACAAAGTTGAAATTAGACATGGCTTCAATATGTCTCTTAAAGTAACAGTCCTACCGGGCTTTTCTGAAGGAATTGGTCAGCGAAGCATTGGCCACACATACCTGGGAAGGCCTCCTGCAGCGATTCCAGGCTTGATCTCACGTCCATTGAAATGTGCAGTGGCAGGATCTTCAGGCTTTCCATTAGGCCAGTGACTCTGAAAAGAAGAAAGGAAAACCGTCATTAAGGGGACTGGTATGGAACCGTAGTTTGATGTGGATCAAATGCCAAGGATCAAATTCCTATCTTAGGGGTTTGGTCTTACATCGCTCTGTAGGATTCACAGCTGATGTTACTGGGTATCACCCGCAGGCTGTCAGGTTGGATGCTTGCTATCACAGGAATCAAATAGTCTTGGAACCACAGCTGGTAGTCTTCTACTTGAAAGACGTCAAATTTAAGAGCAAGGCTGCTCAGAGTCAGGTTTAAGATGGTCTCTCGTACCGCCACATTTTGGATGTAGGTTGTGTTTGTCTGTTAGGGAAAGCAGGAAAATTGTAACTCGGGAGGAGCTTTCATTCCAAGAGTATCCATAAACAGATAAACAATGTCCGTGGCAAAGTTTTGGACTCTGCTCTCATCAAAACCAACACAAAAGATTTCTTGGTCAACATTTGATCCGCCAATCATTTGAAGTACGTAGTACCTTCATTAACTTTTTACCTCTATCATATACCATATTAGTCCTAAGCAGGAGTTTTATGACATATCATTGGCAGAAAAAAAATTTTGAAGAAAAACTTTGGAGCAAAATGACAAAGTAAAAGTTTGGCATTTACCTGCTGGAGGGACTGTGTGAACACTAGGAAAAACTGACCAAGCTGCTCCACATTGCCGGACTGTGTCATGTTTGTCAACACCTCCTTTACAAGGGTGGCATCCTCCAGAGCACGGCTGTCTGGATCTGTTAGAAGCTCAGCCTTCTGTTTGGGTGAAAGAACGCTCACGAAAGTGCTCCCTGATGAAATAAACCAAGAGAACAGGTGAATTTCATTTCTCTTTCACATGACGCACCACGCCGTGTATGGGCCTGCCACAAAGCGGAGACCGAGCTCTAGTTTTCTCACAGCATCTACTGTAGGATGTGTGGCTTACCTGAGAGAGGTTGAAGAATTTGAGCTCAGAATATGTTGCGGATTGAGAAAATGGGCCCAGGTTTGTTTCCACCCACTGGGAATCGGTCTTGATGTTTACCCTGCAAGCTAAGGCACATGTATGCACATATCAACTTTCCTTTCTTCTGACTGTTTTGTCCATTTTTGTTTTAATTGCTATGAGGGATTTGTACTTTGCCATCAACAAAGCTGTGGCCAAGACACCACGGTGTTAATATAGAAAACTTACCTGGCTGGTTGATGACAGCAGCAGAGTTTTTCAGGTACCAGTAAAACAGCTGCAATTTCTTCTTGTCTTTTCTGAGCTATGGCAGACACAACTTTGCCCATCCCACTCACACTGCAAAGATTGGAATAAATCTTTTAGACAGGGTCCCTTAAGAGTTCTCTGTGATTTGGAGCATTCAAAACATTGATGTTCTTAATATAAAACTCACATGACATGGTATTTTGTGCAGTTGATGTTGGTAATTACACCTTGGAGCATTTGTGGAGTGAAACTTGGGAGAACCGGGACCAGTTTGACATGGAACCAGTCAAAAAGATCCTTTTCAGGGAACTCTGACAAAACGGGACCGATGATGACGTAGGTCTTGTTCATGATGCGATCTCTCACGTCAACTTGAAACTGTGGAACCTTAATATTCATGACAGGAGAGAAATCCGATGCCACTTAGTTGCTACCATGCAAGTCCACCATGTGGTATTTTTGAAAAGTGGCAAAAACACTAAGGTCCTATGTATTACTGCAGTATTATGATTTCAATAGCTTTTCAATGCCATTGACATAGCTTTTAAAACCAGGATTCTTGTGCCACCTGAAGGTGTAGCTTACCTTCTCCTTCTCTGTAAGTTTGGTAAAGAATGTGTCCACGTTTTCAACAGCGTTTCCAACCTGCAGTCGCTCAAAGACTTGATCGACAAATTTTGTGTCATTTGAGATGTCTGTGCGCAGCAGTATCTCTGCTACCTGAGAGGGAGACAGTTTGGACAAGGCGTCGGCCTGCAACGATAGAAAGCAACAATTCAGCTCGAAGTCATTGTGGAAATTCGGGGTAAAGAATTCTGCAGAGCCCCCCTTAAATCTTGTCAACTGCTTTAATTACTCACACTGGAGAAGTTTGGATAAAGGGCTTTCAAATCCTCTCGCAAATTGAGAGAAATTGCCAAGGTTGGCCTGTAGCCAGAGCTGACTACTATTGGCAGAAGACACACAGCCTGGATCTGAAAAACAACAGGAGTCAGAACACCGCCTGGTGTGCAATCACTACATTACCGAGGAGGCCCGGGGAACCTGCATGCACTTACCTGGCAAATCCTTTCTGGAAAGGAACGGTCGGATGAAGTGAGTAAAGACTGCTCGCTCTCTGTCGTTGTCCATCAGTGGGCTTCGGTTGCTGAATGCTCCGACGCTAAAATTTGAGCAAGGGATTTCAACGTCAAAGGAGTCTGCCAGTTTCTTTGAGATATTGCGAACGCTCATGCAATTAGTTCTCCAGGTACTTACACAATTTGGTAGGTCTGGCAGCTGAAGTTGTAGGTGCCAAGGCAGAAGAGGAAATTGGTTGACGGGGAGGCCAGGAATGGACCGAGATCCATCTGGAACCAACTTCTAACAAATACTTCACTCTTCAGTTGATCCTGTGTAAGGTTTTCAGCAAGCACTTCTCTCAGAGCATCAAGAGGATTGGAATAGGCTGAGCTCATGGCGGTGGGGGCCTGGAATTTGGGGAAAGATAGGTAGCATGTAGAAATGACACCAAAAAGCGCTCAGTATTTTTGAAATGATGGCGCTGGATATACCATGGCGGAGAATGAGGCCAGAGCCTGCCTGAGTACTGGAGAAGCTTTTTGGAAAAGAAGCTGCCAAACTTCCACCACGTACATCTGGTTGCTTTCCAGAGAGCACTTCAAGAGCGTGGCCAACTTTTCTGCTGAGAGTCTTGTTGTCTGAAGAAGAAATAAATCAAACTTTGAGCACGAGGGTTGTTTTGGATTTACACCTTGCAATGAAACATCTTACCGGGGCACAGGCATGTGCAGTGATGGTGAAGTTGCACACGGCTTCAGTAGAATTGTCATCATTCAGTGGAGTTGAGAGCTGTGCAATGGAACCATAAAACATTGTTGCCTTGGTAACGTTGGGCAAACCCACTTGCTAACACTGCATCACATAAGACAGTCATCCTCTTACCTGTCTATCCCCAGCAGATGAGTTTTCTGTAAAAACACCACAATCGTGCATGAGCTACTGCTATTTGACACATTATATGCTGTTTCATCAATTCATAGATGGGTTATTCTCAGCAAACTTACCATCAACATGTGTGTCTTTGCACTGGGAACAAACAAAGCAACAACTGTTAGATCAGTGGCAAAAGCTACATAGACTTATACAGCGGCAATGTGCCACCCTCTAGTCCTGTAAATGAACATGACATGGTGTCTATATTCCTTGTGAAACACCTTTGAACCTGAGCTTACCGTGAAAGAATCCAGTCTTGCACAATCTGTTTGAAACAAAGTTGAAATTAGACATGGCTTCAATATGTCTCTTAAAGTAACAGTCCTACCGGGCTTTTCTGAAGGAATTGGTCAGCGAAGCATTGGCCACACATACCTGGGAAGGCCTCCTGCAGCGATTCCAGGCTTGATCTCACGTCCATTGAAATGTGCAGTGGCAGGATCTTCAGGCTTTCCATTAGGCCAGTGACTCTGAAAAGAAGAAAGGAAAACCGTCATTAAGGGGACTGGTATGGAACCGTAGTTTGATGTGGATCAAATGCCAAGGATCAAATTCCTATCTTAGGGGTTTGGTCTTACATCGCTCTGTAGGATTCACAGCTGATGTTACTGGGTATCACCCGCAGGCTGTCAGGTTGGATGCTTGCTATCACAGGAATCAAATAGTCTTGGAACCACAGCTGGTAGTCTTCTACTTGAAAGACGTCAAATTTAAGAGCAAGGCTGCTCAGAGTCAGGTTTAAGATGGTCTCTCGTACACATTTTGGATGTAGGTTGTGTTTGTCTGTTAGGGAAAGCAGGAAAATTGTAACTCGGGAGCTTTCATTCCAAGAGTATCCGCAAACAGATAAACAATGTCCGTGGCAAAGTTTTGGACTCTGCTCTCATCAAAACCAACACAAAAGATTTCTTGTTCATCATTTGATCCGCCAATCATTTGAAGTTCGTAGTACATTCATTAACTTATTACCTCTATCATATACCATATTAGTCCTAAGCAGGAGTTTTATGACATATCATTGGCAGGAAAAAACTTTTGAAGAAAAACTTTGGAGCAAAATGACAAAGTAAAAGTTTGGCATTTACCTGCTGGAGGGACTGTGTGAACACTAGGAAAAACTGACCAAGCTGCTCCACATTGCCGGACTGTGTCATGTTTGTCAACACCTCCTTTACAAGGGTGGCATCCTCCAGAGCACGGCTGTCTGGATCTGTTAGAAGCTCAGCCTTCTGTTTGGGTGAAAGAACGCTCACGAGTGCTCCCTGATGAAATAAACCAAGAGAACAGGTGAATTTCATTTCTCTTTCACATGACGCACCACGCCGTGTATGGGCCTGCCACAAAGCGGAGACCGAGCTCTAGTTTTCTCACAGCATCTACTGTAGGATGTGTGGCTTACCTGAGAGAGGTTGAAGAATTTGAGCTCAGAATATGTTGCGGATTGAGAAAATGGGCCCAGGTTTGTTTCCACCCACTGGGAATCGGTCTTGATGTTTACCCTGCAAGCTAAGGCACATGTATGCACATATCAACTTTCCTTTCTTCTGACTGTTTCGTCCATTTTTGTTTTAATTGCTATGAGGGATTTGTACTTTGCCATCAACAAAGCTGTGGCCAAGACACCACGGTGTTAATATAGAAAACTTACCTGGCTGGTTGATGACAGCAGCAGAGTTTTTCAGGTACCGCAGTAAAACAGCTCCAATTTCTTCTTGTCTTTTCTGAGCTATGGCAGACACAACTTTGCCCATCCCACTCACACTGCAAAGATTGGAATAAATCTTTTAGACAGGGTCCCTTAAGAGTTCTCTGTGATTTGGAGCATTCAAAACATTGATGTTCTTAATATAAAACTCACATGACATGGTATTTTGTGCAGTTGATGTTGGTAATTACACCTTGGAGCATTTGTGGAGTGAAACTTGGGAGAACCGGGACCAGTTTGACATGGAACCAGTCAAAAAGATCCTTTTCAGGGAACTCTGACAAAACGGGACCGATGATGACGTAGGTCTTGTTCATGATGCGATCTCTCACGTCAACTTGAAACTGTGGAACCTTAATATTCATGACAGGAGAGAAATCCGATGCCACTTAGTTGCTACCATGCAAGTCCACCATGTGGTATTTTTGAAAAGTGGCAAAAACACTAAGGTCCTATGTATTACTGCAGTATTATGATTTCAATAGCTTTTCAATGCCATTGACATAGCTTTTAAAACCAGGATTCTTGTGCCACCTGAAGGTGTAGCTTACCTTCTCCTTCTCTGTAAGTTTGGTAAAGAATGTGTCCACGTTTTCAACAGCGTTTCCAACCTGCAGTCGCTCAAAGACTTGATCGACAAATTTTGTGTCATTTGAGATGTCTGTGCGCAGCAGTATCTCTGCTACCTGAGAGGGAGACAGTTTGGACAAGGCGTCGGCCTGCAACGATAGAAAGCAACAATTCAGCTCGAAGTCATTGTGGAAATTCGGGGTAAAGAATTCTGCAGAGCCCCCCTTAAATCTTGTCAACTGCTTTAATTACTCACACTGGAGAAGTTTGGATAAAGGGCTTTCAAATCCTCTACGCTCGCAAATTGAGAGAAATTGCCAAGGTTGGCCTGTAGCCAGAGCTGACTACTATTGGCAGAAGACACACAGCCTGGATCTGAAAAACAACAGGAGTCAGAACACCGCCTGGTGTGCAATCACTACATTACCGAGGAGGCCCGGGGAACCTGCATGCACTTACCTGGCAAATCCTTTCTGGAAAGGAACGGTCGGATGAAGTGAGTAAAGACTGCTCGCTCTCTGTCGTTGTCCATCAGTGGGCTTCGGTTGCTGAATGCTCCGACGCTAAAATTTGAGCAAGGGATTTCAACGTCAAAGGAGTCTGCCAGTTTCTTTGAGATATTGCGAACGCTCATGCAATTAGTTCTCCAGGTACTTACACAATTTGGTAGGTCTGGCAGCTGAAGTTGTAGGTGCCAAGGCAGAAGAGGAAATTGGTTGACGGGGAGGCCAGGAATGGACCGAGATCCATCTGGAACCAACTTCTAACAAATACTTCACTCTTCAGTTGATCCTGTGTAAGGTTTTCAGCAAGCACTTCTCTCAGAGCATCAAGAGGATTGGAATAGGCTGAGCTCATGGCGGTGGGGGCCTGGAATTTGGGGAAAGATAGGTAGCATGTAGAAATGACACCAAAAAGCGCTCAGTATTTTTGAAATGATGGCGCTGGATATACCATGGCGGAGAATGAGGCCAGAGCCTGCCTGAGTACTGGAGAAGCTTTTTGGAAAAGAAGCTGCCAAACTTCCACCACGTACATCTGGTTGCTTTCCAGAGAGCACTTCAAGAGCGTGGCCAACTTTTCTGCTGAGAGTCTTGTTGTCTGAAGAAGAAATAAATCAAACTTTGAGCACGTAGGGTTGTTTTGGATTTACACCTTGCAATGAAACATCTTACCGGGCACAGGCATGTGCAGTGATGGTGAAGTTGCACACGGCTTCAGTAGAATTGTCATCATTCAGTGCTTGGAGTTGAGAGCTGTGCAATGGAACCATAAAACATTGTTGCCTTGGTAACGTTGGGCAAACCCACTTGCTAACACTGCATCACATAAGACAGTCATCCTCTTACCTGTCTATCCCCGGAGCAGATGAGTTTTCTGTAAAAACACCACAATCGTGCATGAGCTACTGCTATTTGACACATTATATGCTGTTTCATCAATTCATAGATGGGTTATTCTCAGCAAACTTACCATCAACATGTGTGTCTTTGCACTGGGAACAAACAAAGCAACAACTGTTAGATCAGTGGCAAAAGCTACATAGACTTATACAGCGGCAAAGTGCCACCCTCTAGTCCTGTAAATGAACATGACATGGTGTCTATATTCCTTGTGAAACACCTTTGAACCTGAGCTTACCGTGAAAGAATCCAGTCTTGCACAATCTGTTTGAAACAAAGTTGAAATTAGACATGGCTTCAATATGTCTCTTAAAGTAACAGTCCTACCGGGCTTTTCTGAAGGAATTGGTCAGCGAAGCATTGGCCACACATACCTGGGAAGGCCTCCTGCAGCGATTCCAGGCTTGATCTCACGTCCATTGAAATGTGCAGTGGCAGGATCTTCAGGCTTTCCATTAGGCCAGTGACTCTGAAAAGAAGAAAGGAAAACCGTCATTAAGGGGACTGGTATGGAACCGTAGTTTGATGTGGATCAAATGCCAAGGATCAAATTCCTATCTTAGGGTTTGGTCTTACATCGCTCTGTAGGATTCACAGCTGATGTTACTGGGTATCACCCGCAGGCTGTCAGGTTGGATGCTTGCTATCACAGGAATCAAATAGTCTTGGAACCACAGCTGGTAGTCTTCTACTTGAAAGACGTCAAATTTAAGAGCAAGGCTGCTCAGAGTCAGGTTTAAGATGGTCTCTCGTACCGCCACATTTTGGATGTAGGTTGTGTTTGTCTGTTAGGGAAAGCAGGAAAATTGTAACTCGGGAGGAGCTTTCATTCCAAGAGTATCCCGCAAACAGATAAACAATGTCCGTGGCAAAGTTTTGGACTCTGCTCTCATCAAAACCAACACAAAAGATTTCTTGGTCAACATTTGATCCGCCAATCATTTGAAGTACGTAGTACCTTCATTAACTTTTTACCTCTATCATATACCATATTAGTCCTAAGCAGGAGTTTTATGACATATCATTGGCAGAAAAAAATTTTTGAAGAAAAACTTTGGAGCAAAATGACAAAGTAAAAGTTTGGCATTTACCTGCTGGATGGACTTTGTGAACACTAGGAAAAACTGACCAAGCTGCTCCACATTGCCGGACTGTGTCATGTTTGTCAACACCTCCTTTACAAGGGTGGCATCCTCCAGAGCACGGCTGTCTGGATCTGTTAGAAGCTCAGCCTTCTGTTTGGGTGAAAGAACGCTCACGAGTGCTCCCTGATGAAATAAACCAAGAGAACAGGTGAATTTCATTTCTCTTTCACATGACGCACCACGCCGTGTATGGGCCTGCCACAAAGCGGAGACCGAGCTCTAGTTTTCTCACAGCATCTACTGTAGGATGTGTGGCTTACCTGAGAGAGGTTGAAGAATTTGAGCTCAGAATATGTTGCGGATTGAGAAAATGGGCCCAGGTTTGTTTCCACCCACTGGGAATCGGTCTTGATGTTTACCCTGCAAGCTAAGGCACATGTATGCACATATCAACTTTCCTTTCTTCTGACTGTTTTGTCCATTTTTGTTTTAATTGCTATGAGGGATTTGTACTTTGCCATCAACAAAGCTGTGGCCAAGACACCACGGTGTTAATATAGAAAACTTACCTGGCTGGTTGATGACAGCAGCAGAGTTTTTCAGGTACCGCAGTAAAACAGCTGCAATTTCTTCTTGTCTTTTCTGAGCTATGGCAGACACAACTTTGCCCATCCCACTCACACTGCAAAGATTGGAATAAATCTTTTAGACAGGGTCCCTTAAGAGTTCTCTGTGATTTGGAGCATTCAAAACATTGATGTTCTTAATATAAAACTCACATGACATGGTATTTTGTGCAGTTGATGTTGGTAATTACACCTTGGAGCATTTGTGGAGTGAAACTTGGGAGAACCGGGACCAGTTTGACATGGAACCAGTCAAAAGATCCTTTTCAGGAACTCTGACAAAAGCGGACCGATGATGACGTAGGTCTTGTTCATGATGCGATCTCTCACGTCAACTTGAAACTGTGGAACCTTAATATTCATGACAGGAGAAATCCGATGCCACTTAGTTGCTACCATGCAAGTCCACCATGTGGTATTTTTGAAAAGTGGCAAAAACTCTGAGGTCCTATGTATTACTGCAGTATTATGATTTCAATAGCTTTTCAATGCCATTGACATAGCTTTTAAAACCAGGATTCTTGTGCCACCTGAAGGTGTAGCTTACCTTCTCCTTCTCTGTAAGTTTGGTAAAGAATGTGTCCACGTTTTCAACAGCGTTTCCAACCTGCAGTCGCTCAAAGACTTGATCGACAAATTTTGTGTCATTTGAGATGTCTGTGCGCAGCAGTATCTCTGCTACCTGAGAGGGAGACAGTTTGGACAAGGCGTCGGCCTGCAACGATAGAAAGCAACAATTCAGCTCGAAGTCATTGTGGAAATTCGGGGTAAAGAATTCTGCAGAGCCCCCCTTAAATCTTGTCAACTGCTTTAATTACTCACACTGGAGAAGTTTGGATAAAGGGCTTTCAAATCCTCTACGCTCGCAAATTGAGAGAAATTGCCAAGGTTGGCCTGTAGCCAGAGCTGACTACTATTGGCAGAAGACACACAGCCTGGATCTGAAAAACAACAGGAGTCAGAACACCGCCTGGTGTGCAATCACTACATTACCGAGGAGGCCCGGGGAACCTGCATGCACTTACCTGGCAAATCCTTTCTGGAAAGGAACGGTCGGATGAAGTGAGTAAAGACTGCTCGCTCTCTGTCGTTGTCCATCAGTGGGCTTCGGTTGCTGAATGCTCCGACGCTAAAATTTGAGCAAGGGATTTCAACGTCAAAGGAGTCTGCCAGTTTCTTTGAGATATTGCGAACGCTCATGCAATTAGTTCTCCAGGTACTTACACAATTTGGTAGGTCTGGCAGCTGAAGTTGTAGGTGCCAAGGCAGAAGAGGAAATTGGTTGACGGGGAGGCCAGGAATGGACGGAGATCCATCTGGAACCAACTTCTAACAAATACTTCACTCTTCAGTTGATCCTGTGTAAGGTTTTCAGCAAGCACTTCTCTCAGAGCATCAAGAGGATTGGAATAGGCTGAGCTCATGGCGGTGGGGGCCTGGAATTTGGGGAAAGATAGGTAGCATGTAGAAATGACACCAAAAAGCGCTCAGTATTTTTGAAATGATGGCGCTGGATATACCATGGCGGAGAATGAGGCCAGAGCCTGCCTGAGTACTGGAGAAGCTTTTTGGAAAAGAAGCTGCCAAACTTCCACCACGTACATCTGGTTGCTTTCCAGAGAGCACTTCAAGAGCGTGGCCAACTTTTCTGCTGAGAGTCTTGTTGTCTGAAGAAGAAATAAATCAAACTTTGAGCACGTAGGGTTGTTTTGGATTTACACCTTGCAATGAAACATCTTACCGGGGCACAGGCATGTGCAGTGATGGTGAAGTTGCACACGGCTTCAGTAGAATTGTCATCATTCAGTGCTTGGAGTTGAGAGCTGTGCAATGGAACCATAAAACATTGTTGCCTTGGTAACGTTGGGCAAACCCACTTGCTAACACTGCATCACATAAGACAGTCATCCTCTTACCTGTCTATCCCGGAGCAGATGAGTTTTTCTGTAAAAACACCACAATCGTGCATGAGCTACTGCTATTTGACACATTATATGCTGTTTCATCAATTCATAGATGGGTTATTCTCAGCAAACTTACCATCAACATGTGTGTCTTTGCACTGGGAACAAACAAAGCAACAACTGTTAGATCAGTGGCAAAAGCTACATAGACTTATACAGCGGCAATGTGCCACCCTCTAGTCCTGTAAATGAACATGACATGGTGTCTATATTCCTTGTGAAACACCTTTGAACCTGAGCTTACCGTGAAAGAATCCAGTCTTGCACAATCTGTTTGAAACAAAGTTGAAATTAGACATGGCTTCAATATGTCTCTTAAAGTAACAGTCCTACCGGGCTTTTCTGAAGGAATTGGTCAGCGAAGCATTGGCCACACATACCTGGGAAGGCCTCCTGCAGCGATTCCAGGCTTGATCTCACGTCCATTGAAATGTGCAGTGGCAGGATCTTCAGGCTTTCCATTAGGCCAGTGACTCTGAAAAGAAGAAAGGAAAACCGTCATTAAGGGGACTGGTATGGAACCGTAGTTTGATGTGGATCAAATGCCAAGGATCAAATTCCTATCTTAGGGGTTTGGTCTTACATCGCTCTGTAGGATTCACAGCTGATGTTACTGGGTATCACCCGCAGGCTGTCAGGTTGGATGCTTGCTATCACAGGAATCAAATAGTCTTGGAACCACAGCTGGTAGTCTTCTACTTGAAAGACGTCAAATTTAAGAGCAAGGCTGCTCAGAGTCAGGTTTAAGATGGTCTCTCGTACCGCCACATTTTGGATGTAGGTTGTGTTTGTCTGTTAGGGAAAGCAGGAAAATTGTAACTCGGGAGGAGCTTTCATTCCAAGAGTATCCCGCAAACAGATAAACAATGTCCGTGGCAAAGTTTTGGACTCTGCTCTCATCAAAACCAACACAAAAGATTTCTTGGTCAACATTTGATCCGCCAATCATTTGAAGTACGTAGTACCTTCATTAACTTTTTACCTCTATCATATACCATATTAGTCCTAAGCAGGAGTTTTATGACATATCATTGGCAGAAAAAAAATTTTGAAGAAAAACTTTGGAGCAAAATGACAAAGTAAAAGTTTGGCATTTACCTGCTGGAGGGACTGTGTGAACACTAGGAAAAACTGACCAAGCTGCTCCACATTGCCGGACTGTGTCATGTTTGTCAACACCTCCTTTACAAGGGTGGCATCCTCCAGAGCACGGCTGTCTGGATCTGTTAGAAGCTCAGCCTTCTGTTTGGGTGAAAGAACGCTCACGAGTGCTCCCTGATGAAATAAACCAAGAGAACAGGTGAATTTCATTTCTCTTTCACATGACGCACCACGCCGTGTATGGGCCTGCCACAAAGCGGAGACCGAGCTCTAGTTTTCTCACAGCATCTACTGTAGGATGTGTGGCTTACCTGAGAGAGGTTGAAGAATTTGAGCTCAGAATATGTTGCGGATTGAGAAAATGGGCCCAGGTTTGTTTCCACCCACTGGGAATCGGTCTTGATGTTTACCCTGCAAGCTAAGGCACATGTATGCACATATCAACTTTCCTTTCTTCTGACTGTTTTGTCCATTTTTGTTTTAATTGCTATGAGGGATTTGTACTTTGCCATCAACAAAGCTGTGGCCAAGACACCACGGTGTTAATATAGAAAACTTACCTGGCTGGTTGATGACAGCAGCAGAGTTTTTCAGGTACCGCAGTAAAACAGCTGCAATTTCTTCTTGTCTTTTCTGAGCTATGGCAGACACAACTTTGCCCATCCCACTCACACTGCAAAGATTGGAATAAATCTTTTAGACAGGGTCCCTTAAGAGTTCTCTGTGATTTGGAGCATTCAAAACATTGATGTTCTTAATATAAAACTCACATGACATGGTATTTTGTGCAGTTGATGTTGGTAATTACACCTTGGAGCATTTGTGGAGTGAAACTTGGGAGAACCGGGACCAGTTTGACATGGAACCAGTCAAAAAGATCCTTTTCAGGGAACTCTGACAAAACGGGACCGATGATGACGTAGGTCTTGTTCATGATGCGATCTCTCACGTCAACTTGAAACTGTGGAACCTTAATATTCATGACAGGAGAGAAATCCGATGCCACTTAGTTGCTACCATGCAAGTCCACCATGTGGTATTTTTGAAAAGTGGCAAAAACACTAAGGTCCTATGTATTACTGCAGTATTATGATTTCAATAGCTTTTCAATGCCATTGACATAGCTTTTAAAACCAGGATTCTTGTGCCACCTGAAGGTGTAGCTTACCTTCTCCTTCTCTGTAAGTTTGGTAAAGAATGTGTCCACGTTTTCAACAGCGTTTCCAACCTGCAGTCGCTCAAAGACTTGATCGACAAATTTTGTGTCATTTGAGATGTCTGTGCGCAGTATCTCTGCTACCTGAGAGGGAGACAGTTTGGACAAGGCGTCGGCCTGCAACGATAGAAAGCAACAATTCAGCTCAAGTCATTGTGGAAATTGGGTAAAGAATTCTGCAGAGCCCCCCTTAAATCTTGTCAACTGCTTTAATTACTCACACTGGAGAAGTTTGGATAAAGGGCTTTCAAATCCTCTACGCTCGCAAATTGAGAGAAATTGCCAAGGTTGGCCTGTAGCCAGAGCTGACTACTATTGGCAGAAGACACACAGCCTGGATCTGAAAAACAACAGGAGTCAGAACACCGCCTGGTGTGCAATCACTACATTACCGAGGAGGCCGGGAACCTGCATGCACTTACCTGGCAAATCCTTTCTGGAAAGGAACGGTCGGATGAAGTGAGTAAAGACTGCTCGCTCTCTGTCGTTGTCCATCAGTGGGCTTCGTTGCTGAATGCTCCGACGCTAAAATTTGAGCAAGGGATTTCAACGTCAAAGGAGTCTGCCAGTTTCTTTGAGATATTGCGAACGCTCATGCAATTAGTTCTCCAGGTACTTACACAATTTGGTAGGTCTGGCAGCTGAAGTTGTAGGTGCCTAGGCATAATTGGAAATTGGTTGACGGTGAGGCCAGGAATGGACCGAGATCCATCTGGAACCAACTTCTAACAAATACTTCACTCTTCAGTTGATCCTGTGTAAGGTTTTCAGCAAGCACTTCTCTCAGAGCATCAAGAGGATTGGAATAGGCTGAGCTCATGGCGGTGGGGGCCTGGAATTTGGGGAAAGATAGGTAGCATGTAGAAATGACACCAAAAAGCGCTCAGTATTTTTGAAATGATGGCGCTGGATATACCATGGCGGAGAATGAGGCCAGAGCCTGCCTGAGTACTGGAGAAGCTTTTTGGAAAAGAAGCTGCCAAACTTCCACCACGTACATCTGGTTGCTTTCCAGAGAGCACTTCAAGAGCGTGGCCAACTTTTCTGCTGAGAGTCTTGTTGTCTGAAGAAGAAATAAATCAAACTTTGAGCACGTAGGGTTGTTTTGGATTTACACCTTGCAATGAAACATCTTACCGGGGCACAGGCATGTGCAGTGATGGTGAAGTTGCACACGGCTTCAGTAGAATTGTCATCATTCAGTGCTTGGAGTTGAGAGCTGTGCAATGGAACCATAAAACATTGTTGCCTTGGTAACGTTGGGCAAACCCACTTGCTAACACTGCATCACATAAGACAGTCATCCTCTTACCTGTCTACCCCAGCAGATGAGTTTTTCTGTAAAAACACCACAATCGTGCATGAGCTACTGCTATTTGACACATTATATGCTGTTTCATCAATTCATAGATGGGTTATTCTCAGCAAACTTACCATCAACATGTGTGTCTTTGCACTGGGAACAAACAAAGCAACAACTGTTAGATCAGTGGCAAAAGCTACATAGACTTATACAGCGGCAATGTGCCACCCTCTAGTCCTGTAAATGAACATGACATGGTGTCTATATTCCTTGTGAAACACCTTTGAACCTGAGCTTACCGTGAAAGAATCCAGTCTTGCACAATCTGTTTGAAACAAAGTTGAAATTAGACATGGCTTCAATATGTCTCTTAAAGTAACAGTCCTACCGGGCTTTTCTGAAGGAATTGGTCAGCGAAGCATTGGCCACACATACCTGGGAAGGCCTCCTGCAGCGATTCCAGGCTTGATCTCACGTCCATTGAAATGTGCAGTGGCAGGATCTTCAGGCTTTCCATTAGGCCAGTGACTCTGAAAAGAAGAAAGGAAAACCGTCATTAAGGGGACTGGTATGGAACCGTAGTTTGATGTGGATCAAATGCCAAGGATCAAATTCCTATCTTAGGGGTTTGGTCTTACATCGCTCTGTAGGATTCACAGCTGATGTTACTGGGTATCACCCGCAGGCTGTCAGGTTGGATGCTTGCTATCACAGGAATCAAATAGTCTTGGAACCACAGCTGGTAGTCTTCTACTTGAAAGACGTCAAATTTAAGAGCAAGGCTGCTCAGAGTCAGGTTTAAGATGGTCTCTCGTACCGCCACATTTTGGATGTAGGTTGTGTTTGTCTGTTAGGGAAAGCAGGAAAATTGTAACTCGGGAGGAGCTTTCATTCCAAGAGTATCCCGCAAACAGATAAACAATGTCCGTGGCAAAGTTTTGGACTCTGCTCTCATCAAAACCAACACAAAAGATTTCTTGGTCAACATTTGATCCGCCAATCATTTGAAATGTAGTACCTTCATTAACTTTTTTCCTCTATCATATACCATATTAGTCCTAAGCAGGAGTTTTATGACATATCATTGGCAGAAAAAATTTTTTGAAGAAAAACTTTGGAGCAAAATGACAAAGTAAAAGTTTGGCATTTACCTGCTGGAGGGACTGTGTGAACACTAGGAAAAACTGACCAAGCTGCTCCACATTGCCGGACTGTGTCATGTTTGTCAACACCTCCTTTACAAGGGTGGCATCCTCCAGAGCACGGCTGTCTGGATCTGTTAGAAGCTCAGCCTTCTGTTTGGGTGAAAGAACGCTCACGAGTGCTCCCTGATGAAATAAACCAAGAGAACAGGTGAATTTCATTTCTCTTTCACATGACGCACCACGCCGTGTATGGGCCTGCCACAAAGCGGAGACCGAGCTCTAGTTTTCTCACAGCATCTACTGTAGGATGTGTGGCTTACCTGAGAGAGGTTGAAGAATTTGAGCTCAGAATATGTTGCGGATTGAGAAAATGGGCCCAGGTTTGTTTCCACCCACTGGGAATCGGTCTTGATGTTTACCCTGCAAGCTAAGGCACATGTATGCACATATCAACTTTCCTTTCTTCTGACTGTTTCGTCCATTTTTGTTTTAATTGCTATGAGGGATTTGTACTTTGCCATCAAAAAAGCTGTGGCCAAGACACCACGGTGTTAATATAGAAAACTTACCTGGCTGGTTGATGACAGCAGCAGAGTTTTTCAGGTACCGCAGTAAAACAGCTGCAATTTCTTCTTGTCTTTTCTGAGCTATGGCAGACACAACTTTGCCCATCCCACTCACACTGCAAAGATTGGAATAAATCTTTTAGACAGGGTCCCTTAAGAGTTCTCTGTGATTTGGAGCATTCAAAACATTGATGTTCTTAATATAAAACTCACATGACATGGTATTTTGTGCAGTTGATGTTGGTAATTACACCTTGGAGCATTTGTGGAGTGAAACTTGGGAGAACCGGGACCAGTTTGACATGGAACCAGTCAAAAAGATCCTTTTCAGGGAACTCTGACAAAACGGGACCGATGATGACGTAGGTCTTGTTCATGATGCGATCTCTCACGTCAACTTGAAACTGTGGAACCTTAATATTCATGACAGGAGAGAAATCCGATGCCACTTAGTTGCTACCATGCAAGTCCACCATGTGGTATTTTTGAAAAGTGGCAAAAACACTAAGGTCCTATGTATTACTGCAGTATTATGATTTCAATAGCTTTTCAATGCCATTGACATAGCTTTTAAAACCAGGATTCTTGTGCCACCTGAAGGTGTAGCTTACCTTCTCCTTCTCTGTAAGTTTGGTAAAGAATGTGTCCACGTTTTCAACAGCGTTTCCAACCTGCAGTCGCTCAAAGACTTGATCGACAAATTTTGTGTCATTTGAGATGTCTGTGCAGTATCTCTGCTACCTGAGAGGGAGACAGTTTGGACAAGGCGTCGGCCTGCAACGATAGAAAGCAACAATTCAGCTCGAAGTCATTGTGGAAATTCGGGGTAAAGAATTCTGCAGAGCCCCCCTTAAATCTTGTCAACTGCTTTAATTACTCACACTGGAGAAGTTTGGATAAAGGGCTTTCAAATCCTCTACGCTCGCAAATTGAGAGAAATTGCCAAGGTTGGCCTGTAGCCAGAGCTGACTACTATTGGCAGAAGACACACAGCCTGGATCTGAAAAACAACAGGAGTCAGAACACCGCCTGGTGTGCAATCACTACATTACCGAGGAGGCCCGGGGAACCTGCATGCACTTACCTGGCAAATCCTTTCTGGAAAGGAACGGTCGGATGAAGTGAGTAAAGACTGCTCGCTCTCTGTCGTTGTCCATCAGTGGGCTTCGGTTGCTGAATGCTCCGACGCTAAAATTTGAGCAAGGGATTTCAACGTCAAAGGAGTCTGCCAGTTTCTTTGAGATATTGCGAACGCTCATGCAATTAGTTCTCCAGGTACTTACACAATTTGGTAGGTCTGGCAGCTGAAGTTGTAGGTGCCAAGGCAGAAGAGGAAATTGGTTGACGGGGAGGCCAGGAATGGACGGAGATCCATCTGGAACCAACTTCTAACAAATACTTCACTCTTCAGTTGATCCTGTGTAAGGTTTTCAGCAAGCACTTCTCTCAGAGCATCAAGAGGATTGGAATAGGCTGAGCTCATGGCGGTGGGGGCCTGGAATTTGGGGAAAGATAGGTAGCATGTAGAAATGACACCAAAAAGCGCTCAGTATTTTTGAAATGATGGCGCTGGATATACCATGGCGGAGAATGAGGCCAGAGCCTGCCTGAGTACTGGAGAAGCTTTTTGGAAAAGAAGCTGCCAAACTTCCACCACGTACATCTGGTTGCTTTCCAGAGAGCACTTCAAGAGCGTGGCCAACTTTTCTGCTGAGAGTCTTGTTGTCTGAAGAAGAAATAAATCAAACTTTGAGCACGTAGGGTTGTTTTGGATTTACACCTTGCAATGAAACATCTTACCGGGGCACAGGCATGTGCAGTGATGGTGAAGTTGCACACGGCTTCAGTAGAATTGTCATCATTCAGTGCTTGGAGTTGAGAGCTGTGCAATGGAACCATAAAACATTGTTGCCTTGGTAACGTTGGGCAAACCCACTTGCTAACACTGCATCACATAAGACAGTCATCCTCTTACCTGTCTACCCCGGAGCAGATGAGTTTTTCTGTAAAAACACCACAATCGTGCATGAGCTACTGCTATTTGACACATTATATGCTGTTTCATCAATTCATAGATGGGTTATTCTCAGCAAACTTACCATCAACATGTGTGTCTTTGCACTGGGAACAAACAAAGCAACAACTGTTAGATCAGTGGCAAAAGCTACATAGACTTATACAGCGGCAAAGTGCCACCCTCTAGTCCTGTAAATGAACATGACATGGTGTCTATATTCCTTGTGAAACACCTTTGAACCTGAGCTTACCGTGAAAGAATCCAGTCTTGCACAATCTGTTTGAAACAAAGTTGAAATTAGACATGGCTTCAATATGTCTCTTAAAGTAACAGTCCTACCGGGCTTTTCTGAAGGAATTGGTCAGCGAAGCATTGGCCACACATACCTGGGAAGGCCTCCTGCAGCGATTCCAGGCTTGATCACGTCCATTGAAATGTGCAGTGGCAGGATCTTCAGGCTTTCCATTAGGCCAGTGACTCTGAAAAGAAGAAAGGAAAACCGTCATTAAGGGGACTGGTATGGAACCGTAGTTTGATGTGGATCAAATGCCAAGGATCAAATTCCTATCTTAGGGGTTTGGTCTTACATCGCTCTGTAGGATTCACAGCTGATGTTACTGGGTATCACCCGCAGGCTGTCAGGTTGGATGCTTGCTATCACAGGAATCAAATAGTCTTGGAACCACAGCTGGTAGTCTTCTACTTGAAAGACGTCAAATTTAAGAGCAAGGCTGCTCAGAGTCAGGTTTAAGATGGTCTCTCGTACCGCCACATTTTGGATGTAGGTTGTGTTTGTCTGTTAGGGAAAGCAGGAAAATTGTAACTCGGGAGGAGCTTTCATTCCAAGAGTATCCCGCAAACAGATAAACAATGTCCGTGGCAAAGTTTTGGACTCTGCTCTCATCAAAACCAACACAAAAGATTTCTTGGTCAACATTTGATCCGCCAATCATTTGAAGTACGTAGTACCTTCATTAACTTTTTACCTCTATCATATACCATATTAGTCCTAAGCAGGAGTTTTATGACATATCATTGGCAGAAAAAAATTTTTGAAGAAAAACTTTGGAGCAAAATGACAAAGTAAAAGTTTGGCATTTACCTGCTGGAGGGACTGTGTGAACACTAGGAAAAACTGACCAAGCTGCTCCACATTGCCGGACTGTGTCATGTTTGTCAACACCTCCTTTACAAGGGTGGCATCCTCCAGAGCACGGCTGTCTGGATCTGTTAGAAGCTCAGCCTTCTGTTTGGGTGAAAGAACGCTCACGAGTGCTCCCTGATGAAATAAACCAAGAGAACAGGTGAATTTCATTTCTCTTTCACATGACGCACCACGTGTATGGGCCTGCCACAAAGCGGAGACCGAGCTCTAGTTTTCTCACAGCATCTACTGTAGGATGTGTGGCTTACCTGAGAGAGGTTGAAGAATTTGAGCTCAGAATATGTTGCGGATTGAGAAAATGGGCCCAGGTTTGTTTCCACCCACTGGGAATCGGTCTTGATGTTTACCCTGCAAGCTAAGGCACATGTATGCACATATCAACTTTCCTTTCTTCTGACTGTTTTGTCCATTTTTGTTTTAATTGCTATGAGGGATTTGTACTTTGCCATCAACAAAGCTGTGGCCAAGACACCACGGTGTTAATATAGAAAACTTACCTGGCTGGTTGATGACAGCAGCAGAGTTTTTCAGGTACCGCAGTAAAACAGCTGCAATTTCTTCTTGTCTTTTCTGAGCTATGGCAGACACAACTTTGCCCATCCCACTCACACTGCAAAGATTGGAATAAATCTTTTAGACAGGGTCCCTTAAGAGTTCTCTGTGATTTGGAGCATTCAAAACGTTGATGTTCTTAATATAAAACTCACATGACATGGTATTTTGTGCAGTTGATGTTGGTAATTACACCTTGGAGCATTTGTGGAGTGAAACTTGGGAGAACCGGGACCAGTTTGACATGGAACCAGTCAAAAAGATCCTTTTCAGGGAACTCTGACAAAACGGGACCGATGATGACGTAGGTCTTGTTCATGATGCGATCTCTCACGTCAACTTGAAACTGTGGAACCTTAATATTCATGACAGGAGAGAAATCCGATGCCACTTAGTTGCTACCATGCAAGTCCACCATGTGGTATTTTTGAAAAGTGGCAAAAACACTAAGGTCCTATGTATTACTGCAGTATTATGATTTCAATAGCTTTTCAATGCCATTGACATAGCTTTTAAAACCAGGATTCTTGTGCCACCTAAAGGTGTAGCTTACCTTCTCCTTCTCTGTAAGTTTGGTAAAGAATGTGTCCACGTTTTCAACAGCGTTTGAACCTGCAGTCGCTCAAAGACTTGATCGACAAATTTTGTGTCATTTGAGATGTCTGTGCGCAGCAGTATCTCTGCTATCCTGAGAGGGAGACAGTTTGGACAAGGCGTCGGCCTGCAACGATAGAAAGCAACAATTCAGCTCAAGTCATTGTGGAAATTGGGTAAAGAATTCTGCAGAGCCCCCCTTAAATCTTGTCAACTGCTTTAATTACTCACACTGGAGAAGTTTGGATAAAGGGCTTTCAAATCCTCTACGCTCGCAAATTGAGAGAAATTGCCAAGGTTGGCCTGTAGCCAGAGCTGACTACTATTGGCAGAAGACACACAGCCTGGATCTGAAAAACAACAGGAGTCAGAACACCGCCTGGTGTGCAATCACTACATTACCGAGGAGGCCCGGGGAACCTGCATGCACTTACCTGGCAAATCCTTTCTGGAAAGGAACGGTCGGATGAAGTGAGTAAAGACTGCTCGCTCTCTGTCGTTGTCCATCAGTGGGCTTCGGTTGCTGAATGCTCCGACGCTAAAATTTGAGCAAGGGATTTCAACGTCAAAGGAGTCTGCCAGTTTCTTTGAGATATTGCGAACGCTCATGCAATTAGTTCTCCAGGTACTTACACAATTTGGTAGGTCTGGCAGCTGAAGTTGTAGGTGCCAAGGCAGAAGAGGAAATTGGTTGACGGGGAGGCCAGGAATGGACCGAGATCCATCTGGAACCAACTTCTAACAAATACTTCACTCTTCAGTTGATCCTGTGTAAGGTTTTCAGCAAGCACTTCTCTCAGAGCATCAAGAGGATTGGAATAGGCTGAGCTCATGGCGGTGGGGGCCTGGAATTTGGGGAAAGATAGGTAGCATGTAGAAATGACACCAAAAAGCGCTCAGTATTTTTGAAATGATGGCGCTGGATATACCATGGCGGAGAATGAGGCCAGAGCCTGCCTGAGTACTGGAGAAGCTTTTTGGAAAAGAAGCTGCCAAACTTCCACCACGCATACATCTGGTTGCTTTCCAGAGAGCACTTCAAGAGCGTGGCCAACTTTTCTGCTGAGAGTCTTGTTGTCTGAAGAAGAAATAAATCAAACTTTGAGCACGTAGGGTTGTTTTGGATTTACACCTTGCAATGAAACATCTTACCGGGGCACAGGCATGTGCAGTGATGGTGAAGTTGCACACGGCTTCAGTAGAATTGTCATCATTCAGTGCTTGGAGTTGAGAGCTGTGCAATGGAACCATAAAACATTGTTGCCTTGGTAACGTTGGGCAAACCCACTTGCTAACACTGCATCACATAAGACAGTCATCCTCTTACCTGTCTATCCCGGAGCAGATGAGTTTTTCTGTAAAAACACCACAATCGTGCATGAGCTACTGCTATTTGACACATTATATGCTGTTTCATCAATTCATAGATGGGTTATTCTCAGCAAACTTACCATCAACATGTGTGTCTTTGCACTGGGAACAAACAAAGCAACAACTGTTAGATCAGTGGCAAAAGCTACATAGACTTATACAGCGGCAATGTGCCACCCTCTAGTCCTGTAAATGAACATGACATGGTGTCTATATTCCTTGTGAAACACCTTTGAACCTGAGCTTACCGTGAAAGAATCCAGTCTTGCACAATCTGTTTGAAACAAAGTTGAAATTAGACATGGCTTCAATATGTCTCTTAAAGTAACAGTCCTACCGGGCTTTTCTGAAGGAATTGGTCAGCATTGGCCACACATACCTGGGAAGGCCTCCTGCAGCGATTCCAGGCTTGATCTCACGTCCATTGAAATGTGCAGTGGCAGGATCTTCAGGCTTTCCATTAGGCCAGTGACTCTGAAAAGAAGAAAGGAAAACCGTCATTAAGGGGACTGGTATGGAACCGTAGTTTGATGTGGATCAAATGCCAAGGATCAAATTCCTATCTTAGGGGTTTGGTCTTACATCGCTCTGTAGGATTCACAGCTGATGTTACTGGGTATCACCCGCAGGCTGTCAGGTTGGATGCTTGCTATCACAGGAATCAAATAGTCTTGGAACCACAGCTGGTAGTCTTCTACTTGAAAGACGTCAAATTTAAGAGCAAGGCTGCTCAGAGTCAGGTTTAAGATGGTCTCTCGTACCGCCACATTTTGGATGTAGGTTGTGTTTGTCTGTTAGGGAAAGCAGGAAAATTGTAACTCGGGAGGAGCTTTCATTCCAAGAGTATCCCGCAAACAGATAAACAATGTCCGTGGCAAAGTTTTGGACTCTGCTCTCATCAAAACCAACACAAAAGATTTCTTGGTCAACATTTGATCCGCCAATCATTTGAAGTACGTAGTACCTTCATTAACTTTTTACCTCTATCATATACCATATTAGTCCTAAGCAGGAGTTTTATGACGTATCATTGGGGGAAAAAATTTCTAGACAAAAAATATCAACCAGTGGAATTCTCAAATTCCCCATCTTTACAAAAATAAATTCTCTTTTTTGATCAGTTTTTCCTTTTTAGCATGGAATTACACATTCCAATTACTGTTGGCATCAGAATTTTAGCATTTTTTTTCTTGTTCCCTTCGACTTTTTGTCCTTTTTGTCTCTTTTCATAATCATTTTTATGCTAATGAAAAATGACAACTATGAGTCATTGTCAGTCTTTACCTCTTTACTTAATATTGAAAACTTTTGAAAAAACTGTTTCAGTTGCTCTTCATTTCCAGACATCGTCATGTTTTTGATGATCACTCTGACCAAGTCCGCATTGTCTCTGTTGTTTGGATCCAGGATCAGCTCTGCTCTCTGCTGTGGTGAGAGTTTTTCCAGCACATCACTCTGTTTCAACACAAAAGTTCTCTATCAGTTCACAAAAACGTTTTTCCTCCTTGTCTTTTTCTCTATCAGCTTTTTTTTTTTAGGTATAAAACTTTACTTACTCCAGAAAAATTTCTGTTCATTGTTTTGAGGTCTTGAAGTGTTGCCAAGACCAAAAAGCTCTGAATGTTTTTTTCCAGCCATTCTCCATTTCCTGCCACATTTTCTGTGCATCCAGGTTCTGTTTAAATTAAATTAATGGCATATTTAAAACTTGAATCTACTGCTTTTATATGAGACAATTTTTTTCTCAGACTTTTTGCTGCTATTTTTTTTGTTCTTTTTCATTTTGTCTTTTTAACCTAAAATGCTCTTCATCATTTCTTCACCCAGACATTCATCTCTTTTTCTTACCTGCTGTGTCTTTTCTTGTTAGATACACCCGAATGAAGTTGTTGTAGATTTGTTGCCTCTCTGTCGTCTTAGATGTCTCAAGTCCTTCGCTGAAAGACTTCACCCTAAGACATTAATTTAACTAAATCATTTCACTTTACTTCCATAAATGTATGTCTCTCTTGTGTACAGAAGAAATCTGCAGCCAGTGGCAACCATAACAGTAGCACAGATGGAATAATCATCTGTCATCATGAAACCATTGGACAGTTCTCACAGTACAGTTTCATGCTCAGGACAGTTTGCTTTACCATCTTTTTCAGGTTTAGTTTGTCCTGGATCTTGTTTGGACCCATTTGTCTTGTTAAGGGTCTTGAGTTGTTGCTAGATGAAAAAAGGTGCTTTACAAAGACAAACTGAGGTGAAACTCATGCAGAGGAGTTATTCAAAATGCAGCGACGCCTATATTTTAAGCTAGTTTTATACGATATTGACCAACCCATCCTGAAGATGTTTTGATTTGATTTTTAATTACTCTCACATTTGCACTGTTTGGAGGCACCTACTGAAAAAATAGTCATCTTCGCCTGTAGGAGGCTTTCTTTCTGTTGGAATTACCTACAGCACGTCTTCTGAGTGAGACTTACTGGAGCTGTAATTACGTTTAACTGCTTCATCATCTACTTTTTAATCTCCTTTAAACTGTTGATCCTGCTTTCCAGTCTTGTGCGACATTCTGTTCCCTTGAGTTCCCCTGCGCTCCCGACGCAGTTCCCCCTTGTGTCGGAAGCGCGCATTGCAGCCAGAGAGGCGAATCTGACCATTTTCACAGCGTTTCTGATTTATTTCTCAGTAAAATAACTCATATAATCATGTCAAGGTTGTAACTTTCAGTTTATCTGGCAGCTAACAAAATCTTAAAATAAAAAAACGAGGTCTTCTTACACCATTTTGTGTTATTTTTCATGGCCAAGAGAATCGGTCTTTTTCTGGTCTTTTCACTCAAGCCTGACAAAAAAGTCACCAAACACAGGTTTCCAACATGTTGTGTGTATTTATAATTTTTCATTGCTGATATAAGGGGATGGAAGCTGGCTGATAACCGGGCACAAAAACTAAGACTTCCTGAAAAGATGAGAGTTTAGACTTTCTGGTAACTGTTAGCAAGTCGCTAACCGGCTTTCATCAGAGCTTTTAGGCTATAAAATATGTGGGAACTCCAGCTATCACAGCTTACATGTGGCAATATTATTTTACCGCTACCTACAGCTATTGCAGGGAGGGATGGCGACTTGGAGAAATGGCCGCAAATAACCTGCACTAGCATAACTTCACTGACTCAGTTGCTTCAGATGGTTTTTTATCCACACAATGAAATAAGCACATAAAGCATTTTGGGATCTCTATCAAAGTTTAGAAATATTATTATTATTATTATTATTATTATTATTATTATTATTATTATTATTATTATTATTCCTTATCTGCCGGTGGGCAATGAAAACTACCACTTTTGTTTTGGGAGCACGTTCAAGACACACCTGTTGCTGCCACGAATTAAACTTGGTCTGATTATAATATTACTAAGTGTGTTGCTACATAGAGAGAATGGGTGGGGTGGGTGTGTGTTTTTTAATTTTTTTATTTATTTTTTGGGGGGGTTGGGAGGTTGAGGGGGAGTAAAAAAAAAAAAAGAATAATATTGTACCCTGGCTGTAGATTTTGTATGGACATACATTCTGAATAAATATATATATGCAAAAAAAAACTTGGTCTGATTATTAAAGTACAGCCACGAACAGCACAGCAGTTTCCCGAGCTCTGCAAGGGCAGACACTTTCCAGTGGCAAGTTGCTCTCTATACCAGGTTAGGATAGTGATTGCTGTTTCTAACATGTGAGGTTTTGGTCAAAATAAAGTCACAGTTAAGTGGGACAAAGTTTTGTCTTACTTGAACCGTCATCTTAAATGGGTCAGTGCACCGATTGCAGTTTCTCACAGATTACCGATCTTTAAACAGTTTGACCTGCTGATTTTGATTTTAGTCAGTGCCATTTTTTTTTTTATTGAAATGTTGCTAAATATAGGAAGAAAGTCTCTGAGTTAGTAACAGTGGGGTCACTATTGATAACTACAAGCTTGCAGACTTGATCTGGTGGGCCGGTCTGTCAGTCAAACCTGTCACTGCAGAGCAGAAGAGGACAGTGGTTGATTTTTAGACCTTTGTTGAAGTAGAAAAAATCAGAGGGTGAGATCGGCTTCACATAAATATCGACCGATCACCAATCTCCCAAAATTGAGGAAATGGGTGCGAAATTGGTGCGAAATTGGCTCGATTTTGTGGTGGTAGTAAAAATATTGTCGAGGTAGTAAAATGGGTAGTAAATTTAACTCTAGGATTTCTGTATAAACGCTGAGTATTTTTACCAAATCTCATTGAACAGTTCGATCAGCTCATCAGGAAGACCAGGTCTGTTCTGGGCCAGGTGGAGACGGGAGGACTCCGACTACAACAGCTTCATGGATGGACAACCCTCCTCCCCCTCACACGCACACACACATACACACACACACACACACCCATGCACACTCCCACAGACATACACACACTCCATGCATGTAGCCGCTGCTGAACTGCAGAGCTGCATCCTAAATGCACAGAGGAGCGTTATCACAGATCCTTCCTCCCAGCAGCTGTTAGACAGCAGAGCCTTCATTGCTCTCTATCTGTTTTTCTGGTTTTATTTGTAAAGAACATTTTGCACATTTTAAGAAAAGAAGGATGTTTCTTGTTCTCTGTTCTGTGCTGTTCACTGACTCTCTTGTTCTTGTTTTTGAGTGAAGGTGATTTTGTTTTTGAAAAAACAACTATATTTTTACACTTTCCAGTCTTGTGTTTTTTTTTTCCTTTTTAAAAGTAAATATTGCTAAACATTATTAAATGAGGTGGACCTGAATCTGTACCAGATGTTTGGACCTGCAGAGTCATGCAGCCATGACGATGAGATCGTGGCTCAACAGGGTTTTACTGCAGCAGCTGGTCGATGCACTTACAGTTCTTGGAAGGAACTGCAGCTGAAGTTCTTGTTGCCAAGCTGGAAGAGGAAGCTGTCAGTGACAAAAGGCAACAGGAAAGTCATCTTCAGAGAGAACCACAGCCTGATGAATGCCGGGTCGTTGTAGTCGTCCACGCTCAGGCTGTCCAGGATCCCAATTTGTTCCAAAACATCAAATCCAGACAGATTGGTGCCCTATTATCAAAAAATATATATCTGACACTGGCAAAAAATCAACTTTAGACACATTTTTAATAAAGTTATTAGTGCGAATTCACCAAATTACTGAGTTATGGATAGATTAATTACCAAGTCTGAAAAGACTTTAATAGACGAGTCAACAATCCATCGGATGTTTTGTTCCACTTCCATGAACGAGTCTTCAGACTGGCTTCCATTTTCCTTCCTTTTACAAGAAAGTTCTCCTACCAGTGAGTCAACCGCTGCAAATATCTGCAAATACAAAAAGACAGCAGCATGGAAAGAGTTCCTGCTGAACACTAGAGGGAGTCAGTTCTCAACAGGCAGTGAGGAGGACGCCTTACGCTGCGTCTGGAATCCAGCAGGGCCGCTCCTGGGCATGATTTCTGGGAGGTGGAGCTTCAGGAGCAAAACAGCAAAGAGTCAGGTCAGTAAAATAAAGCCGAAGCCTGAATGAGGACAGCAGAGGGAAACTGACCTGTTTCCAGGGGTCAGGAAACCTGAAGCAGGAAAGATGGTAAAACAGCATTAAGTTCATTTTTTGCTCTATTTGGTGCTAAAAGAGAATCAGTTTAATTTGCAGAGAGTTATGTTCATACCTTGGGTTGTGTTGTTCTGTAAATACAATTATCATACAAAATATTAATACAGAACATTTCCACACACAGCTTTTAACTTGAAAAAAAAAAAAAACCAGGCAAAACTTACGATTGCAGAGGCCACAGATGAGACAAATACTGCAGGAAGTACAAAGATATTAATTTGAATAAACATTAAAAATATTCAGTGTTCTTTGGGCTTTGCTCACCGATCCCAAACGCTGACAGAAGCAGAAGTTGTGGGAAAGTTGTTGGCCCACCCATTGTGGGTTGATGAAGCTTCACTTGTCCTTGTTCACCTTTTCCACTTCACTGACTTTTCAAACCGAGGTGAAAATCTGAAGTCCTGAAGCAATAAAAACATTTATTTTTTATTCAGAAACATTTATTAACATGTTTTACCTCAGAAACAATCAGAGCTTCTATCAAAGTAAATTGTCTCAGCATCACAAAATGCTTTTCTTCCCTAAAATCTGTGACGCCATGAATATTCATTCATTTCTGCTGCCAGAATTATAGGAAAAATATGATAAAATCTAAACATGTATGAAAATCTCTAGATCCAAAATCATCACTGCATGATATTTTTTGCACAACAGACAATTTTAATCAGTGTTTAAAAGAGTGATGTAAAGTTGGAGGAAGCAGAAGTGCTGCAGTCGGAGCTCACCTGCGTCTCCTCGGCTCTGCTGGAGGAAAGTGCGTCTCCAACCTGAAGGCAGCGCTCTGGGCTTCTCTGGGAGGAGAAAACCAGTTAACAGGAACACAAGACCAGTAATCTCAGCATGTTCTGTTGGATTCCTTTGGCATTAAATCATTTCAGAACCTGTCAATCAGAGTCAACCTGATGAATTTATTCCACTGCTGTCTCTAGACCTTTTCCATGCTGCCACTCTGGACCAACAGAGAGAGACCCAGAGAAAAACTCAACTATTACATCTTTTAGTTGTTGGGATCATTTAAAATTCACTTTTCTCTTATTTACTGTAAACGTCCAGATTTCCCTGCCTGGTCCAGGACAAAGTTGGCCATTAAATTTTCCCAAGTCCAGTTTCTACTTTATTGTTACTAATAAAATTAAGCATTTAATGAAGTAAAACAGAAAGTAGTGCCTCATTATGTTGACTAATTTTGGCACACTTTGAAAAAAAAAAAAAACCAAGAATTGACAACAATTTGCTAACAGCTGGAAGCCAAATATGGACCAAACAAATTTTAAAGTTAAATCCACATTAAGTGAATGCAGACCTGCATAAATTTAAACTCAATGAAAGTTTTAAAAAGCAGAAGGAAAATGGAGCCTTACATAGATCGTTCTGTTACATTACATGTTTATATTTCAGCTCCTTATTAACAATCATTTGGAAGCTTGAACCAGTGCTGCCCAGTTTCATCCCATTTTCTCTCTAAAAGCTAAAAATGATCCAAAAGTTTCAAATCAGGAAAGTTGGTTTATCTGCTCCAGAATTCATTTTTTAAACGACATTTATTTTTAAAGCTGTGATCAAATTAATTTATTTCCATAATAAAAATGAAGCGGAATAATAACTCTGACTGTTCATTGGTTCTGGATCACAGCAGGACGTTATGCATTAAAACGGCTTCATCATTTCACCCACACCATGGTTAACATCAACCCCGGCCTTTGACTAGACCGGTGGCAGCTGCAGGATGTTTTCCCAAATCTGGACTCTGTTGACTCTCAGCAGAACCTCGTCCGCCTTTAAAATGGTTCACAGGCTGTGAGGAGTCACCCTCTATATGATGCATTCAGGGGAAATTGGACTCTTCATTCATCAGAAAGGTCAAAAAGGATTAAAGGTGGAAACCTCATGATGACTCTCAGGTTGGACATGTTTTATAATTGCATAATTAGCTAAGTGAGCACCTGCAGTACGTCGTCCCAGACGGACCAATCAACCTTTAGGATATTTCATAAACATCTTGTTCTGGAATGTTCTGGGATGTTCTGGAATGTTCTGGATCTAAGAATAACCTGTTCAGTAACCGATGACTTTTTCTCATTTCTGAACGTAACCTCGCCTCCGAGCTGCAGCTTAAAGACGTTTCTCTTCCGGGTCTCATTTTCACAGGATTCACAGGAACAACCAGGGTGCTGAGAGCCAACGTTTCACACAAGCATCACTTCCAGCTGGAATCCACCTCTACAGATTCACACAGCAGAGAAAATCCCCAAACAGCCAAGAAGGTCCTGAGAAACAGCCAACAGATCAGAACGTCGTCTCCAAATGTTTCAGCTCCGGGCCTCCAGTAATCTGCTGACACCTGGATGTTTTATAAGAGTCAAAACTGTGATGTAAAAGAAAGACATAATTCAGCTGCAGGTCAGGAGATTTTCAGCCACACCTGTTTGGCACCTGAACGCTTCAGACACACCCAACAGAAACATTTCTGCTTCTATCTGCTACTTTATGCTAAATTTCTGAATTATGCACATTTTGTCTGTAAGAAGAAACATCTGAATCCAGCAAACAGGAAAAGATGAAAGAAGAACTAAATAAAATTCATGTTTTTCTGCAGGATTTTAATTTCTTAAACTTTATCATTTTGATCAGATTTTGAAGAAAATTCCAGGACTTCTTCCAGCTCGGTCCAGTTTCAGAGAGTTGATTGTGAACTGTTGCACATTGCGTCTCATTGGATACATCATGGGAAATTAAATTCACAGAATCAACTGAAGAGTTCTCCAAATTTTTACAATATGTCTGCCATGCCCAGTTCATAGAAAACGCCGGCCGTACCGGGAATCACTGCTGCTACCTCCGTTACCCACGGGGCAGTTTCTGTTGGAAAGACGCCTCCTAATGTCTCAATTATTCAAAGATTCTAGCAATAAAGTCTCTTTGGCTGAAACTTTACTTTCACATTTTTTAAAATGTATTACCGGTTACGGAGTTTGTTGTATTTTTTAGGCCCATTTCTTTACCTCCTGATGATGAAGGGCAACATGGCTGTTTATCCTCCTGATGGTCCGGTGGACCCGGTTCTACTGGAACCAGAACTCCATCATCTGCTCCACCTCCAGCTGCTGTGGTTCCGAGTTAAACCAACCTGTTCCCCTCCTGGCCTGTGGGGGCGCTGCACCAAGAACCACTGAAGGAAACGACACAAAAACCTCTGAAGACACTGAGAGCAACTTCCTGTTTCACCAGATGGAAACAAGATGGAGGCGTCTGATTTTAGCGGTGGAAGGATTTCTCTTTAGTCTTTGGCTAAAAACTATCAGCCATTTCTGCTGTTAGCGCTAGGCTAGGATGTTAGCTTTGGTTGCATTTACCCAGAATGCCCTGTGCTATAGTCCACTTCCTGCTTTTGGAGCGGTCTCTGGTCCGCTTGGCGGTCACAATCAAACCAACCAGGGTTCACTACAACCAAACCCAGACCGAGGTTTGGAGGACCAGAGGTCAGAGGTCAGAGGTTGATTAGCATTCACACCTCACCAACCGAACTGGACTTTGACTAGACAAATGGACTGGAATTGGATTGAAGTAGATTAATAAAATATATTTTAGTAATGAATCTTAAAATACATCAGCAAGAATAAAATTAGATCCGATTTCATCCTTTGACAAAACTGATGTTTAAAAGTTAAAGATAAATCCTATATTATTCATATGCTGAATAATTTATTATGATATTTGATAATGAAGTTCAGTGAGATCGTCTGTTGCATGACGTTTGTGTAAACAGGATGAGTCTGATGGAGTTTTTACCAACAAACACCAAAATCTTTACTTCTCTTCACTTCAGCTGTTGGACGTGAGGAACGGTTCTGGTCCAACAAGAGCAGAATCAGAACCGTCAGACACCATGAGGCCTGAACACGGATTCTGTTCAGAAACTCAAATCTCCTTCACATTTAAAGTCAGAAGACTCTTTAAGAAACCACAACTGCTGGGAAGCTTTGAAAATTCACCTGCAGCGCAGCAGCGGGGTTTAAAGCGTGGCGAGGCGCCGACGGCGTCAGGAAGACAAACTCCAGCCGCAGGATGCTTTGAATACCAAAGGAAGCAGAACATGAGGACGTTTCAGAGCAACAATGCTTCCCTTGATACCACTGAACAGCTGGTATTCTGGTCCAAAGTAAATATTGAAGCACATTCAGATATGAAGGAAGGAGCCCCAGAAGTTCCCAAGCTCTGAAACATCCCGGTGTTTTTCCTCCATCAAACTTTCCCCTCCAACATCAGAATATCATCAGATCTTTAAAACAACCAGAAGAGACTCAGTGGTTCCAATCGTCAATAGATCATAATTAATAACGGCCAACCAGCAATCAGTCTTGGTGTGACTGTTAAAACCTGTAAAGTTCAATGTGTCAGTCAAACCCGAGACACACCTGAGCAGGTGTGTCTCTGAGCCGCTGTTCTCTGGAGCCACAATAACAAAAACCAAATCCAGATTCCAGTAGTTAAAGTCAACAGTTTCATTTTGTTTGACCCTCGGGTTGATCTGGCTGTCGCCATGGCAACACGTTTCACATCTGCAGGTCGCCAGGCTTCTTCCTCCTCATCATCAGTCGACTCCGTCCTTCTCTTTCCCTCATCCTGCTTCCCCCCAGCCTGGATCGCTGACCTCTGACCTCTCTTCAGATTGGTCACCTCCAGAAACGTCAAACGGTCCAGAACTCAGTTCCTGAAACTCCAAGACCACCAGGAGGAAAACTGACGACAGATAGAAGAGAAGGATTATAGTGATGACCAGAGCAGCTTCCACAGGAAATGAAGGTCAAAGTGCATCAGCGTCGGACTGAGCCCATTGGATCATCGACACAAAGCTTCTGGGAAACATTTGTTTGGACCGAAGCAGAACTTTCTGCTCACTGGCATTACCAAGAGAGAACCACGGCAGAGGCTGAGTTATGCTGCGGGCTGCTTCAGGTCAGAGTTGATAAAATCGCCTGATCGCCTCTACAGGTTGTACAAATAAAAGCTTCATTTATCAAGCACCTAACATCCAACATGGCAGAATAAAAACAAACAAAATGAAGCTGAAGGTCGAATGTTTTAGACAGAGTTTGTTTCCTTTGTTTTCTAAAATGATTCTGTTGAACCACCAAAAGAAACGTCTGAATTTCATAAATTTTTATGTACTTTTTATTTATTTCAGTGACTGTTGTGGGTTTTATGGTCTATGCCAGGGGTGGGCATCCTGGTCTCCTGCAACCTTTAGATGTTTCTCTACTTCAACACACCTGAGTCGAACAATGAGGTCATTAGCAGAACTCTGGAGAACCCGACTGCACTGAGGAGGAGATCCAGTGGCGCTGCTGCACCCACAGCCAATAAAACTTTCACAGTTTTCCCGTTGCCCAACTCGTTGCCCAACCCGTTGCCCAACCCGTCTCCCCCAAGCAGAGCAACGCCCTGTTTCTCAGTCAGTTCAGCTGCGACTCAAAACAGACGAGTCGCTTTATTTCTTTCTTTGACATAAAATCATTTTTGTGTTTTTCTTTTTAAAGATTTTTCGATGAATTTAGTTGCAAATTGTTTTCTTGAATGTTGACTGAACTAAAACTGATTGTTTGTGGGCTTTAATTAAGTTAAACATCTTCAGTTGTGGAAACTGTCTGCAAAATTTGATGTTTTGTTTATTAAACCATTAAATCAAATCTTATTTCAGTGAGTGGAGCTGAAACCCGTGGGAAAGCTTTGATGTGAATCTGAGCAGAAACACGATAACATCGTTTCAAACATTCACCGATCAGAAGGAAAGTGAATCCGGCTCCGCTGCATTCCCTCATTCTAGTTTTTCTTCTTGGATTTCAAATGTTATTTAACTGCTTGTTTTTATTCGGGACATCCCATCCGTGTCACGCCTTGAAACTTATGTCAGATTGACGTACATAAGGGTTTCCGTAGCAACCTGGTAGCGTACCGCCGCCAGAAGCAGCAGCTCATATAGGAAGCTTTGGCACAGCCAGCAGGAAACCAGGATAATTTCCTTTAAATCTGAGTTTTCTGTCTGTTTCTGGCAGGAAAATTATTTCTTACATGGTTATCATGTTTATGCAGAACAGATTAATTTTTAAAGGTTCTTTAAAAATGAACTCAAACGGGATCTACTGTAAATGATCCAATCAGGACTCAGATTAACCACCAAACCTTCTGAACTTGGTGATTGTGGTCGTAGCTTCAGACACGTTACCATGACGATTCACCATGTCACTCAGATACAGGTTCATTCTTTCACATCATAAACTCTGTGTGAACACCATGTTGTTGTTTTGGGTTGTAAAATTTACAGAGCTGTCAGCTGAGCAGAACAGAGGAGATTAAGAGATGAAATTCTGTTCAGCAGAAATGAAAACAATCCATCTTCCTGTGATTTATTAAACATGTGTGACATTCAAGGATCCCCTGATGACTCAACACCTCTCAGCCTACGCCCTGACGGCATTCCTCCGGTTCTAGGAAGCTTCAGTCATTGTTTACCGTGTGATTAGTTGAAGAGTCATCAGGACCTGAGTGGACCTCAGGTTCCCAGCGGGATTCTGGTCCGGACCAGACGCTGCTGAACATGCCTGCTTCATCCCGTCCAACTGTCCCTTCAACCCGCTGCAGAGCTTCCTCAGTGATAAAGACGCACCAAAGTCCAACATTCAAATCAGGTTAAATCAGGGAAACTCATCACAAAAACACCAAATACACCAAACATTTCAGTCGAGTTTCTACTGCAAACATCTTAGTGAACAAGAAATACTTTTCAACGAGACATCGGAGCTGGTTTCAGTCAGTAATTAAATACTAGATTCACTGGAAGATTCTTTCAATCACAACCATTTTATAAGTCAAACGTTTCAGCAATAATGGAGTTCAAAGTGATTTACCAGCCGCCGGTTATGAAACAATCCATACAGATTCATCAGAATCATCAAAAATATTAAATATATTGATCAAAGTTTCCCTTTCTGATAATCAAAGCAAATCCAAACAACTGATAGGAACTCAGTGCTTCGGCTGGTTTGCAGTTTTCTCCAGATCTGTGGTGCATAGAACCTGAATGCCGCTTCTCCATGTTTGGTTCTGGATGCAGACCAGAACCAGAACCAGAACCAGCAGATTGATCCAGCAGCAGATCTTTAATCTATTCAGTGATTTATAAACTACCAGCAGTAGTTTAAAGTTTCTCAGTGAAGAAATGTAGAACTAGATGGTGTAGAACCGGATGGTGTCTCATTCCTCCTGGTTCTAGTCAGAACTCCAGCAGCAGCGTTCTGGACCGTTGGGTTGTCAATCAGACCTGTGAAGACGCTGCTGCAGGAATCAAAGCCACTAAAGAGAAACTAAAGCCTGGATGAGTTTCTCTGATCTGAGACTTCAGTCCTCTGGTCCTGGAAACGTTCTGCAGCTACTAGATGACCCACTCTGGAACCGGCTTTATGTGGCTCTGGAGGGTCAGGTCAGAGGTCAGAGGTCAGATGGAGGTAACATGCTGCACTGTGGCGTTCCACAGGGCTGTCAGTTCTGCTTGCTGAAACAAAGTTTTTAAAGTTTTTGTTGTGAAAATATTTTTAATCAAAGTTCTGTCCACTAACAGAAAGGTCAAGTTTACAGTAGAAATATGAATCATTTTCTGCTGCTTCAAAAAGGGCTTTAAAAACTGAAAACAACCAAAACCTGGAAGCAAACAGAAGCAAAGCAAAACAATGTTTATGGTTTTTATCTTAGCAACATCTGGGATTACGACTCAGCTGAAAGTGTAAACAGACAAAGCTTTGAAGAAAGGGATCAGCAGTGACTCATTTCTGGATCTGCTTCATTCCTAAAGGTTGGAAATGTTCCAACAACAAGCAGAGCTGAAGGAGGCGACTCGTTTCCTCAGCAGCAGGGGCGCAACTACGTATTTTTAAGGTGGATGCGAACATCTCACCGGCGCCCCTCCATCCCCTACATAAACTTGTACAAGTGAGCCAAACAGCCTGTGTCTGCAGGTCTGAGGCTTTTTGTTAGCATGTTTTCTATCATTCTTACAGCTTGATAGGAAGCCTGATCCAAACTGGCAACCCGCATTAATAAAATGGTAAAATAATATTGACCACAAAACACTGTATTTATAAAAAATATCAACATTCTTCCTACACAATCCTAACAAACGTTTGTAATGTTCTCTTAACAATATTTATTTATTTACTATTAATCTGTTTGTATGATTTGTTCTTTAAATTGCCATCTATATTATTTTTCGGTCTCAGGAAATGACTGAGGGATGAAGAGACTGATGTCTGGTTCTTTAGGTTCTGACGGGTCTGCGGTTCCTCTCCTGATCCATTCTGTCTGATATCAAACCCACTGGCTGCCACTGAATGTCACCGACACATTTATTTTAATGCCCCTGTTAAACTTCACTGTGATTGTTTAGCCCGTGTCTTCCCACTACCGTCTGTATTTTTGCCAGAGGTTTTATTTCTAAAGACGGTGTAGTGTCGGGTGGACATTTTAAAAAGGCACTGGTTGATAGCAGCTCACTGAGGCTGCGCAGTGTCCGTGTCTAGGTAACCATGACAACAGCATCAGTTCGTGGGGTCCTATTTAGGTCCCGCGACGACAATTTAGCTGACCCTAATATTTCCCGTGTTTTGTTTTGGTAATTATTGTTACATTATTGTTGAGATGTGTGTGATAGATGTGTCTATCAGACATTTATAGCAATACGGAATAAATCGCGTCCCGTATTGGTTCAATACGGGGGAGACAACAACCACCTGCCATAGTAGCCTAGCTTAAGCTAACCTGAATATTTACAACTCTTGTTAACAGTGGCGCAAAAGGTGGCTATGCAGCGTATGCAACGCATAGGAGCGCTGCACTAGAAGGGGCGCAAAAACGATGTAGGATTTTTTTTTCTAGTCAGCATTTTATGTACTTCATAGCTGTTTGTGCAGCGGCCCTTCGAAAGTTCTTTTAAATTTGTCGTAATGCCTCGACAACAGGGAGCTAAAGATGGGGCGCAGAAAAAACTCCGGGGCACAAAACAGAAAACGGAAGAGGGAGAAGGATAAAGATGTTGGAGAGACGAAGAAAAGCTTTTCAAAGTGGTTGAAAGACAGTAGGTAAGTAATGTCAGTGTATCAACAAGAGAGTTGTAAATATTCAGGTTAGCTTAAGCTAGGCTAAAATGACAATGGTTGTCGTTGTCTCCGCCCCGTATTGAACCACGGGACGCGATTTATTCCGTATTGCTATAAATGTCTGACAGACACACCGATCACACACATATCAACAATAAGTGTAATAATAATGACCAAAACAAAACACGGAAATATTAGGGTCAGCTAAATTGTCGTTGCGGGACCTAAATAGGACCCCACGAACTGACGCTGTTGTCATGGTTACCTAGAGACGGACACTTCGCAGCCGCAGTGAGCTTCTATCAACCGGCGTCTTTTTAAAAGCCTGTGGTTGTGTGGAAGGAAAAACTCTGGAGTGAAGAGAGAAATTGTCCTGGCAGCAGGTTTAGTGGTGTTGATCAGATCAGCTTCACTCTGAGCCGTTGCATCGGATCAGAACTAAAACTGCTTCAGTTCCAGAGGAGCCAAAACTTTGGTCAAGCATTTTTCTTCTCTGCTTACTCAGCAGAAACACACACACACACACACACACACACACACACACACACACACACACACACACACACACACACACACACATACACACACACACACAGACAAATTTAGACGTTATGCTAATTTATACTGGATCAATAATAAGATCAACACAACAGGGAGGAAAACCTTTCAATGGAAACAATCAGATCTGGAAAAGATTTTTATTTTATTTCTGATTTCTGAATCAGGTGAAAAATTGCAGGACGCGATCCGGGCTGTAAGCTCATTATTACCCTATGGCGCCCCCTGGTGTAGAACTGCAGTACTGACTGTCCTTCCTCAGATCTCAAACAGCAACATGTTTCCTTTTCTGCAGCTTCTCAGCCACAGATGATGTGAGGAAGGCCGCTGAGCAGCAGGTCAGAGGTCAGCGCCTGGTTTGACCTTCTAGTTCCTCACCAAGTCCCTGTTCAGCTCTGCCGTCCTGCAGAACGCTTCGTGTCTCGCCTTCCGGAAGCTGAGTCTGTTTTTAGTCTCAGCAGGACCAACTGAACGGTCACTGAATGATAATATTTCTAGCTAAACATTAAAATCTGTCATAAATTCTGACCCATGTTGTTTTAAATGTTGTAACTTTTATACACTTCTATGTTAAATATAATTTACATGATGATTATTATTATTAATAATCATCATGTAAATGATTATTCATTGAATTTAACATGATTGTATATAATTAGTAAAGCTGAAGTGAAACTTTTAAGTGCGAAGCACGATTTATTTGGATAGTCTTTTATTTTGAAGAATGCTTAACAGGATGTGGTTCTGTCTTTTTTCAGTCTTGCTTCTGTTACTTTTTGGTTGCTAGGTAACGATCAGCTGTCACCGTTTTCTCCTCAATAAAAACTGAACAGAAATGTTGAGAAAATAGAGGTAAATCCAACTGGAGGATGTTGCGACTTTTTAAGATTTATATGTTATTAAGTATAATTTGCATGATAAGTGACTTGTTTACAAACAAATTATGCTTAACAGATGTTAAGCATAATTTGTTGGGAACTATTAATCCCAACGTTTCCCATTCCTTCATCTGTCCCGCAGCATGACACTGACCTGACAGAGTTTCACTGTCAGTCTGAACATCCAGGAGAATCTGAACCGGCCTGAAAATATCAGAAACATTAATAAAACGGCACAAAGATGTTGAGATTGTTATTAGAGAAATTAAACTAAATGATAAAATCTGAGAAGAATCTCACAGACACAGAAAACTTCAGGATAATCAGATTTTATTGGTTCAGTTTTGAGTTCAGAAACTTTTGTGGATCTGCAGCATTGAGAGCGACGAGCCGCGTTTCTGAGGAAACAGAAAAAACTAAAGTAAGCAATAAAAATAAAAGTTTCTTTTCATTTTTTTTTGTTCTGCTGACAACCAGGAAAAAAACATCATGCTTTTCTGTTTCCATGGTAACCACATCCAAAAGAAACCTTTCCAGACATGAAATGCATCTGTTCTCAGAGAATGATGATGATTTGACTAGACCGCTACACATTGATGGGTCAAAGGTAAAGAGGCCGAGCAACCAAACAACGTTCCCGGAAAGTGAAAAGAAATGTGTGAGAAGGTTCAGAGAGTATTGATGAAAAGCACTTTAAACCATCAACACGTCTGGCTCCTCAGAGGACAACAGGAGGCAAGATGGTAATGCATCAGAATGACCAGCAGGTGGCAGTAAGCTTCAGTCTGCTCCACCATGTTCTACCTGAGCAGCGAGGCGGGTCAGCGCTCCACACGCCTCCTTCACACACCGCCTCAGCGGCGCCCTCTAGCTGGAAACCATGGAAACAGTTGTACAGAGCCGTCAGTTTTCCAGATCTGGAGGAAAACAGGAAATCTCCGTTGTCTACGGGCCGTGGAGGGCCGCACAGTCGCAGGTCTGAAACATCAGCAGTTTGTGCCGTCAGCGCGTTGAACGTCTGAAGTTAGTGGCTCGTGTCGGTGAACTCACCGAGACTCGGCTCGTCTCTCCAGGCCTCCAGGCTCAGGGCTGGGACGGCGCTGCAGTGAACGAAGCCGGCCGGATACCGAGCCAGCCTGAAGGGATCCGCAGGAATCTCCTGGATGTCCGAGTTCTCACAAATGATCCGAGACAGAGAAGTTTTCCACAGCTGCTCCCGCTGCTGCCGGGTGAACACGCCGTCCGCCTCCCACCAAAACCTGGAGCAAAAACCCAAACACATGAGCAGCTTCGGCTTCAGCTTCAGGTTTTACACGAAGCAGAAATGTTTTCGTACCGATCTCCGTCACGCAGAAGCTTCATTTGCTTTCCGATCAGGCAGGCGAACAGCGGGCCGGTTCTGGAGCCGGGCAGGAAGTTTTCCACCAATCCTCCCAGCCAAACGTCGATGTTGTCAGGATGTTGGTATAAATGAAGAATCTTCTCAGCGACTCTGCGATCTCTCACGACTTCTGCCAGGTCGTCCAACGTCACGATGCGCTTCAGTCCACAGAAATCCCTCCAGTCGTTGTATCCTGAAAAGTCATTCCAGCGTCAAGTGGTCTGTCTGCTTTTCTTTTGAAATGAATTTAGATTAAGTTAGTGGCGTTTAGCAAAGGTTCAGACAGAGAAAACAATTCCAGCTGAGGTTCCTCAGGGCTGGGTTCTTGGCCCACTTTCATCCAGTACCTGCCTGCTCTGAACACATGAGATTATTACGGTATTTATCTGACTTATGCAGACGACTAGCAGGTTTATCTACCTGTGTTCACACTGGTTCTGGTTCTGCTCTGCATCAGAACCAGAACCAAACAGGGAGGAGCAGCATTCAGCTTCTATGCACCACAGATCTGGAACAAACTTCCAGAAAACTGAAAAACTGCTGGAACACTAAGTTGATTTGATCCATAATAAAAGGAACATCATAAAGTTTAGTCTGATTATCAGACATTTTTTCTACATTTTTGCCGTTTTCTTTCTGTTTGTTTTATTTTCTCCTAATCACATAAAACTCTTTGATTCTGCTTGTTGCTAAAAATATAAGATTGTAATAAAGTTGTCTTAACATTTGTCATTTTCTCTAAAGAGAAGTTGACAAATGAAACCCAAGTCATATTTTTATTCCCAATATTGGATTTTGGTAATAAAGTTGGAAATGTTACCTTATGAAAACATTTGTGTGTTGCGCTAACAGAGTATTTTAAACACCCCAACTTACAACTTGGCAGCGATGAAGAACTAATTAGATTCAGAGGAAATAAACTCCCTGACGGTTTGGTGGCAGCGAGCCGGCGACATGTTGAGTTTTATGTTTCACACCTAAAGAACGGCAGGAAGTCTCTTTGTTCTGAGACTGCAGAGAAGTCAGACAAACATGATTTATTTCAGAGAACTGCTTTGTAGGTTGAAATTCAGTGTTTTCCTGCAGCGGTGAGCAGCATGGAAATGCTCCAAAATGTCCTCCAGAAGCATTCAGAGACACAAACATGCAGCTTCTTTTAGAAACAGCTGCAGCGTCTTTAGTTTCAGGTTTGATTCTCCTGGTGCAGAAGAGGTTTCTTCCAGCCTCAGCGACTTTCACACGTTTCTCCCTGGAGCTGCAGGCAGATTTTCACAGAAGTGTTGCCGTCCCATCAGCTCCCCTTAACTACACAAAGATGCTTTTATTTCTACAACACCAAGCAGCAACACCTCAGACTGGTGGAAACTAACAGGCTGCATTAGGTGCTTCTATTAAGGATGTAAAACCAAAGATTTAAGCTCAGTTTTCTACTCCAGACTCTAAAATGTTTTTTTTTTTCTGTGGCGGGAATCAGGAATATGAAGGCTGCATAACTTTTCTTGGATCTGATCCCAGAGTTAATGTGTCCTGACAATAAAACATGTCTGTTTATCTGGTGGAGAGCAACAATATCCTCAGGGAGGAGCAGGCTGAGCAGCTGACTGATGAACCGCTAACTGCAGCGGGACAGAAAATAAATCCAGTGACTCCGTTTCAAGGTGGCAGAAGGAAGAAAACTCTGGATTCTTCACTAAACTTCAGAAAACAGAAAATATTAAGATTTATTATGAATTGGTGATTAAGGTATCCAGGAACTGAGTGGATTTCATCAGCAGCTGCTTACAGAAGCAGAAAGTTCAGTCATTTTTTGTTCATAAATGGTTCTGTACAGTTCTGGTTGTTGAGGCAACAAACTGAACATCTGAGGTCCAAACAGTAACTGGGTCCAACTGCAGCTGATTTGTTTATTAATTAAACATCCATATGTCTAAATATATACAAAAATGCAACATAAAGTCTCCTATTTTTTCACATCGCTGTGTTTATTAATGGGACAGTTTTATGTAAAATTATCATATTATGCTATTCCATCACCACAAACACTTCAGCAGTGTTGTTTTGATTCCTTCATGTTTGAGAAATCCTTTAGTCTCTATGGCAACCACTCAGCTGTCCAAAACACCTGGGTGGACTTAGCCCCGCCTTCGAGGCACAGCTCCTCCCCTCACTCAGCTCCTTCAGACTAGTCAGCAGCAATTAGCAAACAGCTGAGCTCATTATGGAGATGCTACTCAGAGCAATGCTGGTAAAAACATTAAAGGGTTAATAGAGGAGCCATGTTGGGATGACTTCCTAGAGGCGGAGCTTCAGAAAGAGCAGGAGTTTTTAAAGTGACAATTAAAGGAACAATTTCAAGGCTAAACCAGGAAGTAAAGTTTCTTTTAGGTCATATTTGATATAAACAACATTTTTATAAGGTAACACATTTTTGAAGGTAACAGTTACTTGACTGTTCCATAAAATGGTAAACACATAACACTGCCCTTTTAATATAATTTGGTCCATTCCTGGAAACCAGTGTTTTATTGACTGGTTCTGTTCAAGATGAGCCAAAGTGATATTTTGTGATGAGATCCTGACCAGGCAGTCCGTGGTCCCGCCCCCTCTGCAGGTTCAGGGCAGCCAGATCCAGGTTTTTCTGGGAGTCCAGAACCAGCAGCGACTCCGTTACCTCCTCCACAAGGAGGGAGTCCGGAGCCGTCACCGCCGCCGCCGTGGCAACCATGCCCCGCAAGGTCGGCTCGATGCCACCTGCACACACACGCAACAAACTATTCAAGTAAAATGTAAATAAAATAAGCCTACCCAGTGATGTCATAATGTTTTACAACAGGAAATTTACAATAATCACTTCCTGAAACTTCACAAATTAACATATTTTCTTTGGATATCAGTCAATATTATTGGTCAAAACTTGGACCACAAGAGCCCTGGTTGGTTAAATGAAGAACTCCTGTACAGCGTATACTTGCAGTACCACCTCGCCCAGACAAGGGGTCATTACTGAGCACACACACTTTGCATATACTTTCCCTATCATTGCTACCAAGTGGGCTAAGTGGAAAAAAAGCATGCAGCATGTTAGGAGAGCTTCCCAATCTGCTTTAGACTGGCTTCCCATGAGGGGTCCAGAATTTGGACCGCAAACACACAGGGCCCCTCTGGGTTGGTGGGCTCCCTGCGTTTGGACCCTCCATGGTAACAGAAACAACTACACACACACACGTTTGTGTGACTATCTTTGTGGGGACGTTCCTTTGACTTTCAGCGTTTCCCCTTGTGGGAACCAGATTTCAGTCCCCACAAGGAGCAGTGGGTCCCCACAAGGAGCAGTGGGTCCCCCACAACTTAGTATGTGTCAGGAAAATGGTCCCCACAAGGTATTGCAAGCAAACAAACACACACACCAAGGTTGGTTCAATGCCACTGGACACACACACAAGGAGCTCTGCAGCTTTCAATTAATACCAAAGAACATTCAAATGAACATGAATAAAGCAGCTTCTTTGGGAAAAAGTAAAACCAAACTAAAAAGCAAACCAGCTTCTGCTTAGAAACAGTTTGTCTTTGCTCAGTGGTGTCAAAAATGATTTATTAAAGCAAATCCAACAGATTTCTGTCCAAACTCGTCCTGCAGACTGATGGAAACAACTAGGAATTGTGGGTAAACTGGGCCAATCCTGCATCTTCAGCTTTAATTTGGTGAATTAATTGTGCAGGAATTTCTCCTGAAACTCCAGCTGACCCAAATACGACATCTCTTCCTTCCTGTGGCTCTCCGGAGGTTTCCATGGCTGCCTTAAAGGAGCGCACTGACCTTCTTTAACTATCCTCCAGGGACTGAAGAGTGCCTGCTGAAGTCTCAGGTGCGGGAAGCGCGGGTCTTCCTGGAAGCTCTCGTTCAGCCTTCTGAGGATCGGAGGAATGGTGCCATGGCCGAACCTGAAGGCCGCCGTGGCGAACACGTTGGAGGCCGAGGCGTCCACCGTCGGATCGTACCCGCCATAGGGCCCGATGTGACGTTCAAACGACTCCACACCAATTATTTTAGGGATATAATCTCTCATCGTTATTATCTGGAAGACAAATAAGAAAGACAAGGCATGGGAAAGACTGAAACTACTTCAAAGTGTCTAAATCGTTTTCCAAAGCAGGTTTTATTTGCTCCAAACCAATCAGACAAGATGACCATTTGACGCCGTGAGAGACAGGTGGGAGACGAAGATCACTCGCTTTGACTGAAAATGTCTGAAGAGAACTTTGATGTTCTACTCAGATTGTCTCACTTCTGGAATTTGGCAGCTGAATATCTCAAAGGTCTTTAGTAGGAGGGGATGATCTGGAAAGATCTAGGAACTTTAGAAAAGAAACTTCAACTCCTTAGTGTAAGAAAGGCTGTTTTCACACCTGATGGTCCAGTAGATCCGGTTCCACAGGAACCAGAACTCCACCATTTGCTCCACCTCCAGCTGCTGTGGTTCTCTTTCTCTCTGCTCTGAGTCAAACCAACCTGTTCCCCTGCTGGCCTGTTGGGGCCAGGTTTCATTAACATAAATCAGAATGTGCATGCTTCTGGTGGGGAAGGTGTTGTCCATGCAGAAGCTGAATATTCTGCTACACACTCAGTCATGGTACTGATGTCGTCTCCCTGTGGCTGGCAAATCCAGTCAGTTGCCTCAAAACAATGCTGCAGGGTTTCTTCTGCTCCCTCTAACCGTTTTTCACAGTTGGTTTTGCTACAGGTTGCCTCTGAACAAGGGGTTCACATTCTGAACAAGAGAAACACTGATCTGATTTACCCAGAGGAGCTCTGGCTTCATCAGGCTGTTGAGCCTTTTTAGGCCCTAACAGATGATGGAAGAAGAGATGACGCTCTCAAAAACTGCAGACTGACGATCTGCAGCATCTGATGCAAACCTGTGAGGATCTTAGTTTCCTCAAGAAGTCCAGTCTGCTCTGTTTCTTCTTGCTTGTGCATCTTGGCCGGATGGTTTACCGTCTTCTTGCCGCTTCTCTTGGATATTTAAGGCGACTGATTGTCCTGAAACATTTCAAGAAGGTTCTCTGTTTTAGGATGTTTCTGAAGATCTTCCACCAACATTAAACTGGTTTTGTTGGTGCAGCAGATTGCCAGTGTTCCAGTTTAGAACCAGAGGCCGACAGCAGTCTGTTATTAAGGCGTCTGACCTTTCTGTGTTTGTTCTTCATGTCGTGTGCTGGTCGCCCACTGACAGTCTGCTGAAAATAAAACTGCTCTACTCGCCTGGCTTCCTCAGTCTGACAAAAAATTACAAAAGTTTCATTGTGGATGAGGAAATGTGACCTTTCTGCTGTGCCAGAACACATTTCCACATTTAGTAAAGCAGTTTCTGTTTTTCTCTTAATTAGAGGTGCTGGCTGCTCTACCACATCAGCTCAAACTGAAATTATTAAAGAAATATTCTGTGTTTAAAAATAGCTGCTTTGAAAAGATGCTAGGTGACCTGCATCAAACATGCAGTTACCATGACGAGTTTCCACCCAATCAGGTCCAGTTTACAGATTTAATTAACTTAGGTAGACTGATTATGTAACAAAACTGTTTTTTTTTATTGTGCAGCATGTTGCTGTTCCTCTGTAGCTTCAAACCTCATCAGGCAGGTATCAGAAATAATAACTGACTGAATTCTGTTTCCTCGGTAAGAATGATGCCCCCAAATGGTAATTTTGATCTAGATTACCAGTTTGATTAATAATTGTCTAAGCAATTTTATTTATTCAAAGCTAAATGTAACTTAGTAAAGCAGAACACATTATGAATAAACTCAACATGAATTATTCTGCAAACAAAACATTACTGGGGTGTAGGTAAATATTTGAGCCTGTATGAAAATATTTAGTTAGAAAACTCAAACTTGAGCAGCCGTTATACTTTAACTGTACATTATGTCAAAACGTAGAAATTAGAGGATTAATATTTATATCCAACTCTCTGTTTTACTCACTCATTCAGGAATAAGTTGAGGAAAGGTTTCCAGTTTTCCCTCCTGCAGGATCTTGGAAACAATTTCCTGCTTTAGATGCAAAAACATTTCCATGTCTGACAAAAACAGAAATAATTCCCTCGCTTTTGAGAAAAGCCAAACACCTTTCATTCATGTTTCATTTCCGGTCCACAACTTGCTGTTGATTTTACGATTAATCTCCGTTTCTCCTGTTTGACACGTTACAGCAGGGATGCAGAAAACCAGCGTTCCCAGCAGGACAGAACAACTGGGAATCACTTCCTGCAGCAACAATGGGAGGAATGGTAACACTTTGTTTGATGGGTTGTGAATAAGACTGTCATAACACCGTCATAAACATGAGTCAGTCTTCATGAATATTTATGACTGCTGTCATAAATATTCATTCAGTAAATCATGACACTTTTAATATAAAGTTGACATTATTCAAAATGTCTTCGTTAGGACAACTTGACATTAACCAAGAAATTATGATCCGACATCAATTTGTTATAAAAGTTTTACTGATTTTTATGGTTAGCGCTTTAGGTTAACGTAGCTAACCTTTAGTTAGCGGTTCCATTTAGAGACCCAGACAGTCGGACCTTGTTTTATCGATACACACAAACACAAATCAGTCCCAGGTTTTTATTAAAGGGCATCAAACTAGTGAGGTTGGTGTGTGAGCTGCAGCGGTCCTGTAGGGGGCGCCGGACTCTTACCTGATGCAGGGCACCAACGATCTTGCGTGCCTCCTGGAACACGGCCTCGGGGCTCCAGTGCTGGTTGATGAGCTTCAGGGTCTCTGCGAGGCGGTTGTGTTCCCGGAGCCACAGCGTATGCAGCGTGATCAGAGGCAGGGCCTCGTTGACCCGGCCGTCTCCTGCCCGGAAACACTCCACTCCCTGCCCGCATGCCGACGGCGTCTCCGCTACAAAAGGCAGGTAAGGTCTGCCCTGCCGGTCCCGGAAGCGCCCGTTTACAGCCAGCTTCCCGTTGCGGCCGCAGAGGTCGCGGAGGTCGCTCTGCAGCTGTGGCGTGTGGCCGTACACCAGGGAGGCGTCAATGAAGGACGAGATGGCGTTCAGCTGCTGCCGCTGCAGAGCCCGCAGGATACCGGAGCCAGCCCTGGAGCAGCAGGCCGGCGTGGAGCGATGGAACGGCATGCAAAGGGAGTCCTGAGTCTGAGAACCAGGCACACGCCACAATGTAATCAGATTACATAATATACTCACTGATCTAAGAACGGATTCCAGTTCTTGGAGTTTTGAGCAGAATCACCTGGACAGGGAAGCAGGGATGCAGGTTTTCACACGACGAGCGGCAGTCCTGCTGCACCCAGGAAGCGGCTCCGCTGAGGCTCTGCGGCGTCAGGGTCACATCGTGGTCGATGTACTGACCCCAGTCCACCAGCAGCTGGGAGTACGCAGCATCTGCACCCTTACAGGAAGTCCTCACCACCTCCCTGCTGACACGCCGCGGCTGCACACACAACGTCCATCACACACAACACCCATCACACAGAGCCAATCAGCACTCAGTCTATCATCACAGCCAATCAGAGAGCTGATTGGCTCTCTGATTGGCCAATCAGGTGAGAACACCCGGAGGTTAAAACCAGGTCATTTAAAGATGTAACATTTATAAAAATATTCTTAGATGTTTGTTGAAATTGTCATCATGTCATGCAAACAATCAGAGCAAGGAGGAGGGTCTTAGTGCTGTCAATCATCCCCTCTTGCTCTCTGCTGTACTGCAGCTAACATAGCCTGTTGTGGATGCTAAAGCTAGTTAGCAATACCACGGATGATGGCAGATAAAAGGTTTTCCTGTGACTTATTTCTTAGCTATTCAGCAGCAAGTACATGAGGATGATTGACAGCACTAGGCCCCGCCTCCCGGTTCTGATTGGTTGTTTTTGCTCAGGGAGGAAATCTATATTTTCACCGCTCCCCACCGTGGCTCGTATTCATTTCAGCCAATCGTTTCCTGCCTGTCGGTCTGGCTCATAGTCCAGCCGGTTTCCGTGGGCCTTATCGGACCGCCGCGGAGCGAACCGGACCGCCGCGGAGCCCCGGCTCTACCTTCACTCAGATTACCGTGGGAAGCTGGGATCCGTGATGGAGCCGCTGGGGGTCCCAGCCTCTGGGTTCCTCCTCTCCGTCCTCATATTCAGCTGGAAGCCATCGGACCAAAGCCGTGTTGGCGGCGCCCCAGTCAGGATTCTGTCTGACAGAACGAAGAAACCAGCTGCTTCACTTTAAACCGACAGATTCAGCAGGAAATATTTCAATCTAAACAACATTTAACCCGATTCATCCTGACAGAATGCAGTAAAACCGTTAGAGCAGCTAATCACCGTAAACCTCCATCAGCTACCGAACATTAGCATGCTAACGCTTTCATATTTCCCATCAGCCACTTCAATTTAAAGGATGATGGTAATTTTTTAAGATGGCTGCCATATTTGAGCCTTTTAAACTAGTTATTGTCATAAAATGTTCCCCATTTTCATGACTTCATGAACTTTATGCCTCAAATATTTTCTACTTTGGTCATAAAACTTTAATAAAATGCACCAGAATCAGAAACTGATGTTATTCAAATATTATCAAGTCTCGCACCGGAAGGACAAGATGAGGAACAATCGACTTAATGGTTAGCATCCTGCTAATGTTTTATATGCTTTAGGGTTAGCGCCTGCTAACTTTTATGTGTTTAAAACGCTAACGCTAATGTTCACAATCTTTTTAAAGTAATGCTAATTGCTTTATGTTTTAGCAGTTTAGTGTTAACTCACAATAATTTTTTTAGGTGTTTAGTAGTTTAGTGTTCCTGTCCAATCAGGATCTCTGGTTGTTTTTTAGGGGTTAGCATCAAATGCTGGATCTCACTGGTCAAACCCTTTAGCTTGTCTGTCCTAAAATCTGAAGCTGGGAATTTATTTCAAAAGAACAGCTGAAAGCTTCACTTTTACTGAGTTTTACTCCACATTCAGTTGTTATTTCTCTTTGCTGTAATAATAAAATCTCCTGACCTGAAGCATGACCCTGCGTCGCGGCGGTTTTGCTACCTGTTGTTGCAGACTCCTGATATGCTGCGGTATTTGTCATGATGACTTCCTTCACAGACGGCTGGATCCGTTCCAGTCGGACACTGAGACAGCTCTGCAAGCAGCTCCAGATTTTTCCGTGACAAAAGCTCTGACACAAGCAAAACAATGAAGTCACTGCAGCTCAGCGACGCCGCAAAAGAGAGTTAAAATGTTTTACTTCATGGTTTCTACATGATTTTGGTAGAGCAGCTAGAAATGAAAGAAACGGATTAGAACAATGGCCATACCTGATGCTGTGAAGTTCCTGTTATATTTCTGCTTTGCTGCATTTTTCAGGATCTGCAGGGCGGCGTGGAAAATCTCCCCAGACCTGGAAATCTCCTTAGTCTGAGGCTGGAAGTGAAACCTGAACCCATGGCTGCAGAGAGGAGTTGGAGGTTAAAGGAGTTTCATTTTCATGTTGTGTTTGGCCCGGTGGTTGTCTGGGCTGGGTACCGCTTGCTGGAGGCGCCGTCAGCATCCTGAGGAGACGAGACCACAAAGTCTCTGAAGGAGGAAGCTGAAACGAAAAACACAGAACTTCAGACCCTAGAGCAGAGCCTACATATTTTAAATTAAAATGATTTACTTTCTTGATCTTGTGATTCATTTTGCAAAATGGCTGCCATGGTTGTAACAGAGAATAAATGTAGCAGCAGCTATTACCAGTGGTGGGCAATGCTAACCAAATGGTTAGCTTCAATAACTAGCTGAACTAGAATCTCAACTCTGCTAATGCTAAACCAACAGGAAAATTAGCAGAAATTAATGCTAAACCACTAAACACAGATCTATGCTGATCTATTATACAAATAAAAAATTAAATACGACCAAAAAACAGAATATTATGCTGTTAAATCTCAGTCTGGATTATTTTCTTCACTTTTTTCACAGTTTTCATTCTAGAATTTTAATTTGTCTGCTAATTAAATTCTGCAGGAAATTAGATTAAATATTTCATATTTGAAACTTAACAAGGATAAACTTTTTTAATCGAGACTCAAACCTTTTAATACAGATATAAATAAAAATATGAGTCTCAAACCTGAACGTTTTCTTTCTCTCGCTGTATTAAATAAAATTCATATGAAATATTTACTCACAGCTGAACGTGGAAGGAGTCGGTGGAACGTCGCAGACCAACATCACCAGAAGAGCCAGATGGAAACATTTCTTCGTCTTCATGGCTCCTCTGCGTCCGGCAGCAGACGGGTCTTTATGTGAGACCTGAGGCAGGAAGCGAAACGTGCAGCAGGTCAAAGGTCATAGCACCTGACTCCAGAGGGGCTCTTCATCTCACATCACTGAGCCGGCTGTTGCTTTTACCTCTGCACGTTTCTGAGGAGACATCTTGATGGGCTGTTACCGTGACGACGCTGCAGGAAATCATGGCGCCGCAGTTTCAATCCGCGAGTCGCAGCACTCTGGATCCATCCAGGTTTTCTCTCTCTGGCTGCTTCCAGAGGACAAGATGCCGTCCAGAACCAGCAGAACCAGCAGAGCTGATGAGCTGCAGCTGTTTAGAATACAGCAGAAACCTGCTTTTATTTTCCCACATTAAGGAAATTCTGCTGCAACAGCAGCAAAGAAACAAAAACTAAATAAAAAACAAAATAAAGACTGAAAAACACGGCAGCGCATTGATTCAACACAAATGGTGTGCAGCTAATCTGGTCCAGAAGATTGAGGTAAAATAAATAAAAAATATATGTATTTGGGCATCAAATAGGCAGATTGTTTATATAAGTATGAAACTGGAACAGCAAACATTATATTCAGAATTAAAACTTGTTCAACACCAGCAGGGATGTGAATACTTATTGAGTTTGCTTGGAGCGAGACAGTTTAGAGTCCAACAGGTCAGGCAGACTGACAAAAACACAAACTAAATCCTAAAAACTAAATTAATCCACATTAATCCAACTGTGGGCTAAAAGCTAAAGGCTAGCTGCTTTTAGCACGACAGTCTAACTACAGCAGAACTACAACTGAACTACAGCAGAACTACAACTGAACTACAGCAGAACTACAGCTGAACTACAACTGAACTACAGCAGAACTACAGTGAAGTTACAGCGGATCGGTCCTGTGACGGCTGGCTGGGTCTGGAGTGAACCAAACCGGTTACCATAGAAACTCCTCCGTTATCCCTGAAATGCTGGCGGAGCAGAGTGCTTGAAGGTGATGCGGGGCGTAACGCTGACAAAACCTCTTGATGTGATGACGTCATCAGAGCGTCAGGCTGGGTTACTTAGCAACACATCAGGCCGGATGGCGGCGACAAGTTCAGCTTCACGGCTTTAAATTAACTGTAAAGAATTACAGCTAGTTTACAGCATTTCTTTATAATATTCATAAATCATCATCCAGTCAGTGAAAGTTTCTGAAAGATGAAAAACAGCACTGAACCTTTCTGATTTTAATGTTTTAGTGAAAATAATAGTTACTGCAGCAGCCAGAGCTGGCCATCAGGAAGATTCAGCAGCAAAATATAGACTCCATAAAAATGGTGGATATAGCAGAAAATAAGAGCCATAAAATAAAAATAGGATGTTGATGTTTTCATGAGGCGAGTATTAGATTATAAAAGCATCAGAATCCAGATTAATCTGGTAAAACAACAAAATGCTGACAGTTAAAATTAGAGATCAACTCTGCAAACTTTCATGTTCATCAGAATCTTGGAACACATTTTAACAAATTTACTTCTGAGAATAACTTAAACTGTTATTCTCAGAATAAAATCCAGAATATTTTATATTAATAGTAGTTATGTGTAAAATGGAGAAACAGCAGCGAACATTAAGAGACGACAGATTTTTATAAAGATAATTATAAACATTAATCAGTTGAAGTTTTTAAAGCAAAAAGAAGTTTTAAAAAATGGAGCAGTTTTATACATTTAATAAAATTAATGTCAGTAATAAGCAGATAAACATGAGCTATAGGCAGCTGGTCTGTTAAGTTTGCTTTCTTTATTGAAACGGCAGAAAATATGTGATTTATTGGTGAAAAATTGATTATTAATGAAGCAACAAAAAAATGAACATTAACAAAGTGGAATTTCTTACAAAAGTGTTTAATAATCTGCAGTGAAATAATCTGGAACAAAGTAGAAAAAGAGTCGCTTCGATCGGCCAATCAGACGGAAACATTTCAGCTAAAAACACAAACAGGAAGAAATGGAGACGGATTCCCGTTTGTCTCCCAGCCAGAGGAAGAACAAAATGCAGAATCTTCAGAGAGTTCTAGTTGAGGCGGATCCAGCCGGTTCCGTCTGACCCAAATCAGTCCCAGGAGTTCAGCAACATGAATTGTTTCAGAAAATATGACCAGAATTGAACCCTTCTGGCTTCTTGGCTGGAACTGATGTTTTCCTCCGCCGACGTTTGATCCCGACACAAAGAGTCAGCTTTATTCAGCCTGCTGCCAGACTCAAACAGCTCTGCACCGGCGGCAGCGCGTTCCCGTCAGCTCTGCTCTGCATCATGTTGCTTCCAGTAAAATAAACTCTTTCAGCTGATATAGTCTTTATGATGAATTAATCTAAATGTTTGGAAAAACAATTAAAATGTTTGTTTTATAATCTAAAGAATAAATAAAGCAGCCACTTCCTGTTACAGGTTTTAGTTTACTAATATTAATCAAATTATTTATTATGACAATTATTACACTGTCATTACGTGGTAGTAATAACCTGCAGTTAGATGTTAATAATTCATGTATTATGAAATAATAAACCAGAGTTATTAGTTTATGACGTAACAATCACCAACATTAGACCAGAAGCAGCTGCAGCTTAAAAAGTCTGAATTTTATTGATGAATCAGCATCAAATCAATATTAATGTTCTATTATTTGCTCGCTAGTTATAATTTTATTAAGATATTTCATGATATGACCCAATATTTAGTTTTGTTTCTGCATCTTTATCCCTCGCTGCTGTAACAGGAAGTGCTCTCCGACCCAACCTGAAAATATTCTCTGTCATGTTCCGGTCTGGATAAAAACCATCTATGTGAGGATAATCTACCTTTACAGACGTTTATAGAAAAACATCCAGGAACAGGAACGTGTCTGGTGAGCTACAGGAACAGGAAGTCTAGCTGCTGATGTGCGTGGCGAGGCTCTGGCTGCACAGGAAGCCGGGCTCCAGGGACGCCACCTTGGCAGCGATGAAGGAGTGGATGCAGTGGAGGACCGCCGTCAGGTTGGCAAACTCCAGTTCCTGACAGCAGAAGAAGAATCACAACACAATCAGAACTCAAGATTTTACGTTTTAAATTTAATTTAGTCGCCATTTTTCTTCACAAAATGGAAAAAATTTGACTTTATTTCCATTTGAAACAATAAAATCTTCTAAAACTCTAAGAATCACTTATTTTAATAGTTGAATCATCAAATATCTGTCAATGCGCCCAGGAAAAACCATCTTAGCACTACAGCATAAAAACAGAAATAATAAACATTTATTTGTAAATATGTTTATATAAAGTCTTACAAAAAAGCTAACAGTTAAATAGTAAACCTTTTACTACTACTGTACATTTTGAGTGTTTTACTTCAACAAACCAGTTTAATGTTAATAAAAAAAAATGTTAGCATTTCCAACTATCCTACAGATTAAAATTGTTTATGGAAGTTAATAACTCATTTACTCTAAAACCAGAGAGAAAACAGGCTTTCTTACCTTCATTTCTATTTGGTTGCTGTCAGCGTTCTTAAAGAGTAGCTTGACTCGGGTTTTTCCATCGTCAGATGAGCCTTTCAGCTGAGAGAACTTGTATCTCCACAGAACAGCCTGCAGGAGGAGAGCCAGGTTCAAACAGAACGACTTACAGTTTCACCACCGAGACGCTTTAAAAACCCGGAGGAAAACAACCGGGGGGGACGCTGGTGAACGACTGCTGAGGCGTCAAGGCTGTTCTGTCGCTATAGATACCACAGCCAGGAAATAACATGGCTGGAGGACAGAAGGAAGAGGAAGTGGATTACCTTTGAAGTCACGTCTGAGCAGCTAAACCCGGATCCGAAATCCAGCGTGAAGCTGAGAACGCTCCCCTGGCTGCTGCACATGTAGCTTTTAGACTGAGGAGAAGAAGAAATGGACTGCCATTAACCAACTAACCATTAGCCAGCTAACCACACCGCTAGCTCAGCTAGCACCGCCATTAGCCAGCTAACCACACCGCTAGCCTAGCTAGCACCGCCATTAGCCAGCTAACCACACCGCTAGCCTAGCTAGCAATGCCATTAGCCAGCTAACCACTATACTAGCTCAGCTAGCACCGCCATTAGCCAGCTAACCACACCGCTAGCCTAGCTAGCACCGCCATTAGCCAGCTAACCACACCGCTAGCCTAGCTAGCACCACCATTAGCTAGCTTACAGCTTCACTAGCCCAACTAATGGGGATCTTAAACAGTAAAAGATAAACAATAAACCCCCTGCTGAGCAAAAAACTCCACACATCAACCTAAACTATTTTCAAAGTGCCGACTAATTACACATCTAGTGACTTTTTATCAGTAAAATGACCAGTGACAGATCTTACTTAACTTAAAATAATTATTGAGACTGATTATTACCATCTTGGTCTCAATTATCTTTATTGACTGTGAATTAATTTTAATACTGAAAAACAAACAAATATCCTTCAAATTATTTTAATAAAGATCAAAGAAAGGAGGAAATTCATCCTTCAGATTTATTTTAATTAATTATAGCATTTTATTATCTGTACAGAGACGTAAAACACGAAAATCAAAAAAATGATGTAATTAAGATGTAGATGATTTTCTGTGACGATTCAGGTCAGAAAACCTGAACATGTGTAAGGACTCCTCCGTCTGCCGGCAGAACACAGTAAGAAAAGATCGACTGAAACAGATCCTTACTGGTTATGATATTCAACAAGGAAACATTATATTATTAACAGGCTATAGGACTGGAAAAAAAAAAGAATGTCCTTAAACACCATCATCCAGTGAAACCAGTAAAAACTCTGGCAAGTAACTGGTGAAGAACAAAGTGGAGGTAAAGTCAGAAATATGATAAATCTCATTAATATTTCTGTTCAAACCGATCTGAACGGGTCTGAGACGGCAGCTAGCCAGCAGGGCTACTTCCTCGTTTGATTTCATTTCTTGCGTCGCGGTTTGATTTTGGGCCGCGTCTCCTCGGCTGGAAGACGGTCTGGCTGTTCGGATTCCTCTCTGTGCGTTTCTGCACACACACTCTGAGGAGGCCTGGAGATTTTAATTATGGAGTGCAGTGAGAGCGGCAGGCAGGCAGGAGTCGAGCCATGAAGGAGCAGGAAGCCGCTGCTGCTTCTTACTGTCACCAGGAATGAGACGCTGAGCTGTGACTGTGCTTCACTAATTGGAAAGGATTTAGCAACATTTCCTCTTTAAGGAAATCTGCTTAGCACATTCTGACAGGACTGGATGAGAGTGGGAGCCCAGAAATAAAACCAGGAACACAAACATCTGCTCTCACTCCTGAAGCAGAAAAAGGTTTTTCAGTTAATTGTGTGTTTTTATACCAGCTTCCGTTCAGTGACCAGGAATTGTTGAGGCTTGCTTTGGTTTTGCATCATGCAAACATTTGATTCCTCAGTTCAGCAAGAACTGAGGAATGCAGAATAAATTCATAAAGTTGTCGTCTCATTAAATGCAGAAACATGGAGAACGGCAGAATGAAGCTTCTGACAGATCCGGCTGCAGAACTTCACGTTCTTCCTCAGATTAAAACACTCTGATGGCTGCCAGAGCTGCACGGCAGAACAGACCAGAACCAAACCAGAATGAACCAAACCCAAACCAGAACGGACCAGAACCAAACGGACCAGAAGCAAACCAGAATGAACCAGAACCAAACCAGAACGAACCATCTTAAAACAGTTTCTGTCTGTCCACTCTGCAGGTCATAAACATGTCCAGGGTTAGCTAAAATGCTATGGCTAGCTGGAATGCTAAGGCTAGCTGAAATGCTAAGGATAGGGGGAATGCTAAGGTTAACAGGAATGCTAAGGTGAGCTGGAATGCTAAGGCAAGCTGAAATGCTAAGGTTATCTAAAATGCTAAGGTTAGTGGGAATGCTAAGGCTAGCTGGAATTCTAAGGCTATCTGAAATGCTAAGGATAGCAGAAATGCTAAGGATAGGGGGAATGCTAAGGTTAGCAGGAATGCTAAGGTTATTTGAAATGCTAAGGTGAGCTGGAATGCTAAGATTAGCGGGAATTCTAATGTTAGCCGGAATGGAACAAACGGAACATTTTAGGAAACGTTTGGATCCGTTTCAGGTTGAACTGATTCTGTTTGCTGTCCCGGTCCGCGCCGCCTGCATGCCGGCGCTCACCCCAACTCGTTGCACCTCCAGGAACACGGCCCTCTGGAAGGACTTGTCCCAGGTTGCCAGGTCTGAGGCCAGCTCCACCCTGAAGGTGTGGCTCTGGCCGTGGCCCACCAGGATGCTGAAGCAGAGCGGGTCGCCGTCCGGCTGCTCCGGGGAACCATGCAGACCCAGGAAGAGCCGCGCCTGCAGCCAGCAGTCCTCAGCCAGCCATAGCTGCAGCAGGAGGGGAGAGCATCACCTGATCAATAACCTGATCTATAACCAATAAACTCCCATTATTACTGAATTACATGATTTATTACTTAATTTTTGCCATATTTATAAGACGTCACAGTAAAAACCTAAATATTTAGCTAATATGCAAATTCACTCACCGATAACAGGAAGTGGACTACCAAAATAAAAGCTGGTTCTTCAGAACTTCTTTAGCATCGTTTCTTTTCTTGTTTTCTTATTTCCTGTTATAATAAATAATCCTGTCAAAATAAAACCAGATGAGGCCAGACTGCTGAACCAGACGGTCATCAGTATTCAGTTTCAGCTTTTATTTTGGTAGTCTGCTTTCACTTATTGACAAGGTGAGTTAGCATATTAGCTTTAGCTTGCTATCTAAATGTTTAGCTTGCTAATAAATATTTAGTTTGAAACTGTAACTTTTATAAATAAATGAATAACATGAGGAAAACAAACGTCTCAAAAAATCTGGTTTCAGTTTTTCCACAGAATAGATCCTGATTTACAGATCACAGCGAGAACAGGGAACCCGACTCGGTGCTGATCCGACTCACCTTATGAACCTTGAAAAGAACCTCATAGAGGTTGTATGTAGTTTCAGGTTTTCCCCAGTCGGTGGCGCTGACCTGAGAGAACATCAAAAGGTTCGATGAGCTTCAGAAACAAAAACATTTCTGACCTCCGTCATTTAAGATCCTGAATAGCGTTCCGGCTCGGAGTTCTTGGTACCGGCGGCCGTCTGAAGATATAAAAATATGGCCCTCTCAGTGCCAGGAAACTGAAGGCTAAACTCCTGCAGGGGGCGCTGTTCTCTGGAGACTCACACACCCAGCCCATGTGGACGATCTGAGAAAACAGTAAATACTTTATTACTTTCATCTTAATTAATGAATTTTTAATAATTTGAATATTTAATGACTAAATCCGATCTAATTGGACAGGAAGCAGCTGCTTACCTGATCATCAGAAGAAGATGATTTATTCAGCATTTTAATCTGCAACAGAAACAGACATGAAGTTATCAAAGTGTCTCATTAACAGCTTTTATTTCTAAGATTGTTTTGGTCTCAAAGTAGCGAGGGTCAGCTTCCTGTTCCAACATCTAACCCAAGGAAAGATCAAATCTGAAGAAGATCTGCTGATTTCTGATTAGGTAGGAAAAAGTTTTGAGTGTTTGGCTCCGCCTCTTTTGGGGGCGGAGCCATCGACAGAACAGCCTTAAAGAGGCGGAGCCTTTAATGATTTGTTTCTGTTAAAGGGAGTTGGGTAGCTGTCTCCACCCAGAGAATCTATTTAAGAGCTGCAGGTCATTAAAAGAAGCGCTCCCGTCTCTCCAAAAGCAGCACAACAATTAGATCCTGATTGGCCGTTTAGTAATCACGCTCATGGTGTCACTAATTAGCCGTGAATTAACGAGCTTTTAAACATGGCAGCTGTGAGCAGGATCGTCAGAATAATCAGAGAGAGACGAGGAGCTGCTCGGCACTCGCTAATTATCAACAAGACGAGTCAATGACGATCCATCAGAGCCTGGTTAACAGACACATCAGACCCAACGAGCCGATCTCAGAGCTCCGCCTCCGATCTGGACTCACGCTCTCCTGCGTCAGCTCGCCAATGTTCGCAGCGATCGCCTGCAGCCAGTCCAAACTTTCTGCTGCCGAGCAGAACTGCAGGACGCTGCAGCTGGACGTATCCGGGGAGAACAGCTCGAAGCTGTTGGACCTGGAGGAGGGGTCAGAGGTCAGAGGTCAACAGGAACAAACAGCCGCAGTTAACTTAGTAAACAAGCAGATTTTGATCTAAACGTAATAAAAACATTAAGAAGAAAACGACGAGCCAGCAACTCTGAGCAGAAATAAACCCAAAAGCGTGACCTATGACCTTCATCAGACTACCTGCAGACGCTCCCAAGGTCACGGATGGCCTAGCTAAAGTTCAGGACCCAGCTGGATTTAGTTTCCTCTGTTCCTGTTAAACTCCTCCTACACCAGGTGTCTTCAGCGTCATGGAGGCTGACGCTGTAGCAGTCAGTCTTACGGCAGTAGAGAGGATGCCTCTGACTAAAGATAGTCTTGACACACTAACATCCCGCAGTAACAAGTCCTGGTTGACTCCACCAGCTGTTAGCTCGCTCTACTAATCCACCTTCTTTGCTTTTATTGCCTCCTTTTCCAACTTTGGCTCATAATGACGGTTTGAGCATCGGGATGCTAATCAGCTGCTCCTGGTTGTAGAAATGATCAAACATATCAAAACAACTATCCAAAAGTAAAAACCTAAAATCTTCTTGCTGCATCCTGAACCAGAAGAAAACATTCAACCAATCTGAGCTAACGTAGCAGAGCCGCTACCCCATGCTGCCGCCATTAGTCGAGCTAAGCTAGGAGGAACTGCGACCACCATTCCTATCAGCTGCAAGAGGCTAAGAGAAGAGATTTACCAGCAGGATTAAATTTCTCCAGAGGGCTGATGAGGTCGTCTGAGGGGATCGGGTTCGTTTACAGATGGTGAAACTTTGTGACATTTAATTTGGGTTTTTTCTCGCTGCTGTGACCTCTGACCTCTCAGCAGGCAGAAGGAGGCCATGCAGACAAATAATCTGACAGCTAATTACCCAGACTGCAGCTACTGGAAGCTTCTCGCTGTTTTTTTTTGTTTTTTGTTTTTGTCCCCTCCAGGGGGTCCTTTTTGTGGGCTCTAGTGTCCCTTATACCACAGTAGGCTGACAGGAAGGGGGGAAGGAGAGGGGGGAAAACATGCGGCAAATGTTGTCGGGTCCGGGAATCGAACCAACAACGGCCGCGTCGAGGACTGAGGGCCTCCAAACGTGGGGCGAGCTACCCTCTACGCCACCTCGCTGTTTTTAACAAATCCTCCGAAGTGTCACTGTAGCCGGTTCATTAAAACCACCCGCTCCGGTGGTGGTTTTGGCGCCGACCCGGCGCCAGGCCCAACGGATCTCTGGGGCCGGTTCTGGACAGAACAGGAGGCCTGGCTTCTGTCTGCCAGCAACAACTAAACAAAACCTGGACAGTTAAGGCCCTCAGATTGTTTACATATTCCTCAAATTACAGGACAAAATGGAGCAGCAGAGAATTTTCATTTAGATTTATTGATTAATTCTAAAAATATGAACAGCTGCAGTTTTTTATGTGCATCTTTCGTTTGTTTTAAGAGCTGTAAACTCAGTATTTCAGGTTTTCTTTCGTCTGCTTTAGTTTAAATACGGATTAGATTAGATTATCATTATAGTGAGGATTTTATCATCCATGTCGACCCTGATAGCTAATAATGTAGCATTGATGCTAACATATCTGGGTGTTAACTGGAAGCTCCTCTGTTGGGATAGCGATGGCTGAAATAAATCCATCAGAATTGGATCGTAATCACACAGCGTCTGCATCTCAGAGTGGCTGCTCTGACCTTTGAACCCATTCTGTCTCTGCATCAGCGTCAGAGAGTCAAACAATGAACCGACTCTGACCCCCAGAGGTCAACGGCATAGCCGTACCTCAGCTTATCGCTCCCGGCTCGTCGTCTGGAGACTCTGGCCATCCGCAGCGGCAGGCAGACGGCGTCCAGCCAGCGCTTCTCGTACTTTGGCTCATTAGCTGAGGGCGAAGGGGGCGGAGCCTGAGGGGAAACAGAACAACCAATCAGCTTCCAGTCCAAACCATCATCACTAACTCGTTATTATTGCTTACTGCAGGGTGGAAAACAGTCTATACAATAACACTGGAGAAACTTCAAATATTAAATTAAATCAGTTTATTATGTTTAAAGTTTATCTGGCCACACTAATAATATTTCTCTTTTTCCTTTAATGCGTGTCACCTGATTGGCTGCTGAAGCAGGTAATTACAGCTTTAAGTTCACTCTGAGCTCAGCAGAATTTTCACAGACTGTAACAAATGATGGCAGCCAAACCCTGAAAGATTATCATTATGATCAAACTATAATCATCTGCAGCTCGTATTTACAGACTGATCCGGTTGAAACAGTTCGCTGCAGGGAGGCAGATGCAGAACGATAAACAGTCTGGAGGCTCAACATTACCGATTAGCAATTAGCCGTTAGAAGTTAGCCACTAGCGATTAGCAATTAGCCGTTAGCGGTTCTGCTGGCTGGAGCCTGCTGACCTCAGCTCTGTGCTGATGAACAGATCGTTTCACATCGTCTGAAGAGCCGACAGCTAACAGGAAATCCTTGATCTGACCTGCTGTAGTCTCACAATCATTTCAGGGATTTATGGATTCATAACAGGGAGACAAAATGTTCCAGCGGCGCCACGAGCTGGACTCGGGTCGTACTCTGAAACCTTGGGAGGTTCTGCTCCAGCAGTTGGCAGCGGACCGCTAACAGGACCGCTACGCTAACTCTGAGGTCCCTCACCGTGTTGTTCCCGTTCAGATGGAAGCCGCTGTCAAAGAGCGGAGAGGAGACCCGGTTCTGGTCCAGCCCAGGAGAACCTGGGCAAGAAAACAAGAGAATCAGAGGAAATTTCACCAAAATACAACAAAAACAGCAAAGATAAATCCTGGAGCGAAGTTCTGGTCCAACCTGCCTTCATCTCCAACAACGTCAAGCTAAAAGTCACTGTGCAGAACCACAGCAGCCATTTTAAGGCTGGACTACAGAATAAAATTAATCACTTTCAGAACCAAGAAAATCCCAACATGCTGATAAACATGGCTGCTGGTTCTGGACCTCGCTCTAGAACCCCAAAGTGTCTTCAGTCAGAGGCCACTTCAGAACCGCTGTAACACAGACCTCTACAGGAGAGCCTTTCACTAAAAACTTGGATAATCTGAATTTCAATGTTTCATCAATTATTGAATTTGATCAAATTCTAAAGTTTCCTTCATCTGATCCGGATCAGAACGCCAAACTCAGACTGAGGGAGGAAGAGGAGAGGACGACCAATCAGGCGTTACCGAGCGGCAGCTTCAGGAAGGACGGGACTTCGCTCAGGTAGCGGACGGTGATGGTGACCTCATCACCCGCAGTTCTCAGCAGGTGAACCTGCCGGAAGAAACACACCTGTCAGGTGAGACGGAGAAAACCTTCATCTGCAGCAGCAACGTCAAAAACCGGTTAGGAACCAGTTCAAAACCAGTTCAAAACCAGTTCAAAACCAGTTAGGAACGAGTTCAAATCCAGTCAGAGAATCAGAGGGAAGTAAATGAGCAGCTCTCATGGCGGCTATTCAGAGAAACGCTCATCAGCTGCAAGAGGAGCGAGAACAGATGTTATGATGATGGTGGTGATGAAGATGCTGAACTGAACCAAATGAACTGAAACATCTGGAGGAGATCCATCAGAACTAGGTGAGCTTCCTGGTTATGGTTAAATTATTTTAAACATGCCAAAAACAAAATCCTGATTCTCATTTTCTACGCTTCAGAATCAGTTTAAAAATTAAAAACAAATGTCAGCCTCCATTTTGTACGTAGGCCAAAATCACTTTTAGTCACTTTTTTTTAATTTATTAAAGAAATAATGTGAATATGATTATTAGCCATTATTATTATTGCTTGGTGGACAGAAACAGTAGAAATCAAACTTACCACTTCCTGGTGGGTGCAATGCTCCACGTTAATGCCGTTAACCTGCAGGAGAAACAGAGAGCAGTCGGCCATGTTGGAGGAGTTACAGTCAGTTTACCTGCAAACTGAATGAGATGAAACCATGATTTTTTGGACAAAGAAACGTTTCCAGGTACAGAGCGACTGACGGATCTCCAGTTAGTTTCTGATGACGAACAACATGTAGAGAAAAACGTCCAACTAAAGCAAATCATCATCCACCGCTTCCCGTCAGACTACAGGAAACGGGCGAGGTGAAGCAGGAAGTGATGTACTGACCTGCAGCACGGCGTCCCCGACGAACAGTTTCCCCGTCTGATCGGCTGTGGGTAAAAGGTCGGAGGTTAACGTAGCGGTTAGCTAACGATAATGATATGAAGCAGTCTGTCGGAGGTTCTGGTCCGGTTCTGGGTCAGTACCGGTATCTAATAGTTTGAACCCACAGAACCTTTCCACAGAGCACATTAACGCCACTCACCGTTACTATGGCAACTCTGTACAGCTGACTGCCTGTTCTACCGCAGCAGACAGCCTGGCTAATCAACCGCTGCTTTAGTAGAAAATCATTTAGTCATTTTTAGAATCATTTAAAGCATGTTTACATTTAAAGTTTGGTATTTTACCAGCAGATGTTTATTCTGAATAAAAACATTAATAAAGAAATTAATCAAGATTTAAAATCAGAGCTGGTGGATGAAAAATCACAAAACACAAAAACAGAAAAACCTTCAGACCTGCAAAAAAAACTAACTTACAGAAGAAAAGAGAATAAAACTAAATACACCCCTAAAACTAAGTACACCCCTAAAACTAAGTACACCCCTAAAACTAAATACACCCCTAAAACTAAGTACACCCCTAAAACTAAATACACCCCTAAAACTAAATACACTCCTAAAACTAAATACACCCCTAAAACTAAATACACCCCTAAAACTAAGTACACCCCTAAAACTAAATACACCCCTAAAACTAAGTACACCCCTAAAACTAAATACACTCCTAAAACTAAATACACCCCTAAAACTAAATACACCCCTAAAACTAAGTACACCCCTACCGCTCCCATTTAGGGAGAATTCTAATAAAATGCCCTGATTCATTTATTGTTAATTCTGGTTAAGAACCAGTTCTACTGGAATACTCAGGTGTCCCAAAGGTCAAAAGTCACAACACCAAAACTGAATTACTGCTTGGAAGGAGGGAAACCTTTTCTGTCTAGAAACAAAATGACTGTTGGACTGAGGTTAGCAAATACAGACTACAGAGACAATGAGACACGTGATGGTAGGGTTTGTCTTGGCACATTGGAATAAATCTACAACAGAATGACTGGAAACCAAATGGCCTAGTCAAAGTCCAGGCCTTTAACTCCGCAGAGTGAAAGTTGTCCTCTAGGAATTAATCTTTTCCTCTCTGTGATTCTGAAATGGTTTTACTTTCTGAACATTTCTTTCACCCAGCAGATTAAAACCAAACCTTTTCTTACCGACTTGGTCCTTGAAGATCTTTGAAATGACGACAGGAACGTTGTGCTCCGCTCCGCCCTGCAGAGCCAACAGGAAGGCGTTAGCGTTAGCTACAGAGCTAGCTGGGTGACCTTCAACTCACCTTGATGCTGAGGCCTAGACCGCCAGCCGCCTGTCGTCTCAGGACTACAGCTCTGTGCTTTAGAAACGGGGAGTTTTTATTGGCAGACGGATTTTTTTCAGCAGGAAGTGAGAGCACAGCGGCAGGTGAACTTACGTTGGCTTTGGGTTCAGAGCTGTTGGTGCAGACCACGTCCAGCTTCTGGATGGTCAGAGTGTCTCTGCTCAGCCGCAGGCAGACGTCGAAGCTGTCGCCGTTCTCGCCGCTGCACAGCAACGCCACTCCAGATCGGCTCTGGAGAAAATCAGGAAAACAAACATTTAGCTCCAGGACGACCGGAAGATTCTGCCGGTTTGGGTTCTGGACCTAAAGAACGTTTCATTGATACTAAAATAAGTATAAATTCACTGATATTATTTAGCTTTCCTTCCATGAAGCAACGGCAACATCGCTCAGAATCAGCAGCATCCTGATGCTTCAATGGTCAACAGCAACCATCATTATGAAGGTTTGTGCTGCAGCCTGGTGGTTTTTGTTTTCTGTTTGGGTTCATTCACATTTTGACTCATGAGAAGTTTAGTTCCAGCAAAGGTTAGCAGGGTCATCGTCACGGCAACGTGAGTCACCAAACAGACCTATGATGTTTTTGATGTGAGAGGTCAAAACATCCTGAGCAAAATGAATAATAAGAGAATCAAAGCTGCTCTTAAAGTCGACTTTATGCAGCAGAGAGGAGCGCTGGAGGAGAAGCATTAAAAACTCACACACACACACACACACACACACAGCAGGGTGCAAACTCAAACAGAGATCACATCAGTCAAACATCGCATGGCGTTTCCCTCCGTGACTCTATGAATCTAAAACACTTCAAAACGAAATCCAAACTTCATTAAAAGTTAAAGGATAAAGTTTTTAATGTCCTGAAGGCAAAACAAAAGAAACATTTAAATAATTAACCAGCTTAGTTTTCTAGAAGAAGCAAAGCGGCACCAGCAGGGGGTGCTGGCTGGGCTAAGGACCAGAGCCACTTCTGAAGGTCGGAGGTCAGCGCTTCTCCTCATCAAGCTGAAAACTGTTTGACCCGACAGACGCTGAGGATTCTGACCGGGATCAAAGTACCAACTAGGTTCTGCACGTCTGCCGATTATCAGATCATTCCTGGTTTCCATGGAGACGGTCGGTGGCAGACTCTCGGGCGTTTGTTAGCATAAAAACGTCTAATTTCCCGAATGAAGATTTTTCTGCTGGTGAAAATGTGTTCATGCAAAGGAAACATGAATCCAGATAATGCAGCAGAGCTCTCCGTTCCCAATTATTTACCTCCATATTAGAGCCTGCTGAGTCAACGCACACACACACACACCGACACAGACACACACACACACACGGACACAGACACACACACACACACGGACACAGACACACACACACAACACACACAGACAGATCGGCTTCGTGAACTCAGCCTGCCTGCATCAAGGAATAAACACCAATAAATGTTTATCTGGTTGATAATAATGGAGTAAAAATTGAATCTGAACTGAGTTAGATTCAGGATTATTTTATCTAAACCAGATTTAATTCAGAACCAGGAGGGAAGAGCGACTCTTCTAGGAACACCTGTCTAAATGTTTATTTACACTGAATCAGCCAATCGCACGGCAGCAACTCACTGTATAATAAACCTAGTAATCATTGATGTTTGTGTGTCCAACCTGAGGGTCGGGGGCCAGTTCTGGCCCGCCAAGACTTTGTTTTTTTACATAAAGACTCTAAAAAAATTATTTTCTGAAAGATCAACTCAGAGCAGCAAAGAAGTCAAAACTGAACAAAAGATGAAACCTTTTACGTTTAACAGTTTGAGCTTCACCTGTAATAAAATCTATTAATCATTTTTAGATCCAGATATTAATCAGCTAATTAATTAATCCCAGATCAGTCCTACACTCTGCCGCAAGCAATAAGGAATGCTCTTATTGGATTTTACATAACATGTTTATGTTCTTACTTAAAAACAAGTTTGTTTATTTGCATTTTATATATTTATAATATGGCTTGTCCAGGGTGAACCCGCCTCTCGCCGGAACGTAGCTGGAGAGGAACCAGCAACCCTCCCGACCCCATTAGGGACAACAGAAAATGGATGGATGGATGGATATTTATAATATTGTAGAAAATAAACTTAACTGTTTTTAAAACTGTCAATAATCAATACTGAAATAATTAGCTGAAGCCCGAAATGCTATGTTAATAAAAACTCGTCCGTTTCAGGTGTTCATTACTATTATGGATCCAGCAGCAGGTCCAGGTTCTGGACCCGCCCGGAACCCAACGCGGCAACTTCCTCAGAGTGTATGAATAATTCTGAGCCTGAATGGGTCAAAGAAAATCCGGAAAAAAAATTTACTGGTCCCAAAAAGTTCGAAAAGGTCAATAATAACCCGGAACGGGGTACGGTTAAACCATTATTATTAATAATATGAATTGCCCTCAGCAGGGAAACATCTGCCAACGCATTTCCGAGCCGAACCGTTCTGCTGGTTCGGCTGGACCGGGAGCGGCTCCGGGTTAAAGCCCTGTGTCGGTTCCGGTGGTTCCGACACTAAAACCCCAGAAACCGGCTCAGTCAGAGGGAAGTCCGGCCGGCTCTTTCTGGGTACCGGACCTTCATCAGAACCGTTCTCTTTTTGAACAACCCGTCCGTAACCAGAACCAGAGCTGGACCTCCGCGGAAGTTTCGCCGGGAACCGGGACCGAGCAGCGGGTTCTTACCGGAGTTGGCACCGGGAGGCTGGCGGGTCTCCGGCTCCCGGTCCCGCTCATCTCCCCGGGCTTCCTCAGCTCGGTGAACCGCGCGGCGGCTGCTGCCCGGCGTCCCGATCAGCGGCGCGGCGGGGCGGCATGCCCGGAGGCTCGGCGCGGATCCGGGAAGCGGAGGCTGGGTCTGCAAGAGGAAGAGGAGGAGGAGGAAGAGCTGCTGCTGCTCCGGCCGACAGGGCTCCTCTGCTGCTCAGGACGCCCACCTGCGGCCCGCAGCCTCTTGTTGACCCATCCTGCGTCAGAGCGCATTAACCCGTTCAACGGCTGCTCGCTGCAGGAGGTCCAATCAGAGTCCCTGTCTTCTCATCGATCCTTATGACGACATAAAACCGGAGATCAATAAAAACAAAGTTGATCAGAGGCGGTTCGAGGCGGCAGACGGCTCCTGTTAGAAGCCCCTCATGTTGACCCTCCCTGTCCTGAGTGGCGACCCACCACCCTGTCAGAGTGGCAACTACCTCTGCTGCTTTTTCCTTCCACTCAACTTTCACCAAATATTGTGTTTTTCTGAGATATTCTCTGTGAGCCAAAATAAAAACTCAGAGATTGTTTTCTGGTCACCCCTGTCCCTAATGGGGTCAGGAGGGTTGCTGGTTCCTCTCCAGCTACGTTCTGGGCGAGAGGCGGGTTCACCCTGGACAGGTCGCCAGTCTGTCGCAGGGGAACACAGAGACATACAGGACACACAACCATTCACACACACACTCACACCATAGGGAGAATTTAGAGAGACCTAAAACTGAAATATCTTCTCAGTTAAATCAGAAACAGCTGATGGGATTTTTAGACGTCTGGAACAAACAGGAAGAGAAGACGACAAAGTGACGCTCTTTAGATGATGCAAGATGACTGTAATTTTATAACTTAAAACAAATTTTTGTTTTAACAAGATATGAAACTGATTTTAAATGAGGAACTGTGTTTCAAATAATTCTGTTCCTGAATTTTGGCAGTTGAAAGCTTCTGTACAAAATGACAACAAAGGCTTGAATTATTTCTCTTCATCTGTGATGAATCTAGATAAATAATTCTTTCTTCCAATTCGTTGAACTTTTTCACTTTATTCTATTTTTTTATCTCTATATTTTACACATTTATTTCCTCCTGGGGATTACTTTATGAAATCCGTTTTTGTTTTTTGTTCCAGTTTACAGAGAAAAGCCTGATAAATCCAACCCGTCCTCCAGGTTTGGAGTTTTTCTCCAGGTTTGTGTTGCTGAATTCATCTCGGCTCCGTCTGAATCTCCTTGGTGAAGGTTCTAGATATTTAGCTAGATAAATATTTAGATCCAAACCAAATATCCAGCAAACTAACTGAATATGAAGTTTGACGCTAAATATTGAGCACCGTTTGGGTCAGTTATTACCCAGTTAATCTGAAAAAAATCTCCAGATCAGACCTGTACTGATCCGATTCTGCTGAACTCAACATATTGATCTCAGGATTTTTACCTCAAGATGGATAACCCCAAATGATCAAACACTTGCTAAAGAAACTTTAAGAAGTAACATGTTTAAGTGGTTAAATAAAAATCAGCAGAATTATATTATTTTCGGTCCATCTCTTCTCTGCTGATCTCCAGATAATTGCTTCTCGCATTGCAGCTCGGAGAACTCCAGGTAGCGCTTTACCTGTTCTCACCGACATCAGGAGACAAGATGGCCGCCAGCGATCTGGGTCAATCAAGCCTTCATCAGCGACTCAGCACCGCAGGACTCCATCCGCCGTGATCTCTGATAACTGCAAATGGATGGAGATTTTCCACAGAAGCGGTTATAGATTATATTTAAAGCTACCAACAAGAACAGAGTCAGTCTGATTAGCAGCTTCTGCTGTACAAACACCGCAGAACGCAAGCTAGCCAAAAATCATAGTTCTGATTCAGCTATAGCTGGCTCTGAGCTAAACATTCAGCTAGCTCTGAGCTAAACATTCAGCTAGCTCTGAGCTAAACATTCACCTAGCTCTGAGCTACATATTCAGCTAGCTCTGAGCTAAACATTCAGCTAGCTCTGAGCTAAACATTCAGCTAGCTCTGAGCTAAACATTCAGCTAGCTCTGAGCTAAACATTCAGCTAGCTCTGAGATAAATATTCAGCTAGCTCTGAGATAAATTTCAGCTTGTAATCAATGTTCTTAGGCACCAGAGGGAAAAAGTAACACCATGATGAGCTCAGAGGTTCAAACCGATGAATAGAGGATGGATGCTCTCTGCTGAAATTTCTTTCTGTCTTCGATGTTTTTTCTGTTTTTTCGGTTGAGAAAGAGTTGTTTCACCTGCCATTCAAAGTAGTCTTAAAAGTTTGTCTGTTACTCTGCAGCTCATGTGACCAAACCAGACGATGAGATGAAAAGTTAACATTGTCTTCTACACAAGCTCTAGTTGGGTGACCCCAAGATCACTGGGTCTCCTTAAGAGATAGAGTCTCTGAAAACATTTGCTAAAAATTTTGCTAGTGTTTTCAGCAGAGTTGAGCTGACTCTCCGGGAATGACCCAAGGTATTTAATATTTGCCTCAATTTCAACAGGTTGGCCATCAAGAGAAACTGGAACCACTTTGAGGTCTTGTTTAGGTCATTTAATTAGCTCTACATCCTTAAGAAAATGAAAAAATAAAAAATAAATAATAAGGCCTTGTGCGATTCTGATTTAGTAATGTAATTATATTAGTTGTGTTACCACCCCCACGTCACTAAAGGCGGTAGCAAGCCCGAAAAGATCCGATTTAGAAGTATACAGAAAGCTACAGAATTTGTTAAAAACTGTGAGCTGCGCTTAAGTAAAGAAAAGAGAGAAGTTCAAAGACATGCAGAGAGTTCCACTTCTTCCTAAAGATGAAGATATATCACAGATATCAAAAGAAAATAAAAACGGGAGCTCGGGAATAATATAAGAAATCGCGCCCCCTTCACTTCCGGAGTACAATTGTCCCATTTCCAAATAAGGTATGAGACTGACAGTGGTCCGTCCCCGCCCCTTTCTGTTTGCTGCTGCGAGGTCCTTCTCTCCTAAATCCTGAGCTGCTGCCATGGCAACCTCAATCTGCGCAATGGAAACCAGAGAACCAGATTGATGAATGAGCTACCGGTCTTCGGGTTTGCTTCAACCGAACCACACGTGGAAATATCCTTAAAGATAATGACATTCCGAGCAGCTAGCGGCTAATCCGCTCAGCCGCTTTGTTTAAGTCCACTTTTAATTCCAGGTGAAGGAGCTGAAGTGGAACGAGCAATTAGAAACTCCATCAGGAAGAAGCCGCAGAGTTCAGCTGAGGCCCGGATCAGCACCGCTGCTGTCCGACTTTCTCTAACGCATCGTTAGCACAGCCAAGGCCTTCATTACCCGATATGACGAAGACGCAAAGAAAACTGTTAGTCTTGCTGTCCAAACCCACAGAATGTTCAGAACCAAAGCAACAGAAAACATTCCTAACAAGTGGAAATCTTGAAGGAGAGAAAATCACAATGGAAATCCGGCAGGAAAACGAACTGCAATCCCGCTCAGAGCGGACACCACAGAAAAATATTGGAGGTAGTTAAAATTAAACTGCTAAACAGAAGTACTGGAAAGCTAGAGCTAAACGGCTGAACACGAAGAAAATTTATCGGAAGCTCACGCCAAACCACTAACAAAAACAATTGCTGAAACTAACTAAAACACAGAAATTTATCTGAAGCTAATGCTAAGCACAAAAAATACAGCTGAAAAAAAAGCCTAAAGCTAAACCTAAAAAATAAGCGGACGCTATTGCTAAACATTCACAAAAGTAGCTGAAGCTAGCACAGTAAACACAACAGAAATAGCAGAAGCTAATGCTAACCATTAAGTTTACCATCTCATCTCCTGTGACTGATGTGAGACTCGCTAACAGGAAAGTCCTCAGTTTCTGAATCTGATAGATTTTATTACTTTAAAGTTGTATGAACGGGATTAGCAAACTGAAAGACATCTGACGAGACAAAGTTTATAAGTCATGGACACACAACAGGTCTAAAAGGCTCAAAAATGGCGGCCGTCCTAAACGACGATGAAGTGGCTGAGTGGAAATGTAAAAATATATTTTATGCTTATATCAACGAGATCTTTTGCAGTAGTAACTTTATGTCTCATTTAGTTCAGATGTTGTGAGTGAGTAGATCAAAAACCTATGTTATAACGTAACCTTCTGAATAATTTTCTGTGATTATTACTATATTAAACCATCATTATTATTTTAATAAAAAGACTGTCGTCCTGACCTCCGCAGCTTTCTTTCTGGTTCTTCTATAATTCAGGGCCAGGTGATCGAGCTGTGCGCCTCTAACGCCCCCTGCTGGTCAGCAGCTCAGCTTTCATGTTTAGATGCTTTTGCAGCGTTCCAAGAAGGAGAAGAAATAAAAGCGATGCGCTGCAGTGATATGCAAATGAGACACTTCAAAGCGGAGCAGCTGGAGGGATGAAAACCAAACCCGATGCCTCCTTCCGCCTTCACACGGCGGGAGTCGCCGGCGGCCTCCGGTGGCGCAGCTGGAAGCTTAGAGCGGACACCACAGAGAGGCAGCGGCCATGTTCAGGGCGCCGGGCCAGAAACGGGCCAGGACCGGGCAAGTTAATCTAAATTACGAAGTAAATCTGGGATGATTCCCTTTCCTCATCTTTGTTTCCAACTGATCTAAGACTCCTTTCAAGATCTGCTCCAACGTCCCCTCCACCCCCAAATTGGTCGTTACCATGGAAACAAATCTTTCACCAAGCGGTGACCTGTGGTGATGAAGATGTGCTGGTTTCATTGGTCCAGAAAACACTGAGGTCTGAAAGGTTCAGTGGGTTTGGTGGTCAATTTCCCTTTGGGATCAAGAAAGTGTTTTGAATTTGAATCAGGCTGCGTGGCAAAAGTTCTACTACATTAATGGTTCTTAATGCTATTTAAAACTATGAATGTACCAGAATTCTTGATAATTCTGGTACACAAAAGGCTAGCATTAGCCTATGTAAGGCTAACACTAGCAAGTAAGTAAAATTTTATTTATGTAGCACCTTTCAAGACAAAGATCACAAAGTCCTTCAAGCAAAATAGACTATCCAAAGCTAAAACTAGCTTATATGTGCTAATAACCAGCAGATAAAGAAGGCTGTCCAGTGGGTGACTAGCTTAAGCATGTTAGCCACAAGCCTCTCCAAAGCTAATGCAAGTGAGTAGGCTCCTTTTCATTGGCCAGCGCTGGTTGCTCTGTTACTGGTGCCGGCCTATCACTAGTCAGATCAGTAGCTAGCTTAGGAATGGATGTAGCCTCCTGCTATGTGGTTGTAGCCACCGCTAGGTGTTAGTTAATGTTAGCGCCATAGCCATGATCTGAAGGAGGTCAGTAGGAGGTCCATCCGGTCCACTAGAAGGACCAGAACTTTGTTGGAGAAACGTTTAAACCTGAACAACCTGGAGAGCCTGGGGAACCTGGAGAATCTGGAGAACCTGGAAAATCTGGAGAATTGTCCCAAACTGAGGGGACCTGAGGAGGAAATCACTTCTTGGATTCATCCTGAATGGAAATGGTTTTATTACGTTAAGAAATCAACACACTTAAGAAACGGATCTATGTACATTGGTTCTACTGCGGATTAAAAAACGGACCAAGCTACAACACCAGAATCACGTAGCGTTCCCACATCTCATAAATAAAGAATTAAAACAATCATGGTGAGGTCTGAGGAGCAACTGCTGATGGTCACTATCCTACATGAAGCATGCCTGATCGTCTTCCATGGGAAACAAAGAAAAGGCCAAGGTGTGTTTACATGAACTAGACCGTCCATCAGGTTGATGATGCTAGCAGCAGCAGCGTGGTTCTGGATGAAGAGTGGTCAGAGTAATCAGTCCGGATGGGTCCCAGTTCAATTCCAGTTGGATCCCTGTAGTATCTCTGCTGGATCTCCCAGTTGGGTATTGGTTTGTTCCTGTGGGTCCCAGTTACATCTCAGCTAGGTCTCTGTTGGGTTCCAGCCGAATCTCCCAGTTAGATCCCGTTTGGTTTCCAGTTGGGTCCCAGTCTCTCCCTCAGTGCTCCTCTTTGTCCCGCCCCTTCCTGTCTTTCTCGTCCTGCAGGGCGGCGCCCAACTTCTTGATCAGAACCGACAGAACCTTGTCCAGCGGGTCCATGATGCCGCGCTGCAGCCACTTGGGGATGGTGGTGCGGGCGTGGTGGAAGCCCAGCTTCTGCAGGATGTAGTCCACCCCGACCGGGTCGATCTTCCTGCCGGTCCAGGAGATCAACCTGGAAACACAAACAAGATGGCCGCCCTCAGCACAAAAATGACCTGAAATACATTTTATTATTAATAGAAGCTGTAAAAAACAGATTTTTGACTTTAGAGAATGATTCACGTTTATTTTATTACTTATTTTTTAACTTAATGCATTTATTTTCACTATTTAAATCATTTTGTAATGTTATTAGTTTAATATTACTAAAATGTTTATTTTATTCATTTTCTAATAATTTTTACATGACTAATTTATTTTTATTGTTTGCTTGTTTTTTACTAAATTTATTTATTTTCATTATTATTCATGTATAATAATAATAATCATAATAATAATATCAGCTTCAGTTTTTTAATCAGGCTGTAATTTCAGGTTTTGCTGTTATTTTCTCCTCTGCTGAGTCGTGAGCCGGACTTCGGTTCTGGATTATTCTGGATTATCGTGGCGGTGGGGGCGGGGCCTCACCTGAGGGTGGGCTCCAGGTGCCAGGTGTTGCACATGAACTCCCTCCAGTCCACGGCGGTGTAGTTGACGGTGTCGTCGCGTTCGCTCTGCGCGGCGCTGTCGTCCTGCGGCGCCGTGGGGCTCTTCTGGCCCTGCCGGGCGACCAGCAGCCGCGGGGCGAAGAGCGCTGAGGAAGAGGAGGAGACATTCTTCATCAGCCAATCGGAGCTCCAGGTTTCAGACTGAAGCTGGTCGCCACGGTAACCAGGTGAGCTCACCTTTCTCCTTCTCCTTCAGGTAGGCGGACACCAGGTCGTGCAGGAACATGATGAGCTCTGCGTCCATGGTAACGCAGATGTGGTCTGTGAACTCCGTCACCATGCTGCACTCCACCTTCGGCTTACCGCCGGTGTCTGCAACAGAGACAGGAACCGGGTCAGAACTGGAGCAGAACCCAGAGCGGAACTGGGTCAGAACACCGGCAGCCCACCGCTCAGTGTCGGCTCGTCGGCGTCCTGCACATGGATGGACTTGAAGTCCAGTTGCATTCTGGGTAGGGCGAAGATGGTCTCGGTCTCGTGGTCGTAGGCGTGCGAACCCCGGAAGCTGCTGAGCAGGCTGGAGGTCCGCGCCGCCTCGCCGTTCTGCTCGCTGCTGGAGTCCACGTTACGCAGCAGGTTCAGCTCTGCAGCACAGAGGTCAAAGGTCACAGACACGCTCTGCAGAACGAAGCCCTCAGATTATTTTCATCTGGCTGATCAAACATTTCTCACATGGATTATTAAACAGAAATGGAGCCTTTGCTGAACAAACACAAAGTTTTATTGTGATTTAGGAAAACATTCAGCAAAGTTTCTGCTGCTTTGATTCTTCATGTTTAATAAACTTCAATAATAACTTTAATAAACTTCAATAACTTTAATAAGCTTCAATAATAACTGTAATAAGCTTTAATAAACTTTCATAAGTTTTAATAAACTTTTGCTTCCCTCTAAACTTTGTGTTCTTGTCTGACAGAATTTAAATATTTCTGTTCTGGTTTTGTCCATTTTATTTTTCTTTTTTCATGTGAAGTTAAAAATAACTATAAACCAAAAAATATTTTTAAACTGAAATCACCAAAATGCTGTGAGGTAATCAACAATAAATGAAGCATTAATTATTTTTATAAAGTAATCAGATGTTCCTGCCAGAACGTCAGATGATTTTTAAAAATCATTTTTATTGTTAAATGAAGAAAACTGTAATAATTTTTAATCTGTTTTGATCTGAATCTAAAAACTCTTCCTGAAATGTTTTAATCCAGCATCCAGTTGTTACCATGACAACAGAGAGACTCTAGGAAGCTTGGAGAAAGACGATGACTTGGTGTTTCTAACAGTTTTACGATGAAACTCAAAGTTTTGTCCTGATTTTTCTCTTTCTTCTGGAGTCGTTGTCGGGCCGTAAATAAACCAGTCCAGGGGCCACAAACGGCCCTGGCGCCTCACCTTGAACCCGCTCTGTTCTGTGGACGGTACCTTTGTTCCGCATGGCGGTGACGTAGTTGAACCACTCCTTCACCGTGGCGACGCCGTGCGGCGGGTTCTCGTGGCGACCGCGCGTGATCTTGGTGATGGTCGCCATGGGACTCTCCAGGGCGCCGCACGGCTTCGTTACCATGGTGTTGTGTCCAAGATGGAAGTCCAGTGTCTGCACGATGTAGGTGGAGTCGTCTCTGGAGCCTGCAGCCAGACAGGAAGCGAGTCAGTCAGGCAGGAAGTGGTTAGCGGCCAATTGGGCGGCAGAAGCCCCTCCCTCACCGTCCTCCCAGATCTTCTGCGCCTCGGTCCAGAAGGCGATGTTGGGCTCCTCCAGGTGGAACAGGGCCCAGGACTTGGACCGGAAGTTGGGCCCGTGGAAGCAGGCCAGCGTCGTGTGGTTGCCATGGAGACTCATGGAGCCGCCGAGCTGCACGGCGTCTTCGGGGAGTGGCGTCTGGAAGAGGGAGATGTGGCAGCCGGCGACAACCTTCAGCACGCCGGGCCAGTGGCGGTGATGGGCGGCGTCCACATCTGATGGGAGACAGGAGGAGATTACCCTAATCTGACAATCTGCGCTAATCTGCTGCTGGCTGTTAATCTGAAACACCAGCCCTCAGGTCCCATGCAGTGAGCCGTGCGCCCCGCGGTGGTCCTTACAGAGCTCCGCAGCTCCTTTCTCGGCGCTGATGACGGGCGTTTTGGGGGGCAGGTAGGGCCCGGGGCCCCAGGTGGACAGCGCCCGCTTGCTGGTGTCGAACTGCTGGGTGAAAAACTCCTGGAGCTTCATGCCGATCTTGATGAGATCAGGCGTTGTGGAGCGAGAGATGATGACCTGGAAGACGTCCCACTGCAAGTCTCCGTGCACAAAGATCTCACTGGAGGATGGAGACAGATGAGTCACTACGCACTCTTTACCTGGACTAACCTCCAGCTGTTAAAATGAGTGACAACAGCTTTTATTTTTTATTATTTTCAGACTTTAAACTGTTTAGAGGTTCAGTTTATTAAATTTAACCCACAGTCTGAAGAAAAAGTGAAGATGATTCACTCTGATGTCTATTTTTACACTAAACAGTAAAAATATTTACTTCAACTTCTTCACTTTCGACTTTTTAACATTTTGCACAAAATTTCAAACAATAATATTTGATAATCAGAAGAAATTAAAACATTTTGTATAACCGTAAAAAGGTTTGCTTTATTTCTTTTCTGCGAACTAAAGTTACTATTAGAGCCAGATTAAATGGTTTTGTTTGTTTTAAAATGAGAATAAATTCATAACTCAGAACCAAACTGTTACGCTGAGGATCTTCTTGTGAAGTTACAGTTGGTTTACAAATAGGGAAATGTTGCATCTTTATTCTGCCAGTAGTGACTGCTCTCATGACATCATGACTTTTTCCATTCTCTTTTCTAAACTCTGCTGCTGTTTTTATTTTCAGTACTTTTCTCCTCTATGGAGGCAGAAATGTTTCTAAATGTTCTTTGTAATGCAGGATTACACCAGTGTGTCTGCTGCCACCTGGTGGTGACCCTTGACCCCCAGCAGCAGCTGTACCTCTTCTCGGAGAGGCTGCTGTCCACCGCACACAGGTTGACCTTCCACTCGTCCTGCAGCTGCAGGTCGGCGTTGCTGAACACGCCCATCAGGATGCTGGAGCCCATGTAGTCGACCCGCGCCTCCGTGGAGCCCATGGTGATCTGGATCTTGTGGCCGGGCTGCTGGTTGGGATGCTCCGAGATGTGGGCTGTAGAAACCACAGACCGACATAAACCATCGCTGAGACCAGACCCGACTCGCTGGATTAACGGATCAGCAGAGCCACCAACGCAAATAGAAAACCCTTAAAGACATTATTTTGAAATTTAAGACCAGCATCACGACAGAAACGCACTAAAGAAAAACTCATATCTTATAGAGTAGTGCCAAGCTCAGTAGCCCAGAATGAATGCAGCATCAACAACAGAAGTGAGCCAGGGGCAAAGGCGAACATCGGCCAGGACGTTAGCTAGCTAACTAGGTAGGGTGTGTTAGCCTCTAGTTAGCGGAAGATGTCTTGGACAGAAAAATAAACTTTATACAATGAGATACAGCAGTTCTTTAAAGCACAACATGCAAGACCATGGATTAATATATTTAAGGTCAACTAACAAATTTTAGACATTTTGGGGCCTTAATTTTAAATACATGAAGTTAAAGGGGCAGTATTCAATATATTCCTGGCAATCAGAATCATTTGTCCAGTAACCTGATTTAACCTCTTCAAATTGTGTCTCTGTCTCTTTAAAAAGTATTACCATGAGCAGCAGTTCCTATGATGAGCTCAGCAGCTGTTTGCTAATTGCTGCTGTCTAGTCTGAAGGAGCTGCGGCTGGCGTTTACTCACCGACCATCTCCAGGGTGTTGACGTCGATGTTGCCGCCCACCACGCCGCCCTTGGAGTCGAGCTTTGAGCGGCCCAGGCCCACCGACATGCTGATCTCGCGGTCGCGGTTGCTGCCCACCGACAGGCGGCCCTGGCTCTTCAGGCCGCTGGTGGTCCAGCTGCAACCACAGGAACGCCGCCATCATCCACAGAAACTCAGGTCCACACAGACCCAGCAGTTCATGAGTTTTCAAGATGGCCGCCAAGGTTGTGGTGGAAAATTGATTTTTGAAATCTCCAATTAGACGAACATGCTTGGTGTCAGATCATAGCCTCCATCTATTGAACCATAAAAATCTGATATTTTCTTGATATTGTGTTTCCTTCTTCTGGCAAACATTTTTCAAAATATCTAAAACATTTTAAAAAATTAGCAGAGGCTAATGCTAAGCTGCTAACCTGTAGACTGGCCAATCAGGGGCTGCCAGAAGTTCACCATCTTTGATTTTTTCAACTACTTTAGTGATTTCTGGACCCAGCAGAACCTCGGCCGGGCTTAGGGTAAAAATGGCTGCTGGTTGCTAGGCGACCACCTACGTGTTGTTGCCCATGACGTTGCTCATGTTCATCTGGACGATCAGCTGTTTCAGGTTGATGGCAAAAACCACCAGCGTCTCCCACGGCGACCCCTGCTGGCCGGCCAACTTCCCGTTCTTCGCGAAGGCGGGCGTCGAAGTTTTGGCCACGGGCTCTGAGGGAGAGAGGTCAAAGGTCAGGAGGAAGCTGACACTGGGGCAGTTTGACCCACGGGGGCAGTTACCGGTCCTGGGGGCGGACGAGTCGGACACGCTGCGGGTGCGGCCGGGTGCCGGGGACTTGAGGTGGCCCAGGCCGCCGGGCGACATGTTGACGTGCTCCGAGAACACGTTGGGCGAGTGCGGCGCATGCGTCGCTGCCGAACCGCCGTCCCACGTCCTCCAGTACGCCTTCCGGCTGGACTCAGGCGACAGGTGCTGGGCGATGCTCTCTACCGAGTCCGGGGTGGTGGGACCCGAGGCTGCGGAGGAAAACGGCTGATGAGACGGCCGCCACGGAGCATCAGGAGCTCAGGGACAGGAAGTGCTTACGCGGCAGGTTGATGGTCTGGTCTCCCAGGAAGAGGCGCCTGGCGATGCTGCGGCGGTACCAGGCCCGGGGGAATGCCAGGATTTCGCTCAGGCGCCGCATGTCGTACTTGAAGGAAGCCGACCCGATGTCACACACGGCTGCAATGACAACTTCCTGTTTAACTGATGTCACTTCCTCTAAAACCACAGCCACAGCGCTCAGAGACCTGCCGCTGCGCCCCCTGCTGGCCGAGCCCACCTTGTCCTCCAGCTGGTTGCTAAGAGACGCTGCAGCCTGACCCACCTGACCTTTACCTGCTGGTTCCTCCAACCTTTAATTCAGCCCCACTAGGACAGTAAGTACACCCCGCTAGCCAGCCTGGAGCACGGCGCTGGAGGGGTCATGTTGTGGGACCGCTCCTCAGCTGCAGGAGTTGGACACCTTTAACCCAAGACCATCTGTCCAACAGTTGAAGCTGGGTCAAACCGGGTCATCAACAGTACCGAGACCCAAAACTCAGCAGCTGATCGACAACAGAATGGCCTACTCAAAGCCCAGACTTCGAACCAGACTGAGATGCTGCAGCGGGTCACAGAACCTGAGCAACCAGGAGTGGACCAGAACTGGGCACAAGGTGTCCTTTGTTTCTCCTACCTGAGATGTTGATCAGGGTGGTGTCCATCTTGCCTCCCTTGGAGACGAAGCTCTCGATGAAGGTCGGCGCTCCGGTGCGCCTCATGCGCGACAGGCTGACCTTCACGAACTCCAGGTTGATGCACAGTGAGTCCTTCCGGCCCGTCACCGACGACGGCTCATCGTCTGCGGGAGACCGGGGTCAGAGTTCGTCTGCCGCTGTGCAACCTTAAAGGTTTGGCGTTCGGTCGCTCACCAAGCGGGCCCGGGCCCGGAGGCAGGCCCGTGACGGCCGATTTCTGCTTCCCGGCGCCGTACGGGTGGAACACGTAGAGGGAGAAGTCCGACATACAGGCGGTGAAGCTCAGGCCGGACGAGTTGCTGGGCGGCCCGGTCAGGTCCGACTGGCTGCTGCTGTGGCGGCTTCGGCCCAGCGGGCTGCCCAGCTGGGGAGACGCTGTAACAAACGCACCGTCTGTTAGCTAACCAGAACCAGACAAGCTAGCGGCGCTAACCTTATTTTATGGAAAATTTGTATAAAGTTCTGTTTATTAACGCTTTATATCTTATTCATTAAAAAACTAAAAGCAAAGAACATTTTCAAAGTTATCAAAAACGCCAAGTGAAAAATTTGCTTTGGCTTTTCCGGTCGTGCCAATTGTTGTCGAGAACCCAGCGGGTCCCAGCAGAACCGCCCCCATACCTCTGCTGGGGGGCAGCTTGGGGCCGTGTTGCCCCGGCGGGGTGGAGGACGGCGCGTGCGGCCCGTCTGTGGGGTTGGTTCCTGTGGGCGTCTCCAGTTCCCTGCGGTTGGAGGAGAACACCAGGTCCAGCGACGGCAGCTTCAGCATGCACTCCACCCTGGACATGGGCAGGCAGCTGAACCGGATCTGAGAGGGCTGGTAGCAGACGGGTTCGTCAGAACCAAACAGAATCAGGGAGGCTAGCTGCAGCTGCAGTGGTCACGGTTCGGGTCAAACCTGAACTCTGACGTAGACGACCACGTCCACCGGGAACGAGGAGTAGGCCGAGGTGGAGGAGGAGACCAGCGAGGCGGTGGACTCCTCCAGCGGGTCCACCGAGTCGAACTGACCCATGTCCTCCTCCTGGGTTGCCGTGGCTACCGAGACAAACATCGACCGTGAAATGAGGAGCGCAGAGTCGGTGCAAGGAGCCGTCAGCGGCACAGAACCAACCTGTGTAGCTCCGGTCCACCGGCGTGATGGGAATGGTCTCCAGAGCTTTTTCCAGGAAGTCAAGCAGACATGGACTGATGACCATTTCCTCCGGTAGAGTCTGAAGCGCCACCCAGGCGTACAGCTTGGCTGTCTTCACCCCACTAACGCCTTTCCCTTTGGCTGCAGGAACACAGAGCCAGAGCTGAAACGGCTAGAAGCAGTCTGCATGAAGCGGGTTGCTTCAAATATAAATCACAAGAACTCCAATCCAGAGGTTCACATCAGATCAGAGGAAAGGGCCATGCAGCTAGAAACACCGAAAGGCTTCTAGACAGAGAGACACATAGCAATCTGTCTGGATAGCTAGTTAACGCTACATAGCTATCTCACTATTTGCTACATAAATAGCTACATAGATAGAACTATAAATACTGAAGAGTCTACATTAGTTCATCAGATGGAGGAGAGGGAGCAACAGCATGCAGCTAGAAACAAATGCATCTATGTAGATAGCTACATAGTTACAGTGATAGCTACGTAGCTATAGCTATAGCTATTTACATAGCTAGATAGCCACCTATATAGGTAAATAACTAGATACCAATCTTTAGAAATATATAAATACATATATCAATAACTCAAATGAATGGGTATCTAGCTTTAGATCATCAGCTAGCTATGTAGATAGTTACACATAGCCATAATAAATAGCTTGATAGCAAGAAAGCTCAACAGGCTCAATAGTCAGATAGAGAGCTACCTGTCCAGTAAGATATCTGGACAGAGAGATAGCTAGCTAGCAGTCTCCAGCAATAGAAACACATATATCCAGAGTCCACATTAGCACATCAGATGGACAGAGGTGCAACAGCATGCAGCTATAAACAGAGAAATGCACAGTACCTGCAACAACAGGTGGGGGCAGGGGAGGTAGGAGCGAGTTAGTCTTGCAGTGGACAGCATTGGGCGGGTTTGGGCCGCTTTCATTCATACCATATAGCTTGGACTCTTTGGAGAGCGTGCGGGGCAGGGAGGATCCCCGCGAGGCATTGGGAGAATCCGTCTTCAGTGTCTTGGAGTTGTAGTGCAGCTTCAGGAGAAGTGGAAAGATTTCAGATTATAATTCCAAACCTGGAGAGAGGAGGATGTTCGGAGAGCGGCTGACCTTCACGTCTACACCGGGGATGTAGAACACCGTCGTCTCCAGGTCGTTGGACTTGGTCTGCAGGGTGGCAGGGCCTTTCTTCCCGGCCAGCAGGTGAGTGGAGGAGCTGTAGGATGGCTGCAGCTTTTTCTTCTTGGGAGGAGAATCCTGGTCCAGACTCCTCTGGATGCGGTCGCAGCTCCTACGCAGAAGAACAAGAAGCTCTCCATCGGCGTACATTTACAAACCCAACCAGTGAGAGAGGGTCTCACCTGCGCATGGTGACGTCCTCATGCTCCGACTGTGGAGTGGTGGGGTGAAGGACGCACTTCCCGCTGTCGATCTCCACGCGCACGTCCAGCTCGAAGTCGATGTTCTTCTCCGGCGCCGGGCTGCTGAAGCTGCGGCTGCCCGGCGTACCTGGCCAGCGTTCGCTGAACAGCTGGCTGACGGCCGAGAAGCCCGACGGCTTCTTATGGGACGGATGGCTGAGAAACACAGAGGCTTCGTGAACCAACTGGCTCACATTTACCCCAAAAACCACCACAAAAAGGAGCCTCTGCTCTTTCCTTTGTAATCATAACATGAAATGTCCATTTCTACTGCATGAGAGTAATATCTGAACAGGATGATGAGCAAAAGGTTTTCTAAACTAATTCATCCAGAAACTCGTCAGCATGGCAGCAGAGAACCGAACTGCGGCTTCACTCACAGCGGCCGGCGGTAGCTGGGCGGTCTCTCGAACTCGTCCTCCTTCTCAGAGTCCTCGGAGGACGAAGAGGACAGGTCGTCGCGTCTGGAGTCGTAGTGCTGGAAGGGAACGACGGGTGAGAAGACGGCAGGCGTGGCGGGGGCACTGAACACTGACTGCTGGCCCTCCGCAGAGGATGGAGGATGGAGGTGAAGGTGATGATGAGGATGGGATGAGTCGTCGATGGTGATGGACAACAGGTCGCACTCGGACTCCTCGGGAAACTTTCAGAGAGGGACAGAGAGTCAGACCGGCAGGATCCAAACAAACAGGTCCAACCACCCCGCAGGCGTAGAGACCGCCTGAAAACCCAAAGAACCAAAGAACCAAAAGACGAAGCGACCCGGTGTCCACCGACTGAACAACACCATGAAACAGAGAAGCTTTTCTCACAGGGATGGAAACCATCGACTCCAGCAGACGATACAAACTCCCTCCAGACAGCGGCCATGACACGAACCAGACAGAACCCAGAACCGGTTCTGACTGGGTCCAGCTGAAGGTTGACCTCATGCCAACAGCAGAGAGAAGCAGAACAGCAATGAGGGAGGTAGGCGGGATATGGGCAGGGACAGGAAGTGGACGGGAAGGGGACAGGAAGTGGACGTGAAGTGAATGGGAAGTGGACGTGAAGTGGACGTGACGTGGATGGAAAGGGGACAGGAAGTGGACGGGAAGGGGACAGGAAGTGGATGGGAAGTGGACGTGAAGTGGACGTGACGTGGACAGGAAGTGGTGCGGGGCTGCTCTGATCCTGCTGGGGGACTGTTTGGACCTTCCAGTCACCAGAGCGGTTATGGGACGGAAACAGGAAACTGCTTCCTTTAAAACAGCTTGACCTTTCACACAGCTGAGGTCAGAGGTTCTTCTGATGGCACCGGGTCAGAACAACCAGAACGGAACCAGTAATGCCTCCATAGTTCCACCCACTTTCTGCAATAAAGCAGCAACACCACAGCATGATGCTGCCACCACCATGCTGGGCAGTCGGAGGTCAGATGGTGGGGGTAAAACATGGGGGGAGGGGACTGATGCAGGTCGTTTTATTAGGAATAAGGTCAAAACGTAAATATGAATTAAATACAACTATATTTAATTAATGAGGATAAATTCCTGATGAGGATCTTTTGTCAGATTAAATATAATAGCAGAATTTAAAGATCTTCAATCTTCTGTCTTTGTCTAATTAATCTGTAAAATGTTTTTTGGAGTTTCCAAAAAAATATCAACCATTTAATAATTTTTTCATTTATTTTAAGAGTTTGTGTATTAGCCTGATGCTTGTCTAAAGTTGGAAACGGTTAAAAATGAGTAGCTTTTTGTGAACAATAATTAAGTCGCCTTTTATTGCATTTTATCAAGAGCTCAAAAACATCGACATTTTATCGAGAAACAACCAAAATGTTACCAAAGAACAAAAAATCCTTTGTATTTTCAGTAAATGCAGACCTAACAGGATATGATGAGTTTTAAAAATGACTCACCTTCTGTTGCTGGTTTAGTTTATTAATTATTGTCTATATAATTTCCTGAATCTGATGTGATATGTAGCTTGCATATTTTAAACGGCCGGTTCTGGTTTTTCCTCTGCATTTCCAGCAGCTGCGTCTCACCTGAGCGACCGACGCCTCGGCTGTCCCTGACCCGCCTGCCGTTTGAGTCCCTGTGTCCTGCTGAGTTACAGGGATCAGACACCACTCGTCTTAAATAGAGCAAACATTTCTTTACTGTGACACCAGCAGCTCAGGAGGCTGCAACGCATTCCTCCTGATCGCGCCTCACCTGCGGCTCTGCAGGCGACTCTGCCGCTGCTCTCTGCTGAAAAGCACAGAACGACGTCACTTCCTATTCACTTTCTGAACCTTCAATCTGCTTCAGTTTTGTTCATTTGCAAAACGAGTCAGCAACTTAAAATGTCCTCGTCGTCACAGAGTGCAGAGTGAATATTTTTAGACTTTTTACCTGTGAACCAGGGTCACTTTCCTCAGAAGAGCTGATCAGAGTGGATTTTGTTTCCTAGTCGGAAGAACACAAGCCTGCATTAAAAGCTGCTAACAGCCTCACATGCTGCTAACCGCAGAGCTAACCAAACCAGAGGAGGCTGCAAAAACTAAAATCACTGGCACAAAAAGAGTGTATGCACTGAATGCAACACACAGGGGCGCAAAAAGTGTAAAGCACTTTGAAAATGCCTTGCTGCTGAAATGTGCTATACAAATAAAATTTGATTGATTGATTGATTGATTGATTGAAAAACGATGGGGGGAATTTTTTCTAGTCGGTATTTAACAGCTGGTTGTGCATGAATGAAATGATCAGTAATAGAGGAACGGCACTGATTCGGCGCTCCTCCGTCACCCACCCCCACTACACACACACAGGTAGCTTGGGAACACACCCCTTCGAGAACACACTGGGCGCGTTTTTCTTTTAGATTTGAATTGTAGTAATGCCTTGACAACAGGGAGCTAAAGATGGCGCGGCAGAAAAAAAACTCTGGGGCACAAAACAGAAAACGGAAGAAGGGGAAGGATAAAGATGTTGGAGAGACGAAGAAAAGCTTTTCAAAGTGGTTGAAAGACAGTAGGTAAGTAATGTCAGTGTATCAACAAGAGAGTTGTAAATATTCAGGTTAGCTTAAGCTAGGCTAAAATGACAATGGTTGTTGTTGTCTTGTTGCCACCCGTCCCATAAACTACGGAATCGTCTCGTATTTGACTGTATGTTATGTTATGTGTTATGTGGCGTATTGAACCGATACTGGCCGCAATTTGTCTCCGTATTTCTATAAATGTCTGATAGACAAACCTGTCACAGATATCAATAACATAACAAATTAAATGTGGAGGTCAGCTTAATTGTCGTGGCGGGAGCTAAATAGGACCCCGGATGCTGTTGTCATGGCAACAACCAGCAACTCCTGTGATCTGACTCTCTTCTTTAACCGAACACAACGCCGACTGTATCAGACTAGGTAAAGAACTCTAATAGCATACACCGGTTACATTTAGAAAGGTAAATATTTAATTTTCTACCTAGCTAGCAAGCTAAATATTTAAGTCAGAGTTTACAAACAAAATATTTACCTTGGATCTTAATATTTAGAATATTTGGAACAAAATATTTAGCTTGGAGCTAAAATCTTTCGAGCTACATATTTAGCGTGCTAACAAAATATTTCATTTGAAAATGTGATGACCGTGTACAAACGGATAACAGGTCTGTGGAGCCTTCGCAACACTTTCATATAGATCTATAGATGATTGCATATCAATGTGTGAAGTAATGAGAACTTGAGCGTCCAAATAAAATCACTTCAGCTGCAGAAAAGCAGCTCAAACAGCCAGAAAAGCCCCAACAATCATAAGTTCATCATGAAGACTGAAGGAAAAGCTGAGCGTCAGTTTCAGGCCTTCAGCGAAACATGCAGAGATGCTAGAAAGACTAAAGGAAAGCTGCTGATGCAGATTCACAACAGGATGACATCATGAGGCCGCATCAGTTATTGATTACGCAGCATTAAGAGCTGAATGTTTGTTATGCCTCCTGTTGTGATTCGACTCTCAGCTCATCAGAGGACAGATCTGATTTGGTTTTCTAACATGATTTAATCTGAACGTCTACCTTGAATATCTCTGCTGGGCTGACAGGTGAACGTTCAGAGTCCAGAAGCTGAACTTTATTCTTTAATTAAACAGAAAGTCACGAAGAAAACAAATCCGTTAGAGCTGCAGACAGGCAGCAGTGTGAGGTGAAGCTACGGTCCAAAACTGTTCCTGCAGCATCTAATGAGGATCCCTGCTGATCTGTCCACGTCGCGCCAGCAGGGGGCGCCGGACTTTACCTGGTCATGGATGTTGAAGGTGACGCGAGGCGAAGGAGCCGACACGTCCACACGGACTTCTGGGAAATCATCCACATCCCCGACCTTAGAGCTGCAGACAGAAATGTTACAGAGACGCTTTCTGTGACATCAGCAGAGCCGAGCCAATCAGAGTGCAGCAGGAAACAACCAATGGCTGCAGAGCATCCTAACGTTTCAACGTTCGCACTCTGACCTCTGGCGTTCGATCCGTTTCTGAGGCGGCCGGCCCGCCGCCGCCGAGATGCTTTTGGAGCGGCTGTAGCTGGGTTTGTAGCCGAGGCCCCACTTATCTTTCAGGGAGGCGGCCTGGAGGAAACAAACGGGTCAGAGCAGAACCAGAACCACAGCAGAACCCCGACTTCTGCATCCCCAGAACCAGGCAGCATTCAGCTTCTATGCTCCACGAATCTGGAACAAACTTCCAGAAAACTAAAGACCAGCCGGAAGCTGGATCCTGCAGGATCCGCGTCGAGTCGTTTCGATTTCCACGATGTTTCTCACTCAGGGACGAATGTGTTAAATAATTACTGACAGAATATGTTTAATATATTTTCTCCACTTTAAAGAAAAAGAGAAGAAAGGAAATAATGAGGAAATAGGAAAAAATAAAAAAATAAAACCGGCCGCGATGACAGATGCAGATTTGATTTCTTCCTCCGTTACTGAGTGACTGAACTGAAAAACCTTATAAAGAATAAATATAAAAGCTTCTTAATGTTCAGAAGCTTTCAGAAGTTGTTTCCAGTATTAAGGCGTTTGTAAATTTGCAATAAAAGGAAATAAGGAAATAAAAATTAAAAGCCACATTGAAGCGGTTTGTGTATTAATTTATAAACTTGGACTAATTTGTAAAAATGGTAGTAACTATAGTTTCTGTTGCTACGGTGATATTATGGGTTGTGTTGCAGTGTAGAGGCGGCTTTGACCTTGAACTGACCCTCATGCTGGAGCGGCGCAGCTTCTTCCTGACGTCTCTCCTGATGTCCTGGGCCGCCACCGACTCCAGCTGCTGGTAGCGCTGGATCTCCTGGTTGATGGTTCCTTCGCTGGCGCCCAGCTTCCTGCAGACACACAGGAAGCGGCGCGTCTGCACAGCGTTCACACACAACCTGCACTGCTCCGCGGGACGCTCTTACTTCAGGTCGTCGATGACCTTGGCCTGTTCGTTCAGCTCCCGGATGTCCACCACCCTCTTGGTGACCTTCCTGCCGCGGGCGTCCAGCACCAAGCCGGACATCGCCGGCCGCCGGGGGTCAAAGTTCTCCTGCAGGGAGCAGAGCGGACCGTCAGCCCGTCGGAACCGAACGCCCATCAACACGTCACCTGAAACCCGAAACGCGACTGGATCAATTGGAAGATTGATGAGCGATTGATTGGAAGACCCTCCACCACCATCATTGCCTGGGGAACCGAAACCGCCTCTAAATCACCCCAACGATTAATCAGCCGCCGACCAGCATTCTGGGACCAGAAGCTCCATGTGAACCCGGCAGACCCAGAGTGGTTCTACATACGCAGGCCCAGGAGAGGGGCCTCTGGGTCCGGGCCCCGGACGGGGAGCCGGCGTCGGAGCCGTCTGCAGAGACGCTCTGCGGCCTGGGGCTGAGGCCCAGGATGTGGTTCACCAGGCGTCTCTTTAGGGTCAGCCGGGGGCTGAACGGCGCCTCACAGCTCTGCAGGAAGGAGACGGGCGGGGTTTACCCTCTGACCCCAAACAGGAAGGAAGAACTCAAGCAGCTCCGACACAAAAACCTTCGGCCAGTTTACTGTTCAGCTTCAAACATAAAAATCTTCCACAGACAGAAACCTGACGAGACGTTTCCCTGCAAACATCAGCAGCTTTTCTTTAACTCACATAAAGCTCTAGACATGATAGGCGTCTGAACCGAGCTCGGCGCTAACCGGACCGGGTCACTGACCATGTGGATGGTGGGCGACATGGTGTCGGCTTCGTCCTCGTCCGACAGGTCGCCCATGTTCACCGAGTTCTGGTCGGTGATGTCGTCGGCGTCCTCCTCCCCCGTCAGCGACGTCAGCGTGTTGCCCAGGGCGTTCAGCCGCTTGCCGATGTTCGGGTCCATGTGGACGTCGATGCCGCACATTTTCCACAGAACGTTGAGCGTCCAGGTCCCGGCGCTGCTGCTCTCTGCTCCAAGACAAACATCAACACTCATTTTTCTGAAGCGGCGTCTCGCTGAGCCTCATGAAGACGGCGCCTTGCCTGCAGACAGCTGGCCGGTGGTCCTGGAGCAGACTTCATACGTCCCGTCAGGGACGACGCCTGCAAGCCGACACAGCAACGCAACATTCAGGAGGCAACGCGACTCCAGCAATCACATGAAACGTTTCAACAAACACCACTGGATTAAACGTCAACGATGTCAACTCGCTACGCGTCGAATCAGGAAAACGACACAAAGAATCTGGAATAATAAAGTTTTGCTCTTAATTGTCAATGATAAGAGTTTCAAATCTCACAGGCCTGGAAGAAGTTCTAATTAACAAAAATATTTAGTTATCCTCTTTTGTCAGTACTCCAGTAAGCCGACACTGTTTTATCCTGTTGATTTTTGTAAAACTCATAAATACATTTATAAAAAACTATAAATATATTTAGAAGCTGTGCTAGCTTGACTATGAAAACCTTAACGAGTGGATGTGCTGTGGAATTCGGTGTTTCAGTTCAGTTCCAGTTTAAACACTCACATGCGTTCATGACGAGGTCTCCCCGGATTTCTGGCTTCCAGTCGTCCCAGGACGTCTCGAAGCCTTCGGCGAAGCGGATGCAGAAGTTCTTGAAGTGACCTTTGCTCACCAGAGACTCGGAGGAGCAGGCGGTGATCAGCGTGCTCTCGATGGTCAGAACCAGAGCCGAGCCCGTGTCGAAGTCGATGCTGTGGTTGGCCTGAGAGGGACGGAGCACATCGGGTCGCAGTTAGTGGAAGAACCGGTAAAAACAACCCGTTTCACCCATTCATAGAAGCCAGAGCTGGATGGTGACATTTCACTCAGAAATGAAGTTGAACTGTTTGGGGTGGTAGTCAGATGTTTGTAAATCCCAATGTACCAACTTGTGCTGCTGTGCTTCAAAACACTATGTACAGATGTATGTGTAGGTTAACAGACTTTGTAAACAGCATCATTCACACTTTGACCAATCCTGTTCAAAGCTCAGTGAGGTTCTTCTCTAGTTTGTGGACTCACTGGTGCCTTAGTTTATATGGCAATGGATGATTATTTTATTGTTATTGCTCTTGATTTTGTTTTGTCTGTTTCTTGTTTTTTTTATGCACCATAATTGTGTCTAAATAAATAGGACTGATTGATTGATTACTGTCAAAAAAAAAAAAAAAAAAGAAACAAAGAAATGAAGTTGAAACCCTGATTGAACCTTCATTTGGATCCACTTCAGAGGGAAATGTCTCCAACAGATTAGAGTTAGAAACACCCAGAAAGCATCGGTTCAGCTCCTCAGAAGGCTAATCTGATGCTAATCCCACCAGGGAAATCAGAAATCATTCCAGGAGATTTTAAATGTCAGAGTCGTTTTCCACATGCATCACCACCAGTGATGTCAGTAACGCGTAAACTTGTAACGCGTTACTGACGTCGGACCACTTTTTTCAGTAACGAGTAATCTAACGCGTTGCTGTTTCAAATCCAGTAGTCAGACTACAGTTACTTATCAAAATCATTTTTGCGTTACTATCTTCTTTTGTAATTTAATCGTATTTCCTCTACGCGTCTTGTCGAGTGACCGACGTCTCTATGCGACAGAAATGTAAACAATGGAGGGAGATGCGCATTTTGTTGGTGGAAAAACTGGAACTATTTTCAGTTTCTGTCGCCAAGTCCGATTATTATAAGCGGCTTTGGGCTTTTTTTTTTTTTTTTTAAGTCGCTTGCAGATTTAATGAGTGGCGGGTTGCACCTTTTTGGGCTCGTTTTTGAACGTGAAGTTACGCAACAGAGGACCACACAAATCAGTCACGTTTTTTACTTTTTTGTACTGTTTTTTCTACAATCTCCTCTTCAGTTCAGCCTTATGAGTGGAGACACATTGTTGATGTTACCATTATAAAATAGCTTACAAAAAAGTATTGGCAAAGCTCAATGTTATTTTCACAGGAGGCGGAGCGTTGTTGTTAGCAGCTGCGGAAAGTAACTAAAAAGTTACTTTTAGTGTAACTTAATTACTTTCCAAATCAAGTAGTCAGTAATATAATTAAGTTACTTTTTCAAGGAGTAATCAGTAGTCCGATTAAAGTTACTTTTTCAAAGTAACTATGCCAACACTGATCACCACCGACCTCCAATCAGGACAGAGATCCACACAGACAGGCCAGAGCTGGCTCCAGCTCTCCTCCAGTTAAAACACAGCAGGCAGCCAACAGGAAACAACACATTTCAAAATAAAAGCTCCACAATCAGAGCAAAACCACAGAAAGCCACCAGGCAGGACGGAGGAGCTGCGGGTTACTTTGTGGGCGGGCTTTGGCTGGGCCGCTGCTGCAGAGCTCACCTCCGGCCCTGACGCTGCTGGTCCTTTCTACAGAAACGGGTGACAGTACAGCTGGGTGACCTTTAACCCCACATACATGTTAGACGTGAGCCTGGATTTTCATCAACTCTGGTTACTCTGAAGGTTTTAGGAAAGCAGCTGCTGGTTAATCCAGCAATGAGAGCAATCTCAGAGAGTTAGCAGAAAAGATTCAGAATAAATGGTTAAATTCATCCATTTAATCAGATGAATAAAGAGGATTTTAAGGCAGAAATGTTCAGTCATGGATAAACAGAACAAACAACCTCCATTAGGAGGGGTTTGCTGCAGAATGCTGGCTGCTCACAGCTTCTACTAAATACCATGTTGGTTTAGTGCTTTAGCGTCGGCTCCTGCACTTTGGGTCCAGATGAACCGCAGAGTTTAGGTGCTGATGTTTCGGTCAGAGTGACTGGAGGCCGCGGGGGGCTGCATGGTGATCAGGTTACCTGTGAAGCGTTGGTGATGGGCAGGCAGATGCCCAGGTCGTTGACGGTGAGCTGCAGGAACAGGGTGCTGAAGGCCTGGGCCGAGGTCTGCTGGATGCCCGGCAGCTTGTCCACCACCTCCTTGGTGGCTACGTGGATGTCCTTGTTGAGCGCCAGCCGCTGCTCGTTCCAGTTGTCGTACGCCGCCTTGTAGTTCAGCCAGAAGAGCACGGCTGCAGGGACAGGAGGCAGAGGGCGGTTTCCAGTGGAACCAGAACAGAACCAGTTTGAGCTCTGGTGCTTTAACAGAGCCGTTTTAATGTGCGCCGTGAGCCGAACCTTTGTCGAACGCCACCGGCTGAGCGAACACGATGGGCCGGTTCAGAGTGATCAGAACCGCCTCCTTGTCCGACGAGCCGCTGATCTCCTCCTGCAGCGCGTTCCTCAGACCGATCCGGGTCCGGAAGTACGCCACCTGATGGAAGTCTGAGCCGGCCTCTTCGTAAACCTGCGGGACGAACGGGGAAATGAAAGCGGTTCTGGCCGGGTCCGGTCCAGAGGGCCAGCGGTCGGCCGGTACCTGGTGCTTGACGATCTGCCCCAGCGCCAGGTTCAGGTCCACCTGGCACTTGCCGAACAGCTTCAGGTAGCTGCTGCTGCCTCCGGGCTGAGCCTTGCACTGGATCCGGTTGGACAGCTCCAGCTCGATCAGGCCCGTCTCGAAGCGCACGGCCCGCATCAACGGCGTGGTGGCCGTCATCTGGATCCCCTGGGAACACAGTGAGGAGAGCGCCGCCGCTAACTCTGAGCCATTGCTGCGCTAACCTTGAGCTAACCCTGAGGTACCGCTAAGCTAATTGAGGGCGTTCCTTCTGAACCCACCTTGAACATCAGGCTGAGGGAGTAGAGCAGGATCTTGGGCTTGTCTGCGTCCGTGGACGAGTCAGGTTCGTTCCACAGAGGGATCGGCTGTTCGCCTCCTGCAGACAGAGAGCACAGCGTCCTGAAGGAACCAGAGCAGACGCTAATGACAGCTATGCTAACGCTAACGTGCAAACCGATCTCAGCTCATCGTTCTGCGTTATGAAGCAGACTGGAGTAGATCAGGAGGATCCTCCGCTTACCGATAGAAGTGGGAATCGATTTTGAATCGAGTTGTGAGCCATTAAAGATTCAAAGTCTGACAACAGGAAGTCAAGCTGTGTGTGGAGTTTCAGAATAAAAGCCTGACTTTTACCTGAAACCTTCTGGATGACTTCGTTGACTTCCTTCATGAAGACCTTCTGCAGGAACACCAGGTGGTTCAGCAGGTCCGTCGTCAGGTTGTGTTCAAACGAGCCGATCTGTCGACACACAGAGCAAATTCTCAACAGGATGTGGCGTCAGGAGCCCGTTGTCGTGGCAACCCGCCCCACCTCAGCGACGCATCGCAGGTAGTTGCCCTGCAGGTAGTTGCCCTGCTTGGCCGGGAAGTCGTCGGGGGCCCAGCTCTGGTCGGAGTGGCTCTCGTGGTCCTCCATGATGTACTCCCCCGACATGGTGATGGGCGGCAGGGACAGGCTGGCGGACGGGGACATGGTGGACATGTCCACTGGGGACACCTTGGACTGGAAGCACAGCTTGTGGTTCGGCAGCTCGAAGGTGAAGCTCGTCTGAGCTCCTGAGGAGCAGAACCGGATCAGAACTGGGCAGAAACCGCCTGTAAACAGGTGGGCGAGGGGTCACCTGTCATGCCGTGGCTCTTCACCGCCCCCATCTTGTACTCTGCTTTGAGCGAGGGCAGCAGGGCGGCGCCGATGGTGATGCCGTCCATCATGGCGCTGAACTTGAGGACGATGGGCTTTTTCTCCAGGCCCTCCGGCAGCTGGGGGAACTCGTTGGCCTCCACCGGCGTCTGGTTGATGCTGGACGCCTTGTCCGGCGGCTGGGGGGTCGGCGTGTCCTCACGGTTCGGTTGGCTGCAGCAAAAGACGGCAGCACCCAATGAGAAGGAGGGGGCGGGGAATCAGGCAGGGGAGCTGACTGACACAAGGACTGAAAATGATGGACGGACATTTCATCGATCTGAGTTTAGCCAACAGAAACGGAGAAACTCTGGTGGAGGCACTTCCTGTCAGTTGGACCGCAGCGGTTGGTTTTAATACATGAAGACATTAAAAATAAATTGGGAGCAAAAGTCCAGATGAACTCGGATGCATCCAGAAGGTTAACAAAATTTAATTTCATTCTGAAATTAAAGATAAACTAAGCTTGAGTTTAACGATAAACTCTGACTTTTACTCTGAACCTGGAGTTTAAATCTGAAGTTTAAATCTGAACTCGGAGTTTAACCCTGAACCTGGAGCTCCGTCAAACCGACAAGCTGGCGCTGAGGAACGTACGCGTTGGCGGGCTGGCGGATGAGGTCGGAGATCTGCTTGGAGAGCTGGTGGGAGCTGCGGACCATCATGCTGTGCAGCGTGGCCGGATGCTGCGGGATGTTGATCATGATGGAGCCCACCTTGAAGACGGCGGCGTTGTTGGTCCTCAGGCCCCGCTGGGCGCTGTACAGCGCCTGCGACTTGGCGATGGTGCACTTGACGACGGTCCTGAAACACGGGAGGAGCAGAGTGAGCGGAGGGAGACATGACGGAGGAGGAAGACGGACTGTGAAGCATCATGCAGAGTCAGTGACGATGGCTGGAGACGACCCACAGGGGAAGAAATGAAATGACCTCCAGCTCCAGAAACATCTGGATCTGCTGCGGCCTGACATGAAGTCAGATGAGAGCAACTGCTGCTCCGCCAGCATGAAACACAGATGAACCCTGAGGAAGACGAGCAGCAGGCGGTGAAGGACGGACTCAGCACAGCATCATATTCAGAAAAATCTGTCGCGCAGATACAAGAACCCAACAGGGCCCAGATGATGTTGTTCAGCTACCATCTTGAAATACTCTCTTCAGTTTCATTGTCCAAAATGTAATCTTTTGCATACATAGTTGAACACAGAAATCATATTCACTGTTTTTTGTTTTTTTTAGTTTTCAACATGGCTGCCACGGTGGCCGTGGAGAATAAATGCACTAAAATCAGCAGCAGTTATTTTCAGTGGCGTGCACAGATAGAGGTTAATTTACTGAAAGAGAATCTTAGCTACACTAAAACTGACCCGCTAAACACACAAAAGTTAGCATAAGCTAACACTAAGCTGCTTAAAAAATTTGAGTATGGTAATGCAAACCTGCTAAAATTGCTGGAAGCTAACCCTAAACACATAAAAACAAAGTAGCTGGAGCTAATTAATGCCAATGCCAGACCTCTGCTTCTGATTTTATTATCCCTAAAGTTGTAAGGACAGGATGAGCCAAGACGAAAACATACTATGTGACCTAAAGTCATGAAAATATGTAACTTTCTGTAGCAATAAATAGCTTTAAAAAAGGCTCACAAGTGGCAGCCATCTTGAAAACTGCATGTGACCCTGAAATGCAGGTGGCTGATGGGAAATCTGAGGGTTGATCATACAGGTGTTTATGCAACAGCTGTTTTTCCAGAGATATGCTGCGCTGCATGAGACAGTGGGTTAACTGATGGAGAGGTCACTGGGGTCAACATGAACATACAGAAACTCCTGCTTAGCCGTGCTGGTGGGAGACGTGGGGAAGTCCTCCAGTCTACGCAGTTTACCGGGAAGACAAAGAAGAGCGAGGAAGAAGAGAAGAAGAGTCAGGAGGTATAGAGCTATGGAGATAGATAGGCTGGAATAACCTGGGGAAAATAAAACCGTCTGATCTCACCAGTTTCTATAGAGCTGATCAACTTATTTCAAATGATCAGTTCTACAGTCAATTCATTACAAATACCAGCTTTAACTCAATGGATTTATTTCACATTTAAGTTTCAATTGTTGTTTTTAACCAGATTCTTTCCCAATCAATTTAATTTCCATTATTAACCATTAGCACATGAATAACTAATTTACTGAAAAACTTCCTACTATTTAGGATTTCAGAATCAATTTTTATATATATAAAAATGGATTTGTTGTTGTTTTAACTTAATATGGTTTCAGTTTTGTTTTGGTTCATCGACACTGATTCTTCGTTATTGGGCCGTCGGTACGTACTGAATGTCCGGCGTGATTCCCTCCAACAGAACGATGTTCACTCCTCCGATGTGAGCCGACGCGCACGTCTCCGTCATCTTCTGGTGGAGAATATCTGCATCACAGAGAACGCCGTCAGAGCCGCCCGTCCACCAGGGGGCGTCGTTTGCCGCCGCAGCAGCAGCTCTCACCCTTCATCTTCTCCTTCAGTGTGAACGACCCGTGGATCTTCTTAAGCTCCGCCTCCATGGTCAGGCCGCCGATGTCGGCCTCCAGGTGAGTGCGGTTCACCATGCCGATGCCGAACACGATCAGGGTGACGTGCTGCGGCTCGCAGCTCACCAGGCTGCGCCGCCGCCCACCTGCCGCTGCCGCCCCGGGCGGCCTGCCAGGCGTCGCTGGCTGCTCGTTCTCGTTCTCAAAGATGACCTTACAGAGCGACTCCGACGGGCGCCACCCACCCTCTGCAGACAGGAAGTTAGGCCTGTCAGCCACTCAGAACCAGACAGGAAGTGGCTGCTTTCGGTCAGTCATGTGACAGGAAGTGGCTGGCTTCGGTCAGTCATGTGACAGGAAGTGGCTGGCTTCGGTCAGTCATGTGACAGGAAGTGGCTGGCTTCGGTCAGTCATGTGACAGGAAGTGGCTGCTTTCGGTCAGTCATGTGACAGGAAGTGGCTGGTTTCGGTCAGTCATGAGACAGGAAGTGGCTGCTTTCGGTCAGTCATGAGACAGGATGTGGCTGGCTTTAGTCAGTCATGTGACAGGAAGTGGCTGGCTTCGGTCAGTCATGTGACAGGAAGTGGCTGCTTTCGGTCAGTCATGTGACAGGAAGTGGCTGGCTTTGGTCAGTCATGTGACAGGAAGTGGCTGCTTTCGGTCAGTCATGTGACAGGAAGTGGCTGCTTTCGGTCAGTCATGTGACAGGAAGTGGCTGCTTTCGGTCAGTCATGTGACAGGAAGTGGCTGGCTTTGGTCAGTCATGTGACAGGAAGTGGCTGCTTTCGGTCAGTCATGTGACAGGAAGTGGCTGCTTTCGGTCAGTCATGTGACAGGAAGTGGCTGCTTTCGGTCAGTCATGAGACAGGAAGTGGCTGGCTTTGGCCGGTCATGTGACAGGATGTAGTGATGCGTGCTGACCTGAGATGCAGTTCTCCGGTGAACTCTTCTCCAGGATGCCGGTCGGGTCGGAGATCAGGGAGTAAAAGTTGAGCAGCTTGTACATGTTCTGCCAGCACTCTGCCGACGGCTCGCTCTGCTCCGACACTGTGATGGAGTCCGAGTCGTCCATCTGGATCGGCATGTGGTCCGCCACGTCCCGGGAGCCCTTTCTGGATACCTGGGGGGCAGAACCAGAACCCAGAGTTACCCGGTACCAGAACCTCCTGAAGTTACACTACACCACAATGTTTCTGCTAAAACTGGGAGTCTGGAGGGGTCTGGTGGCGCCCTGAAGTTACACTACACCACAATGTTTCTGCTAAAACTGGGAGTCTGGAGGGATCTGGTGGCGCCCTCTACAGTTTCAGGACAGAAAATATTTCAAGAAATGGCTTTTATTTGAGACATTACAGAGACAGTCGGGTTTACAAGAATATATTGATAAATTTATAATAATAATCTGAGGCTGATTTAGAGATTAAGTATTTCCTATCTGCAAAACCGATACAGACAAGATGCTCAACATTCCTCACTTTGAAGGAGTTCTCATGAAGACTTTAATCTCCATAAATTAAGACATTTTAATTACTTTTATTTAAGGAACATGATGTTTTTTATTTACCTTAAATGTTAAATTTATTTATTTTTCTACATTTTTGGCTTCATTATTACAAAAGGTCTTTTTAAAGTTAGTTTTCTAGTTAACAATTAGTCAGTTATTTCAATAATCAATTCATCATGATTAATTTATATAAATTTAAATTATTGATTCATCAATTATTTCAATAATTGATCAGAATTAGTCATGATTAATACACTTGAAGAATCAATCATTACAGCCTGTTTCCTGAATCTTAGTGCTGCCCCTCCCCCGCCCGTTGCTACCTTGGAGGTGCGGCGCTCCGAGCGCCCCAGCGAGCTGCGTCCTCGGGGTTCTCGCCGCCCCAGCGTGTCGATGCTGGAGGGCGGCCCGTTGGAAGGCGGCCCTCCTCCTGCTCTCTTGCTCTTCAGCGTCTGCGTGGCGCCGCGGCCCGCGCCGTTCAGGCTGCCGCGGGAGCTGCGGCTGAAGTCGGAGGACAGGATGTGGCGGTAGGGGCGGGCCCTGAAGGTGGGGGTGGGGGAGGTGGAGCCGGCGGTGTAGCGGCTCAGCTTGATGTCAGTCTGCGTGGCCTTGATGTCGTCGATCATGGTGCTGAACTGGTGGATGAGGCGCACCAGCGCCATGTCGACGCGCTGGCTGATGGCCTGGCAGGCCGTGGTGAAGTCGCAGTGGAAGGTGTTGTAGTGGCGGCGGTTCAGGTCGTGGAAGGAGAGCGGCGCCCCCTGGGGGGCGCTGGCGGACTTCTCAATCACCACGGCATTGACGCTGAAGGTCTCGATTAGCAGGGCGGGCTTGAACTCCAGCGGGGGAAGGTTGACTGTGCCCTGCCTGGAAACACAGAGGCTCAGAATCACCTGCCGGTTCTGATCCGATGACCGGACTTCCTACAGCGACTCGCATCACAGAGCAGCTCAGGAAACGCAGAAATGTTACAGGAAATGATCAAAGTAAGAATATTTGTCTGCTTAAAGGGGCAGTACCATGAGTTTTACATTTTATTGCATATTTTAATAACTATGTTACCTTCAGTTATGAAAATTATGTAAATATCAAGTATGAGTTGAAATAAGTTCAAGCCATGCAATTGGGCCTCTGTCTCTTTAAGAACTGCAGCTGTTCCTAAAGCTCCAGCTCCAGAAAGTCATTCCAAAATGGCTCCTCTATTAAGGAGTTCAGCAGATGTTTGCTAATTGCTGCTGGCTAGTCTGAAGGAACCGTAATCATCACCATAAACAACCTAAACATCTCAGAGTGAAATAAATCCAGATAGGCAATGGGCTAGGGTCAGGTTTCTACCTCCTGGACTTTTTATTTTTCCGCTCCTTGGTCGTATCTGAGTCCACAATGTCGGCTCGCAGACACTCCAGGTTGCCCGAAAACGACAAATGTTCTCCAAAGTACATCTTGTAGCTCAGGGGAGTGGCGTCCTGCGCCTGGATGCCAATGTAGTTCAGCAAGGGCTTGAAGACAACCTGGAGCAGGAGAAAATCAGGAGGTTTCATTAGACCAATCTGCTCAAGTTTCCATGTAGCGCTAGCTGCTGCGTAGCCTGCTAACCGCTGCAGCTAGCAACACAGGCCTGAAGCCTTTACTCCGAGTTGATTCATGTCGACATGACCAGACTGTTCCAATACAGGATGAACAGGAATTTGTCACATAAATGTTTGTCTTATTTATCATCTGAGTTCTATAAATGTGGCTAAAATTAACGCTGAGGAAATGTCCAATATTTTGATACATAAAATCTGTATCCTATCTGAATAATCAAATAAGAAGTTTCTGTCAGTTTTGCGAAGAGGTGAGAGCAATTATTAGGCAGAGGTGGTCTGAACACAGCGGCGGTAGATCTGTCACTGTTGGTGTGTGTGTTGATGTTTGTGGCCTTATTTTAATGCAAACAGAACCGAAACACATTGAACTGCGTGTTAAGGTTGTTACAGTCAAGTTAGCAGAGCTGACCTACTTTGTTTCCACCGATGACGCTAATGCCAAAGACGCTAACGCAGACGACGCTAATGGTAAAGTATGAATCCAGTCGGCTCACCTGAGCGTCGGCCAGCTGCACGGCAGCAGGACACTGGTTCCCCTCCTCCACGTCCACCAGGTCGTCCTGACTGGTGCTGTGCTGGGAGTGCGTCCCATCCAGTGTGTTCTGGTCGCTGGACAGAACCGTGTTGAAGTCCGACGCTGAGGGGATGGTGGGCAGGGTGCAGGTTCCGCCTGACAGGACAATAAAAACACCTTCAGAACCGGGCCGAGGGAAGAACCAAGTCAGAACTGGACCTAGCCTCTAAGCTAACAAACACCAAGCTGACCTTGTGGTTAGCGAGCTTCTATGCTAATAAACAGCAAGTTGACCTTGTGGGCTGCTAACCTCTAAGCTAACAAACACTAAGTTGACCATGTGGGCTGCTAGCCTGTATGCTAACAAACACCAAGCTGACATTGTGAGCTGCTAGCCTCTATGTTAACAAACACCAAGCTGACATTGTGGTTAGCTAGCCTCTATACTAATAAACAGCAAGTTGACCTTGTGGGCTGCTAACCTCTAAGCTAACAAACACTAAGTTGACCATGTGGGCTGCTAGCCTGTATGCTAACAAACACCAAGCTAACCTTGTGGTTAGCTAGCCTCTATGTTAACAACCAGCAAGCTGACCTTGTGGGCTGCTAGCCTCTATGCTAACAAACACCAAGCTGACATTGTGGGCAGCTAGCCTCTATGCTAACAAACACCAAGCTGACCTTGTGGGCTGCTAGCCTCTATGCTAACAAACACCAAGCTGACATTGTGGGCAGCTAGCCTCTATGCTAACAACCAGCAAGCTGACCTTGTGGGCTGCTAGCCTCTATGCTAGCAGCAACAGGATGGTAGCTGAAGTCCAGAGTGTCTAGAGACAAACATGGAGAGCTGAGAGCTGGTTCTGGAGGCCGGCCAGGTCCGGACCGCCAGCAGCATCATAAGGTTCATGCAGCTGGAGCCCAGTGGGCCTCACCTGGCTGGAAGCGGTTGAGTGGGGAGTCGTGGGATGCGGCGCCGGCCCGGTTCCCCACGGCGTTGGACATCCAGTTGTAGAAGCTGACGGAGGACGGTTCAGACAGCAGCGGATGTTCAGTCAGCATGTCCGTCCCTGCAGGACGGGCCGGGTCGGAACCAGGAGACACAAACAGGTTATGTTCTGGTTCATTAAAACCCATCTGTTCTGAAAATCATGAACTCATTCACAAACAGGAAGGTGGTCAACATAAACCTGACCAGCAGGTGTCACTGCTGACCCAAAATGGGTAAAAAATATCCAGAACTTTGATTCCCAACTTTCAGTTTTCAGGTCATTTCATGTAAAATAACTTAATTTTTCACAGTGTAGAAATGTTTTATCCACGTGATTTTGAACCAAACTGAGATCCAGGTGAATAATCTCACTCTAAAGGACACATTCAGTGAATGAAGCTGTGGATTATAATCCCACATTTCACCAGGTTAAATCTGCATTATAAGAGGTCTAAAGCCATTTACTAATCCATTATTCTGATAATTAATCAGATCTGCAGGCATTTTTTATATAATGTTAGAAATATATTAAAAGATGCAAACAAATGACTTAGTTATTTTCTTAAATAAGAAAATAAACATTTATGTCCTAAAATGCAAAACAGAATTATTTTTAATGAACTTTTGATCATTTGTAGCAGAGCTAAAAATACTGTAAAGGTCCAGAGCTTTCTGCTAGTCTGAACACGGCGTAGGACTGACCTGGACATCAGTTATTGATTAATGATTAATGTTAGAATTGTAAATAATATCTTTATCATTTATAATTATCTAAAAAGACTGTGGCATTCTTTCTGTGTTTCTCTAGAACTTGAGTTGTGTGACAAATGTCTGCAGGAAGCTGATAAGTGTGCAAATTGGAAGCAGATACCAGCCACTCTGGGGCCAAAACTGAGAGCTGGCCTGACAGGAAAAACACCCAAAGGCTAAAGGTCAAAGCTTGTGACCCAGAGACACGGGACTACACTTAAGACATGCGCAAAGACAGGACATTCCATTGTATTGTGAAAATTTATGAATGTGTGTTTGCAGCTGGTTTCGTCCCTTAGCAATTGCAAATTTGTGTAACTAGGACCCGCCCAATTCTAATAAAAGGCAAAGAGTGGGGAGAAAAATCTCAGAGCGTGTTCAGGAGACTGTGATTAAGATCTCTTTCTCCACTCGAGTGCAACTTAAATCACTCGTCACTTTGTGTCTGTGTGAAAGTGTTTAGGTTGACTGAGCCTCACAATTAGCAACAGGAGGTTGTTTTCCCTCGTCGGAACCAGGTGAAGCTAAAACTGTTTTCCAGAGGAACAAATTTAGAATGATTTTTCATTTTAAATGTTTTTATTTATTGTCCAGTTTCGGCTTCGTTTCTGCTCTGTGTCGTTCTGTATAATGCAGTTAGCGATCAATCAATGACTGATTAGTGACTCATCCCTAATCCCACCAGATTAAACCTGGAGTTTGCTTCTTCCCAAACGAGTGTTTATTGCTCTGGTTTTACTGGTGAACTGGTTTTGCTGGGATTCTTTTGGCTCACCTGTGCGTGTGAGGGAGCCACTCTTGGCGGCGGCGGCGGCGGCCGTGTCGCTCCGCTGCGGCGTTCCCTCCAGCAGGTTGTGCAGGCTGCGGAAGCTGCCTGTCAGGTTGCTCAGCAGGCTCTCCTTGCGCGGGCTGTCCCTGGCTGGCGGCCCGCCGGCGCGGCTCACATGGGCCGGTGAGTCGGCCGCCGTGTCGCCGCTGGTGTAGCTCAGCGACTGGTAGGGATGCGAACCCTGGATGTGACAAACGAGCAGAGCGCCGGGCGAGGTTATGATGGCCGCTGGGGCGTTTCATCCCCATGACAACACAGATAAATGGTCTGGAGAGTGACAGGGGAGGCTGAATAGTTTAGGATGGTAGAGACGCAGAGGGAGAACGGACGGAGTCACCGAGAGAAACGCCTGCAGAGCTGCAGCACAAAATTATTACCAAACAGCATCTTCACAAAAACATGAGACCAGAACCAGAATCAGTACTAGGATTGGCCTTAGAGGTAAACCTTAATGAGCCTCTCATTAAATCTGAATCAGAGCTGGAAACGCCTCCATCAGGACTGGAGCTTATATTTAGCTTCACGTTTTTGCTAGCCTTCAGGATATTTAGCACTTAGCTTCACATAAATTAATTCTCTCTAAACCTGTGAGTGAAAGCCAGGTGTCCAAAAACAATTCGATCCTATTGGTGGCGATATACTGTGCTGTAGCACATGTCACACTTTAGCACTAGCTAGTATGGCGGTTTAGCAGAGCTAATGATAGCGCTGCCAGCTAGCTCTGAGTTAGCGCTGGCTTACCTTTATCCTGTGGGCAGACTCGTTGTGTGTGTGGGACTTGGAAAGCTTCCTCATGATCTCGACGCCGCTGACCGGGCCGGTGCTGGCCTCCTTGGGCGGGGGGCGACTGCAGGCTCCTTCCAGCAGCATGGTGTGTTCACTCACTGTGGCTTCAACAGAAGGAGATCCGATCAAAGTCCCAGAAGGAACCAATTCCTCTCCACACATCATCAACAATCAGCTTCACATGACCAGAACCAGCAGCCAGCAGACCTTGGATTTATATCTGCATTTATCCCTTTAGTTCTGGAAACAGAAACTAAACGCATCATTTCCAGACTCTGCCAGACTGAAAAGATGCTAAAGTAGAAACGTTTTTCCAAACAGAATCGCTTAAAGGGGCAGTGTCATGTTTTCCAGGGTCATAGAGCCATTTTATAGAACAATCTATAAAATGTTCTATAACTACCTTCAGTTGTTAAAAAATGCTGTAAATATCAAATATGACTTCAAAGAAAAGTTATTTCTGCTTTAACGCCTTGAAATTGGGCCTCTGTCTCTTTAAGAGCTCCTGCTCTTTTTGAAGCTCCGCCTCCAGGAAGTCATCCCAACATGGCTCCTCTATTAACCCTTTAATGTTTTTACCAGCGTTGCTCTGAGCTGTAGCTCCTAAAATTGTGTTTGCTAATAGCTGCTGGCTAGTCTGAAGGAGCTGAGTGGGGGAGGAGCTGCGGCTCGAAGGCGGGGCTACGTCCACCCAGGTGTTTAGCACAGGTGACTGGCTGCCATGGAGACTAAAGGATTTCTCAAACATGATAGAATCAAAGCAACACACCAGGGAAAAACATTAAAGGGTCGTAATCTGATATGTATTGGACCGGAACCACCCGGTGCTATCAAGTGTCAACCAACTTGTTCCCACCTGCGTCAAACTCAAACTCTGCTCCATCGGCGCTGGTGTCGCTGTGCAGCGCGGCGCCGTTATCCAGGCCCAGGACCGGGTCGGGCTGGTTCTGCTGAGCCTCTTTGGGCTTGGCGATCTGGCTGGGTCCCATCAGGCCGATGGCCTTGAAGCCCTGAGTCACAACGATGAACTTCATCCACTGTCGGGCCAGAGCCACCAGACCCTTCTTCAGCGTCACCAGGGCCGGAACACCGTCGTTCTGGAGAGAAACCAGTAAGACCAGTGGAACCAGCTGGCTCCCAATCTGCTCCCAGTGGAACCAGTCTGCCCCTCACCATGGTGGCCTCCTCGATGACGGCGTAGTCGGCCTGCTGCAGGTAGCGGTGCAGGATGTTGCACAGCATGCAGGACGGGTTCTCGTGCAGGTAGCGGGCGCGCTTCGTCACCCGGTTGTACTTGCTGCGGATTGGGATGTGGATGCTCTTCTTCTGTTGCACAAACACAAAAAACAAATAAAAACACGGTAAATAAAACCGATTCCAACAGTGAAACCGGATTCAGACGTTAAACTGATTCGGCACGTTACCTCCAGAGCCTCCGTCATGATGCAGCCCATTACAGCGCAGACGCGTAGTGTTCCCTCCATGTCCAGTTTCCGTAGCGACGACTTGAGCTGGTCGATGGGGACGAGCCAGGCGCCGATGGCCGGGGTGGCGGTACTGAGCAGGTTCAGCTGCCTGAAGATAAAAAAGGAAAAACAACCTGAGAAATGCGAGTTCTCTCTAAGACTCTTCATAGCCGCCACCAGGGGGCGCCACAGAGAAAAATATAGCAACATAATTTTGAATCTGACAAATTTTTTTTCCTAACATTATAAAATCTAATCTGTATCTTACAATGCACTGAAGTATTAGGGCAAGGCAAAGAAAATAATTAAATTACAAGAATACTATGAAAAAAATAATCCAAGTCAAATTAAAAAGCTGTAATTTAAAGACAATAAACTCATAATATTCAGAAAACAAAGTCAAAACAAAGTGAGAAAGTTGTTGTAATTTTACCAGCATAAAGTCACAATAAAGCCGCACTAGCCTAGCAGTTAGAGTAGTTATCCTGGATTTATGAAATGCTATTTTAATTATCCTGGTTTAGCCTAGCCTAGCCTAGCATCAGCAGCCATTCTGGAGGTTTGGGCTGCAGATCCAGTCGGGTGTTTCTGGGGCGAGGCGTCCCACCTGGACATGGTCTGGGAGGCTGAGCGGACGTTGGTGGGAGCAGCGAAGCTGAACCAGATCTCCCTGATGGTTAGCTTCATGCTGCTGGAGTCGGGCGGCGGCGGCATCAGGGGTAGATCTTTCTTCAGGTCGTCAGACTCCACGCCTTCATCCTGCGTGACGGGAAGCATTCAGGCAAAAATGGATTCCATTCAAACGCCTCCATATCTGTTTACTTCTGTTTTAGTTTCATCTATAGTCTATCTGCACCTTAGATTAATACTATTATCAGATTAGATTATATTATTAGTTAGAACAAACAAACTCAGAGTTTCTTTTTCTTTTTTACACCTGTTGAACTTATTTTGACCATCCTACTCCTCAGCTGCAGGTTTTAGTCTCACCATGTTATTTTAACAGTATGCAGGTTTTACCCAGTAAACCTGCTCAGCCCGCTGGTCTGCGCTCCGAGGCGTCCACCGTGTTTTTGCATTAAAAGATATTAAGTTGACAGGAAAAGTAAAAGTATTACTGGGTAATTACATGTTACTGGAAAACATGGCCAGTGAAACGATATTTAAACCACAACTAGTCTTAAAACCAACATAATGAAAAATACAATTAAGATGAATACAAATTATTAGCACTTCTTATGTATATAATTTTTTTTTCTTTTATAAAATAAATAATTATAGTTTTTATTATTATTATTCTGGGGGGGGCTAGGAAAACATGGCGGTCCTCCAGGCTTATAATGCACTGGGGGAAACCCTCAGTATGATACGTTTCCTGTTCAATACATTTTCTGTTTTTATTTTATATTTTCTTTACATTTTATATTGATCTCAATTCTTCAACTTAAACTTTAGAACTACACAAAACATCTATGATTGAGGTATTTTTATTGAATTTTTAAATTTATTTTCTATGTGATTATTTGTGATAGACCAGAGCCATGACAACGTCACACCCCGCCTCTAGAATCTGGATAGTTTTATTTATTTATGCTCAGGTTTATCATTGTACAGTTTTAATTCTGCTCAGTATTTTCTGTAATTAATCTTAAAGTATTTATCAAATCTAGTCCACTTCATTGATGTTCGATTAATTTATTCTTTATTTTCAGCCAAATTATCCGTAATTTTCATGTTTCCGTTACAAAATGAAGCTTTAAATTCAGAATTTGATCATTTCCGCCAGTAACTGTTATTGATTACTAATCAGATCTGAATTAATCAGAATTAAATTCCGTCTTTTCTGAGGTTATTCTCCACCAGGTGAGCAGAAACGAGTCGTCCTGACCTGCTCGTCCGAGTCTGAGTTGTCGTTGGCGTCAGAGTTGGGGCTGATGACGTCGTTGGGCAGGTTGTCGTCGGAAACGTCGGTGCTGTAGCCGCTTCCGGTCTGGGATCCTGTGGAGCCGTTGGATTTGCCGGTCCCGGTCTTCCCGCCGCCGTCCAAGTGTCCCATGACGCCAAAGGCATTGTAGAGGACGGCGCCGGACTGATGGCCGCCTGGAAGGAGACCGGAGACGTGAGCCTCCCGTCCTGCGGGGGGCGCTGCAGGGAGCGGCGGCGTTACCTTTGACAGTGAGGTTCTCGATGCCGCATTCAAACATGATCCAGCCCCATTTCTCCAGCGAGGCAGTGGTGCGAGTCGGGTCGCTCGGCGCCGCCTGGCCGTCTGTCTCGTCCACCAGGGAGAACTCGTCCAGGTCCTCCAGGCCGAACAGAACCTTGGACTTCTCGAACGGGATGGCGGTGATGGCGAATGTCCCCACATCTGCAGAGGACACAGCGGGGTCAGAGGGCGCGGTTGCAGCAGGGGGCCGGGCCGGGCTGGAACGTAGAACCAACCTGTGGAGTCCAGTCCGCGCAGCTGGCTGTGGATCCGGTGGACGTTCAGCCTAGCGGCGATCTCTTTGCCCTTCTCGATGCCGGCGTTGGAGCGCAGCGACCCGGACGACTGCGGCTGCATCTTGGTGGCCGACGCGTACTTCTCTAACATGATGGATGGTCGGCCATTTTCAGTGACGTTCGGCGTCTCCTCAACGATCCCCCTGACAGGAACAGAGGCAACCGGTTCCACTTGGCGGCTAGCTTAGCAAGTAATAAGTTCAAGATGGCCGCCAGCTTGAAAAATGTTTTTTTGCAGCAAATTTATCACAGATGAAGGCTTTTGGTGTCAAATTAGAAATTACTGGACCCATAGAAATCCTATTTAATTATAATTCTTAGATTTGTCAAGATGGCCACCACAGTAGCTTCACTATCCATTCATTCACTGAACAAAACTCTTAGCTCCGCTAACGATAACCACCAAACACATTAAGGCTAACAGAGGCTAACGCTAAACCTCTTAGCATCTACTAATTTGTTTTATGTGCCAACACTAAAAAGTCAAACACAAAAAAGTTTGAAGTAGCTAGCATGAAAATACAAACTATGTTAAAAAATTTGTGCAAGTTAACTAGAATCAGCAGAAGCTGCTGCTAAACAGCTAAATATATAAAAAATGTTTTGCTAATGCTAAACTGTTGAATACATAAAAAATTACCAGGAGCTAACATTAAGCAGTAAAACACAAAGAAAATGATAAGAAGCTAAAGCTAAACCACTAAACACAAACATTAGCAGAAGCTAATGCTAAAATTTAAACAACTGTTGTATCCTGCTACATTTTATCACTTGAAAGTTGTATAAATGTGAGAACCAAAGTGGAAAACATTTGATGAGACAAAGTCATAAAAAGAAGGAATATCAATTCACAATAAGAGTAAATCGTGGCAGCCATCTTGAATAATGGCCGCTATCCTAAAGTTAAGTGGCTGATGTGAAATCTGAAAAACATCAGACCTGAGAGGTTAGCATGTTAATGCTAATATTAGGCAGGTTTTTGCAGTGATGAGTGTCACCGTGGTAACCTGCGGGTGGCTATGGCTATGGGATGCGTACGACTCACCGGTTCATCCTGAACTGGGTGGCGATCCGGTCGAAGCACAGCGCCACCAGAGACACGTGTGGGACGCATTTAGCGGACGGGGAGCTTTCCTCTACGGAGGCCTGCAGGAGGCAAAGGTTCACCTGCACAGACACAGTTACACACAGTCACCAAACACATCCTGGACGGAATACCTTCTGGGTCAAAGGTCAGACCTTTGGGATGGAGACGTTGGCCTGGAGCCCCTTTATCTTGACGTTGTCGGGCTTGACGGACAGCTCCGTCTGTCCGCTGGAGGTCAGGGTGGTGGCGTCCGGCTTGGACAGCTTCTGCTCCGGCTTGGCCGTCTGACTCTGTGGACGCACAGCGTCAGTCGCTGGCAGGTACGCGGCGCACCTGTAGAACCGGGCGGATGGATACGCACCGACTCGGCCACCGTGGACTTGCTGATCTGATACGCCTCGCTCAGCACATTACTGTGCAGGTCGTCCAAGATGGCCGCTGGGTGCCGGATGCTGGCGAAGTGGACCATGGACTCGATGTATCTGAGACAGACGCAACAGAAAACCGTGTGATCGGGCCGGTTCCGGTCCAAACGAAACCGAACCGTCAGCCGGTCGCTACCTGTCCAGGGACTCGGCCACCAGCGGCGTCAGAACCACGTTGACGGCGCCTTTCACCTCCACGATGGCCGTGGTTCTGGTCTGAGCCAGCGGCTGCTCCAGCGACCAGTCGTCCGTCGTCGTGTCCTCGTCCGTGTTCTCCATGGCTCTTTTATCCAGCGGCGTGTACGGGGTGCTGCGGGGCAACAACCGCACCAGGGGTCAGAGGTCAGGGTCAGTATCTGGAGGGTTGATCAGCAGATCATCCCGCTCCACTTCCTGTACCTGGTGTTGTCGCCCATCAGCTGGAGCCCGCGGTCCAGCAGGGAGGTGGCTGACAGGCCCGGCTTGATCACCTGGAGAACAGAACCTCGTCTCAGTCCAGAACCAGAACCAGGCATAACAGGAAGGTTCTACAGAGCGCTAGAACCTCCAGACGGTTCTGAGTGCCCCCCTGCTGTGTCTGCTGCGGACCAAGCCTGAACGGGTCGCTAACAAGGTTCTGCAGAACCATCCAAACCGGACTGGACCTAAACGGGTCGCTAGCAAGGTTCTGAAGTCATCAGAACCAGCCATCCTGGAGCAGAGATGAATCTGGACCAGGAAAGAGCTGAACTTTTTTTTAAAAAAAAGCATCTGGAGTCGGAGCAACAGAGCCTGAGCAGACCAGGCTGGTTCCGACCCAGTGAACAGCAGGAACCCGTACAGAACAGAGGAAGTCGGACCTTGAAGCCGGGCACGGCCAGCTGGTCGAAGGAGGCGGAGCTTTCCTCGCTGGTGGGTGTGTCCAGGTCCAGCGGCCGGTGCAGAGATGATTTGGAGGTTCTCTTGTTGGTCGGCTGCTTGATGGACCAGTTAGACACCTGCAGAGAGAGCCGCGTCATTCAGAGCCCAGAAGAAGAACGGGCCGGGCCGGGGCGGTACCTGGTAGTGGGCCAGGTAGTTCTGGTAGCAGGCCATGACGTGAGGCTGCCGGGTCACCAGGCCGGGCTCGGCCGTCTTCTCCACCTCCACAGAACTCTCCTCCTCCATGGCCAGCGCCGACACGAAGGAGGCCTGGGACGGGTGGGCGGCCAGCGGCTGGGGCGGCGGCGGGGGGCGGGGCTCCGTGATCAGCTCCCCGTTCAGGACGTAGGTCAGAGGCCCCTCCACGCTGTGGTAGATGGAGCTGCGGCTGGGGGTCAGAGGTCAACAATCCGTGAAACGAGCCGCCGACTGGTGCAAACGCGTGGAAGAACGCCAAAAGACGCTGCAGCCACGTTTTCCTGCTGGTTTGAGTTTCTACATTTTTAGCTCAGTTTGTTTGTTGTCAGTAAAGTTTGCAAACATTTGATGAGATTTTGTTTATTTCTCCCTTTCCAGCTCCGGCTCCAGACGAGTATAACGGGGGTGTAAACACGTGTAAACCCAACTAGCACCTTAGCGCTCATGATGCGTTTAAAGGTGGCTCGGAAAAACAGGTTAGGTGTGTTAACAACTGATTAAACTATTTTAACTGCTGAAAAAAGTGACAGAAGATAAGTGTAAGCCCCTGCTGTATCAAATTGATATAGAAATAACAGAGAGTTGGCCACTTTAGGGTAAAAACAACAAACAGTTTCCAGTCCAGGGGGGTACAGCTGACTCTGTGGGAAGCCTATGCCCCCTAATGCCCCCCCAACGCCGCTGGGCCTGGCTCTACGCGTCGGGATTTCACCCGTTAGCGGTTTGGCCCATGGCAGGTGGCCTGTGATGTGTTTTCACCCTTCAGCCATGATTTTATACAGTGTGGTACGGAGATGCAGATTAACTTCATCCCGTCTGCCATGAAAGCGTTTGGCTGAGGCGGCCGGAAGAAGCTGAGCGTCTGATTGGCTAATGAAGTCAGACAGGAGGCATCAGATTAAAGATGGCGGTGCATTCAGTCAGAAGCTGCTCAGCTTTCACATTAAATCAAAGTTTAATCATTCATTCATCCAGCCTTATAGGAGCAGAGCCACTCAATCTATCTGATCTGCTGCGACCTCTGACCTCACCTGTAGCTCTCCATGCGGTACGGCGGCTGCTGCGGCTGCTGCATCTGCTGCCGCCGCTTCTTCTTGCGGCCTGGGTACGTGCCGGGTCCCTCGTCGGCGCTGCTGATCGGCTCGAAGTCCTCGGTGGCGGAGAAGTAGGCCTCGCTCTCGGCCACCGACATGCTGGAGTCGGCCGAGCGGTACTGGTGGAAGGTGTTGGAGTCGGCCGACGGCGTGAAGGGGAACGAGCCGTAGCTGCGCCGCTGCCGGGGCGAGTCCAGGACGTTCTCGTCGCTACGTGAGACCTCGCTGCTGAATTGGACGCCTACGCCGCCGCCGGCGGAGGTCAGCGCGGCCGGTGGCTTGTCGGTGAACACGGCGGCCGACAGGCTCTTGGTGCTGCCCAGCCGACCCGAATGGACTGAAGATTGGCGGCGCAGCGGCGAACAGAGCGGCGAGCGCACCGCGGCGAGGTCCTGGGAGCCGGGGGAGAGCGGGGACGCCTCGGGGACGTCGCCCAGCACGCTGTGGAGACACAGTGATTACACCAGATTATAATCTGAAACAACCAGAGTAAACCAGGATAAACTGGAAACAGCAATATTATCGCTTATTACTTCTGGAAGGATTTATCCTCTAGAAAACACGTTACCGTGACAACCGCAGAGACAAATGACTAACGAGATGGGAAATGTTACAGTTTGCTCTCTAAGTTAGGAACTGTATGTAAAAATGATAATATTGTCATTTTGAGAGTTTAATTTCATACTGAAACTAGAAGATATTTAAAATATCCAGAAACAATAAAAAGGAAATATAAATCATAAAGAAATTATAATGTGTCTGCAAACAAAATGTTAATCATCTGATTGGAAATTATGAAGCTCATTTTAATTCATCATTAATTAGTTAATTACTTATTGAGACAGGTTTATGTAGGGCAGCTAATTTGGGATTAGCCTGATGCAGCGGAAACTCAAATGTTTTTGGAGGAGAAAGAAGGACGTCTGAAAGGTACAGCGGTGGCAGCATCATGCTGAGTGAACTACAGCGAAGCCAAAACATCCGACACAAAATGTTCAGATAAGAAAAATATTCAGCAGACAAAATATCATAGATAATAATCTGACATTTAGTAAAAAGAAAACCCTGTTACAGCAGCACCGTCCACTTTGGGCATCTCCTTTGTGACGATCCACTCGGTGGGCTGCAGCAGCGACTGGCCGTAGCTCATGTCGGACTCGGCACTGGAAGAGGAGGGCGGTGAGTCTGCCAGCAGGGGCAGCCTGAGGTCCAGACCCATGTTGGTTCCTCGGAGGAGGAGGCGGAGCTGTGGGAGCGCTGGGGCACCTGGAGGCTTACAGCTTGCATCATCGGGCCACAGAAACCAGAGCCTGGAGGAGACAGAGAGGAGCGGCTCCATCTAAACACAGAGAACTATTCCTACAGCAGACAGGGAGCACTTTCTACTCCCGACAGTTAGCTTAGCATAATGGGTCTATATTCAACAGGACTGTGGTCGTCAGGCTAGCAGTTAGCTTAGCATAATGGTTGTATATTCAACAGGACTGTGACGATCCAGGCTAGCAGTGGGCTGCAGCATAATGGTTGTATATTCAACAGGACTGTGTCGGACTCAGGCTAGTAGTTAGAGCATAATGGTTGTATATTCAACAGGACTGGGTTCCTCCAGCCTGAAGAAATCCAGACCCATAATGGTTTTCCTCAACAGGACTGGGTTCGTGAGGCTAGCAGTTACCTTAGCATAATGGTTCTATATTCAACAGGACTGGGTTAGCTTAGCATAATGGTTCTATATTCAGCAGGACTGGGTTCGTGAGGCTAGCAGTTAGCGTAGCATAATGGTTCTATATTCAACAGGACTGGGTTCGTGAGGCTCCATCTAAACACAGAGAATGGTTCTATATTCAACAGGACTGGGTTCGTGAGGCTAGCAGTTAGCTTAGCATAATGGTTCTATATTCAACAGGACTGGGTTCGTGAGGCTAGCAGTTAGCTTAGCATAATGGTTGTATATTCAACAGGACTGTGTTCGTCAGGCTAGCAGTTAGCTTAGCATAATGGTTGTATATTCAACAGGACTGTGTTCGTCAGGCTAGTAGTTAGCTTAGCATAATGGTTGTATATTCAACAGGACTGGGTTCGTGAGGCTAGCAGTTAGCTTAGCATAATGGTTTTATATTCAACAGGACTGGGTTCGTGAGGCTAGCAGTTAGCTTAGCATAATGGTTCTATATTCAACAGGACTGTGTTCGTCAGGGGCTGCACAGTGGCGCAGTTGGTAGAGCTGTTGCCTTGCAGCAAGAAGGTCCTGGGTTCGATTCCCGGCCGGGGATCTTTCTGCATGGAGTTTGCATGTTCTCCCTGTGCATGGTGGGTTCTCTCCGGGTTCTCCGGCTTCCTCCCACAGTCCAAAAACATGACTGTCAGGTTAAATGGTTTCTCTAAATTCTCCCTAGGTGTGAGTGTGTGTGTGCATGGTTGTTTGTCTTGTATGTCTTTGTGTTGCCCTGCGACAGACTGGCGACCTGTCCAGGGTGAACCCCTCCTCTCGCCCGGGACGCAGCTGGAGAGGAACCAGCAACCCTCCCGACCCCATTAGGGAAGAAGGGTGTAAAGAAAATGGATGGATGGATGTGTTCGTCAGGCTAGCAGTTAGCTTAGCATATCGGAGGGCCGTAACAGAAGATGGGTCAGTCTGACCCTGAAACAGAAAGTCGGCTGCTGGGGCGTGCTGTGGTGGCGTAGGGGATAGCGCGACCCACATTTGGAGGCCTTCAGTCTTTGACGCGGCGGTCGCGGGTTCGATTCCCGGACCCCATTTGCCGCATGTCTTCCCCCTTCTCATTCCCCCTTCCTGTCAGCCTACTTTCAATAAGGGACACTAGAGCCCACAAAAGACCCCCTGGAGGGAGGGAAAAAAAGAAAGTCGGCTGCGAACCTTCTGGTCTGCGCATCATGCAGCTCCAGGAAGTGTCTCTGGACGTCACACTTGGCCGGGTGGTCGGCCGCCAACGCGATGTCTGCCGTGATGAGGTTGAGGTTGACCGAGCCCGCCTCCAGCCAGACGGAGCGGCGCAGCAGGGGAGGCTGCCCCTGACCCGGCTGCTGCTGCTCGATGTACTGCCGTATGTTGACGTCCTGCACCACGGCGCTGATGCCCTCCCCCACCGCCTGGTTGTGCAGGTTGCAGGTGGAAACCCGGACTGCAGCCGTCTGGAAAAACAAGAGTCGGAGTGAATTCGGTGGTGGCGAGACGTCGACAGTGCGTGCTAAGTGCTCATTACCTTGACACTGGCAGCGCAGCCTTGCTCCACGACGAAGAGGTCGACTCCGTCCAGCGCCAGACGGGTCATGGTGTACTTCAGCTCCTCTGAGGTGCGGCAGTGGCCGGGCAGGCGGCCCAGCTGAAACACCGACAGCTTCGGATCAGCCATCACACTAATGAGGCGCCCGCTTTTAAAAATATCCATATTCTCATTGGCTGGCTGCCTGGCAACTCAGAGATATGCTTCTGCCCCAACCGTCTGCATTCCTCACAGAGACGACCCGACCATCAGCTAATCACAACAACAAGAACCTTCAGAGTTTAAGGGGAAGTTAAACAGAGAGGTGGAGATCTCTGTAAAAGACAGTACAACCTCCCTCAAAGCCCAAACCCCCAGCAGTGGCTGTGCACTGATGCAATGCTTCACTTAGCAATGTGGCTAACTTTTAGCGCAGTTAGCTTTCCCTAAATTTGTTTTCCCACATAATTTTAATAACTAATTTACTTGGTTGTTGTGTGACCTTTCAGTTGAACAAAGTTATTTACCGTAAAGAAGGAGTTAGCTGTTTATATTCATGCTCTTATTTTGAAGTGTTTAAAAACTGTCTACAAAGCCTTTCCTAAATGTGCGTTGGAATAGCATTTTAGCATTAGCTTCAGCTAGAAACTGTATTGCTATAGTGCTTTAGCTTCCACCAGCTACCATGCTGGTACAGCACACTAATGTTAGCACATGCTAATTACAATGGAAATAGCACTAAGCATTAGCTGCACTAAATACTATGTTAATATATCGCATCAGTGTTAGCTTCAGCTAAATACTAAGTTGGTACCAGTTTAGTTAGCTGTGCCACCACTGCACAGCATCATTTATTAAACAGATGAAAAACTAAGTGCATCCCTGAAGCCCAGTCATTTCCTCTAGCATTTCATCATACTGTGCGATTACAGAACGCCGATGTACGGCTAGCATGAATCCATTTGGACATAGCAGTCCGACAGCTTCATTATGTTTCATAAATATCGCAGACTCTCCAGGTAATCATTTCAGAGGGGTGTACTTTCTTTCTGATACCTTGTTGGCACAGATGCGGCGGTCCACGCCATGCTGGCAGATGATGGAGGGTTTGGGTTGCTCCAGCTGGAACTCTCTGGAAACCACGTGGAAAACGAACGTCTCTGCCCACTCAACCATGCTACCCAGCTAACAGGGACAAAGCCAGAGACGTTAGCGCTCACTGCTAACCATTTCACAGAATAACCAAGTAAATCACAAGAAATCGAGTTCTGAATGTTGGAAACTGATTCATAGGGAGGTGAAGCCGCCCACCTGAGGAAGCGTGACCCTGCCGGTCAGTGCCCCGGCCTGCATGTCGATGAGCCAGGCGTACTCCAGCGTGTCGCTGCCTAGAGGGAGGCCCTGAGCCGAAAACATGGCGTGCGCCCTCATCTGCAGCCCGGACAGACTCAGATGTCCGTCTCTCAGCATGCCGTCCGCCGTGGGGCGCTGAGGAGGAATCAGCAGCCAAACATCACTTTCAGAACCCTGAAGGAGTGTCACGTCCTCCTCCACAGACGGTTCTCACATCACACAGATCAAACCTCAGAGGACGCGTCTGCAAACACCAGAACCTCTGGCCCAAAGTCTGTCTGAAAACTGTAATGGTTTTAATGGCTTCTTCCTCTCTGAGTGGCCTTCCAGCCCAGGTTGGCACAGTCATAATTACACCAGAATAAAGTCGTAGCATTACTAGGATAAAGACATACAGTTACCACAGAATGAGGTTGTAAAGTTACTCAGATAAGCTTGGAATAATTTTAGTATAAAGTTGGAAATGAAGCTTTCAGTTCATCTGGTTCGTTCTTCCCTCCTGATGTGAAAGCGCTGTCTGATCGGCGGCGGACGGGTACCTGGTAGTTGTCGCTGACGAAGATGTGAATGGGCGACAGGATCATCTGCAGCATCGTCTCCTTGTAGCCTTTCTTCATCTCGAAGCAGAGGCGCTCCAGGAAGCCGGATGGGCCTTCTGGACCTTCACTGCTGCAGTGCTGCAGGAGCGAACCGGGTTACTCTCAGAACCGACCACCGCATCAATACACAATCCAATTTAACATGGCAGAAAACCTCATCACAATTCGAGTGATTCATATCAGTCGATTCCTGTTGATTGATTTTTAATTTTTATACATCTGAAATCCTCATGTTTTTGCTTTATGTTTTTATTTTTCAGCAGTTATGAGAAGAACTGAAAGCTGAAACTGCTGCAAGTTACTCAGCAAGTTGTTGCCAGGCAACCACAGAGTGACAATTGATGCTATCCAGCTAGCTTAGCTCGCTGTGAGCAGCTAAAGCCTTTCCTCCGCCTACATTTCCCAGAATGCTGTGCGGTTCTGGATCAGAGTTCAGCAAATTATTGAATATTTTATCTTGGCTCACCACTGGCAGCCGGCCGTGGACCTTGTAGAGGTTGATCAGTACGGTGATATCCCAGGGCCGCAGGTCCAGGGGGTGGCCGTGATCGCCGTCCCCCACTCCAGGAGTCGAAGTGTAGCCGAGGCCCGATGAAGTGACCAAGGACGGCACCGGGCTGGACACGGCCTCCTCAAAGTCCGTGTACATGTCGTCCTCCCCGAAGTAGTTTTCCTGGAGGGTGGGAGGAAGAGGAAGAGGAGGAAGAGGAGGAAGAGTTCAGAGTTCGGATCTGAGCGGAAGCCGAAGCGTTCAAGTGACCCCAGCTGCAGACCTTGATGGCGATGAGGGCACGCAACATAGGCCCATACAGGAGGATCTGGGAGTCCGGAGACAGTTCCATCTCCACCTGCAGCCGGTCGGGCGGCAGGTCCGACGGGTCGGCGGGGAGCCGCGCGGCTGGGGTGGGACCGCAGGGTAATCGTGGTGCTGCACCCTGGTCGGGGGGGCGGATCGCCGACAGCATGGACTCCTCTATCTCTGAGACTACGCAGTGAGGAAGAGGAGGAGGAAGGTCAACAGACAGCAGCAGAACCAGAACCAGAAGCAGAATCAGAACCAGAACCTACACGACTGCTTGAGCTGCTCGTCCGCCTTCTGGGGGTAGATGGGATGCCAGGTGTAGTCGATGATGAGCAGGAAGTTTGGGACGCTCCAGCAGTCCACCCAGCCGGCCCTGCGCCATGGCAACAGTCACAACGAAGTCTGTAAACATTCAGTCTGGTGCTCCATAGAACAGAAGTATGAGCTAATGCTCTGCTACCGCCATGCTAATGCTATGCTAACATCATGCTAAATGTATGCTAATACTATGGTAACAGAGCGCTAACTCTAAACGCAGGTGTTCCACTAAACATGGAATAAAGTCAGAACAAAGAAATATGAGACAAAACTAAAGACGTATTATTATGAGAATGAAGCTGTAAAATTACAAGAATAAAGATATAATATTTGAAGAAATGTAAATTTGTTTTTAGAAGTCAAATGTTTTTTGAAGTTGCACTTTGACATCAGTTTTACAAATAGAAAATACTTTTAACACATAAGCATCCAATTATCAACAGAGTTTGAATCAATCAATCAATGATTGCGTCTAATATGAAGAAAGAAAGACAAACTGAGCTGCTCACGTCACGCCTTAAAGGTGATGGAGACTTTTTTATCTAAACAACTAATTTCTCTCAAATTTATAAACTTTTTCCTGGTAATTTTCAGTCTGGTCCAAATGCTGAGCTAAAGGTAATAAATCAAATGTTTCTGTTTTCTGACAAAGACGACTGATGAAGGTTCACAAAGGGAAAATAAAAGTTTTACTGGACCAGTAACGACCCAACATGTCGGCCATGTTCAGCTGCTGAGAGCTCAGCCGTCAGGTCGCAAACAGGCGACCTTTGCACTGACGACAAGAAACAATGCGATTGGTTTAGCTTCTGCTGACCTGAAGGTCACCGGGTCACCTGACCAGATTCCACAGACCGCTGGGATTAATCTGCAGATTAATCTGACGTTTTACCCTGCTGATTATTCATGCTGCGCCTCCAGTTTAACACGACTCCGTTCAACACAAAATCAGCAATTACATTACAGAAATCTAAGAGTTTAGAGCAGAAATCTGACCAACATGAATGATACTTTAAGATAACTCATCTATGACTCATCAAAGTGAGGTTTTACATATTTGATTTAGAAATTCTGTCTAATGCTGCCATTTTTTAAAATATTTTCAAGAATAAAGATAAAGCCGGCAGTGGCATCAGGTGGCCCTCGCAGCTCAGCGCTGCTCCGGCCTGTAGGCCACCGCGGGGGTTCAAACACCGCCGCCCGCCAGCGACCGCAGACGCGCTTGCGCAGTTCCCGTACCTGTCCGCCAGGCGATACGCGTCAGTGCGTTCCCCGAAGACGCACAAAAAAAATCTGGTGCAGATCTGTTAATGTAGTGAGGAGATATGGCCGCTGGATTAACCTAGGGGGCGCAGTGGAGTCATTATATTGTATGCAATATGACATATTATAGTCGTTCTGTCCAGACAGTTGCCTGTGCAGTTGCCTGCAGAAATGCTAATATTAAAATTTTTTATTTATCTTTGATTATTTTTCAGATTATTTGCCTTCAAGAAATTACAACTGCATCTTCTCTAGTTCAACTGTATATATTTCACCAGAGACACTTTTCATACATCTTTAGTTAGAAGTATTAATCTAATGGAGACTTCACGGCTCGTTATAATTTCATTGGTTTTCAGTAATTTATTGCAGATGTTTTTAGTTAAAGCCTCCACAGATGAACTGACGTCTTTAGTTATGAACTGACAGATATCTGACAATTTATTGATTCTGCTGGGACACCATTAGATTATGTTCTGTGATTTGTTTTGAATGTATCCATTCCTTGTTTGTTTTTATTGATTTATTTGTTCTATTATGTTGCAGATCAACAACCTTTCTGCTCTGTCAGTCTGTAATATTTGTTGTATACACCAACTGGTGAATAAAAAAAAGAAGAAAAAAAAAAAAGACATTTCTCGTAGTGGTGATTAAATGCTAAGCTGGCCTGCCATACTGGCCGTCCCAGCATGCCTCACTCTGCTATGGTGACGTTCCTCCAGCGCGGCTTGCTGGTTTTGGAGGACGGGGCTCCGTGGCCGTCTCCGGACGCCGCGCCGTCGCCAGGGTGCTTGACGCTCTGGTAGTCCTTGGCCACGGTGAGCAGCGGGTAGCGGCTGGGGTGGCACTCCGGCAGCGACAGCCGCATGTCCGTGTCCTCAGCCTGCGGGAGACACGCAGCGGCGCCGTGGTGGCGGCCGTGTTCAGAGCTGGACGGATCAGAGCAGAACCAGAGGCAGCAGAGGGACTCACCCTCAGGCTGAAGCGGGTGTGGCAGGTGGCGGGGACGAACTCGGTGAAAGGAAGCGTGAACTCAATGTTGAGCGTCTCGCCGCAGGCCGCCAGGTACACTGTAGGTGAATAACAAAAATTGATCAGCTGATCGATCAGCTAACCCCACCGGCAAAATCTCAGCATCACTCCGCCTTCAATCAGCATATGAACCCTTTAACTACAGAAAGTTATGGCAGCTAAACCAGAGGTTTACATACACCACACAGAGACACATTTATTCTCTGAAGCTGAATCTGATTTTGTTAAACAATAATACTTTAACTTCCTGCTGATGTCTGTCCGGGTTATGGTGGTGAGAGCTGCCGAAGAGCGGAAACGTTTCATGCAGAGCGGCTTGCTCACCGTTCTCCTGCTGCTTGGTGGAGCAGTCGATCCAGTTGTGCTGGTTCGCCGCCCAAATCATCTCAAACTGGTGGAATAAGATCTTAAACTTCCAGGAATATGGCACAAAGGAGTAAATATCCGGCGCACTGTCGCTCGCCCAGTCCTTGATCAGATCTGAGAGGACAGAAACAGACTCTGAGGACCGGGTTTCAGTCATTGTGCAGAAACACGATCCGGCGCTGCTGACCTGTGAAGAAGTTCTTCTGGGCGTAGATGAAGTGGTACGTGGCCTTGTAGACCTCAATCTCGCACTGCCAGGACTGGGGCATGTTCCACACGCAGGGGTAACTGGCGATCACGTGGAACTGCAACACAAAGCTCAGGTCAGGGCGGCGGGGCGGCGTATGACGGGGCGGCGCAGGACGGGACGGGGCGGCCACTTACCGCCAGCATCTCGGCCTCCAGCAGCGTCCGGTACTGCATGCTGCTGGTGGTGTCCACGTGCAGCAGCTGGCCTTTGATGGTGGGGGAGTAGCCTGCAGGGAGACGGGAAGGAGAAAAGTCCTCATCGTCAGCCTGATGAAGCTAACTCGGTTTGATTGACCTTTGAGAGTTTGACCTCAACATGATCTGTGGCATAAAGTCCCAGCTGGCAGCCTATCGACCAACTCTCTGCTTGTGCTTTGACAGCCGATAGCGACAACAAAACACACTTCCTCTGGTCCATACTCGCCTCTCTGCTCTGCTTACAGCTTCCTGTCAATAAGCTCTATTCAGAAGCCAGAGGAGCGTTCGCTCCAAAGGTTACGGGTGCAACACACAGCACAGCCAGAAAAACTCCTGCAAAAATCTACATAACCGAAACTCACTTATCCTTTATCTATGAAAGCAGGAACTTTTAATTATCCATGACTTCCTGTTTCCCTGGGGAGTGAAAAAAAAGCAACACAGAAGCTCTGAGAACATGCCATAATTAAAGATATTTAAATAAATATTTAAATGAGCAGAACTACACAGCAAACTGACTCCCAGTTAGTCTGTATGAATACATGAGCATGGCAATTAACAAGGGCTGCAGTCAGATGCATGATGTGATATTTATAACTTTGACAAGTTTAGGAAACCTCCAAACGAGGCAAAACTGAGAATAGTGCTTTAGCATTCAAGAAAGCTAAAGCTAATGCTTCTGCCAAAGAATTAGCTTTAGCTTTAGAGTAATAGTGGTTTGGTTAGCAGGACTAGATCATGACTCTTTTAAATATAAAATAAAAGAACAATTATTGTAATTTTTATTATCCAGATGGGAGAAGGTGAAGCAACAATATTTGCTTGATTTCTACTCTTGTGGGGAACATTTTGACTAGATTAAATTGTTTAGCCCGCAGTCTTAGCGTGACGCTCAGGAAGAGCGGCAGATGTCAGCCAACTGCTGACCCGTCAGAACCGCAGACGGTAAAAAGCTCTGGCAGGATCCAAACAACCGCTCTTAGAACTACAGGAGGTTCAGACTCTGCTCATTCTTCTTTAGCTTACATAAAAGCGCCAAGCCGCCAAATAAACAACAGGACGCCAGCGGGCAACGTGTTGGAGGCCCCTGCTTTAGGGTTAGCATAGCTAGCTTTTTAGGTAGCATTTCCTACTACTGATATTTCATCACATGCCAGCAGCTGCTTCTCCTACATCACCACCAGACTCACATCTGCCTGCTAAGCTAAACCTAACCTTTGCAAATAACATAAAGGATGAGGTGCTGCTGTTTCTTTAAATCTAACCCGGAGCCCTGGAGATGTCTGCCGACATCAAAGCTGACATCGCGGTCGACTGATGTTTCTGCTGTGAAACTCCTACTTACCATTCTCTCCCACAGTCATGGGGATGTTGACTTCCAGGTAGGAGCCGGCGCCTACGTTCACATGGATGGCATTGGTTTCCTAGCAACAGCAATGAAGACAGAGCAGAGGAGGAAGACAGCAAACAGAAATGTCTCATTATCACAGACTAAAAATAAAGGAGAGCAGCCTAACCCGAACAGAAAATGCTCAAAGGAGGGAAGAAAAGGGCGATCCTGTCGGTTTTTAATATTCCCCTCACATGGAGGACAGTTTGAAAGAGAATAAAACATGAAGCGATATCAATAACTGATGCATAACAGCAGGAGGAAGAGGTATCAGAGGGAAGCAGAGTCACCCTGTTTTTGGTGAAGAGCAGATCGATGGTGGCGTCAGCGATGATGTTCATGCGAAGCTCGAAGGCTTGGATCTGCCGGGCTTTTCCTGGCTGGGCCACTTCGCTCACCTTCATGGCCTGGTAGTCGGCCGGCAGGAAGAACTTCCAGAGACAGTCCCTGGAAAGGTAAAAGGTAATTTTAATTCTATAGCACATTTTCAGCAACAAGGCAATACAAAGTGCTTTACAGGATTTAAAAGGAAATACAAACAAAATAACAAACCAAAGGAAAAACCAGAAGAAGAAAAAGCTAATAATGTTGATCCAAAGTAAATGAACTAGATACTCCTATTAGTAGATTAGTATAAGTAAGTATCTAATTCCTTTTCTGGTTTGGAAGAATAAGAGTCTAAAAAGTAGTTCCTTTCTAATTGTGCTCTAAATTTGTAAAGTAATGAATACTCCACAGTTTCTAAGTAATAATAAAAACTAAATGTTTCTGTTCTGGAAGAATTTTTTCTGGATTCTGATTCCTTCTCTGGTTGCAATATTAGGAGTCTGTCTGTATAATTATGTAAAAATTAATCTAATATTGGTCTAAATTGTGGAAAACAGACAGTCTGAGCTGGAGGCCGCTACGCCGGGACGGCTAGCTGGAGGCCGCTACGTTGGGATTTCCTGATTATTTAATGTTTGGGTTCATAAAGTATTTCTGAATTTACTAAATCAGCTTTAAGTGTAGAATAAAGAGAAATTGAAACTCCAATCTTTAAATGTTCCGACATTCAAGCCAAACAGTTACAGTCCAGCAACAGAAAGGTCTGGGGTTCAACTCCCAGACCTTTCAGATTAAATCTCACATTTTAATAACCATTGCTGCGACTTGATTGTTTCAGCTGCAGCTTTTCTTTGGCCGAGGTGCGTTGGGTTTGCTCACCTCTGGCGGTCGGCCCACGGCCCGTAGTTAAAGTCTGTCCCCTTTCCACAGACAATGTCCAGACCCCAACATGGAGGGAGGTCCTGCAGCTTATCGTCCTCACTGCTCGTCTCAGCCTCCTCCGACTCGTCCTGCTCCACGGGGACCAGGCCTGCCGAGGGGGATGGAGAGACGGGGAAACAGAGAGACGAAAATAAAGTCAGTAACGTGTATTTGTCCTCATGGAAAGCAGTTAATCAGATGGTTTATCTGTGGAGGCTCAGGACGGAGCCATGAGTCCAGCAGCGTACCGGGTTCATCCTGGTAGTAGTAGATGTCCACGTCGTTGGACTGCATCACCACAAAGCCCTCGCCCATCAGTCTGGGAGGCCTGGAGGACAGATGAAGGTCAACATAAAGGTCACACTTTGACACAATAAATACAGAACGAAAACACATCTGGGTTAGAGTTCTGCTTAGAAACCCAGATTAGTTCTGGTCAGCTCAACTACAGCCCAGATTGTGTGAAGATGAGTTATTCATTTCCAGAGACTGACTCGTCGTTCTGCAGGCCCAAGTAGCGAGGACTGGGAACCAGCATGACGCGCACGTTCTCCAGCGACCCTTTGACGATGTGCATGAACTGGTCCAGGTGGCTGGACGGCGGCTTGGTGGCGTAGGTCAGGAAGGCGTCCTCGAAGTTCACACACAGCGTCTGAGGCAGGTGGTGGTTCCCGAACGCCAGGCGGCCCTACAGGAACCAGATTAAACCAGGTTAACACCAAGTTAAAACCAGATTAGACCAGGTAAAACCAGATTAAAACCAAATTAAACTAGGTTAAAACATTAGACTTGGATTAAAACCAGATTAAACCAGGTACAATTATGTTAAATTCAGATTAAACCAGGTTAAACCAGGTTAAACCCAGATTGAACTAGGTTAAACCGAGATTAAACCAGGTTAAACAAGATTGTACTCAGATTAAACTGGGTTAAGACTATCTTAATACCAGGTTAAACCCATATTAAAACCAGATTATATGGGTATAAACCACATTAAAACAGGTTAAACTAGGTAAAAACAGGTTAAAACTAAACCAGATTAAACCCCTTTATAGCAGTTTAGACCAGATTAAACCAGGTTAACACCAAATTAAACCCATATAAACTAGTATAAACTGGTTGACCGCCCCGTTGCAGCCGCTACAGAACCGCCGGCCGGTTGCTCACAGTGCTGATGTTCAGCTTGATCACTGGGATGAGGGATCGCCATGACGACGACGGCTCGGGACTCTCCGTCTGGATGTTCACACTGCAGGGAGTCGGATTAACACAGATTACTGATGAGACTGGAGCAACACTGATGAGAGGGCAAGGACGCAAGGAAAGGAAGTGAGGAACAGAGGGCAGGAAGTAAATAAGGAAACTACGGAAGCAAGGAAGGAAGGAAATGAATGAAAGAAGTGAGGAAGGAAGTCAGCCAATGGACAAGTTTGCGGGTTCAGACCTGTCCAGAGCCTGGTTCTGGTCGTGGTTCCGTGGCTCCGGGCCCTTCTCCTCGTCCCGCCGGGTGCTGAGCAGCGTGGGCTCCAGGCCGAACGTCTCCTGCAGCCGGGCGTACAGGTCGGTCCGGTTGTAGACATGGAACTCGAAGCCGTTCACCGTCACAAACAGCCTCGTCTCCGCTTTGGGATCTGACAGCGAGAAAACAGAAACTGAGGCACCCAGAGGACATAAAGGGGACATCCAGAGGACGCAATGAGGACATAAAGGGGACATCCAGAGGACGCAATGAGGACATAAAGGGGACATCCAGAGGACGCAATGAGGACATAAAGGGGACATCCAGAGGACATAAAGGGGACATCCAGAGGACATAAAGGGGACATCCAGAGGACGCAATGAGGACATCCAGAGGACATAAAGGGGACATCCAGAGGACACAATGAAGACATATAGGGGACTCTGATGCTCCGTTATAAAAACAAACAGTGATGAAAAATAGTAAAAATAATCCTTATAGTTTTAGGGCTTTATAAACATCATTAATTTATTGTAACTAAAATAAATAAAAATATTATCGTTATAATAAAACAGATAAAAACCACTTCCAACCAAAACAATAAAATTGATTAGAATGTTTCTACAAACAAAATCATTCTTCAAAAATTGATCAGAATGGAAATGATTAAGCTAACTGTAATTTATTTTGTGATTAAATGTGTGAACATTTCAGCAGCTGAACTCACCATGCTGCTTTTGTTTTGGGTTATACATTTTCCACCAGCGAAATATGAGGAAGCCATCCTGGATCCTGCAACACAGAGAGCAGCCAATGAGGAGGAGGCGTGGTCGCCATGGAGATGGAGAGATAAAGAGGAGCAGCAGAGATCAGGTGACCTGATGGACATGTCCTGGTTGATGTAGTAAACGTCTCTGAACATGACTTTCCCCGACAGCACAGAAAAGGAGAACGAACCTGCGGAGCAACAAACATCAGGTTACCGTGACAACCATACAGAGAGGCCACCTGGAAACCCAACGGCGCCTGACCCGGTTCTGCAGCAGGAAGCCAATCTCTGCCGGTTTAACCAGCAGAGATTGGCTTCTTCGCCCTCCAAACATTTATTTTTTTCACAAACTTGATTGACAGCACTAAGACCCGCCTACTGGCTCTGACTGGTTGTTTCTAGTTAGCACTGGGAGAAGACAGAGGAGTTTAATTTATTCACAGATTATCTGTCACATGTTAAACTGTCATAACGAGTGACTGTTAGAAGAAATATTGGAAAAAATAAAGAATTTATATATATATATATATATATATATATATATATATAGTTATGTAATGCAGCTTTAAAAGGACAGTGTTATTCCTTTTCCAGTTATATATTTTCATTTTATAGAACAATCAAGTAACTATGTTACGTTCAGTTATTAGAAAAATGTACCACATATGAATTGAAATAAATGTTACTTTGTAATTTAACTATTTGAAATAGGGCCTCTGTCTCTTTAAAAGCTCCTGCTCTTTCTGAAGCTCCGCCTCCAGGAAGTCATCCCAACATGGCTCCTCTATCAACCCTTTCACATTTCTGCCAGAGTTACTCTGATAAGGAGCTAATATAATGAGCTCAGCCTTTCCACCAGCTGTTGGCTAATAGCTGCTGGCTAGTCTGAAGGAGCTGAGAGGGGGAGGAGCTGTGTCTCAAAGGCGGGGCTAGGTCCACCCAGGAGCAAAGCAGCTGAACGGTTGCCATGGAGATTAAAGGATTTCTCCAAGCAACACTGCAGGAATGCTCTTTTAGATGAAGGAATAACACAATGTGAGACAAGCTGATATAAAAACATAAACACATCAGCAGCTCCTCAGGTCATATTATCCCAACATGTTGTGACAGCAAACAGGAAGTGCTTCTCAGAAACAGGAAGTTGGTCTGGGACTATGCTTTCCTCCAGCCGGAGTCACTTCCTGTCCAACATACCGATGTGAATGTAGCCTCCCTTGTAAAGTCGGTTGATGATGAGGGTGAGGAAGAGGCCAATGTTGCGAGAGTTGTAATAAGTTAAATAGATGATCCATCCACAGGACAGAATGGTGGCTGAAACAAGAAAAACACCACATCAGTCACACTGCACACCCCACCACGGCCGCTCCGCTAACAGCAGTTCACTGCTAATGCGCTGGCCGCTCCGCTAATGTCGCCTCAGTGTCCAGTCTAACTAAACAGCTGTGAATGCTTTGGCACCTATAAAGGAGCATTTTAAAGGTGTAATATTTTTCCATAAAGGTTGCAGTGAGTCTCTTACCAACGAGCAGCCAGATGAACTTGGAGTTGTGCCGGTTCAGGTAGGTCTCCAGATCCTCGTAGTTGAGGAAGGAGGTGTTGTTGGAGCCTTGTTCATCCATGGCTACAGGCTCTCAGGCAGCGGCAAAAAACTGCAAATCAAAGCAAACATGCGCTAGATGAGTTCTCTTCTCTTAAAAACAACAAACAGGGCTGATGCTAAAGTTTTTAGAGGAACAATGAAGTCCTGTTTCTACCTGTAGATCTGATTTCTAACACCTAACATGATCCAAGTGGGGAAGGAAAAAAAAAACAAGAGAAGAATTTCAGTTTTTAGGATCAACATCAGCAGCACCAGAGAACAGCTGCTGCAGAAACAAAGGAGCGCCTCACTTTAGGTCACATTTGTGTCGTTTCACCTGTTGACCCCCTGGACTGGGTTTCTATGGAAACGACTGAGCCATAAAGCAGCATAAGAATGAGTTTCAGTCATGGCCACAAGCATAAACGTTAGCATGCTAGCCCCTCAGGTTGTACTTTTCTCCATATTTCCCATTAGCCACTTGAATTTCAAGATGGCCGTCATTGTTTAACCTTTTCAACCATTTATTGCATAAAATTTTCCCCATTTTCATAACTTTATGTCTCAAATGTTTCCTCTTTGGTCATCCTGTTCATTCAACTTTAAAGTGATAAAAGGCAGCAGAATCAAAAACTTTGCTGTTAGCGAGTCACCTGGAAGGAGAAGAAGAAGAGAGACAGGTGACTTAGTGGTTAGCATTAGCTTAAGCTAATTAATTATACATTAGCTTCAGCAAACCTTTTATGTATGTAGTAGTTTAGCATTAGCATAGCTAAGATTCTTGTATAATGAATTAGTGATGTTCACTTTTAAGTCAGCTATTGCTGCTGATATTTTCCTCCACCATGGCGGCTATTTTTTAAAACTTCCACCAGAAAAAGGAAACAAGAGCGAGAAAATATAAAATGTTTATTATGGTTCAAAATAAGCCGACTGTCACTTGACACCAAATATCCATCTAACTGGTGATTTTGTACAAAGAATTTGTTTTCCATGACAACTATGGTGGCCATCTTGAAAAATAAAAGAATTATCAGTAAATATGATTTCGGTGGGTCGGTCCAGTTATGGATGATTTGACACCAAAGAATGAATCGTAAACATTTCAAACTTTACACACAAATTTTCCTTTGTGACCATCTTGACTCATCTCCTGCAGAGCTGCTGAACCCGATGGTGACCCATCCAGTCGGGGTGGATGGGTCACCCCGACTGGATGGGAAGGCACGTCTTCCACCATGCCTTCTAATGGACACGAGTCTCCTCATTTCAGAGTTTGTTGCTCAGAAGCTCAGTGTGACTCCAGTCTGACCAGTAAGAGTCCAGTTCTGCTTGGACAAACAGTTCATGTTGGCTGGAACTTCAACTGGTCTGAGGTTTGGGGTCAGAGTTCAGGGGTTATTTGTGAAGCTCATCAGCTGTTTTCCCGTTTGTGAAAACAATACCTTATTGCCATTGTTACACATCAAAACTGTCCAAAAGTAAAAAAGTGAGCGTGTCCGTGTCATTTTTAATGACGTTCTCTGAGCTTTGGGGATTATTTTCATTTCTACAGACGGGTCGCTGTTTCACGTCATATTTCTTCCCCACAGAAACAGGAAGGTCTAGAAATGAGAAGTTTCTAAAAACACTAATCTCCACTTAAAGGAAGGTAGAAAGTTAAACTGCTTTAGTTGTATGTTTTTATTATTAGTTGTACCAATTATTGTTATGAGTCTTTAATGTTTGAACATGGGATTTTCAATAAATGAGTAAAAGCATTGTTTCTATTTTCACTTTCCTATTTAAGACTCAAAGTGTCTTCAGGCAGGAAGTCAATGTGATGACGAAGCTGATAAAAGAGAATTAAATTGGGTCGGTTCGGTTCTGACACACCATAAAAACATTAATGAATTCAAAACAAACTCTTTATTAAACTTCAGAGAGTATTAATGAGTCTATAATAAACCAATGAGAGACTATATGCTGGTAAAGCAGGAACCGTTCTTAGAGGTTTTCCACTTCTGACCATCAGATTGGTCACTGAATTGATCAATTAATTTAGTAATCAATAAATCACTAAATGGAGTCTACAGACTCAAAAACTCAATCTGCTGAAAAAATTTACTTATTAGACCAAAAATGAAGCCAAAACCATACAAAAAAAGATACATTTTGCATTTCAGATAAAAACTTTTTAAATTCTTTGACAGACTTTAGATGTTAAATTTATCCAGATTTGATAATCAATTTTCAACACATTATTACCAAAGCTGTTACCTGTTGGTGTTTATCTGGACTAGAGGAAATTCATGTTTTTATTTAGAATTAGAAACATCTTGTAAGGCCAGTTCAGCTTCTGAAACTTTATGGAATAAGGTGCAGCTCTGGGTGACTCACCTGTAACCTGTCAGCTCAGGTAAACTCTTTCAGTTTTACCTATCAACACAACAGGTCAACTGTCACCTTTGACCTGCAGTAACATACGCTGAAGTTAGCGTCTGATTTCAACTCCATCAGGAAGCTGGATGACATCTGACGAACTAAAATCTAAAACCCTGAAAATTCATCGGTCAGCCGATCAGGGAAATTCATTTCAATTTCCGGGTTTTAAACTACGAGTTTCAGATGGATCATTTATCGTGAAGAATCTATTAAAATCATAAGAATTTTGATAAATTCCAGTTTGGTGACGTTTAAAAAACTGACAACATTGTTGAAATCTTCATTTTTACCATTTTCTACATTGTTTTGTTCATGAGCATTTAAAAAAAAAATACCAGTAAATTGGAAGTATGACTAAATGGAGTTTGGATGCAGCTAAATGAGAGCAGTCAGAGATCTCTGGCGCCCTGAAAAAGTTTATTTCACATGGAAATGTTCTAGAGGGGCAATGTATATGTTTATGGAGCTATTATGCTGTAATGAAGCATCAAAAATCTTCAGTAAAATCTCTGAATACGGTAAAGATATTTATTATTTCTGAAAGAAGCTTATATACACTATTGTATATACGAGTTTCATAAGTTTATATTGGAAGAATGTATATGAAAAAGTGTTAAAAACTAAAAAATAGTTTTGTAATTACATAATTTTTTTGTATTCCTTTATTTTAGTTGCTTTTTTACCAAATACTTTTTAAAATCTTGAGTAATTTCTTGGACAGGCTAATTTTTAACTTTTATTTGAGGAAAAACACATACAAGTACTGCTACTCTAACTGTTTACAATGATTATGATTCTCTTTGATTACAATATGTATTCACCACTAACAAAGCCTGGATTAAACATTATTTTTTAACTTATGAAAAGCACAATTTCAACACTATGGTTATTTTTACTTATTTTATAGAAAGAATAAAGACAAATGAATCATAAATTGGGTTTTGAAGTGTAGGATTATCCGCCCCAGTTTGATCCGTCCAAGTATTTCAGATTTTAGCTGATTAAAGGCTTAAATATGCGGAACAGCCCTTTACTGAAGCCGCGATTCAGAAGCCAACTTCAGCTCTCTCTGGACCGAACCCCGCCTCTTTGACCGAACCAGAACTGGACAGTTCGGGATATAAACACTTCCGACATCTAGACAGGGTGTAAACAAGACAAAACATGAACTTGACATTTCCATCCAGAGCGCTAATTCTGGACTAATTTCTTATTCTGCTGAACTGAAAGCTAAAACGAACCGCATGCAGCGCATTTTATGAAGACACAAGTAGAAAAGTGATTCTAAAGTTCAGCGAATCCATTCAGAACCACCTGGTGGTTTCCGTTCCACCTCCACAGTTTTTAAGTCTCTCCAACATCGTTAGCATTATGGCTAGCCGCTAGCTTGCTAACGAAGCAGGCCGCGCCTATTGGCTTCTCCCGTTTTTCCCACACACCGAGCTCCATTACTGAGAGCGGCCTACCGTAAAACTCCCGGTACGGGAGGAGGTCTCATCCTGGCTCCAGTCAGCCAGCAGCAGCCGCCCTTTTGTCGGGTTCCACACCTAGCATCCTCTGTTCACTATTTACACGGCTGTACGCCACTGAACGTTTCTTCCTGTTCTTACCCGAGCTGTCACACAATTGGCCAATCAAGAAAAAGTAGCCGTTCAGAACCTAACCAATCAAATAAAATCTTGGCTGAGTCCACGCACACCTCAGATTTTCTACCTATCAACACGACAGTTTTTCGACGATGGGATTACCGGTTGTTTTGATTTTTAACGTCAAAGAAAGGTGATATAAAGAGTAAACAAAGGAGATTTTTTTTATTTAAATCTACAAAGTGAAGAAATTCATTTCCAGACAAGTTCACTTTATTCCAGAAATTCCTTCTCTTTTATAAAGGTTTTCACTTGAATATTAGCCTGTATGTTCAGTACATTTATAAGTGTTTTTTATTTTTCAGAGTTTGACTTTGTTGAGCCTTATGATAATTAGCCTTAATATTCCACACATTTAAAGTTTGTGAGACATTACATATTTGACTAAAGTTGAACTTAATCAGGATGTTTGTAGTCTTTTTGAATGTTAATTTAATTTTCTTCTTAACATTTTGACTATTTTAAAGACGACATTTTGTGAACCGATTACTTTATTCTAGAAACTGATTTCATTATTTTTTAATATCCTAACTGTACAAAACTATTGTAAACATTTTAAGCTCATTCTAGATAATTTAATTGCCTTCTAAATAACTAAAGAAACTTCAAAACAGTTAGAATTTATTCATATTTTGACATTGTTTTAAGTTTTATTTTAAAAAATCTAAATTCAGTCATAACTTGAATATAAACTGAAACTTTATCATGGATATTTCAATTTCCATCTGAATATTTCTACTTAACTGTAGATATTTGATATTTTTATTGTGAGATAATATCATTCTATTTATTTCTTCTTTGTACTTTAAACCTTAAAATAAACCTTTGCACTGTTTCAACTTAAACATCTTAACTGCAGTCTACATACTTTTATTCATAGCTGATTTTCAATTTATAATTAACACTATGCTCATATCCTTTATAAGTTTTACTTTATGTTATTTTATTTTTGTCAATTCTATACATAAACGACTTTATCCTTCTGTTGGTGTCCAGGTTTTCTCTGTTGCCATGGTTACATGAACCTCATCATGATCCTGCCTCCTTCCTGTCTGGGGTTCCATCCTCTTCATCATCTTCATCCGTTCATGCCATCATGGAAGCTGCTGTAAACATGAAGAATATTCCCTTTCAGCAGGACTGCAGCACTGTAAAAACGTATTTTGCAGCCAAATCATCTCTAGTAGCAATTTATAACTACTTTTAGTTATTGTGATTTAGGTTAACCTGAACTATTTCTGCAGTCATGCGGCAACAGGCTCAGGCTGCTGGAAGACTTAACTTTATTCTCCTACTACTCTCCAGTTTTGTGGCATTTGCTGTTATTTCAACTCTGTTCTTTTCTCACAGTAGAAGCTACAGCTGGTGTGGCGTTCTGTAACTACTTCCTACTGCTGCCACCAATGTTTCGCTTTTCTTTAGCAGAAAGTTCTCCTGGATTACGCCGTCTGGGTTGTTTTGTGTGGCAGCTGGCTCTGGTTCTGCTGGAGGTTTCTTCCCAGTAACGGGGCAGAGCCAGTCGGTGCACAACTCTGGAACAAGCAGTTCCCCTCCAAAACAGGTGGTGGCAGCAGTGATACCAATATACTCCTGTATCCATTATATAGCAAGTCTTTTCTGTCTTTAGTCGCTTATTTTGAAAATACGGATGTTGTGCTCTGAAGTGGCTCAAAGTTTTTTATTTCTGCTGTCGCTGCATGCATGCTGAGAATGAGGGATTGTACTCTGTCGCCCCCTGGTGGTCCAGGAGGAGTGAACGCTGCAGCGACTCGACGCTCTGCTGATTTTCCTTAGAAACGTTTTAAACTAATTTGAATCATAGCCTGAGCTTAGTGCTTTAATTAATAATTAAGTGTTTTCTCTGTACCAAGCTAAGGCTTCTGTCCCCCGAGGAGGTTTAAATTCTCCTAAATGCATTTGGGCGCCATCTTTGGTCCATCAACAGGAGTACTTAGAGCTGCTGTTTGTTTGCTAACCCTCCTGGGTGTTTGTTAAACCTGTAAGCAGCTAAGCTGTCCTTCAGACCTGACGGACAACGGACGTCCGGCTCTGAGCAGCGCTAGCAGCATTAGCAGCTTTCTGTCTGCTGAAGTCCTGAAGGACGTCGCTGCTGCAGACTTTCTACATAATTAGGAGCCTGTCTTAGTTTAAATATGCAGCACTGAAGGATCTCAGAGGAAATGTTAATATACTCAGGCTGTTGTGTTGTGGAAGGTGAGGCGCTTTTAGCGCGGCTCTTCAGGGACGCTGGGTTCATATTCTGCCATCTTTAATCCTCAGAAAATCCCGACTCATGCAAACCTTCCTGTCCGCCAGGGATGATGGAAATCTGCAATTTCATTACTGACGAGTTTCATGTTTTAACCTCTAATTGGGATTCTGCATTCAGAGCTGCTGGTTCTGTGTGGAAACCACAACCAGTGAGGACTAAACTGGAGAAAAGTTAAAAAATTAAATGACTGAAAGATGGATGGATGACTGGTTGGTTGGTTGGATGTATGGATTCAGTTCAGCTACAAAGGAAGTAAACAATTTTGATGTTTTATTTAACTTTTATTACTGAAATGTTTCTTTCTGATGGACAGAAAACAGAAACAGCTGAGAAAAAGATCGACAAAATAAGATAAAACATGAATCAGCTCAGGTCCTGGCAACCAATCAAAGAAAAACAGAGAACCCCGACAGCCAATCAGAGAAAGGCAGAACAGAGTGTGAAGCTATTCATCTCAGATTTGCTGATTTATCGCCTGTAAACTTTAAATGTTTGACTCACAGTTGAGCCGGAGTTTAATAACTCGTCATAATTTAAATTATTCATGATGATAAAATATTAAAAAGCTCCAGTAGTCTCACAACTTCAGCACATTTAAAATAAATATCAGCTTAAATCCAAGTTAACATCAGACCGAGTTCTGGTTCCTGGAGACAAAGGAAGCTAACAACTTCAGTCAGAACCAGCCGTCTGAATACTGGATCAGAACCCGGTCCGATCCAGTTAAACCTGGTTCTGAACCTGGTGGGATCAGAAGCTCATGAGCACGTCCCTCTCCTGCATGCTGGTGTAGAACGGCTTCCCGAAAACAAAGGAGTGAAGCCCCGCCCTCAGCTTCTCGGCCATCGCCATGACGATGTTCAGGTCTCCCTCGGCCTTCAGGTCCAGGTCAGCCTTCAGGTTCCGGAGGGCCCGGAACGGCTTCTTCCCTTTCTGCCTGTGAACAGAGGCCAGCTCGGTTCGATCAGCTTAATACATATTCAATAACTAAAGATCAATAATTTCTGCTGGTAACAGATTCATGTTTGTTTCTGATCCGTTTGTCCTGATTTAAAACCTAAAAGGTTTTTATTTACAACTTCAGGTGCTGGGGAACAAATCTGGATTGGGCGGCATAAACAAGGGCCACAAATGGCCCACGAGCCGCACTTTGGAGCCCCGGTCAGAGGTTATAAACCCCACCAGGGTCACAGGTCATCGTCCTGCCGGGTTTCAGACATGCCCGCAGCATGATGCTGCCCCCGCCGTGCGGCCTCTTACGTCTCGTCCTCGATGTACTTGAGCAGCGTGAGCGCCTTGCGGTGCAGCAGCAGCAGGAACTGGGCCAGGTAGGCGCTCCTGAGGGCCAGGCCGGGCTTCAGCAGGAACACCTGGAGGAAAGCGGCAGCAGCGCCTCAATTATTCAGTTCAACACATCAAACTGTTTCTGTTCGTTTGGCAGCAGCTTCTACTTCCTGCCCTTCACAACAGGTCAGGCTGGTGTTGCCATGGCGATTAGAGCAGGCACCAGCTCCAACCTGTCCAGTTTTCCCAGTTTTAACTGGTTGATCTCGGCCAATCAGAAAAGCTCTGAGCCTTTAAGGTCCATGTGAAAAGTATTCACCCCATGGATGTTTTTCCTGTCTGGTTTCTCCCAGTGGATTTTCAGCCTGGCAGCCACCAGTCTAAGCATTACTTTATTTATTTAAAGTGTTTTTCCTTTTTTAATAGCTGGTGTTTAGATATTATTAATAATGTCTTCCAATAACACATAATCACCTGGTGGTGTTTCACAATTTCCTGCCAACTTTAAGCAATTTTTTAACTTCAAAACACAGTAGGCCGCTGGTTAGCTAACTGAGAATGAGAACTAACTACCGGGTTAGCTAACTGTGATTAGCTAACTGCCACTTAGCTAATTATCACCTAGCTAACTACCAGGTTCATTGTTTTTCTGGAGGAAACATGGTTTCTGACTCCTGGAGGTTAAAATTATTTTTTATCAACTATAATTAAGTTCAATCAATTAATAATAATATATGTCACAATAGACATGTGATGTGATTGTGTCCAACAGCTCCACTCTGGAGAGCTGTTGCTTTGCAGCAAGAAGGATCTGGGTTCAATTCCCGGCCCGTGGTCTTTCTGCATGGAGTTAGCGTGGAGTTAGCATGTTCTCCCTGTGCATGGTGGGTTCTTCCTCCCACAGTCCAAAAGAATTACTGTCAAGTTAATTGGTCTCTCTAAATTCTCCCTAAGTGTGAGTGTGGTTGTTTGTCCTGTCTGTCTCTGTGTTGCCCTGGCGATGGACTGGTGACCTGTCTAGGTGACCCCGCCTCTCACCTGTTGACAGCTGGAGACCAGCTCTGCCCTGACCCCAATGGGATAAGACCGGAAGAACATGGATTTAATGTTTAAAATATTTAGTGAACTCTGATCCAGAACCGCACAGCATTCTGGGAGATGTAGGCAGAGGAAAGAACTGCTCAACCTCTCATTGCAAGTGAAGTGAGGTTGGTGGAATCAACCAACTCACTCAGTCTTTGGTTAACAAGGAATAGCCTGCTTTGTGGTTACCTAGCAACAGCCTGCTGAGTAACTTGTGGTTACCAAGAAACAGCCTGCTGAGTAACTTGTGGTTACCTAGCAACAGCCTGCTGAGTAACTTGTGGTTACCTAGCAACAGCCTGCTGAGTAACTTGTGGTTACCTAGCAACAGCCTGCTGAGTAACTTGTGGTTACCTAGCAACAGCCTGCTGAGTAACTTGTGGTTACCAAGCAACAGCCTGCTGAGTAACTTGCAGCAGCAGTTTCATGTTTCTCCATCGTGCTTCATAACTCCCTCAATAAAAACTTCTCACCTCGTCTATGAAGGATCTGACCAACGTGTCGGTATGCAGGACATCCTGGAAGATGTTCCTGGGAAATGAAGGACAAACATCACATAGGTTACCTATCAAATAAACACCTGGGGGCGGGGCTTACAGATTAGGGACGGGGCTTAGGGCGAGCTTACAGGTCAGGGGTGAAGGTTTCATCCGTGTGGATCACAGTTTCCGGCGGGATGTCATCCTCGCTGTCGGTCTTCCACAGCGCGTTGAGCTCAGAGCGCATGTAGCGCCGCTGGTTGAAGGTGTGTTCATGGCACGGTGGCATCTGCTTCACGGTGTTGATGTCCACGTCGATGTGCGTGGTCGGGTACGGCGCGTACAGCACCTGGCGGAACGGCAGCACAAAGCTGCCCGTGGAGTCCTGGAAGCAGATAGCGGCAGCGTCAGACGACGGGTCAAAGCGGGCCTGCAGAACCGCACGGCGCCAGCAGATACCTTCAGGAGTCCCTGGACAAACAGACCCGTGTCGTACTTGAAGGAGGAGCTGGCCCGGCAGAGGCGGGAACATTTCCTCTCAGCTGGAGTCAGGAACAGGCAGAGCGTCCGGACGATCTGGTGACACACGAGCAGAACCTCAGAAAACTGGAGGAATTTCAACTCAGAGGTTTTTAAGTCTCCAGTTCCATCCAGAACCAGCTGGGTCCAGTTTGGCTCGACTGCTAGGCTATGTGCTAGCATCAGCAGAACAGCGTTTCACACTGTCAGCGTTCTCATTTCTGCTGTTTGGAGCCATTAAAGAGGCTGATTAGCTCAGAATAAACTTTCATATTCAGAGGAACAAACAGCAGCATGAGCTTCTCATCGGGTTTTCACAGCACTGCTAACTGAAAAGCTAACTGTGCTACGCCAAGGCACCTGTTATATACAATACTTCTGCTAATGTGCTACACTTACACTGTGAAATCTAGCAAAAAAAGAGCTATACCAAGATAGCATTTGGCAGAGACTAACCCTAGTATTTTGTGTAAGCTAAAACTGAAGGGCTATTCTAACATGGTGTTTAGCAGAAGCTAATTCTAAAGCGCTATACTAACATAGCATTTCACAAAAGCTAATGTCAAAGCGCTACGATAACTTGGTATTTAGCAAAGGCTAGTGTTATTCTAAAATGGTGTTTAGCAGAAGCTAACAGTAAGGTGCCACACTAACATGGTATTTAAATTAGCTGTGCCGTTAGTGCATTAGCAGGTTAGCAGGGGTGAGCCTGGTGCTGTGTTTACATGCGGTTGGTTCCAGTAAACCCACCTTGTTTACTTTCTCTGGGTTGCTTCCGACCACGACGGAGCAGCCGCACGTCTGCAGATGTGAGCTGATGGCTCTGGAAGACAGATGCTTGAAAATTAGAGCCAGTTAGTATCCAATTAGCTCTGCTGATCAAATGAACCATTCTACAGTGCTAACTGCAGTCAGTGAGTCTGGGGATCTGGATGTACAGAGCAAAGGAACAAGTCATCGCAGGCTGGCCTTCTATGGTCACATATTTGGTCTTGTCCTGCTGTTAATGCCAGTCTGGAGCCAAAAGTCGCTTTGAAATGACTTTTTAAATCATCACAGGATGATTTAAGGATCTAAAGCTGGCCTCCTGCTCACTAGCAGGCGATTCCTCCGTCTCGGTTTCTCTGGGGAGAAGCTGAGCTGGGAGAGCGCCATCACTCATCATCAGGCGGCTGACGGGTGTTAAACGACCATTGTTTGTCATCTGTCTCCATTAGGCTTACTTGTGGAGGAAGCCCTCATGGCAGCTGTCCCCGATGTCGTCATCATTTAGCACGGTGTCTCTAATCTGCTCCACAGGAAACAAACCGTCCAGATCAGAGAAAACCTGATTTAATTGCTAGAAAACAAAACCAAGCACCAGATTTCAGCTTACGTCTATTTCCTCAGGCACGCAGTGAGACTTCATGGAGGCCAGCAGCTCCATGATGGGGGCGATCTCTAGGCTCAGCACTGAGATGATGTTGTAGCCCTGAAAGTTAGAGGGAGCAATAAACCATGAGCTTCGGACAGTGACCCGGTTCCGACCCAGTTCTGATCAGGTTCTGACCTGGTTTATGGACGATGGAGAAAAACTTAACATCGACTCAGAGACAAGAAACATGGTATTGACCTGAAGCTAACGCTAAAGCAACACAGTGTTTACTGCCAGCTAATGCTAAAACACTAAAGCAACACAGTGTTTACTGGCAGCTAACGCTAAAGCGCTAAAGCAACAAAGTGTTTATTGGTAGCTAACGCTAAAGCGCTAAAGCAACAAAGTGTTTACTGGCAGCTAACGCTAAAGCAACAAAGTGTTTACTGGCAGCTAATGCTAAAGTGATAAAGCAACAAAGTATTTACAGGCAGCTAACGCTAAAGCAACAAAGTGTTTACTGGCAGATAATGCTAAAGTGATAAAGTAACAAAGTGTTTATTGGTAGCTAATGCTAAAGCAACAAAATATTTACTGGCAGCTAACGCTAAAGTGATAAAGCAACAAAGTATTTACTGGCAGCTAATGCTAAAGTGCTAAAGCAACAAAGTGTTTATTGGCAGCTAACGCTAAAGCGCTAAAGGAACGAAGTATTTACAGGGAGCTAATACTAAAGTGCTAGAGCAACAAAGTGTTTACTGTCAGCTAATGCTAAAGCAACAAAGTCTCTATTGGCAGCTAATGCTAAAGTGCTAAAGCAACAAAGTTTTTACTGCCAACTAACGCTAAAGAGCTAAAGCAGCAAAGTGTTTACTGGCAGCTAATGCTAAAGCGCTAAAGCAACAAAGTTTTTATAGGTAGCTAACGCTAAAGCAACAAAATATTTACAGACAGTTAAGCTAAAGCTCTCCCCAAACCTTCTGCATCCAGATGCGTCCCTTGCGGATGCCGTGTGTGAGCCGCTCCACGCAGACGGCGTGCAGCGGCAGGTAGAAGGCCAGCTCGGTCTGCGGCAGGATGACGGACAGGGCGCACGTGTTCTTGTCGCCCTTCAGCTCGCCATCGAAGATCAGAGACACGATGATGACACCTTTCTCTGCCAGGACGAAGAACTTGACGTCCACGGCGCCGCACTCGGCGTTGCGCAAGATCTCTCCGTTCAGCGTGTGGTTGGCCAGGAAAGTGACCTCGCCGTCGCTCAGCGACATCGGCTGCTCGCCTCGCGGCGCCCACATGTGGCGCACGCGAGGCCCCAGGATGTTGTCCCAGTAGGCGAAGGTGGCGGCCAGCAGGGGGCACTCTCCCTCCACCGCTACCTCTGTCTTCGCTACGGCCGGGGACTGGGGGGGACAGCCGGAGGACATTTGACCGGAGACGTCTCCCTCTAATTTAGCTACAGCGGTAACAGAAAATGAAGATTATAAAATCAGTTGGACGCAGAAGACATGTCCACATGAGCAAACGTCTCCGTCCTCTGAGACAGGTGTCAGAGTTCAGACTTCAACATGGATAGACAAAAAGATGGATGAAAAGATGGACAAATTGTTGGTTGGACAGATCTCGCTCTGTCCCACCATCTATCAGATCTGCCCATATTTGTCCCAACCAGTAAAATCTGGGCCTTCAGACGGAAGTCCTGCAGAAGGAGGAGATGCTCAGGATGTTGGACAGACGATGTGGGAGGAGTCAGGGAGGAGGACGGAGGTGGAGGAGCATCATGGAGGTGTTGGTGACGTCAGAGCAAGGTCTGGGATGGGGACAGAAATGAAAGCAGCTCCCAGAGGAACTGAAAGTGAGCAGAGAGAACTCCCTGCAGTCAGCTGAGCCGGAACCAGAGTCCATGAAGAAAACCAGAACTTCCCGGTTCTGCTGATCATTTAGCCGAACACACAGCAGACGGAGTCTTTTCTACACAGTTCGGTTCCTGTGCTGACATGATCTGCATCATCCCGACAAATTAAAATCACAGATTATAGATGGAAAATATGAGTCCGCTGAGGCGGAACATTTTGGATTTAATCCTTTGAATTAGCCTCAATTTAAATGGATCCTAAACACGTGACCTGCGTACTGATGAGCGTAAAAACGGTCAAAATGAGAGTTATAGCAACAGGCTAAAAGGAAGTGGATCACATGGTTCTGACTCACCTTTCCTGTCCTTTCCGAACCGAACCGCCGAACTGCAGCTGGGTCCAGTTCCTCCTGATAAACTCCAGTTTAACGGTGGCTAGCTGCCTGCTGGTTTGTTGTGCTGTTTTCACTTTTCCTCGTACGTCACATGACGTCAGGATCCAGGCGGCGCAGCGGCCTCTGCTGGTCGAGGCAAGGCGGTGCACCGGGAGTCATGATGATGTCATTTTTAGAATCAGTTCCCGGACCATAAATAACTAAAAATCAAAATGAATGGGTTTAAATGCCACAGAACTGGACGGGTTCGCCTTTAGGGTTCATCTCCTGATGATGCAGTTCAGTTTAAAACCATTTATGCTGTTAGTGACGGTACGTCAGATTTACTGACACACCAGAAACATGAACAAAAGGTTCCAACAGGTGTTCTGTTAATCTGTGCTACCCGTAAATCCGTCCTTTTGGGAAGCAGCGGGGGGGCAATGACTTTTTTACTCAGCCTTTCAATGTTGGCTTCATGTTTTCTCCATTTTGGATAAAAGCTGCTCTATAACAGCAAGCAGGAGGAAACAAACGATGATCATGTGACCAGTGGGTGGAGACTGCTCTCCTCTCACTTGTGTACCTGTCACTTCCTGTCTACTTGTTTCCTGTCTACCTGCCGCTGGCTTTAGGCTCATCAGTGATTCTGAGTCTGGATTTCTCAGATTATGTAACATGATGACTCCTATTAGGGTTAAGGGTTAAGGGTTAGGGTAACCCTCGGCCCGGCTGCTCACCTGGTTCTGCTCCAGTTGTTGCGATAATATCACCTGGTGTCTGAGCCCACGTTGTCTGTCCTCATCAGTTCATCTTGAGGACAGGCAAGCTGATTTCACCGGAACCCTGAAACGGGTCGGCTGCTGCATTCTGCTCCGGGTCCAGTCCTTCCCTCCTGGTGCACAGCGCTTCTCCCAGCGGGACGCTTAGATCAGCTGCAGCGGATTGATCAGCAGATAATCGATCCTCTGGTCTACCCAGCGGCCTTTGGCTGCCTTATTGACCCAACCTGAGTTTGGACCAACAGGTAACAGCAGGACGAGTTCTGGAAGACTCGGTTCAAACTCAAGACATTTTCTGATTCAGCCACAGAAGATGTTGGAAGATGGAAATGTTTCTGATAATGTCAGATCAAACCCAGACAGGATGAAGTTCCGGAACAAAAACGTGACCAGTGACTGTCAGGAAACAGAAACGGGTCGGTCAGTAAAAACCACATCCTGCTGATTTATTCTGCACTTCCAGGCCGTCTGACAGAAACTGATGAACATCATGAATTATTGTTCTTATTAACTTCCAATACCGTCACAGGGAGAGCAAACGAAGACACGTAAAAGGTTTGTGAGTATTTTACAGACTGTGATGTTTTGGGTGATATTTCATAAGCAGAGTATGAGTCTGTGACCACATGCTCCCCTCCAGTCAGAGTAAAATCACATTCAGCTCACATAACAACATCCACACCACATTTCCTCTCATATCTCCTGATTTCTCCTCCTTCCCCTCCCAGTGAATCAAATCTGCAGAGTTTCTCCCCTGCAGCCCCAATTCAACCGAGAGCTTCATCGCCGCTCCGCAGCCCAACCAGTCAGGCGATAAATGGACTGACGACAAAACAAAAACAGATAAACTTTCCAAGGTCAGTGAGCATCCGCAGCGTTCAGCCTCCGGCCGCGCTGCTGATGTGATTTCACTCTGAGAGCCCCCGTCCTTCACTGCAACCAGCACTTTATGTTTTCACAGCCAGTCTCTTCTCACGCCCCGTTTGGACACAAATCTGAGGTTTTCCTCTCCAACCCACTGCTATAAATACCGTACGCATTCTGCTCTGAAGAAAACACTCTGAGGTCAGGCAGACTGAAGGATTTCTTCTCCAGGTTCTTCTTCGATGTTCTGAGTTTCTCCACTTCCTTATTCGTTTCTGTCTCTTCAGCTGAAGCACCAGACATGTAATCCTGCTGTAAGCTAAAACACGACATGCTTTTCACTGCAATTCAGTGTAGCTGACCTAATTTTATTTTATCAGGTTTATTTTGCAGTTTATTTTATAGTGTAGCTCAGCTGATCAGGAGAAATGTTCTAATATCTTCATGTTTTTATTGTTTACAGCTTTATTTCCATTTAATCCAGAGTAAAGAGCCAGAAAGGAGAAACACATCCTGACCGGATTTATTTCCTTTACCGGCCCTCAGTCATTTTCAGCCTCATCATTTATTTCATAAAGTGACAGAAGCTCCTGGTCGCTGCCACACGGCGGTTATTTTAAACTGCCGTGTTTCTATTTCCATTCGATTCATGATCCGTCTAACGCTGTGTGCGTCTTCACCTCTGGAAACGAGTGGGAGGCGATTCTGCCTCTGAGGCTGTTTCACCTTTCAGCCCAATTTATGGAGAGAAGAACGGAAACGTTAAAATGGCAGCAAAGATTCACATCATGAAACGTTTCACAGCTTTCAGCAGCTGATCAAGAACAAACTCCACAGGCATGATAACGATGGGATGATGGTAATATATATTTGCAGCTGATCAAGAACAAACTCCACAGGCATGATAACGATGGGATGATGGTGGATTTAATACATTTACTATATTATAAATGCTGTATCTTCATTTCTGTGGATTTAAGAGAAACTTTTCAGATTTTTAGAGAGAAAAAATTACTGATTTGTTTTGATCAGATTTTTTTTACCATCATGACTTTGGATTTTATTTATAAACTCTGAAGCTGCGGGGCTTTTGAGTAAACATGGAACCGTTTAGACCTGATGTTTCTGCTGTAAAACCAGCACCAGGGTTCAGACACGGCAGTGGCAGTGTGATGGTCTGGGTTGCTTTGCTGCATCAGAACTTGCTGTCAGACCCAAAAATCCAGGAGATTCTGGAGGAAACCGTCAGTTTGTGGCTCAAATGCTGCAGATTTTGACCCGATGGAACCAAATCTAAGCGGCGGCGCCAACGCCACCAAATCCAGAAAATATCCTGCCGATAAAATCAGGCAGGAAATCAAAATGCAAGAGGCTGACGGCAGTTCAGACAGACGAACATTCAGCAGAGTGTTCCTGGTTCCAGGCAGGAAAACTCCATAATTCATGAAACCAGAAGAAACAAACAGACGTGCGGAGACAAGGAGATGCTAATGTCAGGAAGCAAAGCTGCAGCACAAAGCAGCACAAACGGACTGGCTGCACCTTCTGCAAAATTAAAGGAAAATGGGGATTAATGGGAAAAAATGAGACAACAAAGGTATTAGGATTTGAAATGGGGAAAAATATGGCAGTTAAAAATTGGAGGAACAAACTCCCCAAAACTCAGGGGAAAGTAATATACTGGAGATGAAGACAGAAATCTTTTACAGGCAAGGTGCTAATGTTGAAGACAGAAATCATATCAGCCCTTCCATTTCCCCCACAGGATAACGAGTCGTTTCTTTTGCCTTCTTAGGTAATTTGTAACACGGGAAAATTGTTTACTTTTTTTGCAAAAATTGTTTGTCTTTGGATTTATTTGTAAAGAATGAATAAAAACAGTGAAAAAGTGAAAGTGCACTTTCTGCAGGAATGAGAAAACAATCACTTAAAAATGTCTGTGCAGTGAAAACCCAAAACCAACAAGCTTTATTAAACCAGTGACAATATTCAGATCTTAATAAACTGTTTCCAGACGATCCATCCGGTTACAAACGCCTCATAAATTATTAATGCAGCTAATTGGGGATTTTAAGTAGAAAGAGTCAAATTGGCAGGCTGAGCGTTTCTGCTGAGAGGTTACAGAGTCTCAGCTCGTCTTCATTAGCATCACGGCTCCTGGAGAGCAGCAGGCAGCAGAGAGACAGAGCAGCTGCAGCAGCTCAGAAAGTCCAGCGCTGCAGCGTGAAGCATGCTGCAGCAGGTTTCTGCATCCTGCTGCTGCAGCACAATATAGGAGTTGATTTTCAGTCAATAATTAATTAATATTTGATAAAAAATAATATTTTCATCAAATATTAATATTACATTATGTATGTTTGCCTAAAATGTAAAGAGGCAAACATTTCTAAAAGTTACATCATGCAGCAGTTGAAGTGTAATTGTGTCTCACTGATATCTAGTAACATAAACGGGACATGAAGTCAAACTAAAAAAAGATAAAAGGGAGAAATAATCTCTTCTAACGGCAGATTATTTCAGTTAAAACACAGAAAATGTCCTATGATGACTTAGATAAACATTTTCAGCAATAGTAAGAAATTACTGACATAAATTTGTTTGTGTATGAAAGTTACTTATAAGCAGAAATTAACAGGACTGGAGTCGGGTTAAAGTGGATTAACCAGGACAGGTGTGTGAACGCTGCAGCCTGCTGTTGGTCCTCATCGGTTTTTAAACTCTTCTGTAATTGTTCTTGGTTTCTATGGTATCAAGTTTTTCATTTATTTCAGTTCCTGCCCTTGGTTGACTCCATCTTGTTTTTTTGGACATGAAGTTGAACATGATTACACATCTGAACAGGAATCAGTGCATTAATATTAATCTGAGGGCAGCAGTGGAAGTGCAGACTCAGCATGTGGTTCTGGGTTCCTCTGTTACGTAACGGCGCCGAGGCTTTCACCTGGACGGATTCACACCGTCAACGTGGCTCCGCTGAGCTGAAACCATCATGTTCAGCTGCAGATGATTCTGGTTTCACACACAGGAAACCAAAATTTCCTGGTTTCCTCTCATCTCTTTTCTTTCTGCATATAAATGAAACGTTTTCATTGTTTTTTCAAACTGAAGCACCAAACAGAGCAGCACAGTTTTTATTTTACATACAAGTTTAAAAGTTAAAAGCATGAAACTTTAATCAGCTGTTGCATCATGGGATTATCTCAGCTAATTTATCCCAGAGATGCCCCGTCGTTCACTCTGTGTTATTAGCTGTGTGACCTCTGACCTCTTCATCCGGTAGAGGCGCTGCCTCCTGCCTCCTCTGTTTGACTCCTGGCTGACCTGCAGCCCGCAGCATCATCCCTCCCAGACCAAGAAGAGCCAGTGGAACAAGGCCTGCGCTTTTCCTGCCAGGCGTTTCTTCACACATTTAAACGATTTGGAAATGAGTCCCAGTTATGGCAAGCTGTTATACTGTACAATTAGTTTCAGCTGACTATCTGCAATTATGTTCCGGATATCTGAAAATTAGCTTTGACTAGACAACTAGATTTTAACTATTAAGAAATCTGCATTTACATTATGAATAGTAAGAACAAGTTAAAGTCAAAACTAAATTTTTACATTTCTGAAAATGAAACTAGATTTTTGGGGGGTTTTCTGCACGAAATGATCAGAAAATCCCACCGAAAAGAATCATTTTAAAGTGAAGCTGCAGAAACTTGCAAATTGATGCTCTGCTCACAGATTCACTGAAAGACATCTGGAAGCTGAAACAGCTGCAGTCGATGCATCAACACGCTGGAAAGTTTCAAAAATTGTTTTTCATTTCACTCACTTTGAATTTCTTCATTAAAATTAGAAAATGTGACATAAATTATGATTATTATCTCTAGTTAAAGATCAGCCTCAGATCACAGACTGCAGTCCGACCATCCAGATGCATTTTTAAAGTTCAGGAGAAACTAAAAGTCTTCTTGTGGAAAATATTTAATTTAAATCCAACCTGGCTGTTTATCAGAGACACTGAAAAACTGAGCTGTTGTGTTTAGATGTTTGTTCCTGACAGCGACTCGATGTGAGAGAAACTGGAACCGAGTCCGAATCCGACGATGGTTCTTGTTACATTTTGTGCAACTGAGTGACGCATTCATTCAGACTGACAGGTCTGCAGACTGCCTCCCAGTGAGGGCAGTCTGTGGTGAGGCGGTCTGCTGACACAACGCTGCGTTTTCTCCTGCAGACACACCAGGATGTTTACCTCTGTCAACAGACGTTCTTCAACTCAGCCTGCCACTGCTGTTCAGCTGGCTTCAACTTTAATTTGTCTACACTCAGACAGAGGAAAAACAAACGAGACTCAGTTTCACCAGCAGAGGCAGCAGGTTAGAGGTCAGAGGTCACGGTGGGGTCGTCTACATTCAGCATCACTAGCTGGTGTCTGCAGTGAATATCAGAGTTTCAACAGTTAAATTAAATCCCTAATAAATAATAACAATGTAACTCCAGACTTTGGGGTTGAATTTATTTCCTGTTGAAAATATACCCATAAATTTGTCATATGAAAACGATTATACAACCTGGAACATTTTATCACAACAGGATCACACAAATACCCCCCACCCCCACTCTGGCCCTCCCCCACCTTTACAAATAGTTGCCCTTCAGGGTTAATTATTTATTTTCCCCGTCGTAAACATTTAAAACATCGTCAACGAAAATCTGAACAAAACTAAATGAGAACGAGAAACTACAACATTCAAAACGTCCATTTATGAAAGACCCAGACCTCCTTACTGGGACCTCCTTACTGAGACCTCATTACTGATTTGCCCCAGTCCTCATTACCAGTTCCTTACTGCCCAGTCCTCTGACCAGTCCTCATTACTGCAGTCCTCAAGGTGCAACAGTTAAATTAAATCCTTAATAAATAATAACAATGTAACTCCAGACTTTGTCCTCCTGTTATATACCCATAAATTTGTCAGACCTGGAACATTACTGCCCCAGGATCCAATTACTGCCCCCAGACCTCCACTCTGCCCCCCAGTCCTCATTACTGCCCCCAGTCCTCTTTACTGCCCCCCAGTCCTCATTACTGCCCCCCAGACCTCCTTACTGCCCCCAGTCCTCTTTACTGCCCCCAGTCCTCCTTACTGCCCCCAGTCCTCCTTACTGCCCCCAAGTCCTCATTACTGCCCCCAGTCCTCTTTACTGCCCCCCAGACCTCATTACTGCTCCCCAGACCTCCTTACTGCCCCCAGTCCTCTTTACTGCCCCCCAGTCCTCCTTACTGCCCCCCAGTCCTCTTCACTGCCCCCCAGTCCTCTTTACTGCCCCCCAGACCTCCTTATTGCCCCCAGTCCTCTTTACTGCCCCCCAGACCTCCTTACTGCCCCCAGTCCTCCTTACTGCCCCCCAGACCTCCTTATTGCCCCCAGTCCTCTTTACTGCCCCCCAGTCCTCCTTAGTGCCCTCAGACCTCCTTACTGCCCCCAGTCCTCTTTACTGCCCCCAGACCTCCTTACTGCCCCCCAGTCCTCCTTACTGCCCTCAAACCCCCTGGCTAGGTTTAAACGTTTGGATCAAGCTGCAGAGGTACCAGGAAACCCGGCGGCCGTAAATCTTTGCCACCAACTCTTTCCTGTCATATCCAGGGATTTGTCTGCCTTTGATTTATTATGATATAAAATTCAACACGACTTTCCGTTTTCTGTTTCTGTGCAGAGGAGCAGCAGACCTGTTTTCCTGAAACCCTTTTCAAGTCTAGAAAACCAGAAGTGTCTTCTTCAGGGGAATGGGATGAGGGGCTGATCTATGTTACAGTTTCTGCAGCATTTCGTCAGTAGAGATTCATTTGCATACAAACACCTGCTTCTGGTAGAAAAACCCGAGAAAGAAAGAAAAACACTTTGGACCTCAACGCTTAGTCGCTCCACCGCACGAGAAAGGCAATGCGTGCACATGCACAAAGAAACACACACACACACACACGCGCGCGCGCGCATACACACACACACACACACACACACACACATACGTCTTTCAGGCTGCAGCTGAGATGGGACGGTTCGGTCGTGACGCTGCAGTCTGTCCCTCCTTCACCTTGATGCCACGTCGTTACTCATCACGTCACTGAGTCACTCGCAGCACGATGCCAGTCCCATATTGATATGTCGGTTATAGATTTATATTGAGTGTACATTATGAACATCATATATCACAAGTCCACTGATCACTAGACCACCGTCAGACCCACAGCCACTAAACAGTACATCACTTTCGTTTGTCACAAATCCACTTTGTCATTAAAAAAACAAACAGAAATTTTGTTTTCTGACTGAAGCCGCAGCCGTCAGATCATCTTCATGTTGACGCGCCGCGGGCCGCTGGTCTCTGCCACGTCTGCGCCGCCGCCGTTGGACTTCCGGGGGACGTACTCGATGTCGAAGTTGTTCTTGTGTCGCCCTTTGCCCCGGCTCCAGGCGAACAGCAGCAGGAAGCAGAACACCACCACGCCCAGGAAGGACAGGCAGCCCATGGCGGCGGAGATCAGGATGGTCTTCATGTCGATGGGGACCGTCATGTTGTACAGCACCGTGCCGTTGCCCCAGGTGCCGTTGGACTCCGTCAGGTAGCCGGAGCTGCGGTTGCTGTAGTGGAGCCTGTCGCCGGTCCCCAGGCTCTTCACGGCCAGGGAGGCGGACAGGCTGGCGTTGCCCGCCGGGTTGCTGGCGATGCACAGGTACACGCCGCTATCATGCAGCTCCGCCGCCTTGATCTCCAGGCTGCCATCCGGTTGGACCTCCACGCGGCCGCTGTTCTTGGCCGTGACGTAACGTCTGTGCGGCGTGATCCAGACCACCGAGGGCCGCGGCGCTCCCTCCGCCGTGCAGCTCAGCCGCGCCGGCTGGCCCTCGTCGGCCATCAGCAGCTGCGTGGCGTTGGGGCCGACCCGCGGCTTGGTGCAAGTCATGTACCTCGACACCAGCGGCTCCTTGAGGTCCCGCAGGGATTTGCCCAGAAGGTGCTGCGGAGCGCTGCACTCCGGCTGCAGGTCCAGGATCTGCAGCGAAGCCGGCTTGTGGCTGCTGAGCAACCAGAGCAACCGGCAATCGCACACCAGCGGGTTGCCGCCCAGGCAGAGCCGCTGCAGGGAGTCCGCCGAGGCGAACACGGCCCTCTCCAGAGAGTCCAGTCGGTTCTGGGACACATCCAGCAGCTGGAGGGACTTCAGGCCCGCGAAGGCCAAGGGCTCGATGGAGAGCAGCTGCGCCCCCTGGAGGCGGAGCTCCAGCAGCTGCGGCAGGGTGCCCAGCTCCCCCTGCTGGATGTGCTGAATGCGGCAGTAGGACAGGTTGAGGTGTGTGAGGTAGGGCAGGTTGCGCAGCGCCGCTCCAGGAAAGGCAGACAGGTTGGTGTTGGTGATGAACAGGGTGGTCAGGTTGAGGCCGTGCAGCGACAGTGGCGGCAGGCTCTCCAGCAGGGGCCAGGAATCCACCTCCAGGTGGCGCAGGCGAGTCAGCCGCTTGAAGGAGAAAGGCTTGAGGAAGCTGATGCTCAGAAAGCGCATGCGCAGCTCCAGCAGGTTGTGCAGGTGGGCCAAAGCGTCGGTGGGAACCACGGTGAGGTTGGAGCGCTCCAGGGTCAGACTCTGGATGCCCAGCAGCCCCGTGAAGGCTCGCTGGGAGATGAACACCAGCTGGTTGTTGCTGACCTCCAGGAAGGTCAGCCGGTGCAGGTCCTGGAAGGCGTGGTCCAGCAGAACCACCAGCCGGTTGTGACTCAGGTCCAGGTGCGTGAGGTTGGTCAGGCCCGCCAGCACGCCCTTCGCCACCAGCATGAGCTGGTTACTGCGCAGGTTGAGCGAGCGCAGCGCCACGTTGGAGTGGAAGCAGCCGGGCTCGGCTACGCTGATGGTGTTGTCGCTGAGGTCCAGGTCCTCCAGCTGCAGGAACGAAGAGAAGTTGTAGAAGTTGATGAGGCGCAGTTTGTTCTTGCTGAGGTCCAGGGCGCGCGTCTCGATGGGGACGCCCTCCGGGATGCTGGCCAGCCGCTTGCGGTGGCAGCTGACCGACTTGGTCTGTGCGGAGCACTCGCACCGCGCGGGGCAGCTGGAGGCGGAGCCGGCCAGGACCAGCAGCAGGCCGCCGGCCAGCAGGAGGCGCTGCATGGCTCTCTTACCCACCATCACAGTAAACAGAGCACCATCACCAACAAGCCCTGCAACAAAGCAGAGCAGGAAACCAGTCAGTCAATCGATCAATGAACCTATCAGCCAGGGTTACTGGCATCACACATTTCAGCAACAAGGCAGTTCAAAGAGCTTTCCATCATAAAAATATAAAAATAAAAAGTCATGAAAACATCATACAATCACCAGCTGAGGCATTACGCTTTGTTGAGTTCCATCATGAAAATAAACGTCCAATATGTTGATCAATAGCAACAAAAGACTGCAGATCTTTGTCTATACTCTAATAAATTAATAAACTATTTTGCATTTGCAGTCAGAGTTTCTCCCAGAAAAGTTGCTTATCCTGGTGCTAGTGGTGCCGAGGCAGTCCACCGTGTTTCTGAGCTAAACAATGTCAGAAGTTACCAAAATATGGAGGTGAACAACTTTCATCACGATTTGGAAACAATAGGGTGTGATGCTAACGGGCAACAGCAGGGATGGTGCAGCTGGTGCATTCCCAGTTCAATGTATTTAGACTGTGAACCTGGCCGGGACTGTTAGTGATGTATAACACTCTTATTCAGAATTAAATGACTGGCGGGGATGAAGTAAAGCCTGGTGACCCGCCAGGCTGACAAAACGCAGAAAATGTTTACTATAACAAAAACTTGATGAAATACTAAGAAAACATTTTCAATAACTAAAATAAATAAAAACTGTAATTAATGTGGAAAAACTTAACTGGAACAATATCCTGCGTTCATAAAAATAACCAGAACATATTGAAATTATAGATGTAATATTTTTTGTTTTTATCAGCCTTTCAAACTGATGTGAAATTAATTATTTCCCCACACAAACCATGATTTGCTGCCTGTAAATTATTTTTGCTTCATGTACGTTTGTCTGCAAAATGGCAACAGAAAATCTTTGGATAAATCTCCAGAGTTGATCAGCTGTTCGACAAAAATTAAATACATTTTCCTTCTGTTGGGTGTTCATTACCCAATCAATGTTCACATGATCACAAAACAATACTCTGACCTTTCTAAATAACTAATAAAAGCTAAACTAAAATGATGCAATATGTAGCTAAATAAAACAAGAAAACACTGAATTAGACGAAAATCTTAATGAAATAAAAGTATAATAATAAAACCCCCAAACTATTCTAACCCTGGTCTGAATACATTCCTCCATTTTCAGCGTCTTTCTCTTCACCTGCAGAGGAGAATCTGAGGCAAGGAGCAAAATGTTTCATGAGATTAAAATGTTCCCCTGCTAGCTGCAGCCAGGCTAAACGCCCTTCGCAGGATAACTCAGTGTGTGTGTGTGAGTGTGTGTGTTTGGTTGCAAACCTAAAATAAGCTGCTGCTATTATTAAACCCTGCAGCAGATTTACCAGCAAACCTCTGGGTAAATAAGTCATCCATTGTTTCCATAATTGTCACTGGAAACATTTGAAAAATTATGTCGGAATTTTCTCCAGTTCTGCTACAAAAAATGCTGTGAAAAAGTATTCAACACCTTGAAGATTCTTTCCTGTCATATTTAGATGTTTTACAGATAAAATAAATCCCAATATGAGACAAAGATAACCTGAATAAATACAAACAGCAGGTTTTTAAGGGCTATTTAAATATTTAGGTGCTTTAATAGCAGTCTTCAGGATTAGTCCACTACAAGATGGCGCCCTATCGCCCATATCGGAACCATATCACTGGACCACGTGATTGACCTGATACGTAACCCAACATGTGGTTGTTCTCCCTACAGTTCAGCTGTTTAAAGATCAATACAGACGTTTCCCAATGGATCACATAGTAGATTACTACCGGCTTTTATTTTGAAACTCAACATCCGTTCATCTGTTAGTGAATTAACATATTAGTTAAACAATTAGCACTGAGGTAGCTAAATATTTGCATACCAGCTAGCTCAGAACTAAATATTGAGTATATTGCAGCTAAATATTAAACTTGTTAATTATTAGCTTCAAACAAAAATGTTTAGATTTCTAAATAAAGTAGCCTACTCTTTTCAGCCAACTAATTTTTTTCTTGTTTGTTTGTTTTTCCAATTTTAGTTTAAAAGAAATATTTTGTAAACCTTCAAACGAAAAATATTTAGCTAAATACAATTTTAAATCAAATATTTAGTTTGGAGCGGATTTTAAAAAAAATTTAGCTAAATATTTACATCCTAAATGAATGAACAACGGTGAAAAAATGACTAAAAAAATGAACCCAATTATCGTTTCAAATGCAGAATAATATTCAAATTACTGCTGTTCATCTTTGACAACGAAGTTGCAGGATGGAAACGAGCCTCCAGCTGCTCTTCAGCATGATTCATGATTCAGCAACAGGTCTCCATCCCATAATAAACTCATTTAAACTGATTGGCGCGTCATGACGAGCTGCGCGCGCAGCCCGGCACAGATTAACAGGAGCTTCAGAGTCCTTAAAGCTGGAAGCTTATTGTCAATTTGCGGCTCTTAAACCAGATGTGAGGAAGAGGCGGGTTCGGGATTCGGGTTCGGTTCTGGAGCCGGAAAACCTCCGAGCAGCCACAGGTTGTTGGGCTGATCTCAATAGCCGCAAAATCAACATTCAGCAGGAGGACATCGGTACCAATTAGACCAGCGAGGAGAACGGAACCGAACCAGAATCTTGATGGAGGAGAAGCCGAACAGAGAGACAAAGAGAGAGAGAGAGAGAGAGAGAGAGTAACGGACACACAAACACAGAAACACACACCTTACTTTAATATCAAAGTGAATGACAGAGAAAAGATCCCGGATGAGTCAGAAGGAGCAGCGCTCCTCTTCCTCCTCCTATCTCCATCTAATTTCTCCTTCCTCCTGTTGCCACATCATCGTTCTCATCATCCTCTTCCTCCTCTCAGGCTGAGTGGTGTGGAGGTTCTGCTGGTTCTGGACGGGTTTATTATCGATCGCAGCGCAGACACATGAGATGCCAGCAACGTAGCCTTTTAACAAAGAGCAGGCCGTTGCCACGGCAACCACAAACCCAGACTCCCGTCCGCTGCTTGCCAATCAAATTAATGAAAAAACAAAACAAAAAAAAAACAAAACCAACAACCCAGGAGGAGGATGACGTAACGGGTTTGTTTCAGCTCCTCCGAAGAAGCAAATCAGAACCGAACCGGGTCATTCGGACCCATTTGTCGTCTGGTCCTGCGGTACCGGTACCGCCTCACCGGATGAATAATTACGGACCGAACCGCAACACCTAAACGTTCAGCAACTTAGCTTTTCTACAACCAGACCCAGCGGGAGGTTCGGGTGGAGATTACACTTTAAATGTTACTGAACATTACTGAATTATTATTAAAGATCACTGAGTGTTATTAAATATTACTGAATGTTATTAAATATTACTGAATGTTATTAAATATCACTGAATGTTATTAAACATTACTGAATGTTATTAAATATCACTGAGTGTTATTAAATATTACTGAATGTTATTAAATATCACTGAATGTTATTAAACATTACTGAATGTTATTAAATATCACTGAGTGTTATTAAATATTACTGAATGTTATTAAATATCACTGAATGTTATTAAATATCACTGAATGTTATTAAACATTACTGAATGTTATTAAATATCACTGAGTGTTATTAAATATTACTGAATGTTATTAAATATCACTGAATGTTATTAAACATTACTGAATGTTATTAAATATCACTGAGTGTTATTAAATATTACTGAATGTTATTAAATATCACTGAATGTTATTAAACATTACTGAATGTTATTAAATATCACTGAATGTTATTAAATATTACTGAATGTTATTAAATATCACTGAATGTTATTAAACATTACTGAATGTTATTAAATATCACTGAGTGTTATTAAATATTACTGAATGTTATTAAATATCACTGAATATTATTAAATATTACTGAATGTTATTAAATGTCACTGAATGTTATTAAACATTACTGAATGTTATTAAATATCACTGAGTGTTATTAAATATTACTGAATGTTATTAAATATCACTGAATGTTATCAAGTATCACTGAATGTTATTAAATATTACTGAATGTTATTAAATATCACTGAGTGTTATCAAGTATTACTAAATGTTATTAAATAATACTGAATGTTATTAAATATCACTGAGTGTTATCAAGTATTACTAAATGTTATTAAATAATACTGAATGTTATTAAATATTACTGAATGTTATTAAATATCACTGAGTGTTATCAAGTATTACTAAATGTTATTAAATAATACTGAATGTTATTAAATATCACTGAGTGTTATCAAGTATTACTAAATGTTATTAAATAATACTGAATGTTATTAAATATTACTGAATGTTATTAAATATCACTGAATGTTATTAAATGTAACTGAGTGTTATTAAATATTAATGAATGTTATTAAATATCAATGAGTGTTATCAAGTATTACTAAATGTTATTAAATAATACTGAATGCTATTAAATATCACTGAATGCTACAGCTACTTCCTAAAGATGACGATATATCACAGGTTTTAAAAGAAAATAAAAACGGGAGACCGCGAATAATGTAGAAAATAGCGCCCCCTTCACTTCTGGAGTGCAATCATCCTATTTCCAAATAAGGTCTTAGACTGACAGCGGTCCATCCCGTCCCTTCCTGTTTGCTGCAGTGGTGAACTTGGAACTGCCAGCAGATTTACCTGGCTCGCTCTGAAATCCTCATTTTAAAGAAAAACCTCCTGATGTGAGCAGAGGCAGTTGGCTCTGCAGAGAGAATCTCATTTCTGGTTGCTGCTAATTAAACGACAACAGCTCATTTTGCAAACTACTGGCAGTGAATATCTTGCAGGATTTACTACTGACCCTAATATTCATCTGACAGTAACGTCCATAACAGTGAGTTAGTTAGATTATGGCGATGATGCTAATGACCCTCTTTACTGCCTCCATCATCGTCACAGCTCTGCTGACCACTCAGAGTACCATCTGTTTTTGGTTATCCACTTCTGTTAGCTAGTTCATTTATATTAGCTAAATGTTTAGCTAAATGTTTAGTTCATAAATGATTAACTCTCATTGTTCTCCAATGACAGGCTGCTGCTCATTTCTGACTGTTTAACTCTTCAGACGTGGCTCTTACATGTCAGACGTTGGAAACATTTTTATTTTCACGGCAGCAGCAGATAAGAAGCGTTTTGGTGGATTCTGAGACTGAAGCCGATCTGACGGCTGCTGAGTCACTTCAAAGGATCGGCTGATTCTCCAAAGACGGGAAAACTTGTCCTTGGACTGAAGATCCGTCCCAGGGACGTCGGAGAGCGTAACCTTGAAAATGACGAGGCTTTGATCCGTCTGAACATCAGCGCTCTGCTTGATGCCTCAGCCATCCAATCTGCTGCTGGCTCAGCCGTCACTTTTCCTCTACGGATGCTTCGCTGATGACCAGCAGCAACACGCTAACAGAACATAAACAGAACTTAAAGCAGCTCAGGTCTAACCAGGCTGGTTGCTGTTGCCGGGAATGGTTGCCTCCAAATAATTCAGACAGAAAAACAATCTGCTTCTGAGAAACCAGAAGATGGTTTCCTGTGCTCAGGAAAATCCCAGAATATTTTGGTTCTGAAGAATCAGCAGAACCAGAACCAATAATGTTCAGCAGAACATTAACAGAACCTCGATGATCTTCCAGGTCTGACGCTCAGACTCGTTTGACCAAAAACACGAACCAGCAGCGCAGCAAAGTTACACAGTACCAAACTGGGAGCAGTGGTTTGTCCAGCCTGGTGGAGCAGAAACGGGTCGTCTGATCCGCTCACATTTCCTCCATCTTATTCAGACGTTTCAATTTTTACCAAAACTCAATTAAGACAAAGAATGAAACATTTACAGCAACCGAGACGCGTCAGCAAAGCACCAGCTGGAGTTCATACACAAAACCTCAAGAGCCAGCTTTTATTTTGAAAGTCCACTTCCTCTTACTGGCATGTTAGCTAAACATTTAGTTCTGAGCTAGCTAAACATGCACAATAGAACAGACTTTACTGATCCTCAGGGGAAATAGCTTATTTGTTGACGAAGTGTTAAATAATAATAAATACAAACATAACTACAAGTGGCATGAAAAGTATTTAAAAATATATGCATAAGTGTGATATTGTAATTTAAATATAGATACAATAAAACAACAAGCATGCACCTGGAAATGTTAATCTATAAAAGCTAAGAACTTTAATTTAAAAAGTTTCTAAATAGTTTCTAACTATTTAGCTTGCTAACTAAACATGTAGCATCAAACTACGGTAAATATTTAGATCAGTGCTGAACAGTTTACCAATGAAATGTTTAGTTTGAAACCTACATTTATGAATGAATAACAGAATAATATGCTGAAATGTAACTTTGAGAAATGAGCTGCTGTGTTTTATGACAGGTTGAATAATCCAAATTATTCATTTCTGACTGGAACTTCAGAAACTACTCAACTTTCTGGACGTTTCTTCAGTCATCAGGGTAATGAAGCCATTTTGTTTTATCGGCTATTTATGGGTTTCTGCCATAGACAGGATCAGATCTAAAAGAAAGAGGTTTCCATCTACAGAGGAACAGTGAATTCGCTGGAGTCACTGGATCCCAGTGGATCCAGAGGAGGATCCAGCTCCAACCACTTCACCATGAAGCAGCTTTTGGAGGAATCACAGATTGATGACCGTCGTTCGCCGGCCGCCGCAGCCTGAACCGTCTCTCTGAGCTGAACCGTATATTTGGACTCACTAGAAAACATCCAGAGCCTCAGAATTCTGTTGGGTCCAGCAGTTGGGACTCCATCCTAACAGAGACCGAGACATGAACAAATGGAGCAGAACCCAAAATCCTGCAGTATGGAGGACCTCCTCTCTCTCTCTCCTCCAAATGTCTTCAGTTTTCTGGCAGCAGAATCTCAATCCGAATCCGTGCTCCTGCTGGTTAATTAGAGCTTCTGCTTCCTGTCTGCCAATTAAAGAGCTGCTTTCTGCTTCGCTGCTCTTGCTGCCTCTGAGGCCGCGGCGCCCTGCCACCAAACCCCCAGTAACAGCCCCCATCAAGCCCCCAGCATCCCAGCATGACTTATTGGTCAGGGAGGTTGCTACAATGTCTTTGTCTGGATGATAAAAAGTTGCTGCGTTTCCATAAGCCATAGAATCGATCAAATTGAAATTATGAAAATAAATTGGCTTAAAACCTAATCTGCAGTTATTATCTTTGACTCTAGAGAGGAACAATCTAGAGCGGGGTGATCAATACGTCAATCGCAATAGACTGGTGGATGGCGGAAGGTTTTCACTCGATCTCGGCAGCAGATGATAAACTGAACGTCGCCAAGAGGCTGAAACCAGCGCCTGCTCTTCTGACACGCTTATCAAAATATTCAAAGATCCAAAATGTTTGCAACTTTATTAAAGTACAAAAAAAATTCTACAAAATGTGTTAAAATTTATGATCTCAGTAATTATTGTTCCAACAAGGAGCTGCACAATTCAGTGCATTTCGGCTCAGTTAAAAAAAAAATAAAATAAAAAGGCGACTCAAAGATCGACTGAGGAGCAGAGCAGGAGTTTAAATTGGCTAATCAACCACCGCTGTGTTCAGGGAGCGCTTATTAATAACCGCTAAATAAATATCAAGCCTGGAAACCTGATATCGTAACGGAGTGAATGTTATGGTTTTAACATAAACTCTGCTTGGCTTGCGGAGCGCAGCCGGTTGCCAAGGCAACAGGTGTGCTAAAACGACAAGGAGAGGCAGAGTAAAAAGGTAGAGTGGTTTTGATTTGATCACCTGTTCAGGTTATTTTACCTTTGTTTACCTTCGCTGTGGCTCATCACAGCCACCGTAGTTTCTGAACGTTCAATAAACGACAAACCTGGACTAGATTTAGATTTAAAATGGCGCCCCTGTGGGAGACGCACCACTGATTTATGATCAAAGTTTATATTCATGAACGAGTCGTTTAATTTCTGTTTTATCAGGGAATATCAATCTCTGCTGCTGGAGGATTGGAGCGACATTCTGACCCGTTCCAGGACCCGGTTGGTTCTGGTGGTTCTCCTCCTGCCTGTTGCTACCTGAAGGTCACTCACCGGCTTCAGTTTCTGTCTAATTTTAGTCTCAGGAACTCATCCATTTTTTATGGTACCGGTTCCCCGGCCCGGCTGGTCACAGCGCTTCGTTCCGCCACGTTTAAATAATAAAACTACTTCTGTGTAATCTGAAGCAAATCAGCTTTATTATGGAGCTAAACTCTCAGCAGGGGGTCAAAGGTCAGGATTATCCCCAGCTTTGCTCAAAGCCTGACATAAATGATAAAATCTTCCAAACAGATGTTGCTTCACTTCAGAAGCACACTGTAAAACCAGAACCAGAACCAGAACCGTCTCCTCTCTGGTAGCAGGGTTTCCTTGCTGTTCCGTCTTTGGTTTTTATGCCTCTGAGCTGCTGGGAGGCGTTTGCTCTGTGCTAATAGCAGCCTGTTGCTGTTATGTGGAATCCATATTGATCTGATTATTGATCCGGAGTTATTCTCCATTTGAAGACAATCAGATGTGAACCAGAGCTCCACATTAGAGTGATGGAGGACGCTTTCATCTGGAAACAGCAGCAGAACCACTAAAATGAAATGAATGTAGCACTAGCTTAGAAATATTAGCTTCTGTCTGGAAATACAAGGACAAAAATAAAATCACTTGATGCTAGCATAATGCTCTTAGCACCTCTATGTTAGCTCAGCTTTGCTAGTTCCGGTATGCTAGCTCCACTATGTTAGCTCAGCTATGCTAGCTCCACTCTGTTAGCTCCACTATTTTAGCTCAGCTATGCTACCTCCACTATGTTAGCTCAACTTTGCTAGCTCCGGTATGCTAGCTCCACTATGTTAGCTCAGCTATGCTACCTCCACTATGTTAGCTCAACTTTGCTAGCTCAGCTATGCTAGCTCCACTCTGTTAGCTCCACTATTTTAGCTCAGCTATGCTACCTCCACTATGTTAGCTCAACTTTGCTAGCTCCGGTATGCTAGCTCCACTATGTTAGCTCAGCTATGCTAGCTCCACTATGTTAGCGCCACTATTTTAGCTCAGCGATGCTACCTCCGCTATGTTAGCTCAGCTATGCTAGATCAGCTGTGTTAGCTCCACTATATCATCTAGTTAGATTTTTCCCTCCTGCTGTCTTTCTTACTGGCAGATGTCTTGATGTGTAACCGTGGCAACAAGCTATTGTTTTTACAACAGCAGGTAGCAAAGTAGCTAGGTTTGGCTTTGTTTACCATTTATATATTTCTGATTGGTTTAATCTCCGCATAATTAGCCACAGCTCTTTATGTTACACACATTTAAAGAGGAGGTGGATGAGCAGAGCTGTTTCTGCTGAATGGAAGTACTGACCCAGTCCAAGTACCGACTGAAAGAGAATATGACAAAGAATGAGTGTGGGGAGTTAAAGATTAGCCCTTCCAAGCTCCAAATCTAATTATTACCTCAGATAAATGATGGAAATCTGAGGGGAAACCTGCAGGAATCTGCTCACAGAAATTAATATCTAATAAACTTTAATTTTTATTGAAAGTGATGCATCCAGATTTTATGGGTTTGGACCAGACGAGCTGAAAATGTTTTATGATTGTGGTGATGTGGAGCTCATTCATTCAGAATGAAATGATTCATCCACATGAAAGCAGAGCAGAACAAAGCAGGACTTTCAGAATCAGCTGCTAATTAGCTTCAGAAATTCAAAACAGAATCAACTTCTAAAAATGACTTCTAATTCAAAACGCTGGTAATAAAAGCTCAAAGGATTCGACTGGATGGTGAAATCAGTCTAAGGTCCTGAACGGTTTGGTCTCAAATAGTGAAATAAACTGCATTTTTTTATTTTTATGTAACTGGGTTCTGTTATTCTCCTCTGTCAGTTCTGGACTCAAACCTTTTCTCCTCTCAACTAATTATTTTACAATAATTGGAACCGAGATCACAAGTTCTCCTTCATCAGACAGATGTTTGGACTCGTGAGTTTGGTGCTGCAGCCTGTTCTCCGGTTCTGTTCTGTTGGGTTCTGCGGGGAGAGAAACGAGCTGCGGCAGCTTCACTTGCACTCAGCGTTTTATTCTGCAGAGGATCAGGAGGAATAATATTCACAGTCTGTCCATTTCCAGCCGCCACATTTGATTCTCAGAAATGTTTCAGTTTTCTGCTCCATGCTGAGCGAGGCCGGCGCTGCCTCAAAATGTTTTAAACTCTTCTTACTGATCTGTCTGAACGTTTTCTATATGAAGGTGTAACTTTTCCTGTTTTGCTGAATGTGATGAAGGTTATTAATAGACTGGATCCCGTCCATCAGTCAGAGCCGATCTGTGGGTATTTGGGTCCAAACCAGAAGCTTTCTGATGATTTTCCTGGAAATAAGTTGTATTTTTAACTGTTGGGCCCTCGGCGGGGAGTCAGGCGGTCTTCACTGGAACTGAATGAAACCGCAGGATTAGCACTTCCGCCTGTCACCAAATCAGTCTGACGGATTAGCAATCTCCGCTATCGCTCTGGAGAATCACACGAGCTCCAAACCCCTCCAGTCATCCTGAGGAACAAGGTGACTTTGGGCTGAAACAGTCGGTTCTGCTGACGGCGCCGAGCGGCCCGACGGTCCGGATAACACCGAGCAGGTCGACCTTCTGCAGTGTTTTCACATTAAACTGATCAGAGGCTAAAAACGTGGATATCTGACTGAGGCTTTTCTTTACAGGCATTTAAAGTTTGATGGAGTTCCTCCAATCAGAGGAGAGGATCGTCATGGAAACGTTATTTAACTAACTCAGAAATGTTAGTTAAATAACAAAATATTTATCTAAACAGTTTAGCTAACTAAACCAACTAAATATTGAGACTGAAGCTAACAAGCCCTTGTTTCGATTGTTTTTACCCAGAATGCCCTGCGCTGTAGTCCACTTCCTGCTTTTGGAGTGGCTTCCGGTTCACATTTAACCCGAACCAGAGTTTACTTCAACCGAACCCAGGCCGAGGTTTGGAGGACCAGAGGTCAGAGGTCAGTCAAAGAGTTTGTGACCAGCTCAGCGTTTGGTTTCCTCCCATTGACCAAGACCAGTTCAGCTCCCAGTAGGAGAGAATGAAACGTCTGACTGGTCTTCTGACGCAAACGGGATGTTTCACTTTATCAGCGCCTTCAGAGAGAAACGATCAGAAGATGTTGCTCCACAGATGATACTCAACATGCTAATGGATTGGAGAGATTCAGCTCCGTCACTCACACACCTGAATCAGACCTCTGAGCCAATCAGGCCGTCTAACTTCACAATCAGGTTCAACACTTTCTTCTGTTATTGCAAAGAAAAGCCAGCAGCAGTCAAAATGACCTCACCAACACCACAGGTTCTGTAAGGAACAGAACCAAACAGAACCTCTGAGGAGATCCGACCTCAAACACAAACCCCAGTTTTTATCATCCAACTTATCAGGAACATTACAAACTAAAATAATCTGATTTTACAGCCTTCGGTTTATGTAATCCAGGTTGGAGATGAAAATAGAAGAAGCTGAAGCTGCCAGTTTTTGTTTTCACAGCCAGATTGAACCAACACAAAGTTTAGTTTTTAGTTAGGATAAACCAACTTCTGGTCAAATCAGTCTGAATGTGTTCAAAACTCAACTAGAAACTCTCAGAGAATCAAAACAATGAAAGAAATTATATTTTGATATATTTTCTGCTACAAATCAGACACCAACTTCAACCTCATTAGTAGTTCTGACATCATAAATTTTACCTGATAAGGTCAATAAACGTTAAATTCTAAAAAAAAATGTAACTCTGGAGCTGGAAGACATTTTAAATATCCAAAATAAATAAACAACAAACAGAAACAACAAGTAAAATTAATTCTGAAGTCTCTAAACAAAACTTAAAAAAATGACTAGTTGAGACAAAAAGAAAACTTTTATTGTCCAGTTTTTGGTAGAAAGAGAAAAATAGAAATTATTGATCTTGTTTTAAATGTAATTAACTGATTTATTGCAACAGGCCTGATCATCAGCTGGAAGATTTCCTTACAGCATTTACTATTTTTTAAATTTTTTGCATGGTTCCCCGTGTGACGCGTCACCTTGGGCAGAAAGCCACAGGATCCACAGTGAATCACTTTAGAATAGTTTGAATGAATTATTCTTTATGAAGACGTTTTTATCCAGCAGAGTCACTGAAGTTTGTGTTCATTTAAAGCCGAGTCCTGATGAAAGCCCGAGGCGCCGCGCTGTAAACCCAGACAGCTGATGAAACAGCATCACATCAGAGCATGTTTGCGTGGGCTAGCTGAACGCTTCCCCATGCTGTTTACCTGCTCTGTGCACAACTGGCAACCCGGCAGCCAGCCAGAGAAACGGCGTCTTCTGGGACCGGAGCAGATATGGACCATTTAAGCAGTAAAATCCCACGATAAATCGCATTAACACACATGCACTGACAATCAGACGCACTCTGCATGAGACGAATTCGCCTCAGTAAAGTCACAATAGAAATTTTCCACTGAATCAGTCACAATAGGAGGAGAACTCCAGGTTTATCTCTGACATGTGAAATCCTCTGGGAGGCGGCGCTTGATTCAGAAAATAATGACCTGGTAGATGGAAGCACAGAAAGGTTCAGCCACCTGCTTCATGGCAAACTGAATGCATCATCAGAGCTGCATCGCGTCATAAGTCTGACAAATTACAGCATTCAGAGAAAACAGCATGTGCCAGAAAATCAATAAGAAGTCACGGCGGACAAAGCAGCTGCGGTCCAGAGGACAGCGGGCCGCTCGCGTTCATTAGCAGACGTCATTAGCAGCATTCTCGTTTCCATCAGAGAAACACAAAGAGAGGCAGCTGCTCCAGCTAACCGGAGATTTAATCCCCAAATCACAGAAAGACGCTTTATTTCCTCCCAACTACAACAATGAGAGTTTATTATGAACAACAGATCTCTGGTGTTTACTGACTCACTGAGTCCATAAAATAAATCTCAGAACTAATTTATTTCATAATCCTTCCCTTTGGAAGTACAGGTTCTGTTGCTGACTGTAACGCCTTCATTTCGATTAATCAGTCACAGATTTTAACACAGTTAATCACAATTTTTACTTATCCGACCAGAACTTTGTAGTCACGTGTTTCTGATACAACGGTAAATCTGACACACACTGACATCCGCTAACAACAAGCTGCTTCTCTGGTCCCACTGGGTTCATTTCTGTTTTTAAACGATCTGATTGGACACTAGAAAAGACTGTTGTTGTGTTTAAGTTGTGCTAAAACCAGTTAGCCTAGCAGCGAAGTTAAAATAGCATTTCAATGCTAAAATGTAGCAGCTAATGCTAATGTCAGCGTCCACATTTCTACAGAAGCTCCATGAACGATCAGAGAAATTCTGGAAAGATGAACTTTTCTCCAATCTGACGGTTGAAGAACCTGAAGATTAAAAACTATATATATATATATATATATATATATATATATATATATATATATATATATATATATATATATGTTCATATTAATACTTTATTCAATTATTTAGCAGATAAAATTGGTTTTGAATTGAAAATGTAGCTAATTTTCTCATTTAAATGCAATTTAGCAATTATAGACCTTGAAATAAACTGGATTAAACATTTTAACAAAGTTCCATAAAGAGTTTTTTCCAGAATAAATGATTAAATGTCAGTTATAAAGGAAAAAGCTGGTGTCAGAGCGGGCAAGGTGTACCTAATAAAGTGGACAGAAACTTTAAAGGATATCTTTGTACTTCACACAAAGCGTTCTGCTGCTATGGTGGTATCGGAAGTTTTCTGGTTCTGGTTCTCTGGTCAGAACATTTTAATAACGGCAGTCCTCCGCTCTACCACGTCTGACTCATTTTCCCAGAATCCACCGGGCCCTGGCCGTGCGGCGACATGAAGTCGGATGAAGGCGAGCATGTCAGCGCTGACAGGAGGCGTCCTCAGAGACGGGCCGTCCAACAGGACATGTCCATTACTGTCCATTAGCGGGACGCCGCTCCTCCCGCAGCAGGGCGACCCCGACGACCCCAGAGACAAACCGCAGCGCAGAGACCACCACCGGCGGCCGGATCCTCATCGCAAGCCGGTTCTGATGGGACCAGAACCGGTCCAGTATGACCAGCCGAAGCAGAAACCAGAACACGACGACCAGAGCCTGCCGTTATGCGGAGGAGGAGCGACTCGATGCAAACTGCTATCAGTTCTGTTTTAAAAGTTAAAAATTAACAGCAATAATTTGGGTCATTTTACCTGTTCTGGTTCTGGGCCCATCAGAACCAGAACAGGTTAAGAGGAAAACATGGCACTCATTTTTCATCGTGTTTTTCCTTAAATGTCGCAGTTCCAAACTAAATATTCAGTTAGCATTTAGCTAATAGGCGGATCTACTTATCGATGAAGTAAAACTAAAATCTCATGTTGTTCTTTATGATAATTTTTCCTCTTTTCTTTCCCAACATTTCAGCTTAAAACAAAAAACGATCCGTTTGAAAGGCAACACCGACGATTAGCACCTGAAACGCAGCAACAGTGAACCAGGACAGCTTTTACTTTGATAGTCCACTTCCGCTTATTGGAAAGCCAATTTTCAAAGTGTGAGCTAGTTAAGGTAGCTCTGAGCTATATATTTAACTTGGAGGTAAAGAATTGTCTTAATAACTAAAAACTTAGCTTATTGCTAACTAAATATGTAGATTTTTGCTACATATTTAGTTTGATGCTAACTATCTAAATATTTAGTTTGAAACTGTAACATTTGTGACAGAATGACTAACATGATGAAAATAATGTTAGTCATTCTTGTCAGGTTAAATAACCCAAATTATTTCAGTTAGATTTTTTCTGTATCGTTATAAACGTCGTTGTCATGACGATGACGTTGACATTCTTTTGTGCTTCGCTGCGTTAAATGATCAGCGAGGCGCTCTGATTTATTCAGGCCTGCTGGATCGCAGGAATGTTTGCAGCACATTTGCTGCCAAAACAAATGATAATGTTACGTTTGTGGAGCTGCAGGATATTTTGTGAGTGAATCCCACCATGAAGTCCGTTTACGTCTCATTTGCTCGGATCTGAGGCTCTTCAGCTGAGTGCGTCTGCTAAATATCTGGATGAGGCTGTTAGTTACTTGCAGCTCAGGAAGACGGCGCTCAGCGTCGGTGACATCACACCATCAAGTTCCATTTTCATTAAGATGAAACTGGAGCCGCTGCGCATCCTGCAGCCTGAACCAGCGGATTTTAAACCTTTAGTTTTCTGCCAGCTTCTCTTTTCTTTCCCGCTGCCATTTACAGAGCGGCTTCACAAAGACCATCCTGTTGACTTCTGACCTCATTCCTGTTTCTCCGCTCCGGTTTAGTCAAATCCTGCTCGTCTCCCAGCATGCTTCTGGGCAGGGCTGGGCCAGCAGGTGAAGCTCAGATCCAGTTTGACTTTTGGCTTCTGTCACATTTCATCATCTGAGCCGGGAAGAGGCGGAGTCTGCACTGCTGAAAGATTTATCTGTTAAAAGTGGAACTAAAACAGATTAAATCTGTTCTACAAGTGACACTAATATCAACACTCAATGTAAAAGGAACAAAAATCACTAAAACTTCTTGCTTAATTTGCAGAGCTAAAATTATAGTAGATATTATATTGCAAAAATACAAGGTAAAACAATAATCTGCTTCAGAAAAATTCAGCTCCTAATATACAGATTTAAAAAGGTTTTTCCCAGTGTCAATTGGAATCCACTGCATTTATACCAAACATATTCAGTCAGATGAGATCCAGTTTGTTTCATTTTATAGTTCTTGGCGCTCTGCCCCTTTCTAATGCCGCCCTGGGCAGCTGCCCTGATTAAACCACCACTGCGTGCCACTAAAAGTCCCAGCAACATCCATTTAAATTGACTTTACATAAACATCAACACCTTTCCCATGAAAGAAAATGTTTCCATCTTCTTCTTGAAAAGATTTTTTTATTTTAAAACTCCAAAATGAAAACAAGATGGCGGATCTTTAAAGGTAACCGACTTCCTGCAAGGAAGCTGCCGCTGACGCATCATCAGTGACTCTTTATCCAGCTGGACTCAAAGTTTTCCAAAGTAAACCGTTTTAGTTAAAATCTCAGCCGGTTTGGAAAAAATCTTCTGAAACGTTTTGGCCTTTTTTCTCTCTGATCTGTTGATCCCAACAGTCAAATGATCAAATCTTCATTTATTTCCATTTCATGTGTTTGACCTCATCAGGAAACTCAAACGTTCTGATCCAGTTAGTGACTCTAAACGTCCTGGTTTCATGACGGCCAGTCAGACAAATCAGGAAGCTGCAGAAAGCAGATTGTAAATGTATGAATGTTTCTGCGCTGATGAAGCTGAATTATTGACCGGACCGGTTCTGCAGAACCCTGATAGTGAAGCATTGGTCCCAGCATCAGAAATGTCCTGATCCGGATCCGGATCCTAGTCCCGCTGCGGCTCAGTGGGCGTGGCCGTTCTCAGCCCCTCCCTCTGCTGGAAGCTGAGCGCGTTTCCTGTCGTCACTTCAAACACTTTGACTTTCCCTCTTCCGATGCTTCCTGCATGTCACCATGGCAACCTGCTTGTTTTGACAGACTGATCTGTAATGAACTTCATACTGGAATAAAACCCAACCAGACCAGTAGAACCAGTTCAGGCCTTCAAATGAGAGGCTTCCCCTCCACGGTTCCGATCACTGCTCTAAGATGTCACCTTCATGGCAGTCCGGCTGAGTTGAGACCGGGTCCCGTACTTCGCGTCGTCACAGTTCCCATCATTTGATCAGAGAGACGTGAAACGGCTGCTGGGTCGATTCTGCAGCTCAGGACTGAACTGGTGATGATTTTATTTATTAAATCCAGAGCAGATCAGAAACAGTTTTATTATTTTCCGTCATCAGAGGAGCCAACGCTGCGGTCAGACAGGCAGCCGGCAGCATTTCAGCCACAAACGTCTTTTTCCCGTCAGAGGAAAATCGATATGCTTTTATGAATTCATCTCAAAGATTCAGCAGCAGGTTGAATAACTTACCAAATAAATAGATTCTAATTAAGTCTTATTGAAGATATATTTTAGATATATCTATAGATATAGGCTACTTTCGTTACCATCACTGTTTTCCACTAACTGTGAAACAATGACGTTCTTTGAGAATCTGACATAAATATTCCTGAATATTGGCAGATTTTTCTGATATTTATCATATGAACAGTTTTTCCAGATTGAATCATGTTAAACATTTTTAAAACAACAAAATCTGAGGAGCAGATGTCACACTGAGGAAACGTCTGATATGAGATTAATAACAACCAGAACATTTCTGAAGAAATTTAAACGGGTCCTGCCACAGTGTGCCTGTCGGTTGGATCCCAGCGTTCTGATGCTAAAAAGCTTAGCTAGTATGTAGTCAGTAGCATGTGGAGAATCACCAACATTTTGACTAATATGGACTTACACCATTTAGTATGTTAAAATTAGTGTGTAAGCTAAAATTAGCCAAAATGCTAATGTAGCCTAAATGCTGTCAGTGGTTATTACTAGCATGTCGTCTTACATTGTCCTCCTCCAGTCAGCACAGCTAATAAATAAAAGAAATGGCTAAAAACGTTTTTTAGGGAAAGGCTAATGCTAATGCAGTGGGGGCAGTGAAATGCCAATGCTAGTGCTAATATTAGCCCGTTAGGATCGGCGCCTACAGAAACCAGAATCTGAGTTTAATCATCTGCAACTGTCTGCTGCATCAGAACCGGACCGGTCAGAACCGGACCGATCAGAACCGGACCGGTCCGATCCGTGGAGCCGCTCTGATATGGCCGCTGCTTCTGATTCCTCTATGTCATAAATTTGTGTTTTTATGGAGATAAAATCAGAGAAAATGTGATTAAACAAAAAAATCATGAATGATATTTTCAGTTCTGCTGATAAATTCTTGATTGATCACAGATAGAAATCTCAGATCATTGTTTGTTTGATTTAGTTTATTGGTGTTCTGACTCTTTATTTCCTTTAACTAGTCCCACATCATGATACTTCCACCACCGTGCTTTACAGCTGACCGTTCCTCTCATCTGACTGCAGAACAAATTAAGATGTTTAACGTTGTTTATTATTAATCCTGAAATAATCCAGATTAAACTTCAGAGTCCAATCACTGATGTTGGTGTTTGATCGTCTTCTGACTGGATTTAGTCACGTTTACTTGACCTCAAACTTTTTTTTCTTAATGAATAAAAAGAAACCTTTTCATAAAAATGAGCTGAATCTGTTTCTGATGTTCAGATTTAAAATTAAACGTCTTAAAGAGCCAAAGATCCAAAAACAGAAAGTATTCACACCCTGATGGATTTAGGTTTAATTATCTTTTCTCTTTTTTTTTCTACTGACTGCTGGAAATAAAAAAATAAATGCCATTTTAAATCAAATGAATAAAATCTAAATAATATTTTCCTAGCTCTGTTTCATTGAGAAAATAATTTTCTAACTTTAAATGAAAATAATGTGAATCATTTCTGCTCATAAAGCTTCAATAAGAAGGTGAGCAAAGATTGAACTCTTAATTATTCCCTCTGTGGTTTGATTTATTGCTTTGGAGTTATGATTTGTTTTTCTCCTTCCAGATTATTAAAACTCTGCTGTAGAAACACAAAACGTTTCTAATGTTTTACACTAAAATCCTGGTCAATTCAGCCACATAAATATTATTTTATTCATAATTGATGCTGTAGAATAACAAGGTAATTAAAGTTTCCATGTGGGAGTTTTATAATGTTGGGTTACCATGGAGACCAAAATAAAACATTTAAGAATAAAAAAGGTCAGATATGATCTAAATATCCAGTCTAGTCAAATCCTGGCTGCACAATGTAGGATCATGATCTGAAAAACAAAAAACAAAAAACTGAATAAAATAAAAACCAGATCAAATCAGCCTCTGTCTGCACAGCATGATGCTGCCACTGTTTGATCTTTTCTCTGCCAGAGGTCATCACTTCCTCTTCATTTCCTCCTTTTATAAATAAAAAGTTCAGGAGTTTCATTTCCTCGTTGTGGAGGAAATGAAACTCCTCCAACCATTTTTTTTCTGTTTTATAAACAAGGAACAAAAAGGAAATAATTAAAAACTAAAATATAATTTCAAACTGAACTCAGTCTGAGGTTCATCAGGATGTAAAAACTCAAACTGTTGGCCAACAACAATTAAATACTATTTCTATGCTTAATAGTCCAGTCCGAGCAGAAACCTCCCCACCACGTGCTGTGATGATTCACAGTTTTGGCCTGATGGTGTTGCCGTAGCGGCGGATGAATCACATTTATTCTGATGTTTCCTCCAGTGTAAATATCGCAGATTATTGATTCTAAATATGATCAGTGAAATCAGCCTGGTGTTAATACGATTATAGAAAATGATGTAAAGAGTTTTTATTTGTCACGTTGGCGAATCCAACGCTCCGCCAGAAGCAACACGACCAGAACCAGAACCCGGCCCGGTTTTTATACAGTAGCAGCTTTGCTTTTATCTCTGGATCAATAAAAGAAAAAATAAAATCCTCCTTCTGGTGCCACTTGTTGCTGCCATGTGGAGCCGCTTCCTCTGGAATCAGCTGCCGTCCTGTCCGCTCTGATCCAGTTAATACCACAGAACCGAGCAGAACCGAACCGAACCGAGCAGAACTGAACCAAGCAGATCTGAACCGAGCAGAACCGAAAGTTCTTTAATTTTTCTGGATTTCAGGATGAAATCTGGAACATATTGGGTCGGTTCTGGATGCAGCTGATCTGGTACCGGGGTGGGGATGATCCCCCCTAATGAGAGATACTTTCTATCTTTCTTTCCTTTCTCCTCGCCTCTCATCTTCTCTCTCTGCTTCTTTCCTCTAGGGACCAAACACACCCCTAACAGGTTGCCATGGAAACGCCTCACACACACACGCACGCACCCACACACACGCTCTTCAGTCTCCGGGTTTTGTGGCGGCAGCAGCTTCCTCCGTCCATCAGCCTCCAACGGCTCGACGCAGAAAAACAAAAAGACTCGGAGAACTTGTCGACTCGGTTCGAGTCTCAAAACGATCGGAACTCGACGACCCAAGTCGCTTCATCGCCTCGAATCGCTCTCAGGAGGGTTTCCCCCTCAACTCTGCTCCCCACCAGGAAGAATACATTTACAGAGAGAGAGAGACAACAGAGAGGAGGAGGAAGAGGAGTCATTTATAATTCAGGTAGATTTCATGTAGTGGAGGATCAGGATGAGACGGAAAATCTGGGATTTTTTGAAGTAGCTCAAAAAGACCCCCCCCCCGCCCCGCACACACACACACACACACACACACACACGCACACACACACACACACACACACACACAACCCATTCATCCCCCCCTCCCCCCTGCCCAACCTGTGGAGTTTTTTTCTCATCCTGATCAAACCTCCAGCAGCAGACATAAAACAAAGTGTTCAACAGCATCAGCTGGACTCCATGTCCAATCAGCACCACGGACAGCTTCAGGGCCCGAGAACAACGAGAACACAACCAGAATAAAACCTGATTTAGACCAGATTCAAACTCGGTTTGAACCTGGTTTAAATTAGGTCTAAATCAGGAATAAACCAGATCTAAACTCTCTCTCCTCTCTCCTCCTTCTCGCTCCCAGATGAAGGGACTCCGCCTAATTGTGCTGCTGATGAAACCAGGTGTCATCAGGTGAAGAGTGCGCGGACTGAAGCCCGCTGCAGGTGGAGCCCGCCGGTCAGATTCTTACCTTTACCTGCTCCTCCACCTGCCCACATCCACCTTCCGGCTTCACATGGCAGTCCGAGGCGCGCGCTGTGGCGGGAAGGCGCAGCGGCGGCTGAGGACGCAGTCTGCTCTCCGGGTTGGTCTCTCCTCCGCGGAGCCGCTCTTCCATGGAAACAAACCCTTCAGATGAACATGTCGGCTCCTCTCTGGAGGTTTCACCCGCGGCTCTGCTCACTCTGCGGCCGCCGCGTCCCGCCTCACGGCTCCGGGTTGAAAGAAGAGTCGGAGCCGCGCAACGTGACAGAGGTGCTGGGGGGAGGAGGAGGAGGATGAAGATGCGTCAAGCCCGCAGCTTCACAGAGACTGGATGAGTCAACCTTCAGAGTAAAAGACCGTAAACGTACAGAGTTACAAAATAAAAGTTTCATCTGATGCGATCAGAAAGAAGCAGAAATAATTTCAGATATTTAGGAGAATAAACATGAAGTCATATTTTCACCACGTTATTAATTTAGTTATAAATGTTTCAAACTAAATGTTTCATTAGTGAGTTAAATAAAAATATGAACTCCAAACTAAACATTTAGCTCCGAGCTAGCTACATATTTAATTTTCTAACCGGTAGATGGACTGTCAAAATAAAAGCTGCAACTTGATAACTTCATCCTAAACTGAATATTTTGTTAACAAACTAAACACTTAGCTTTAAACTAAATATTTAGTTTGAAACTGGAGCATTTACTCTCGAGATAAATTTTTAGCTCTAAAATAAATATGGTCAGAAGAGATTCATATGTTTGGATGGCCTAGTCAAAGTCAAGAGCTAAGCTTGCAGACTGAATTAATCAAATCAGTGAAATCATTTATGATTTACAGTAAATCAGGAAGAGAGTCTTCGTCACGGCGCTGATGAAGATCCATGTGTTGTTGTTTTTTTTGCTTTCAGCTCAAAGTTTAAATCAAACTAAACTTTTAGTTCTGATTTGGTTTCATTTCAGAATTTAAACCTCCAAAAGTCTTCAGACATGCTGTAGGGCTGAAGCTCTGACCTCTAAAACATCGACTACCTCCTTCAGTTAAACAACCCACAGCCACAGACAGATCGACTGAGGATTAATTCTTGATAAATGATTTATTAGTTTAAATTAGTTTCTTCCGTGTTGTAGTTTGGCCTCCATCGGCTAGAGGGCGCTGCTGGTTTGTATAAGCTGAGCCAGTTGATGCTGAAATAATTCTGGCAGAGGCATCCCAGGACAGGAAACGATCTAAACAAAGTCTGATCTGGGATGAAACATAAAAACTAGACAATCCTGTTTGATGATAATAATAATAATAATAATAATAATAATAATAATAATAATAATAATAATAATAATAATAATAATAATAATAATCTATTGTTATTTGTATGTAATAAAGCTGCATGCACTGTAAGGAAACTGGTTTCAGTCTGAGTTGTTAGCTAACTCGAAGCCAGCAGATTCAGGTTTGAACTGTTTGGATTTTCGTCTCCTCTTCATTTGATCCTTCGTTCCCCATCGTCCTCGTCTTTCTTGTCTTCCTCTCTTTGTCTTTTTTGTCCCAAGGCGACGAGTCAGGAACTCGCTGCTCATCTTGCTATGTGACCTGCGGCTGCTTCTCCGGCTGCTCGGTTACAGGTGGCAGCGGGTCGCTGAAGATTAGAACAGGAACGGCTCATAAGTAACGAGGGCCAAGGCTGGAGACGGATAACGGATGAATACAGATTAAAGGCAGAGCAGAGGAAGAACGGAGAGTGACGGACAACATCTGAGCCCAAAGAACCAGAGTTTACTGCCAACACACCCAGAAAAATATTTAACACAAACAGCCATTCCTCCTGTCTGCTGGCCGGAGAGACCAGGATCCGCGGAGCTGCAGGGTTATTAAGGTTATCGCTCCATGAATGGAGGGAAAGATGGGATCATCCGGATATCGACCGGATCCTCAGACCTGATGAGTTTCTCTGGAACCACAGGAGACACCAGCCTGCTGGGCTCTGAACTAATGCCAATGTGACATTTTGATCTCAAGCGCTGTTTGACATACAGTACACATACTGACGCTAAAGCGCTAACATTAAATCAGTTCTGCTTTAGAAGGCGATGATCCTGGAGCACCGAGTTCATTTAGACGTTATAATTTTATTCTGTAACATATCTTGTTTCTGTCTTATTTTGTGTTTTATTTTGTTCCTGAATGTTTCTTGTTTTAAATAAAGTTTTTGGGGAAACCACATAAAGAGAGGAAACTGAACTGACGAGTAAACCATTCACCTATTTCAAAATAAGAGCATGAATATAAACATTTATAGCCAAAACCTCAACACAGATGTTGAAGTTTATTCAGCTGAAACAGCCAATTAAAATATAGTTTATAATTTATTTGGAAAAATTTATTGAATAATAGTAATGTTTATTGCCGTTATAGAAACCATGCAATAAAATTACATGGATCATATTGAAATTGGGTGATAAATAGTACTAGATGGTATTTAATGCCCTTTACAGGGTATAAACTGTTTGGCTCCAATGCTCCTGCATCTGCAGCCAGATGGCAGCAGTTGGAACAAACTGTGAGGAATCTTTTAAATGTTCCTGCCTCAGGAAAGACAGGAACCTGTGGAGGTACTTGGAGATGGCAGAGAGCAGCCCACGGCCGTCTGGGCGGACGTTCCGGTTCTGCTGCTGTGGATCCACACACAGCAGATGATGCTTTCAATGGAGCAGTTTTTGAGAAATAACCCTAAATATTATTTAGTGGAAGCTAAAATATTCAGCTACAGCGCTAAATGTTTTCAAAGTTAGCAAGAGCACTAAACTAACAATTAGCTCCATAATTAGCGTGCTAGTGTGCTCACCACTGCAGTTCAGTTAAAAATGTCCCGCCTATGCGTCTTGGTGTCTCTGAGGAGTAACGATGCTAACCCTCAGAGAATGAACAGGAGGCCATGTTTAGCTGGCGGCTCCTTGGCGCTCCGGGCGTACCAACACGAAGAGAGAGAGAGAGAGAAACAGGATGCTGAGAGGCTGAGATGCTAAACAACTAGCCTGAAGTGCTAACAGAACTTCAGGCTAGTTCAGGTTTCCTTCATATCTGCTCCCAAAATGCTTTACATTAAGATAATAAGCATGAGCATGGACAGCTGGTTTCTATTGGTGAAAAATAAACCGTTTGTTGTTTTCTCTCTTCCCCAGAACCAGAACCAGAACCTGCTCCCTTCTGGACCAGCGGCTCAGATTGGTTCTGTTCATCATTCTGCTGCTTTTATTCACCTTCCAGTGAAATGGTGGCATATTAAAATATGTTTTTAAAAATAGAAAACATAGAAAACATTCAAACACTGAACAGCCCCCCTACAATCAACACTCAGAAATAAAATCCAGATTAAAAAGATCAAATAAAAAATAAATCCAAAGATGAAAAAAGTACAAATGCAGATGTACAAATAAATAAAATAAACTGTCAATCCTTCAGCTCTAAAGCCTAGATAAAGTATCAGTGTTGTTAAAACATAATTTTTATGACTTAATATTAATTTCATTCTGTACTTTTCTTCTGTTTTCTTTACATTAATTTCAGTTTAGTTACTTTATAAAAATGGCATGAAAGTGTAATAAATCCCATAATAAAAAACAGAAATGATTGGAAAAAAACATGAATCTTTCTGGGAAACAAGAAACAAGAATAACCAGCAGCAGGACGGAAAACATGAAGCATCTGGAGACTAAAACCAAAAAACCCAAAAAACAGATCAAACCAGCCAGAGTGTGTGTGTGTGTGTGTGTGTGTGTGTGTGTGTGTGTGTGTGTGTGTGTGTGTGTCGCTGTGGAAGGGCTGACAGGAAAATTGATTGCCTGTCTTTATTAGCATGTACCTGTGAGGGAATCGTCTCAGTGGGGTTCTGACTAGACAAGCCGACCTTCAGTTTCCCCTCTGCAGCGCAGCTGGACCACCGCTGCTCTGCAGCCGGTCCCCTCCTCACCCTCTCATCCTCTCCCCGGTCCTCATTCTCTCACTGGTCCCCTCCTCATCCCCCTCACCGGTCCCCTCCTCATCCCCTCACTGGTCCCCTCCTCATCCCCCTCACCGGTCCCCTCCTCATCCCCTCACCGGTCCCCTCCTCATCCCCTCACCGGTCCTCCTCATCCCCTCACCGGTCCTCATCCTTTCACCGGTCCTCATCCTTTCACCGGACCTCATCCTTTCACCGGACCTCATCCTTTCACCGGACCTCATCCTTTCACCGGTCCCCTCCTCATCCTTTCACCGGTCCTCCTCATCCTCTCACCCTCTCACCGGTTCTCATCCTTTCACCGGTCCTCCTCATCCTCTCACCCTCTCACCGGTCCTCATCCTCTCACCGGTCCTCATCCTTTCACCGGACCTCCTCATCCTTTCACCGGTCCTCCTCATCCTCTCACCCTCTCACCGGTCCTCATCCTTTCACCGGTCCTCATCCTTTCACCGGACCTCCTCCCTCCCTGACATGTTGGACTGAGATCCAGACCAAAATAGCAGCAGAGACTGATCAGGAGACCAGAGAGATTCTGAATCTGTTCTGGCATCTATGGCGACCGAGCCGAGCAGAACATGATGGAGACAAACCTAAAAACACTGCGGTGCTGCTGATCCAAACGGTTCTGATAAAACTCAGTATACACCGGGTTCACCGTCACAGAACCTGATCTGTCCCGGTTAAAGTCCATCACAGGGAGAACAAGAACTCCCTGCAGAGAGGATTCAAACCAACAACCAGGAACCAGGAACCTTCCTGCAAGGCATCAGGGAATTCAGTTAATGGGCTCACTGCAGATGAATGAATGGATGAGTCATGAATTCATCAAAATGCTCCATAAAAAACACTTTATGTTTGTGACAACAGGAAACCTGCAGCTGTCAAGAATTAACTGCAATAATTTGGTTATTTAGCCTGATAAAGATTTAGTCTCAAAACTAAATATTTAGTCAGCCAGCTAAATATTTAGTTGGCAACTGTGACATTGATAAATGAATGAATGAATGAAATGGTGAAAACATTGAAAATTAAGGTGTTATTTTCCTGAATTATTTTAATTCTTTCCTTCAAATGAAAATGAATAAAAACATCCTAAACCTTTAGAGGTCCCTCCTGATCTCAGTATTTAGTAATCAGCGCTGAAATAAAATGTTTTTCACCTTTGCATTATTAACATAATTAGAGTCTCACAGAGATAAAAGTTATGAATAATTTAGGTTTAATCTGGTGAGCCATCAGCACTTATCTAAGAGGCAAATCATCTCCTCTGATTTTTACTAATAACCAACTACAACAGGTCCATTCATTTAGTATATATGCATGTAAATAAAACATATATTTACCGATGTTTATTGAGACTGGAACTGAGACTTAATGGAAAATTAGGAAACCAAAGCAAAGGAGCCACGAAGCTGCGGGAAACCAGAGAGGAAGACGTGAAAACAGGAACCAGAAAAAACGAGAGAAATATGAACTGGAATCTGAGGCGGATTCAGAATAAACCCAGTTTGACACTAAAATGTTTTATTCTGCATTAAAACGATTAGATCATAAAAACAAGACGGCTACCTCATCATGAGCACAGCTAGTCACTTTATTACCCATGATGCTTTGCAGTGGTCATAGGACCATAATGTATGGAGCTAAACTGGGGCCATAAATTTGTTCAAAATGTTCCTCAGTGACAGGTTTTGAAAATCTATTGATTAAACACAATATTAATGTTTTAAAGCCATTTCCAGTTTCAAAAAGAGTTTTTAATTTTTTAAAGTTTCAATTAATTTTGTTTTAATTTTTTCATTTCCAATTTCTTTTATTTTTTGTTTAAAAATTTTTTTCAACTACAAATTTTTCTTTCCTTCAGTTGACAAAATGTTTTGAACATGCTTTATGGCCGAATTTAGCTCTGTAATTATGGATCAGAACATGTTAAAACAAAAAGTTCTCCACTTTAAATAGGCTGAAATAATCTGAGATGCAGCTTCGTGTTTCACTGAGTGGAAGGACGACGTCCAGACGCTGCATGCCGGTTCGCTGAGCGTTGCTCTGAAATGTTTCTGCAGGTCTGAAGAGAAAACGGATGAACCGAGAGCCAGGTGTCGGCCGGTCAGTTTGCCTCAGGAGCCTCGGGTCACAAACATCTGGCCGCCATCTTAATGTCACCCGTTGTCACGGAAACACTGTGCAGAAAGGCAGACGGAGCAGCAGCATCAGGTCAAAGGTCGCTGTGAGTGAGCTGGCTCTGGGAGAACACCAGCGTTACCATGACGATGATGAAGGTCAACTGAAACTCATCGCTGCGTTAGCCTCAGACGTTAGCGGCTGTGACAGCCGGCGCTCCATGATGCTGCTGCTGCTTTCCAGGGGTTGAGTCAGAGCGCCGCAGGTCAAAGGTCACAGCTTCAGAGAAATAGTCTGACAAAAGGCCAAAACGTTGCGTCCCACTGACATTTCAGGGAGACAATTTATTTTTCTCTTTTCTCTCTTTGACTTTTAAAGGAGAAAGAATCGATGAGACGTTTTAACGTCCACCACAGAAGAAGAAACAGATTTAAACCCGTTACTTTGACAGGGACAGAACCTAAAAACAGACGACTTCAGATACAGAGAAGACCTTTGACCTTTAGACAGCTGAACCTGCATGAACTGTGGATGGATGGAACAGAGGGAACAGGAAGAACAGGAGGAACAGAGGGGGGAACAGAGAGAAGAGGAGGAACCTGCTCAACATCATCAGATCACCATCACTGCTCCAGACTGAAAAACGGGACATTAATGCTGAGTGAGCAGATTGGTGGATTCATGAAGGTTGTCCCAGTTGAATCAGAGAGGTGGATTACTAATCCGTTCCTGCTGGTTTTCCTGAGTTACAGTCAGATTATTCTGTCAGGCTGGAGCAACTAAAGCAATAAAAACAGGAAGCTGCCTTCTCGCTGTGCCTTCACGCCACAGTGAGTCTGAGAGCTGGATGAGGAGCAGAGAGCTAAAAGAAACTCAGACATGTTTCTGTTATCCACCTCTCTCTCTCCAAATTAAAAGCATCATGAATAAACATGTGAATAAATGAATGAGTGTTTGCATAAGCAAACAGAGCACAGTGCAACGATGTAAGGTTAAGGTTTCCCTGCAGGCCTGCTCATAAATATGCAGATCGCTGTCATAGTCACACATCATAAGTCATAAAGTCAGAACCAGATCTGCTGACGAAAAGCTGAAGATCCACTGGAAAGATCCATCATTGAGGACTGATTCATCATTCTAGATCTAGATCTATAAGAAGAGATTTAGATTTAGTTTGTGGAGCCATTTGCAATGTTGCAGTGAAAAATGATCAGCAACAATTTGAGTTATTTAGTTGGTCTATAAGAGAAAAACTGGAGGTTCATGTTTCACATTTTCACCATGTTAATTCACATTTTCACCATGTTAATTCGTTCATTCATAAACAGTTTTCAAGCCAAATATTTAGCTTGTTAATTAAAGGTTTGATTTGAAACTGTGGCAGTTAGTGAAAAGTTATTGAAAATAACTAATTACTGCTGTTTTTAGAGCTGATGATGTAATGAAGCTGGGATTTATTTTACCTGTCAGGTGTTCAGAGTGGGAGCAGCAGCTCTGACAGCGCCGCCCTGCAGGTCAGAAAGTCCAACACAACTTCCAGACAAAGTCCTCTCCTTCATGGATGGTTGGTGGTTAAAATCCATTCATGGAACTTTAAGAATATCTTATTTTTGTTTAAAATGTTACTGTTTTCACAGATAATCTGTGGAAATAAAAGATCCTCCATTTAGCAAAACACAATCACTAAGTGATCATTAAGAGATGTTGATAAATTGTTATAATTAATGTTTCATAAACCTGCAGATTTGGTTCATGTGTCACAATAAAAACATTTTTCTTCTTCTTGTCCTGTTTTAGTGCGTCTGACCCAAAAAGCATCGGCTGTCCTTCGTCTCACTGGAGAATATTCACATTACCAACCTGAGAAGACGAATGAACCGTGACTGCCGAGTCTCATTTGTCTCACATGAAGGGGAACGGGGACAGGAAGGACGGGGAGGACGGGACAGAGCGAACCGTTCCCTTTTATCCAGGAGCTGCAGAGGAGGAAGCACTAATTACCTGAACTCTGCCAGCTGTGACCTCGCCTTGGAAGCTGCATGAATGCAGAGCTGCGCTTAATGAGAAATCCTACTGATTGGCTATTTTAAAGTATTCACTGACCGGCTGGTCTGAGGAGAAACAACATTTATTTTCTGTGCTTCTGGTTTGGCTTCCAGCCTCTAATTGACACCAGGATGCCAGGTGAACGTAATTAGCTGCAATTAGCCACCAGGATGAGGGATTAGTGGCAGCATGTGGCAACCTGAGGACAGAAAAGAAACAACCACAAAACTAATGACCTGGTGATGATTTTTCAATTAGAAACCAAGGAGAAATTCTGCCTAAAAATAGCTTTTTTACTTTATATTAGCAAATTAATTAATAATTTATTCTGTGACTTTCTGATTCCCATTTTTAACTCATACCAATTTTTTTTTTGAGAAGCTGCTAAATTTCACGGGTATGTTTCAGCCAATTGCTGATTTTCCAACATTAAAGAAATGTGGGTTTATTTATCTGGAAAAAGCCACACTGAGCCTCACCTACTTTAAAAATGTAACAATGTTTTGTTTTTATGAAACCTTTCATGCAACAATTCACATATTCATATTTCACTAACAGCTAATCAACCCAAACACTAATCCAGCAGACTTTCTGCGTCCTTCACAGCAGCAGACAATAACCCAGCAAAAAAAAAAAAAAAAAAAAACCCAGAAAATCTCATGACCTCTGACCTCTGACCTGACCCTTGGGTTCCAGAGTGGACCTTCTCACAGCTGCAGAACATTTCCAGGACCAGAGGACTAAAGTCTCAGATCAGAGAAACTCATCCAGGCTTTAGTTTCTCTTTAGTGACTTTGTTTCCTGCAGCGTCTTCACAGGTCTGATTGACAACCCAACGGTCCAGAACGCTGCTGCTGGAGTTCTGACTAGAACCAGGAGGATAGAGACACCACCCGGTTCTACACCATCTAGTTCTACTATACTAAATAAACTGGAGTCTCTATAATGTTCCTGAAGAAGCCGCCAGCAGACGGAGAGCTGGAGGACAGAGGGAGATGTTGTTACCAGGTGCAGATTTCCACAGAGAGAATGAGGAATGAAGCCAGACTCAAGGCCATTTGATGACTAACAATATATATATAGTGTTTCATATGTGCAGCGGATCCCTGAGCAATCCTTTACTCTGATGAGATTTCATGGCATTGATGAGCTGGAGCGGCTCTGCCTCTGGGTCCCACATCTAGTTTAGAGAAATAACCAGTTGCTGCCCTCAGACGGTGATCAATAAATGTTAGAATCAATCCTGCGCTCCGCTGGGGGCTAACTGGAGGACAATACGCTACTTCTGCTAAGCTGGATGTCAGCAGTCCGACTCGAACAACTGTTCAGGGAATTTAACGATCAATACTGTTAAGAAGAGCCAGAGCAGCCCTCTGAGAGGAACCGCGGAGCTAATGGCTACATTAGCCTGGGCGGCTAATCTGAGCTAACAGGCTAATCCACAGGGAGAGCCGGCTTCTGATTGGACCAGGCCTCTGCATCCATCCATCCATCCATCCGTCCATCCATCCATCCATCCATCCATCCATTCATTCTGTTTCTGCTATAACTTAAATTCTCTCCCTACTGAATTGTGAGCATCAAAGCTGCAGGTAAGGAATAAAGCAGACACTCACATAAGAGGTGTGTGTGTGTGTGACAGTGAGCTGCTAAATCAGCCTTTTGGCATCAGAAGCTGCAGATTTAAAGCTGTAAGCAATGAGATAAAAAGAATAAAAATCTCTCTCTGTTAATCTGGGTGATTTCATGATGGGCAAGTTAAAACATTTTGATGATACACAGATAAATGAGGAAATTCTATCATATGCAGAAATCTTCATTTTAATAGACCAGATTGTTTTTATGAGGTTTTCACTTCTTGTGGAGGAAGTGTAACTACATTTGGCTGAACTGTTCCAGAATGACTCAGGTCTCTGAAACCTTCATGGAACTGAAACACATCAGCTGATTGATTCAGTCCTGCTTTACTACAGATACAGGCAAGATGTTGATTCAGGAAAAAAACAAAGGAGAGGCAAAAAAGAGAATATCTGTTCTATCATAGCTCCAGTAGCTGCAGCAGCAGCTGCAGCAGCAGCCCTAGCAGCTTCACTTTGGTTCCTCAGAGCGATGATGTCATCCAGAAACAGAAACACGCTGGGAATAATTGCAAAACCAGTTTTATTTATATTAACACTCAAATGGATATGAGTCATGAAATACTTTAAAAAGGTTTCAACAATTCAAGGCACAAAAAAGCACAATCAAAAGGTTTAAGTCAGTAATAATGTGCAGGCGGATTAATATAATAAATTAAAAGTGTTTTAATGTCATTAAGGATTACAGCAACCAGAGGCCAGAACGTGTTCAGGATTCCCTGCCATTCAACACAAAACATGTTTAAAAATCAAAGGATTAACTGATCAGAGTGCAGCTCTGCGTCTCTCGATGCCTCTCTGTTAGTGTCATGGCCGCCGCAGACGGGCCGGTTCTGGTTATTTTGGCATGTAGGTTGGACTTCCCTCCTCCTCCAGATTGCGTTTCGCAGAATCTTTGTAGCAAAGTAAACACCAACAAATAAGACAAGGAAAATGAAAAAAGGCACATAAGGCATTTTTCTCAGACTACGAATTTGTTCTTGGTGGTGGAACCGCTCTTGGTGGCCGTGTCGGCGTGAGACTGGTAGCCGATCGTCATCTTCATGGGGAGCCCCAGCCGCTCCTTGTAAACCCTCCTGTGGGAGAGGAAGCGTTAGCGGCGTGGAAACAGGTCTGCACATGCTCAGTGTGGCGGCCCGCCTCACCCTATGTGTGTCACAGCCTCCCGGTTCTCGAAGTCAGAGGTCCACACGGCGATTTTATCCCCTTTGTTGCGGATGTTGACGACGGCTCCACAGACGTCGTCGCTGTAGTCGTCAAAAGCCTCTCCGACTAAACACAGCAGCTGATTGGAGGAAGGAAAAGACTCCATGAGTCAGCGCTTTTGACTGAGATAACCTCCGCTAAGTCTGTGCTAGCGCTTAGCTTCCCCCAAATTAATCTTTTAATTTACTCAGTTTTTTCAACTTTCCGTTGAATAAAGTTTTGCATCTGTGTTGCAGTTTTAGTCATCGACTATAAAACATTCTTCAAGAATTCACAGGTTTATGTTCATGCTCTTATTTTGAAGTGGGTCTGTTTCCTGTCCAGCTGAGATGCAGAAATGGTTTCAACATAAATAAATGTAGCGGTTTAGCATTAGATTCCACTAATTGTCATGTTAGTGTAGCACGTTAGCCTTAGCTCACGCTAAATATAACGTTGGTACTTCTCTTTAGTGATACCATATTGGTATAGTGGTTAGCGTTAACTAGTTGTTACTGATAATTAGCTCTTTAGCTGAACTAATCTTCATGAATAGCGGTTTAGCGTTAGCGTATCTTAACTTTTTAGTTAGCGGTGCTCACTGCTGGGGTTAATGACATCAGTATACCCCCTAATGTTTGGTTAAATTCCCTGGTTGGACTTTGATCAAATCAGTTTTGCTGCCATCAACAAGCTTCTCGTATCTGAGTTCCTCTCAGCATTATGCTGCCTCTGCCGTGCCTGAAAGCTGCTGTCAGAGTTCCCAGGTCTGAAGGTTTGATGGATTTCTTTCTCATCATGATTTCTGTCTAATACTCATGTTACCTGCTGCTGTAAGCATTATTCTGAACAGTTTATAAACTATTAAAAGAAGTAAATTAATCCAGAGATCCAGGTACAATATTCAACCCTGGTTTTAAACAGAACCAGAACCGGCTGCTTTGTGAGAGACATGCATCAGACTGAAAGCAGCACCACTAAAAGCCTCTGATCCGTGGCTCCGTGGGAAATCATCCATTTCTGCACCCACCAGTAGAACGGCAGAGAATCAGTTTGTAACAGTGAGTCCAGCAGGTAATGGCTGCCGTCCTCCAGGGAGGCCCAGGTCCACCTACGGTCTCCAGCCAGAAGCGGTCCAGGTCTGATCTCCGCTGCTGCTTGGTGAGCGTGATCAGCCAGCGTCCGCCACGCTTGTTCTGCTCGTCCTCCCACATGGGCTCGATGCCGTCCTGCAGCAAAACATCAGCATGTTTCCACTCACACATCTACAGCTGACAGCAGAGACTCAGCAGCAACGAGACGATTTTCAGTTAAACTTTGAAAAAATCAGCAAAACTGCTGAGAAAAGCTGCACAGATTTCAATGATCCGAGTTCAAACATTCAGATCACAGCTGAAAACTGGTTTCCTTAATCCAGTTTCTGTTTGATGATTCCAGATTGTCCCAGATTTTAATCTGTCACTGATTATTGTCAGATAAATTAACTAATGGGAAAAATGTCTCGTTATAAATGAAATAATCTGCAAATGGAATGGAACTTTTTCATCAATGTTAAAAAATTATTTATTTAAAACAAGCCTCTCTATTTTAAGTAAATTTTGCCTCATTTAAAGTGAAATAAAATATATGCAATAGAAATTAGATCCAAATGACTTGGTAAGACTCTGTGTTTTTGCATTGTAGGCAGAAGTAGAAAGCTGTCAAAACTTTTGCAGAATTTTGTAGAATTTTCAATGATATTCAAATTATTTTAATACGGCTGCATTGTGAATAAAATTTTCTAAAAGTGTAATAGCTGAAATTAAGAAAAGTCATATCGCACTTCTAGAGAAGAAGCTGAACATTTTCATACATGAATGAATTATGACCTGAAAAACATACGGAGCATAATCAAAGGAAAAACAAATGCAGTCACTGAGAATGCTTCATAATCACTTTCCCTGTCTTTAGTAACTTTGCTCCACTGGCCTGTAGGTTCAGCTCATGATGCGGTGAAGCCACAGACCTTGAACAGGGAGTAGTCGCAGCCGGACATGAGGTTGCTGGACAGCTGGATGTGGTTGTAGAGGCTGAAACACAGAGCAGCCGTTAGAAATCCCTCCATCACCGGAGGAGAAGCTGACATTAATTGCTGCTTACGCCCAAAAATCTTCCACCGTGTCAAACTTGGAGATGAGGCGCAGGTTGGCCTGCCATGTTTTGCTCTTGTCGTTCTTGAAGAACCACAGAGACCATCTGTTGGAGCAGGAAATAAAAAACAGGGGAGAGCTGCTGAATGGATCTGCTGGGTGCTTTGGAGGGAAATTGCTCAGTGAATCATATTTCCACTCTTAGTTGAATAAAATGTGACGCTGCGTCTTCTCTACAGCCCAGACGGCGACAGGCTGAAGAATGAGGACTGAAACTGGAGTCAAAATGAGAGCAGAGCTGAAACTGAAGGTGAATACGGGCAGAAACGGTCAGACGATGCAAAGTGAACGGCCACCAAACAGAAGGACAGATTAAAGCCGTAATCTGAGCTAATTCCTCCATCTTTACTCTGAAACTGATCCTGAACCAGTTCAACATCCAGATGACTGGCCCTTTAAGACACGACAAAACATCTGAAAGGTCAGAAGGTCGGATTAATAACTGGAAGACTTTTACATATGGATCAGATGGATGAACAGTTGGATGATGCAGCTCTAACTGATCTATATTCTGTGAAATAAGCCTTTATTATTATTAATACTACTAATAATAATAACTGATCTTGTGTTTGTGAATAAAATCAGATTCCAGAGGAAATCTGGAATATTTAAACGCAGCTCTTCTTCCTCTATAGAAGGTCGCTGCTGTTTCTGCCTCCTCGTCACGTCCTTCCCTGTAGTGACCTTTGAACCCGTGACATCATGGCTGTGAACCTGTGGGTGTGTGACGAGCAGAAGCTGACCTGTTCTGCAGCGGATGTTTGATGTAGGCCTCTGGGCTCACCATCTCCTTCCCAGAATCCTCGGCTCCATCTTCCTCGGCGTGGGGCGGACTCGGATTGGTTTCCTAGGCAACAGACAGGCAGAACCAGTGAACGGACTCTATGCAGCTCTACACACCCTGACCCAGCAGCAGCTTCCCGTCCGCCATCTTGTTTCTACAGAGAAACTGTAGCCACTGCTGTAGTTACTGCTGCAGGGTCATGACCTTTGACCTTTGACCTGCTAATTGAGGACTGTTGAGTCTGACATGGACTTCCTGGTCTGAATCTGCTGGAACGTCCGAGACATTTTCCTCTTGGGAATAATTTTCCTCTCTGATGGACGTGACCTTTGACCCTTCCCAGGTTGCAGTTATCTGCCTTTGAGTTTCAGAGCAGCAAACAACATAAAACCAAATCCTGCTTCCTCAGAGGTGGCGATCAGTTAATCAATGAGTTTGATCAACTGATCAATAGTTTGTCTGCTGCTGTATGGAAATAGAAAAAGTGCAAATAGTTTGTTAAAGCAGATATTCTATTTTTGCTTCATTTACACTATTTTTTCATATCTCTGTACATTCATGCAAATGTTCTAATATTATAAAATCTCTACTTTTCTATCTAACAGTTTATATTTTATTAAATTACACATAATTTAACTAAGCAGCACTCAGATCTCTCTGTGTGTCACCACAGTGAATTATATCAGCTGTTATGGGTTTTTTATTATGGGATTTGCATAAATATTGGAGGCTGAAAGCATGCTGGGTAATAAAAACTTTCAGTTTCTGCTATGTTTCAGGTGTGATTTCTAAAGGCCAGATGGATGCATCCTACATGCACACCGGCGCGTCATCACAGATCCTTCCTCCCAGCAGCTGTCAGACTCTACAACCATCACTGCTTCAGGGGTTTACAGCCTTGGTGATATTTATGGTTTCTTTAAATTTCCTGCAGTCTGTTGATATTTTCTATAAAAAATTATGCGCTTCTTAAAAATTTACCTATATGCTATAGAGTTGAACATTTCTTTAATTTTATATTTTTAATAACTGTATAGTACTGTTTTCCTTACGTTGTAAAATTTGCCCTTATTTTCACTTTTAACTGCTTTGTTGTTGAAATGTGCTATAAAAATAACTCACTGTCCTGTCCTTTATATTTTTCTGTTTTTTAATTTTTTTTTACTTTAATGTGATTCTGATGACTTTTTTTCACAAATGAAAGTTTTGTAAACATTGTATGTATATTTATATAAAATTCATAGGAGTTCTAGTAATATATTGGGATTTTTATGGATATAAACAATATTTAGGTATTAAAATTGTATTTAATAGTAATTTACTGTAGGTATAGCACATTTTGGGATCAACATAGTGATACCTTCCCTGGGGATGTATTAAACCAACCATGCATCAATTCATAGCCGCTGATGTATAGTTCTAGCTATTAATCTACTGTTATTTGCATTAATAAGAGAGATGTTCTTTTGTGGATGGGGCAACAACAGTGAGGTCAGCCCAAGGGCCCACATCATTGTAAATACTCCTGGTTGGAAGTAATTCAAAGTGAAATTACATTAAAGGTAATTAGGAGCTATCTTAAAATAAAAAATATATATCCTAAATCATATAATTTAAGCCAAAAGCCTTTAAGTTGGGGGGCATTTGGAGCTGAAAGCATCCCGGGGTCAGCTCGGACCAGTGCAGGCCAGTTGTGACAGCTGAAATGTTTCCTACACTTTAAACAAGAAGCAACACGAACATTTTGACGGCATTCAATCAGCGAATAGTTCGAACAGCGAAGTGTGCGTCGTTTTAAAGCAACATGCAGCATCTGAGCAGAGATTAATGTTCAGAAGGGATCTCATGTTGCTGCTCGTCCGCTCGCTCAAAGTTGGTAGATCTCCACATTCCTCCTCAACGCCCAGCAGGTCGTGGCATAGACAACAGCTTTAAAACTCCCCAAAACACCCGATTAATCATAGCAACTTCAATTCCCCAGCGTGGAAACGCTTTTTAAGGTTCCAGGTCGGCTCTGGGTCTAATCTGAGGCTCTAATTTAGACCAGAAGACCCTCCATATGCTTTGAAACGTTCCTCACAGAGAAGTACTCACCGGTTCGGCGGTAGCCATCTTACAAATCTCTGTTAGGAAAGTGCGCGCTGATTGGTCCGAGCTGTGCCACGTGACTGGGCTGCAGCACTCCGCCTCTTCCCCCCTGTCCTGCAGACGAAGGCATGGCGAGCACGGAGGCCAGAAGGGAGTGTGAGACGGAGGGCTGCAGCAGGGACGCCAAACTTCAGTGTCCCACATGTATCAAGCTCGGTATTCAAGGCTCCTATTTCTGCTCGCAGGTACGGCTGTTTTTCTCCGCTCTGCCCGGTCGGGAACGCCCTCACCGGGGCCACAGACCCCCGGCCGGCCGGGCCCGCTGTCACATCACGCGGCTGCTAACTCAGCTGTTAGTCTGCTAACGTGTCTTCAGGTTGCTTAAAAACTTATTTAGACAACGTTTGTTAACATATTTTAGTTGTTTAATTGTATAAAGGCTGGCAGTTATATTCAGTGTGCCGGTGAGCGGTTGTATTATGTTGTTCTTAAATTTTTAAGGCCCAGGACAGACGTTTGGCGAGCTAACTCGCTATAGTGAGTGATGGAAGAGCCAACAGGCTGGCATTACTTATTAAAAGAGACGCGCTGTGTGAAAACCACACATTAAAGCATTTAACAGGGTTCTCTGCTGAGCCACACTGCTTGGTCTACCGAAACCAAACCCCTCTCAGACATGTGAATGCAACTTTAGGGAGGCTGTCACTGGTTTTACTGGTAACACTGGACTCTTCATCACTGCGATCAGATGAGGATCTGTTGTTTTGGTTCTTTATCGTCCAAAATGGACAGATTTTAGGCTTCATTGATAATATCCTGAGTTTGCTCTGCTGATCGCAGCCTGTTCATCCGGAACCTGCTGTTTGTTCAATTAAACTTAAAAGATGCTCCATTCACCCCAAAGGGAAATTAAATGTTAAGCCTGTCACTAGAAGCTGTTAATCCATTAATTGCATGATAACATAAAACGAGCTCCATAATTTCAATTTGGATCACCATCATAAAGAGATGCTGAAATGTTTCTTACAAAATACAATTTTGCAATTTTAAATACAATTGAAAAGCCGATATTTTGAAAAATGCTGCAAAGATTTGACAACCAATAAGAAGTGCTCCATTTGCATTTCTTTTTTAATAAAGCGGCTCTTTTGCTGCTTTCCTGTGCAAGTCTCCTTTTTCGTTTCGGTTGGATATCTAAGATTTTTTCCACTTCCAATGTTACATTTTTAAATATTTATTTTTTATCGTAGAGGATGTGTTTGCATTAATATGCCTTTAAATATGAAAGTGACAATATTGTTGTTTATTGCAATAATTTCTGTGCCAGTTTATCGTGCATCAAAATCATATCACCCAAGATTCTTCAAAGAGTTGCTGTGGATGGTGATGCTGTGACTCCAGTAGCAGTCAGTCTTCCAGCCAATCTCTTAGGCCTCTGACTGCAGACTGTTGCTGTGTAAGGTCTCATGACCAACATGCTAGCAGCTCATTATCCAGGTAGCAGAGACGTACCTGTCAAGTCTCCCATTTTTCCGGTAAAGTACCGTATTTTACCTCCCGTATTAATATCTTTCTGTAAATATCCCGTATTTTGCTCATCCCCATCCTGCTCACATTACTTGCGTCACCCCCTGCTCTCACATTAGCTTGTCTCCCTCCTCACGTTTACAGTAGTGTTAGTTACTCGTCCCCTTTACGTTTGTGTCGCTTCCCCTCCGCTCTGACAGTAACACCAGACGGCAACATTTCATTTATTCTCAAGTCCAAAACTTGACAGGTTTGAGCAGAGATGATATTCTGCAGTCATGTGTCCTGGGTGGATCAGTTGTTAGCCAGCTCTGCTTATCCACCTCTTTTCCAGGCAGAGAGATGCTGGAGTAGGAGATATGATCCTTGCATATTTCAGCCAGTTGAACATGTTTCTCTCTGCAGGAATGTTTCAAGGGGAGCTGGACGTCTCACAAGCTGCTCCACAAAAAAGCAAGTATGTTCCCCGGCTCTGTGCTTCATGGAGTCCTGTTAAAGTCCAGACGAAGTCACCTGAGTCCGTTTTGTTTTTCCAGAGGAAGACAAGCACCAGACTGAAGCTAAGAACTGCGTGGAGCAGGACACCAACACAGATCCCTGGCTGGGATACCGCTACACAGGCAAACTACGGCCACACTACCCACTGGTGAACTCTCCCTCCATTTCTAATATTCACTCTTTAATAATGCAAACTTCCTCAACTGTCTGGGAAAGTTTGGAAGTTGACTTAGGAATCATCTGTTGGAGGACAAAATAATCTGGAAAACTCTACCTCCAGTTTTTCTCTTTAACGTTGTCTAAATGATCCGTCCATCCAGTTAAGCTCAGGATTATTAGTCCCCTGATGAATCACACAAAAAGTGTTTCCATGGAAACGACCGTAATGGAACAGGGTTTCCTCCAGTGTATTTTAGGTCTGGCGGCCCGCCATGCTTTACTAGCCCCACCGCCAGGCTAAGCCTTTCTTGTTTATGTTTTTATGAAAATAAAATAAAAAAATGCTTTTTTTTTTTTTTTTTTTTTTTAGCCAGATTGCGAACGTCTCTGTTGCTCTGAGCGTTTCACTGGCGGAGCAGAATTATTTCTAAAAGATATGTTTATAGAAGATAGCTTTATAGTTTATGCATTTAAAGCCGGATCAATCACACTGCTGGCGGTGCAGCAGCTGAAGGCCTTATGTAACTTTAGCACAGATCCCTCGTTCCTCCTTTCACTCAAACTGGACACAGGCTGACCTGCAGAGATATTTACATCAACCCCTTGTGAGGAATTATGTTTCTTTCCAGAGTTTTTGATCAAGGTAGGAGTTTAAACCCACCATGTTAGCTCTGGTTGTGCAGCTCTATGCAGGAATAACTTGTAGTGGCTTTCAGAGGAGCAGTGAGAATGATTTATTATATGGGGCGTTTCCATTCCAACATGCTGCCCAGCGTGTGGCGCTGTCCTCCCTGTAAAGTTCATGTCTGTGTTCCCAATTGGTCGGAGTGTTAGGGGTTAACGAACCAGCGCTAAACTCATGATGCAGGTTCAGCCGGTGAGGAGCTTTCACGCTCATCACACTGGTTTTATTTTAGTATTATTTTTCCAGTTAGATGAAGCATTAGGCCATATCAAATGCTTTGTCCACTTAGACAGAGTTAATGCGCGCAGAGATCTGAAAAACTCGCCCATAAACTGACCCAACCAAAACAGTTTCTGTGACTCTTATTAAAAACTCAACAGACAGAAATGTTAGAGCTGCTAAAACCACATTAGCAACATTGAATTAAATCTCCTGTTGCTCATCTCTGTGGATTTAACTCATCCTGCAGGGCCGGTCCAAGGCTGCATGAGGCCTGGAGCAGAATCTGACTTAGGGGCCCCTCTTGCTGCTAAAAACATCAGCACCTCTAACAGCTTCTGTGTTGATTTAATCTGGGAGAGAGGGAGTAGATTAACCAGCCAACCTAAAAAAACAACCAGTTATAATTAGTATTTGTGGAAAAACAGCTCAAACTCAAAGATTAAACTCACAGCATCAGATTGTTGCTATGGTAACAAAACAATCTAACCATGAAGATTGTTGTTTGTACTTTTACAAAGTAAACTTGCCAGATCCTCAAAACCGTACATTTAAATGTTAATTTAAAATATTTTAATTAATGCTGAAACCATTAAATCAAATTCAGCAGCATTGATCATCTCAATAAACAAATGTTACATTTATGTATCTGTGGTTTGTGTTAAAATATGATCATTTTGGCCCCTGAAGCCCTGGGGGCCTCATGGAGCCGCTGACTTAATTTGGATTAAACAGAAGTGCAAATAATTGATATTCATCTTAATTATATTTTTTTATTTGTTGGTTTTAAGACTAGTTGTGGGTTTTAATATTGTTTCACTGGCCATGTTTTCCAGTAACATATAATTACCCAGTAATATTTTTACTTTTCCAACTTAACATCTTTTAATACAAAAACATGATGGACGCCTCGGCGCGCCGACCAGCAGGCTGAGGAGGTTTACTGGGGGAAACTCTGTGGAAACTGTTCATTACTGTATTGTTTCCAAAAGAGCAAAGAGAAAATCGTCACAAAGTTTGATCTGCAGATTTTATTACGACGGAGTATTAGGACCAGGCTCAGAAAAAATAATGAGAATAAAGTCATAATATTGCAAGAAAAAAGTCATATAATAGTCAAAAAAATATTCTAAATAATGAAGACATAATATGAGATTAAAGTTGTTGTTGGACAGAAATTCGGAATATAACAGAATAAAGTCACAGATGGATTTGAACCGAACCAGAACAGATTACAGGTGGACCAGAGTTCGTTTAGCATTCACACTTCTCCAAACAAACCGGACTTTCTAAGTAAACGGACCGGAGTCGGGCTGGACCGGACCGGAGTTAGATTAAAGCGGACTGGTTGTTGTTGCTGTGATCTAACTTGTGTTCTCGGTTCCTCTGCCAGACCCCCATGCGGCCGGTTCCTGGTGACATCCAAAGACCCGACTATGCGGATCATCCCAGAGGTAACAGAACTTTCTCATGGTTCTACACAATCAGAACAGGTATCAGGCCAGCTTTAAGGTGTTTGTCAGAGCAGTGGCACTGCCTCCGTCCACAGTGGTGATAACTGGTTTTACTGTGGACAGATCCACTGGTTTCCAGTTGATTAGAGTCTCCTGGTTGTTGATCATCCCAACTGAGGTCTTTTCCTCTGAAGGTGACCGTTGGGCTCTAAGTGGACTGTTAAAACCTGGTGCTCAGACTCTAAACTGTAACTGGCCCCATTTTTTGATAAGTTGCTAGATTTTTTTCTAGTTGCTTTTCTGAAAGAAAACAAAGTTGCTGAGTATAGCAACAAAGTTGCTAAGTTGGCAAAAGGGCTTCTGTCATTCGGACTGGACCCACTCTTGGCCACGCCAAGGGGGTTAGCTGTAATTTGTTTGGGTTCAGAACCGAACCAGTTTAACCGAACTGTCCTGGTTCTGGTCGGATACGCGGACCAGATGGAACTGCACAGTTCCTCTGCAGCGTCCTGGGTCCAGTTGGGTTGGTATCAGAGGGTTTGGTCCGGTTGGATCTAGTTGGGTCCAGTTGGGTTGGTATCAGAGGGTTTGGTCCGGTTGGATCTAGTTGGGTCCAGTTGGGTTGGTATTAGAGGGTTTGGTCCGGTTGGATTTAGTTGGGTCCAGTTGGGTTGGTATCAGAGGGTCGGATCCGGTCGGTGTTCTCCATCAGGACAGTGAACTGCGCCTCTCCCTGTGGTTCTGATTGGTTTCCTCGTCTTGCCCGGACCATCTTGTGTCGCCTCATGTTGGGTTTATTTATTGGCTGAGCCGTAGCCGTGGCAACCTTTGTACCCACAGATCCGTCCGTACTCAGGTAGCCATGGTTACCGTCTCCCTTCGGAGCCGACTGTTTGTTAACGCGGACTAACGTTTCAGAAAGCCAGCGGGAGCGCTACGAGGCCGTATTTTACATGCAGGTGCTCCGAAGCGCTCTGTTCCTAAGCAACCGCTCAACCTGCAGCGTCCTGCTAGGCGCTGGACGTAATCAATGATTAATGAGGCCCGTTTGGGCCAAACGGCTGTTTTGTGAGTAAAACTGCTCATGTTTTCCTGTTCCTCCCGCCGCAGTCGGACTCGGCAGCGTGAGTGTCATTAGAGCTGCAGCTGAGCGCAGCCCTGCAGGAGCAGCCAGTTATTCATAGCCCCGCCAGGAACCTTTCATGCTTCTTCTGTTTAGGATTCGGGCTGGAAAAGCTGTCACAACGAGACGCTTGCTTGCTATAAGCTCTGTCTGCTGAGGCTCGCTTTCTGTTGGCTCTGCATTCATTAGAAGACATATTATTATTTCTCCCTGTAGAAAACACACTGCAACAATCTCTGAACTATAAACTGAAACAGTTCTTTTGATTTTCCTGCTTCATATTATATTAATAACATTCTGAATTGCTGAAGCTTTATGAAGGGTTTCAACTTGGTCTTTGAACAGTTCCACGTCTCAAAGTCTCCCAGAACACAAAGACCCGACTTCATTTTCATGTCACCTTTCCAGATTTTCCTCTCTCTCTTCAGCCGCCTGTCCTACCAGGATAATCCCAAAGCGCTCCCAGGAAGCGTGGTTCCTGCAGCGTTTCCTGAATCTACAGCTGGAAGACAGGAAAAGCTGCAGGGACTCGGTCTGTTTTCCTCCTGATGGTCCGGTAGATCCGGTTCCACTGGAACCAGAACTCCATCCTCTGCTCCACCTCCAGCTGCTGTGGTTCTCTTTCTCTCTGCTGAGTCAAACCTACCTGTTCCCCTCCTGGCCTGTGGGGGCGCTGCACCAAGAACCACTGAAGGAAACGACACAAAAACCTCTGAAGACACTGAGAGCAACTTCCTGTTTCACTAGAAGGAGGCGTCGATTTTAGTGTTGGAGGATTTCTCTTTAGTCTTTGGCTAAAGACCAGGAGACATTTCTGCTGCTAGCGCTAGGCTAGCATGTTAGTTTTGGTTGTATTTACCCAGAATGCCCAGAATTGGTTTGAAGCGGACCGGACTTCATCATTCACTGAGCTGCAGTGAATGATGAACTCATAGAAACCGTCTTGTCTTCTGTTGGTTCATCAGGGGGACGTTAAACATTTCAGTCTGAAAAACAGATTAAACTAAAATCTGAGCCTGGAAGGTTGAAACTGCAGAGTGTTGCGTTCAGGTTCCGGTAGGAAATCTGCCTGTAGGGATCCTGGCTTTGCTTTCTGGTAGTTCCTGCTTATGCTGTAGTTCATGTAGTTTGGTCTCTAATTACTGTTTAACCTCTCTAAGCCTGCAGGAGTCAGACACCACAGAAGGTAAAACTCAGTAAAGATTTTATTGTAATGTCTATTTACAGTGTAAATGATGAGTCCTTCAGCTGTGATGGAGTCAGAGTTACTAATGGGCTGCTGTGTCAGTGAGGACGACCAGCAGCTGCTCTTAGAGGTCGTCCAGAGGTCATGTGACTGATGGCGGCTGTCTCCGTCCCACAGGGATGTCCGAGTCCGAACAGTTCCTGAAGGGGACGTCTCAGATCAAGATCCTGTCTCCTGAGGATATCGAAGCCATGAGAGTGGTGTGCAAGGTAACTCCGCCGACCTCTGACCTCTCAATGTGTGAAGCTGTGCTCTGACCCCTGACCTCTTTGCAGCTGGCGCGGGAAGTCCTGGACATCGCCGCCATGATGGTGAAGCCGGGTGTCACGACGGAAGAGATCGACCACGCTGTTCATCTGGTATGGCAGCAGAAACACGCAGAGCAGAACGATTTCCTTCTGCTGAGTCACACCAAGACAGAATCATAGAAAACTATCAGCAGATTTCAGGTCATGCTGGAAATGAAGAGGGAGAGAGAAGCTGCTAAGGCGTTTCCCCAGCTACCAGGTGAATCAGCTGTAGCAGCTAAACTCTTTCATTAGCATCATTAGCGTCAGCTGCCCGGTGTTTTCACAGCGTTTGGCTTCAGGCTGCAGCTGGACGGCTCCCCAGAGGGAAACCTGCTAACGTCTCAGCGGCTTTATGTTCACATTATCCGTTTGCCAAGAGCCTCACAGAGCGCCGTCATCATAACAGCTGATCTGTAAAGAAAGCTCTGATCGGTTCTACGTGGCTCTGCTTTGATGCAGCCACTGCTGGTTCTGCTGCTGGTTCTGGGTCGACGCCCACCAGCTGCTGGTTCTGTGTGTTCCAGGCCTGCGTGGCGAGGAAGTGCTACCCATCTCCTCTCAACTACTACAACTTCCCCAAGTCCTGCTGCACGTCTGTCAACGAGGTGATCTGCCACGGCATCCCGGACCGGAGAGCTCTGCAGGACGGAGACATCCTCAACGGTCTGCTGGGCGGGGCATTAGAGGGGCCGGGGGGTATTAATGATGAACGGTTTCTCTCTGATGATGAATGTTTTATCCAGTTTTAGCCTCTTTCTGCTGCCACTCGGCTCCCGCTGCTCCGCTCTGACAAGACGGATCGTTTCATTATCCTTCAGTCAGACCCCCCCACAGTTTCTGCTAAACTCCAGTCTGGAGCTGCAGCTTCTGATGATTAATCAGATAAAAGATTTCCACATTCTGCAGATTTTTTTTTTTAACTTTCCTCTTGAGCCTTTTTATACATAACAAATATATTATTCAGTCTGATGGCTAAATTTTTTAGGTCATGATTATTAATTCTGATTAATCATGATTATTAAGTCAGAATTATTAATTCTGACTTTATTGCAAAAGTTTGGGTTGAATGGACTCTAACTCCCACCTGCAGGTGGCAGTATTTAATCTACAACTCTGCCGTCTCAGCCTGACTTTAAATGACAAGTTACAAAATTCACTTTTAGTAGAAATGTAGAACCACAAAATCAGAGAGTTTGACTGGAAAAAATCACAACAATCCCAAACTACAGGAGGAACTGATAAAAAGATGCAAATGAACAAATAATTCCTTTTTTAAATGAGAAAAAAACATTTTATAACAGCATTCCTTTAGTAAACATTTAATAATTTGTTGCAAAGGATGCTGACTATGTTTTTACAGTCTGTATCCTCCAGTTAACGATCAATTAGTCGACAGTTATTCCAGTAATTGATTGATCTGGTTAATTGTTTTTGCCCTAATTGAGTCAGAGATGTTTGTCTTCTGCAGTGGACATCACTATCTACCATAACGGTTTCCATGGCGACCTGAATGAGACCTTCTTCGTGGGCGAGGTGGAGGAAGAAGCCAAGAGGCTGGTGCTGACGACGTACGAATGCCTGATGCAAGCCATCGACTCGGGTATGAAGGCGTGCCGCCGCCGCCGTGTGTTTGGTGTCTGATGGCGTCTGACCCCAGTGTCGCCCCCACCCACAGTGAAGCCCGGGGTGCGCTACCGGGAGCTGGGGAACATCATCCAGAAGCACGCTCAGGCCAACGGCTTCTCCGTGGTGCGCAGCTACTGCGGCCACGGCATCCACAGGCTTTTCCACACGGCGCCCAACGTCCCACATTACGCCAGTAAGTCGCAGCAGGAAACTACGGAAAGCCAGTTTAACATAAAATCACCATATTCCACAGATCTGAAAAAGAATTTTACTACACGCGTTTTAATCAAAATATGCAACATCTTCAGTTCAAAAACTTTTGTTGTGAGTGAGCTAAAATCTTCAATACTTTAAAAGCCCGGCCATGATTATTTTATATAGGAATTAAGAAAAACCCATGTGATGGCACTGAGATGTCCGATCAGTTGCCTGCAGAATTTTGTGTTTTCTGCATAAAATTGTCTGAAAATGTCACCATATAGAAACTTGAAGACTGCTCCAGAAATCTGGATGTTTTCTGTCCTGTTTATCATGAAACTGAAGTAAAAAACATGATGGATACAAGAGGAATGCTTTTATGTTGTCTCTCCCTTCATATCACTAATTTCACTCTCAAGATTTTAAAGTCTGGTTCCTCGAGCTGAAAAAGATTACATTTGTACTTCTTGTTTTAACCAGAATTAAAAACATCTTAAAGGGCTAGTCTCATGTAAAATCAACTTTTTGATCTTTCCATCGTATTTTAATGTTTTTCCCTCAACAAAAACAACCTGCAGTGTTTCTTTGATTCTTTCATGTTTGAGAAATACTTTTGTTTACATGGCAACCACTCCAGATCTGGATCCTCCCAATCTTAAAAAAGTCTAAAATTGTCCCCCCCCAAAAAATCATTGAAGAAATGATTTCATTTAAATAATATCATTACGAAAAGGCAAAAGGTGAAAAAACCCCGATATCTGTCATTTATCTCAGTAAAAAATAAGAATAAATGTTTTTTTTAACTTTGCTGATCCTCCCGAAATTGGTCTTAAGAAACTTTTCTGTTTATGGTCCCACCCAAAAATGAGATGGGATTTACGCCCTTGAGACAGAGGCCCAATTTAAAGTGCTAAATCGGGAAGTAAAATTTATTTCAAGTTATATTCAATATTTACATAATTTTTATAATAACTGAGAGTAACATAGTTACTGGATTGTTCTTTAAAATACAAAAGAAGATGTTTTAATTTTAATGAACTAACATGTTTGATTTCTGGAATGTGTGATAAAGTGGATTTTATGTTATAACGGCCTGCCATAGATAATCTGGTCGGGACTCTTTCCATCACCCTCATTTCTGATTTTTCCCCCAGAAAACAAAGCAGTCGGGGTCATGAAGCCGGGTCATGTGTTCACCATCGAGCCAATGATCTGCGAGGGTGAGTGATGCTGCGGGTCGCCTTCAGGATGGTGGTCCGGCTCTGGCTAACACCCGCTGTGTGTGTGTGTGTGTCCAGGCGGCTGGCAGGACGAGACGTGGCCCGACGGCTGGACGGCGGTGACCCGGGACGGGAAGCGGTCGGCCCAGTTTGAACACACCCTGCTGGTGACGGAGACGGGCTGCGAGGTTCTGACGCGCCGCCTGGAGGACAACGGCCGAGCTCACTTCCTGGCCCAGATGTAGGCGCCGCCAGAACCAGCGCCCAGGACTGGACCCGACCAGACGCCCGGCACCGCAAACTCACTCACAGCTCAAAGGAAACTCTGAATTAAAATGGGTTCCTGAAGTGGATGTTCTGGAATGTGTCTGTAAAGTTTTCTCAGTTTGGTCCGAGTCGTCTGGAGGAAGCAGATATTTATAAAGTTCACCCACGCTTTGCCAGAACTTTCCTCGAGGTTCTTCTCCAGGTAGAAAAAGTTCCTGGAAAGTTCTGGAAAAGTCCCAAAAGAAGGAGTTTAGGTTTGGCGAATCAGCAGAGTTTAAATCTTTATTTCCAGAGCAGAATGCGGCGCAGATCTGCAGCTTTAACTCAAACCATCATCAAACGGCCGTCCTGAGCTAGCTTAGCTTACGATGCAGCTGCTGCATGACGGAGGTTCTGGTACCGTGAGCTCTGGCATAGCAGAACGAGCCTTAACGTGTGGAAGTGTGACCTCTGACCTGCTCGTCTCACCTTCATCCTGTGTCACCTGGATGCCGTCGATGTTTCTCTGCACTCTGTACTTCTGATGGAGTAATAAATGACTCTTCTGTAGCTCCGTGTGGCTCGGTTTGTCCTGAGATCCGAACCGGACCGGCAGGCTGGAGGCGACGCTCCAGGAGAAATAACCAGGATTTATCATCAGCTTCTAACTTTCCCAACTTAATTCGATTATACAGTGTAACGTAAAGAGATTTTAATTTTATTTTTTATACGGAGGACCAATCCTGTCAAAATTGCCAAACAAAATAGAAATTAATGACTAGATCAACTAATTTGGAATAAAGAGCATCAAATAAATAAATAAAAACTTTACCAACTTATAAGTATACGTTGTGAAATGTTTATATGGAGAACCAATCCTGTCAAAATTGCCAAACAAAATGGAAATAAATGATTTGATTATACATCATTTTCAACAGTATTAAATTATCAATATTACTCAGTTTTCCACTTTATTTCCAATATTGTTTTATTAATTGGCTTCCTTGATTTATTTTCCTTAATATTCTGTTTTAATTTTTTTTTTACATTGAGTTTTGTCTAGATTTTGTGTTTTCAATCCAGTAGGCTTCTCCTATTGGTGAACATCTATAGCCAAGCACAAAGTTGAGATTTTTTTTGTTTTTTTGGATGCAGTATTTGTCACATTACATTATCAAGCCTTTTACTTTTATTGCCAATTGTGGCAGGATCAGTCCTCCATAGTTGTATGAACGAATTCCAACTCAAACACACAAATTCAATGTTTTATCTTTTTAATGTGTAATCATTCTCTGGGAAACGGTTCATTTCAGGTGAATTATTGATGATTAAAGACTAAATTAATTTTCTAATGGAATCATTTCTTCTGAGACGTTTCTGCCGTCGTCCAATTTAATCTAACTTTATACGTTTCCAGTATCAGAGGACGTCTGTCGGAGTAAACCTGACAGATAAAAACCCAGAATTAAACCAATCATCAGAACTGGCTCCGGTTCTACTCAGCAGAAACCTTCATGACGACCCGGACGCTGTGGAGCAAACAGAAATAACTGAGCAGCTGCTGCTGTGTGAGTATGTTTGTGTTGAACCGGGTCGGTACCATTGGGAGTTCCTCATCAGCTCTATGGCGTCGTTGACCTGGTCCAGAACCATGTTGTGGCTGATGAACTCGTCCAGCTTCACCTTCTTCTCCAGGTAGGCTCTCACCATCTCTGCCACGCCGTCTTTAGCTTTAAACCCTGAGCCACAGAATCCCATCCAAATGGATCAGAACCGCACCAGGCAACATTTATTTATACAGCAGCTTTCAGCCAGAGACGGTTCCAGGTGCGATTAGAAAGAAGTTAAAACAATAAAACACAGATTCAATTTAAACAGATTTACATAAGTAACGTTTTACATGCAAATAAAATGTTTTTTGTTTTAATGAACTCATGGAACCGGAGTTGATTTACTGACAGAACGGGAGCTCTGCTTCGGTTTCATTCTGCTGTTATAAAAGGCCTCAGTGGTTAATGGAAGAAAATCAGAAATATATTCTGGGTTTTTATTAGCGAGTGCTTCATAAACCATTAATAAAACTAAATGTTCTGTGAGCAGCAGGAAGTGGAAAG